>NC_054867.1:4878459-6078459 GCF_018320785.1 Cheilinus undulatus | reverse complement strand
AAATAGAATTAAAAAATCATGAGATTTTGAGGTTAAAAAATGAGATAAAGGTAAAGTTAGAATTTGAAAAGGTCAGAATGTGAGATAAAAGTCAAAATCATGACTTTCAAAGGTCAAAAATAGGATTTCAAATTTTAAACGTTGAATCTCAAAGGTTAAAATATGAAATAAAAAGTCAAAATGATAACTCTTAGTCATAACTGTGAGATGCAAAATTGAAAATACTGAGAAAACACAAATTTCTTTCCCACATTCCTGACTTTTTATCAAATTACTTTTACTGTAACTTTTTTCTAATTTTTATGACTCTGCAAGGATATTATAAATCATCAAGGTTAGGTTTACTTTTTATACTGGAGGAAATCTGCAGACCTCATACTGGTGGGCCAGTTAGAATAAAAATATCATATGATCTGGTGGGCCGGGTAGAACTGCGGCCTTGAGTTTGACAGCCCTGATTTAGTACTGTATATATGGGAATAGACTATTCAGAAAGTATTCAGACCCCATTCAATATTTTCCATTTTCTTATATTTCAGCCTGATGCTACTAAAGAAAAAATATTCTCATTAATCTACACTGAGTACTCCTTAATGACAAAGTGAAAACCGAATCTTAGAAAAGTGTCCATGTTTATAAAAAAAAAAAAAAAAAAAGTGAAATATCACACTGACATAAGTATTCAGACTCTTTACAAAAACCCTTGAAATTCAGCTCAGGTTCCTCCATTTCTCTGGATCTTCACTCAGATGTTTCTACACCTTGATTGAGTCCACCTGTGGTAAACTAAACTGACTGGACATGATTTGGACAGGCTCACACCTCTCTATAGAAGACCTCACAGATGCAATATGCAAAAACAATGCATATCAGAGAAAAAACCAAGCCATGAGGTCAAAGGAACTGCCTTCAGAGCTCAGAGACATGAATGTTAATGCACACAGATCTAAGGAAGGCTACCAAAAAATTCTGATGCATCGAAGGTTTCCATAATTCTCAAGTCTGGCACAACCAGGACTCCTCCAAGAGCTGGTCGCCTGGCCAAGATGGGGAGAAGAGGCTTAGAGGAGTTACTGCGAACTTGACGGTCACTGACTGAGCTCCAGAGATCCTGTGTGAAGATGGAACAAAGTTCCAGAAGGACAACCATCACTGCAGCCCTCCACTGATCTGGGATTAGGGCAGAGTGGCTAGACAGAAGCCTTTCCTCAGTGCAAAACGCATAAAAACCTGGTTGAGTTGCACATGGAGTTTTCAAGTGTTTTTACAAAGGGTCTGAATACTTATAGCATTTTTATATCATATATCATTTCAGGTTTTTAGTTTTTCAGAAATTTGCCAACATTTCCAAAATTCTGGTTTACTTTGTCATGATGAGATAGTGGGGGTAGTTAATGGGAATAAAAATGTTTGTTTTGTTTTTTGTTTTCCGACTCTAGCATCAACAAAACGGAAAAAATTGAAAGGGGTCTGAAGACTTTCTGAATCCTACATGCACTTTATTTCACAGCTCAGGCACTAGACAGGGAAACTGTAACTAAAATAAAACCGTGGCCAAACGTTTTCTATACAGGGGTAAAAACATCATCACATAGAAATACTTTAGTAATGCACCCCCAAAGTGGTCTCAGTAAATGTTCAGTTACATCCTACCACTGAGGAGTGTGTTTTATACACACTGGGGTGTTGCTGACTTCCCTGCCACATCTTGACCAATGTAATTATTACTAATTTAATCTGAATTATTCATCCAGCCAAGATCAACAAATGAATCAACACTTTTACTTCAGTTTTAACATAAAAACAGACTAAATTAGGTGAACAAAGATCTACAACAACAATAAGCAAAAAGGCCAAACGGCTAGTCTCGTTTCCTCAGGTTAGGAGTTTCACATCTCTGGGGCATTAAATGGCTTTTGCCACGTTCCTCTGCTGCTGTCATGTTATTGGAAATATAAATCTATGAAACACAGAGGGGCAAGGTCAGGGCTTAGAAAGACTCAGGAGAAATTGCAAGGATGCGGGTGGTACGGGCTTACTTCAGAATTTATTGGTTGACTTAGAAATGGGAGATTGCCTTTGGTTGAGCCATCTGTACAGTCATACATCCTTTCTGAGTGCAGTGGTGTGTTTTAAGAACGACTGACTAGGATAAAAATTTCTCCTAATTTCAAAGTTATAACTGAGTTTAGAATACTTTTTAAAAAAAAATAAATTTCAGCTATTTTGACACAAAGTTAAAATGCTAAATGCCCTTATGTAGAAATGTAAAATAAGAGAATGATATTAAGTGTCAACATTAATAAAGTTTGGTTAAAAGGTTTAAGGGAGGTTGGCTCTGTATCTCAAAGACAGTGAGAAAAAAAAACAAAGTTATGTGTCTATGGATGAAATTGAGAATACTCGGTGTCACTGCAGTGAGTGTTTCAGGTAAAATAATTCAGTAAAACTTAGTAATAACACACAAGTTTAACATAGGAAATGTGATTTGCTTTTGCACTTTTGAAAATGGTAAAAGTTTTAACTGTAACCCAAAATTCAGCACCACCACAGCTAAAAAAGTCAGTAAAAACTGGGTTCTAATGGAATTTCCTGTTAACAGCTGCTCTTTATTTAGAATGAGTAATGTTGACCAATAGCACCCCCTGCTGTTCATCTATTATTACTGAGGCCAACAGTACATCACATCAGCTCATGAACTAAAAATACAATTATTAAAAAAAGACCTCTGCTCTGGTTAGTGTGTTTCAGAATTTCAATAATTTATTTCTGCATTAATTTATCAGTTATTCAATCAATTTTATGCCTGTTGGCAGTCACAGTACATTCAATTTTTCATTTTATTACAGTTTAGACAAATCACACAAAATATCACATCTCATACAAAATCTAAACTTATCTTATAGAAAACATTTAGACATCATCTGTAGTCTTTTATTTTAAATACAGTGCTCTATTTTATGGCATAAAACTCAATGAGAAAAATGAAACATCTGTTAAAATACATATATTACTTCTTTTTTTATTACAGTATTTAAAATAGCTTAATTTACCACAACTATAACACGCACAGTAATACTTGTATCACTGAGGGAAGAGGGGAGGGTGGGTGAACATGAACATTTACACATCCTTCTGAGGTCCAAGCAGGTGTAGAGGGAATGTCTCACCTTGGTGCCTTTATGTTTTTGTTTTTTTCAGGTCTGAACAGAGGAGGATGTCACTATGTTTTCTCTTTCATTAGGTGAAATCTCTGATGAAGGTAGGAAACTTTCAGAGGCTGTTTTATCTTCACTGGCACGTGTGTCTTCATTAGTTCCCAAACATAAATCCCTCTGATTGGATCATGTGTCTCGGGCTTTAAAGGCTCAGTGATTTGAAAATACACTGCTTTTCAAATAAAGATGTCTGGGGCTGCAATCACTGAGATCAGCTCTCTCTAGAACACATCTCCATGTTTATATTAAACAAGATAATGCAGGAGATGTGTCATGTGTCAGTGCTAGAAATCAGAGTTTAATTGCAGTTATTTGTCAGTTGTAGTTGGCTGAGCTGTGTAAAAATGTGTCTATCTCTGTGCAGCCAAACAGTGTGATGCTTTGTTAAAGCTCCACAATAAAGTGTGTGCACTAAAACTTTGTAAATAAGTCAGGAAGCACCGCTTTAATGCTACCCTTATTGGGCTGTAGGCTAATCACTGCAAATATGAACCAGTTCACAGAGACGCTGAGCCATTATGCAGTTATTTGGGGAAAAACACCCCTTTCCACTCAAACTGGCCATCCTGCATGAAGCATCTAATGACGAGGATAGTAATAACACGGCATGAAAAGAGTAGAGATTATTCTACTGTCTGAGAGAGCTGATGGAAGTATGCTAGAGTTTTTATGACACAAACTTTCCAGAGATCAGAAAACAATTCACCTCTATGACTTAAAATAGATTCTGATAAATGATGTGAATCTGAGGCTCCTGGCTGCTTTTTATCCATGTGTGGCACTGTCGTCCATGACAAGGATGTGTGTTGTGGTTGTTCTCTAGAGTTTTCCTTCCTTTAGGGAGGAAACTCTTGCAGGGTGGTGCTTCAGTGAACACTTGTGAATTATCATTCCTTTAAATAAACGCACTGTCTGTAATTCTGAATATCTAACATATATCGTCAGAATCTGTGTGGGCTGTGGGCGGCACACGCTGCTGTCAGAAATCCAGCGGGAGTGGAATTTTGTGCAGGGCTCTAGTCCTCTTAATAGACAAGATAGTCCACAATCTATCCACAACTTCTCTTACCAAACCTAACTTTTAAAAAAGTTAGTCCTAGAAACACGTAACATATGATGGTGACCTCTTTACACAACTCCCTAGATCTGTGTCTGCTGATCTTAAAACAGTATAGCATCAGTGACTGGAAGAATGATGGTTGTAGGAAGCTCTTTCGTATTGCACTGTTATTTTAAATACAACCTAAATCAAATCTTACCAGACAATATTTGGCCTCAACCTCTTGTCATTGGCTTAAATGAGGATCACTCAGCAGTACAGGATAAAGAGGAGACAAAGAGGGAGTCTGGGCAGATCAAGGAGGAGACGGTATCTTAGCAACAAGCATCCAAAACTTTCATGTCTGTTGAGGATTTCCTGCTCTAGATCAAAGGCCTCAGCTGTGGGCCGGCCCTGATCACTGAGGGACAGTTTGATGAAAATGGTTTGAAAGTTTCCTGCAGATATGTTCAACTTGAAATAAGCTGTTAGAGAATATTCTCTCATACACTGCAGTAGGTGCAGTCAAGCTGTGCTAAGTAAAGGACATTAGAGCTACTTTAGAAAGTACCTGTTAACTTCCCGATGTACTGTTCTCAGTCTGAGGGGATCTGGTTTGAGATGGGGGCTAACATTTAGAGCCATTACAGGAAAGTCACGAAGGGAAGGGAGCAGGCTTCAGAGGACACTTCTGGTTTGTGCAAATAGGAAAATCACATACTGAGAATTATTACACACGTAAAGCAAATGCTTCCAAACACATTGGCTACACTACAGTAGATCAAATATAGATTCTTAACAAGCCAAAATATCATGCACATTTTACTAAGGCAACTTCAAAGACTGGAGTGAAAGTCAGCTGTTAACACTGTATGGAACAAACCCCCACACTGAGTTGAAACACTGAAGCAAGGCAAGTCTGTGGAAATCAAATGTGTGTGATAGGCTCAGCGTGTCTCATGTGAGCAGAGGTAATGTGATTCAATGATGCTACTATTTCCTAACTGCTTGTGTACGCAGCACTACAAGACTGTCAGGGACACTTCAGACTGAGCTCATAAGCATGCTAACAGTAGCAACCATCATAAGCATGCATTATACATTAGCTAATGTGTAGCATGAGGTGGCATCATTCATGCTAAGAGGCTATGATTGCATTTAACCAATCAGTTAGGTCTAAAGCTAATTCAATGTCAGTTGACATTTTAAAAACTTTACAATAAGATACACAAAAATTGTAATAGTTCATGAATGAGTTTGATTAAACACAAAAGGTAGTGAGTACATAATAAATACTGAGTAGCTAACAACACTGTGTGCCACTTTACGGCACTGAATAGGTTATCCTCAACCATAATTTGAAATTTTATCTCACTCATTAACTAGTAGTTAACTATCAGTTAGGCCCACAACTGTTCTGTGACAACTATACAAAAATAGCATTGCCTTATATCAAACGGTTGTTACTCACCATCTGTGTATTAACTAAATGTTAACTCCTTATTCATTTCGCATTGAGGGGGCAGTACTGATCAGCAGAGTCGTGACGAATACAAGAAGCAAGCAGAGGCAAGTGCAGGTGTGGCGGACGACATTAGAGTGGATGCTGCTAAAGCACTAGTTTTATCAGAACTTGATGACATTTCTTTGTTAAAAGAAGAACAAAGAACAACACTGAGTTGTTTTCACAAACGACAAAAGCCCTGTACTGACATGTCTGCAGTCACCATGGTTCAGGTTATGCAGTTCTCTATGGAGTTTATTCGTCGGTCGTGGCACACCTCGGTTTGGGGCTATGACGTCACCTGTTCCAAAAATTCCAAAATAGTGCCAGACCAGGAGGCTTTCTGGGTGAAATAACAAGCACTTAAAACATGTTCAGTTTAGTAAATAAATGATTTAACATTGTTTTTTTTTTGGCCTATTTTACTTTAAACTTTCTAAATTAGGCAGAGTACTGGTACTTTTCTAGCTGTGTTTCCATGACAGTTTTTCCACAAAATAAAAGCGATAATTCTTAAATTTTGACTGAAGGGAATTTTGGGCATGGGCCTCACAAGTCTTGTAAAATTTTAGCTCCAGTGAATCTGTTGCAAGGAAGCTGTGTGCTCAAAACCTGTTGCATGTTGGTACAGTTATGATTACTTCTACAGCGGTTGCCTGATCATTTTGAACAAAAGACGAAGGTAACAGATGATAGTTCAGAGGCAAAGTCCATATGTATGGTAAAAGACACGTATAAGGGTATAGGTGTGATATAAAGAAAAGACTTGGTCCCTCTTCTGTCTACATGTACCACGCCATATTGTCTCAGAGTGAACAGGTCATGTGACACCGTACGTTATATCATGTGACATGTAAATGCAGAAAAAGTGTTTCCATTGCACTTCTGCAAAATATTTTTAAATCGAAATGTCTGAAAAACCTCCTCATGAGAGCGTAAAAACTTTTCAGCGATATTTGAAAGGTTTTATGAAACTCAGGTGTTACCATTGCCAGTATTTTATTGCAGGATATAGATATTGCGCATTTCTAAGGGTAATGGAAATGCAGCTTCTGCAGAGCTGTATGGCCCAGATCCCCGAACATGTCCTGGTTGAAGCGTAGACTGTAGAAAGAATTGGACAAACCCTGTGTGACCTCAGCCATCTACTTACAATAGGTGGACTCAAACTGCTTTGAAGCCGATCTGTGGAGGCTTCAATATTGAAATTGCTGTCTCAACTAAACTTTAAATCAACCTAACGGCCCCACTAAGCTCGACTACTGTCAGCTAGCTAGTTATCATTCTGGTTGACAGAAACATAGCTTCTGCCTGTCAAGCTATCTGTCAGTCAAATGAGATGTGCCAATCAGTGCACAGTGAGGTTTTTTTTTTTTTAAATATAATCGAAACGATTGTGGTACACAAAAATTTACCCTCGTACAGTGAGAGAAAATGAAGACGTTAGCTAAAGAGACACGTTTGGTTTTTTGAACCAGGCTGTAAACCAGTTTATTTCTGGTGTAAAAACTAGCTTTATAAAAGGTGTTCAGACGGGACTCCTGGTGTACCTGCAGCCAGCCTCAAGTGGACACACACTGTGTTGCAATTTTTTGTACTTCCACATTGTCTTCATTTTTCAGGACCAGAGGTTGCCGCTTGGTTTGACGGGACAACGCAGACTGAAATCACTGGAGGGCAATGCCACTTTCTTTTGCCAAGTTCCTTATACAACCCAGCTCAAAAATACCACAGCAAACCTTTAACTAGTAGCCAGGTGCTATTTTTGTCCCAGTGGTTAATGATCAGTTAGTTACTCTTCCATTAAACAGTAACTATGCCAATTTTTGTGTATCTTATTTTAAATGTTACAACTTTAATCTTTTCTAGATTAAAATATCCATATTTATATATAGTTGTCTTAAGATGACGTTAAATAAGTGGAATACATATTAGACTTATCTGTTTGTCCTTTTCTTTTCTTCTCAGAATTTATTTTGAAGGAAATAACATTTCTTTTTAGGAATTCATTTTGATTTAAACTGATGCGTCAACCCTCACATCTGTACACCAGCAGCTGTATAATGGTTGAAAATGTGCTAGCTAGCTACCTTTCACTGTTGGAGCATGGTACGTGCTCTGAACAGAGGTTCTAAAAGTTTGTGTATGAGAAGGCTACTCTGTAACACAGCCATGCAGTTTTTTTTTTCCAAAAGATCTAATTCTCTTCAAACTCACAGGTGTGTATTTGCTAGATACTTGTATAACTGTAGTGTATGTGTGACTCACTAATGTCAGCATGTTCAGAGTCACTGGTAGTGCAAATGAGTGAAAATATTGGTATCACTTTAAATTAAGGTCCTTGGGTTGAGTTGTACCCTTCTTTGTACTGATATGTTACTACATACATACAGTATTTAAGACTGCATTTGCATTTATAATAGCATCATAAACATGTTCATTGTTAAACTACAAAACAATTTAGCTGTTAAACTTTGTGAACACATTAATTCAGTGGACATTAATGCATATAAAAAGCCTTTTGTTTGATTTATGAAGGTATGCAGGATCCCACACATGGACAAAGTTGTTGGTACCCTTTCAAAAAAGAAAAAAGAAGAAGAAAGAAGAAAGATAAAACAAAAATGGTCACTGAAATAACTTGAAACTGACAAAAGTAGCAATAAATTAAAAAAAAAAAAAAAAAGACAATTAACCAATGAGAACCAGATGTTGCTTTTGAATTGTGGTTCATAGAATCCTTTTAAAATCAAACTAATGAAACTGGCCTGGACTAAAATGATAGCACCCTTAACTTAATATTTTGTTGTTCAACCTTTTTTAGCAATCACTGCAATCAAGTGATTTCTGTAACTCTCAGTGAGAATTCTGCACCTGTCCCAGGTATTTTGGCCTACTCTGTCTCAGGTTTGAAGGGTTTCTTCTCCAGACTGCATGTTTCAGCTCCTTCCAAAGATGTGCAACAGGATTTAGATCAGGACTTACAGAAGGCCACATCAGAATAGTCCAGTGTTTTGCTCCTAGCCATTCTTGGCTGTTTTTAACTCTGTGTGTTTTGGCTCATTATACTGTTGGACAACCCATTACCTGTGACTAAGACCAAGCTTTCTGACACTGGGCAGCACGTTTGGCTCCAGAATGCCTTGATAGTCTTGAGATTTCATTGTGCCCTGCACAGATTCAAGATTCCCTGCGCCAGATGCAGCAAAGCAGTCCCGGAACAGAACCAAGCCTCCCCCATGCTTCACAGTAGCTACAGTCTTCCCCTCTTTTATGTCCCATTGTATGTTTGTGAACATAGAGCAATGTCTGATTTTCATTGGCTAATTTTAAGTCATTTTTTAATTTATTATTACGTTTGTCAGTTTCAAGTTATTTCAGTCACCATTGTGAGTTTTTCTTTCTGTAACAGAAGGGTACCAACTATTTTGTCCATGTGTTTATATTGTGTATTTACCTTATTAAACCAATAAAGATGCTAGTAAGACTGAGTTTGAAGTATCTTACAATCTAACAAGACACTCTTTATGATGCCATAATAAAGTCTAATATGTTATTTATGTTTTATAGTTATTTGGACCTTTATGTAAAGTTTATGTGTACTGTTTGTGTGTGGAAGCAGAGTTTATATTTCAGCTCAGCCATTTCTAATTCAGCAGACATATATTTCCTGAAACTCTGTCTCCACAGCCTGCTGCCTTGGAAATGCTTGAGTGCATGAGTGTGTGTTCCCGGAGGTCTGAGTGTGTGTCGGTGAGCATGCTTCTGAATGTGCTGAGCTGTGTTGGCCTTGGTGATGTGGTTTAAAAGCGAGCTCCTCTTCTCTGTGTGTCTCTCTTCCTCCTGTGATCTCTAGAAGATGCTTTGTCTTCGGTTCTTTCCTCCTGAAAACAGACGAACAGAGTTGGAACACTTAGTTTAAAACTGTTCACTTATTTATTTAAAACTTTAATCCATTTAGGGCTGGAACAAAATGATTAAACTAGTGCTGGCAATCAAGTATAAAAAATCTAATTAATCACAAGTTTGGTCCCAATTAATTGCATGTTACAATAAAATAAGAAGGATTGCATTACAGGTAGATTTAATGATGACAGTATAATGACACAGTCTGAAAAGACATGCTCCTGAATGGTGTCAGAACTTTTCAAACAGCAGTGTGCACTCAACTTTAATTGATAAGATTGTACATCCAAAGTTGTATAATGCAGATGTAGCTTGGATGAACCTCAGCACTTCTCTGTAAAGGTGTAACACATGTGGCACACGCCTTCATCATGGTTACGATGTGATTAATCTGCAGCCCTTTTTTGAGTGTTTATATTCTCCTGGGATTAATTAATCCTTTTAATCTCCACATTTGTCAGCGCTAAATTAAACACAAACATAAAATCTCCAATGAAGAGAGAGTCTCTTGCGCTTCAGCCCCTGAGGTCGGTGCTCACAGAGAGGACCAGCTACATACAAAGATGTTTCAATGGATCTAACTAACAGGTAAATCCAAGGAAGAAACTGGAGCACGCGAATAACTTAATGCCGTTTGATCAGGTTCAGAGTACTAACGTTTCGACACGCACTGCGTCTTCATCAGAGTCAAACAGTAAAGGTGCAGTTAGACAAATTTGAAAAGACTGACTGATTACAAGTCTAATCTCTCCCTCCCTGAGGGGTGGTGACATGGTCAACAGTCTTCTCAGGAGAGAGGCGTTTCCCCCCTAAAACAGTTGAACCATTTGGACTTAATGAAGATTTAGCCTCTTGTGTTTTTTTTTGTAATGAGTGATTTTGTTGCTGAGTACAGCTTATCTTAGATGTCGGTCCTGTACATTGTGCATATTATATATATTATATGTATTTGTTTTAAATAATCTTCAAGTATTTCTGATTGGAAGAGAGGGTTAGACATGAGGGCTGTCACAGTATTGGTCCACTGCGTACTGGCATCCCACTCTAAACAACCAATCAGGGATGAAACTCCATAATGAGGAGGGTATTTACGTTTTTCTGGTTTGTGAAGTTTTGACACCTCAAAGGCTCTCAGCCTTCTAAATTACCTTCAGTATGATTGTATTTGAAAACAACCTTTGGATTTTTCTGCAGACCTTTCAGATTTAAAAGTATGCCCTTCATCACTGAGCAGGAAAGATGACCAAGGTGACAGTAAACTCAACACTGATGTTTGGAACCTTTAAGCGACAGGAGACTGAAGGTCTGATTCACAAAGAAGGGATTAAACAGCTGCTTATCATGAATCCAACAGTCCTTCCACAAGTGAAGGTGTACACACTTAAATATGTAAATATTTACATTATCATTTTTATTATTATTGTTATTATTAATGCTTATGTTGGTTATACTGTATTCAAGTATTGATTGAGCATTTTATTCCTTTACTTTAGTTATATATTGCAAATTTTTGTCCATCTCTTGTTGAGCTGTTGTAATGGCCAAATTTCCCCCAATTAAGTATCAATAAAATTTTGTCATATCTTAACAGCTGTACGAGAAAAATCATCTATGTACTGTACTTGTGCAAGAACAGCTGTTCAACCATGTATTTCCTTTATTAATAGCAGTACATGCTGCAGTCTTAGTTTTATGTTTACCAGAGTCCTGTGCAGCCCACGACCTCTGAAAAAAATCAACATCCCATAAGAATCAAGAATGAATAAATATTAGACAACAGACATCACATTTGAACTCCAGCTTCTTCACTGAGTTATCATAGAAGAATACTTGCTCATGTTTGCTCTACTAGCCCTTGCTGCTTTATGAAAGTACTTGTTTTATTTCTTTAACATCTTCCATTCAATAAGGAAAAAGAAAAGAAGGATTCACCGCCCAACTCAAATAATCATTTAAGAACCACAGCAGCAGGTAAACATTATCTAAGGTAAAAATGGATGTAAAATAAGGGAAAACTCGTTAAATAAATCTAACTCAACTCAGTTTACCTCTAGAGTTTTTATTTAGTTTAACATCTCTCATCCATTCATATCTTTATTATGACTTCTGCTATTTTATTTTATTGGGTTTCTATAGCTGTTTTTGCACATTACATAATCCTCATCAATCTGTTATTCATTTAATCATTTAAAAGCATTAACTCAAATAAACGGCTTCATTTATTTTAGAAGTTGTTGAAGTAGCAGATTACAGCACAGCCTGAAGAATTTCCTATTCTTATTTAGGATAAACTCAGATAACGGTCTTGATTTCCTGCTCATACAAGAACAAGGGCAACCTTTAATTTCTGTAACTGCAGGATTAACAGCTTGCATGGTTAATCCTTAGGGGTCCACGATCACACCAGCATGACTTCATCATCTGCTATTTTTGTCACATGATAGCATGACAACAAAGCCACATTTTGTATTGCAATCACTTCATGTGGGAAGCGTGATTTTTAAGGTTCTTTTAGGGTTTTGTTCGATGTCAAAAAGCAGAGTAAAAAAGGAAATATGATCATTTGAATTTAATATAAAAGTTAATTTTACACATAGGGGGCAGTGGACCATACTGTACAGGACTGGCACTGTTTTCTTATTTTAGCACTTATATAAAATATATCGTTCTAAATTATACATATATATATATATATATTTGAATCAAATCTTTTTGTGGTGGGGGTGGATTTCATATATCTTAAAAATAAGCTAAAAGAATTTAGTTTTTATTTCTTGAAGTTGAGGTAGTGCAGAAAAAAACAATACCAAACATGAGCATAGTAAACATTTTCAGAGTTTATATTGTCAAAATAAAAGCTACTGTCAAATGGCAAATTAGCTGTGGACGTCTCAGGGTTAATGTGCAGCTTAAGGTGAAAGCATGAGGAAAACAGATAATAGCAGTGTATTTTAAACATGAGTCGTTCTTTTATTTTTAACACTTTACCCTAAACTTTCATCTTTATAACACTTAACAGATTATTTTGGCCACAGTGTGGAGAAGTTAGTTTCACGAGCCTGACCAGGGGGAATAAAACCACATTAAAACTTATTTAGTATATAAGGAGTTTATTAAAGTATATAAATGGATGACAGCAGACTGTATTTAATGAGCCGACAACACTGCATTTATTTATTCTTTATTCCCTCTAAGTCCTCTGAGACTGTGGTTTTCCTCTTCAGGATAAACAAACCGGGCAGGTTGGTTATTTGCAGCGCTGAGCTAATTAGATTTTTCTTTTCTGATATAGTGGTCAGGATCAAAACAAAGCTGAATTTAATTCCAGCGGGGTCTGACAATTAGAAAACTTAAATCACAAGGATTATAATTATTATTATGTTGCTCTCTCGTATTTTCCTGTAATTTTCAGCTCATGTTTATATGAAAATATGAAATAATAAGAAAACAAATGTCAATGCACATAACGCACACAAAAGTTGAATAGTGTACTGAATACTCATTAGTTTATGTGCAGAACTTTGTAACAGATACAGAAAATATGGAGAAACTCTGCTTTAAAATGTCTGTGGCCCGTGTAGCAGGAAACTTACTTAAAGGCTGAAACACGGAGCTGCGATGGCCAGGGTCTTTCTGGAGCTGCACCTCTCTGAGAGAAAACACTGAAGCAGCTAAAACACAGAGCGAAGAGAGGAAGACTCAGGAGAACAGCGAAGAAGAGACTACACTCTACTAACACGGTATGAAATTATCATAATTATCAAAGCCAGGGGAGGAAATCTGCTACAGACAATGGGTCTGGACTTTAACAGTAGGGTTCATACAACATTGGCTATGATACTGGATAAAATAGTGTGACATGCAGTGATGGAAAAACATGCATGACTGTTATACCCAAGTATGAGTACAGCTACTCTGGTTAAAATATATTAATCAATAAGTTTACTCAAGTGCATGTAAAAAGTACTTTATTCAAAAATTATTTTAAGTACTTTAGACTACGATCTGTCTTTATTGGTAATAACAACAAGAGAACAGATCTCCAAGCAGGATGTTCAGATAAAATCAAACCTTTATAATAAGGCCAAATACACAGTAAAACCAGTATTAGTTAAACTACATGTTTGAAAGTGATCAATATTTTACAATATGACAGAGATAGGAATGGGAAT
Organism: Cheilinus undulatus; assembly: GCF_018320785.1. NCBI lineage: Eukaryota > Metazoa > Chordata > Actinopteri > Labriformes > Labridae > Cheilinus > Cheilinus undulatus. The sequence continues at coordinate 6,064,620 of NC_054867.1, read as the reverse complement.
TGATACGATTTTATTGATACCAATGCCACTGTCAATTCTTCTTATCGATTCAATTCTGCACCGATTCCCTCATAGATACCTTCCAGTGAATTTTCTCTTTGGAAGAGTTATACTTTATAGGTTTTCACTCTTAACAGCTCCAATTTTTCTCTGAATCCTGAACAAGCTGTATGCCACTTTCAGTGACAATCAGTGACAAGCACTCTTCTATTACTGGCTATAATAAAGAGTTTTATATAACTAAAAATGTTAAACATCAAGTATTTGAGAGGAGAACAGGCTAAAATATACTAACATTGTCTTTTTTGTTGGAAATGTATTACAAACTACTTTCTGGATCTTCAATCTCTAAACTTAACTTAGAAAAAAATACTCATGTTCTTGTAAAAATTAAATCTTCAAATAGATATAAAACTAGTCTTTTGGATCCAAGATCTGTGGATGTATAAAAATACATTGAAATCACTGTTTGACATGTGCTGCATGTTGTACTGTTCACAACATTTGTTGAGAAATAAAGCCACACTTTGAACCTCTGTAGTCTGTTTTAGTGACTGCCATATTAACCTCTTTGACCTCTCTGTTCTTGCTCGCTTTGCTGACTGACTCTCACGAGGCTGTGTTTTTCAAGGCATGTGGAAGTAAGGCAATGATAAGAGAGCAGTTAAGATTTAATGTGATGGCAATCGATTGAACCAATTGGAACTGGTTCCCAACCAAGGTTGTTATGGTTAACTAAAACTAACTAAATAACTACAACTAAAATTACAAATTTCATTTTAGTTAACTGAAACTAAATAAAAACTAAGCTATACCAAAAAAAAAGAAAAATAACTAAACTGTATAGTGCACTTACAAAACTAACTAAAATAAAATAGCCGTGCTGACTGGTACCTACACACAAGTCTGGGGAGTGTAAAATTGCCTGATCTGATTGGTTAAGACTTCACATAGTGGTAGTTCATGTCTGAAGTTGTATTCAAACATCATGATAAATAAAATGATAAGTAAAGAGTAGCCTGTTTGAATATGTTTTTAAAAATGTATGATGGTCACTCATCTCTGACATAAAATAAAAAACTTAAAACATAAAAAACTAAAACTAACACTAAAACAAATCATTTTTGCAAAAAAATAAAAATTAAACTAACAAACCAGAAGTCAAAACTAATAAAAACTAAACTGAAATTGAACACAGAAAGTGAAAACGAACTGAAAATAAAAACTAATGAAATGTGAAAGTCCATCCATCCAGTTTCTAAATCGCTTATCCCATTAGGGATAGCGGGGGGGCTGGAGCCTGTCCCAGCTGTCATTGGGCAAGAGACAGGGTGCACCCTGGACTGGTCGCCAGTCAATCGCAGGGCTGACATATAGAGACAGATAACCAGACACGCTCACACACACACCTACGGCCAATTTAGAGTCACCAATTAACCTAATGAGCATGTTTTTGGTGGTGGGAGGAAGCCAGAGTACCTGGAGAGAGCCCACGCATGCACAGGGAGAACATGCAAACTCCGCACCGAAAGGCCCTGACCAGGAAGAGAACCAGGGACCTTCTTGTTGTGAGGCAACAGCGCTAACCCCTGCGCCGTCCTAGTGCAATATTATCATTTTAGTTCTAGTGCAGAGTCTGTTGGGTTGGACTTTTACTGTCCTAAACCGCTTGCCAGAGGGCAGCAGGTCAAACAGGGAATGTCCAGAGTGTGTACTGTCTTCATTATACTGACCGCCCTCCTTCCCATCCTGGTGGTTAGTGTTGTTCTCAAGACCAGACCTTCCTAGGCCAAGACTTGTCTGAGACCAGAGTGCACTGAGATCAAGACAAGACCAAGACCATAAAAATCAATTTTAAAAACCCATGACAAGGTTGAACATTTAAAGAGCATTCTCTCTTTATTATTAGTTTTCTCTTAAATGAATCTGACGGATCAAAACAAGGAGTCCACAACTCTTTCAAAGCACAACATGCAAAAATCTCAAATCTTAACAAATTTATTCAAATAACTTCTGGTAATAATAATAAAGTTCTTGTATTGTATTATTGTATTGTATTGTATTGGTAAAAAATAATTTATTGTATGTATTTAAAAACCACTGGCAAGTACAGAATTATTATAAATATCTGAAAATGAGATGTTTATCTAAATTTGTCAGGTGAGACCTAAAGATAGTGTTCAGTTCTTATTTCTGACAAAAAAATAAGATGGACTGGTGTCTGAGTTTTTGCAGGTGCCTCTGCTTATTATCACATTAAGCAGTTGAAGATCAGCAGATCAGTGCTGGTGTTGACCGGTCTTGATGGAAAATCCTGAGTCCGGCCAGTCTGAAATCGAGAAAAGACCAAGTAAAACTGCTCTTGAGTCTGAGACAAGACCAAGACATTCAAAATGTGGCCTTTAGACCGGTCTCAAGACCAAGACAGTTCTCGAGTACTACAACAGTACTGGTGGTGAAGACTGCATTGAGGTTGGTAGCTCCACTACTTGAGGACAATACTCTTGTACTTTTTCCCCCTTTGTTGACTTAACAGTAGCACATCAACACCCCATCTCAAACACATCAATGTGAGACAATTCACACCATAGGTGAAGTTATCCACTGAGTTCCTGTACACTATATTGCCAAAAGTATTTGCTCACCTGCCTTGACTCGCATATGAACTTAAGTTACATCCCATTCTTAATCCATAGGGTTTAATATGATGTCTGTCCACACTTTGCAGCTATAACAGCTTCAACTCTTCTGGGAAGGCTTTCTGCAAGGTTTAGGACTGTGTTTATGGGGATTTTTCACCATTCTTCCAGAAGTGTATACGTGAGGTCACACACTGATGTTGAATGAGAAGGCCTGGCTCTCAGTCCCCACTCTAATTCATCCCAAAGGTGTTCCATTGGGTTGAGGTCAGGACTCTGTACAGGCCAGTCAAGTCCATCCACACCAAACTCTCTCATCCATGTCTTTATGGACCTTGCTTTGTGCACTGGTCATGTTGGAACAGGAAGGGGCCATCCCCAAAGTGTTCCCACAAAGTTGGGAGCATGGAATTGTCCAAAATCTCTTGGTATGCTGAAGCATTCAGAGTTCTTTTCACTGGAACTAAGGGGCCAAGCCCAGCTCCTGAAAAACAAGCCCACACCATAATCCCCCCTCCACCAAACTTTACACTTGGCACAATGCAGTCAGACAAGTACTGTTCTACTGGCATTGTCAAACCTAGACTTGTCCATCAGATTGACAGATGGAGAAGCGTGATTCTTCACTCCAGAGAACGTGTCTCCACTGCTCTAGAGTCCAGTGGCGGTGTGCTTTACACCACTGCATCCGACGCTTTGCATTGCACTTGGTGATGTATGGCTTGGATGCAGCTGCTCGGCCATGGAAACCCATTCCATGAAGCTCTCTATGCACTGTTCTTGAGCTAATCTGAAGGCCACATGAAGTTTGGAGGTCTGTAGCCATTGACTCTACAGAAAGTTGGCGACCTCTGCGCACTATGCGCCTCAGCATCAGCTGACCCCGCTCCGTCATTTTACATGGCCTACCACTTTGTGGCTGAGTTGCTGTCATTCCCAATCGCTTCCACTTTGTTATAATACCACTGACAGTTGACTGTGGAATATTTAAGAGCGAGGAAATTTCACCACTGGACTTGTTGCACAGGTGGCATCCTATCACAGTACCACGCTGGAATTCCTAAGAGCGAGCCATTCTTTCACAAATGTTTGTAGAAACACTCTGCATGCCTAGGTGCTTGATTTTATACACCTGTGGCCATGGAAGTGATTGGAACACCTGATTTCAAGTATTTGGATGGGCGAGTGAATACTTTTGGCAATATAGTGTATGTGGCTTCCGGTGCTCCATAAGGACCTACAGAGTGTATTCTTCATCAGTGTGCATTGGTATGAAGTTGACTCTCTGCTTTGTTCTTCCAGAAGAGACCCAGATTGCCACAGATCTTCAAGAGTTACTGCAGCTCTATCATGTTCTAAAATATTTAACGTGTAGGTTAACTCTATGTAGTGTAGACCAATAGAGACACGTCTAAAGTATTACATTTAACTCTATTCAAGTTGAATTAACACTGGCAATATCGTTGTGTATTTTATATTATAAAGGTGTGACTTTACCTGAACAGCCTGGTTGGAGATCTATTCTCTTGATGTTCTTGCCCATAAGGAAAGATCATATTTCACTACTCAGTTCTTAAAGTAAACTTTAAATCAAATGTTTTTCCTTGAGTAGATTTATAGACCAGTCCTTTTACTGTTAGTGAAGTAAATTTTAACCAGATTAACTGTAAGTTTACTTGAGTACAGGATTTCTATACTTTTTCCACCTCTGTAGTTCAGGGGATCTAATGTTTAACATCCATGTCAGTATTTCAGAAACTGTTGAAAAGGTAGACTGGTTTCTGCTGTCCGATACACTTAAACTGAGTCACTGCAGATGCAAATGAAAAAGGTCCAGGACTTTTCATATTTGTCTGAGCACTTTCTAACTAACCACTATAAATGTCTCTGTGTCGCTGACATCTAAACGTTTCATAACATTAAGCTTCTGTTGGGACTTTCACAGCAGAAATAGTGTATATAAAAGGCCATAAGAGATACAGTTTCATTCTGCTTCCTTCAATGCTAAAGTAAAAGTACACAGATAAACAGTGTTTTAATGGGTGACATACTGCAATAGAGCTCAAAGGCAACATTTTATTGAAGAGAAAGGCCAATTTTTAAAGGCTGTTTCTGCCAGATTGATATTTATACCAATTACATGATGTTTATCTGAACTTTCTCTGTGCTAGCAGAGTACAATTTCTGTGATATTCTTTTTCAAAAATAGATTAACTGAGATGGAAAATAACACATATATACTCCTGTAATTTGTCTTCACAACTAGAACTTTTAAGAGCAGAAGATTTAAATAATTCCCAAGACAGCACGTTAACAGTACATCTACGTGTGTGTGTGTGTGGGAGTGTGTGTGTGTGTATCTTACTGTCTGGCAAATTGTGTATATTATTCCCCAGACTCAGGAAGTAGGGGTGTTGTAGCGCGGCTTCTGAAGTGGTTCTGCTCCGGGTGTCGTACTGCAATCAGGAGATAAAAGCAGCTGATTAGACTCACGGTTTAGTTCTGTCTCATATTAAAGTGAGTAAGCGTCAGTTTCAGTGAGCTTTTGTTTCATACCAGCAACAGAGAGGACAGCAGGTCGATCCCGTCTAAGTCCAACCTGAACAGAACAAAATAAAGCACAGCTTTTGTTATGATGGTTCAGGAAAGAACGGCAGGTTGGGAACGACAGGGAAAAAAAAGAACAAGGTTTTCAAATCCTGTGTGTTTTTCTCTCCTAATAAACAATCCCCTAAATGCTGTAATTCTGACCTAGGGCTGGGAAATTAATCAAAATATAGGAAAAATCACAATATATCTTACTGCAAAAGGTGCAATATTACTTTGACCTGTTATAAAATATCAGTTTTATATATTTTTGAGGCAGAGATGTTGTGCTCTACACATCATGGAAACTTTTAAGTGTCATTTTTTCTACAATAATTTTCAAAGAATCCTTCTTGTTCTATTAAAAATGAAAAAGACATAAAGTCATGACCTTTAATTCAAACTGAATTTACAATATCTAAAAATAATCACAATTAAATATATATTTTAAATGTTCCAGCTTTAGTTTAATCTACCTACTAGTGTGTTTGTTATAAAGATGCATTTCAATAAATCAGAATATCATCAGAAAATTGATTTAATTTAGTTATTCCCTTCAAAAAGCGAAACTCAAATTTTATATAGATTCATTGCACACACACTAAAATATTACAAGTGTTTATTTCTTTAAATGTTGATGATTATGGCTTACAGCTAATGAGCACCCAAAACTCAGCATCTCAGAAAATTAGAAAATTAATTTAAAAAACAATAAAAAAGACAAATGAGTAAGTGCTGAAAAGAGTGAACATGTACAGCACTCAATACTTAGCTGGGGATTGTTTTGCATAAATTACTGCAGTAATGCGGCGTGGCATGCAGGCGAGCAGCCTGTGGCACTGCTACGGTGTTATGAAGCCCAGGTTGCTCTGATAGGGATAGACACAGCTCTTCTGTGTTGGTTCTGGTGACTCACATCTCCCTCTTCTCAATACCTCATAGATTCTCTATGGGGCTCAGGTCAGGTGAGTTTGCAGGCCAATCAAGTGCAGGGATACCACGGTCCTTTAAACAGGTACTGGTGCTTCTGTTAGTGTGGACAGGTGCCAAGTTGTTGGAAAATGAAATCTGCATTTCCGTAGAGCTGGTCAGCAGAGGGAAGCATGAAGACCTCTAAAACGTCCTGGTAGACAGCTGCGCTGACCTTGGACCTGATAAAACACCGTGGCCCATTGCTGACTGTGGCAACTTACTCTGGACCTCAAGCATCTTGTATTTTGGGCCTCTCCAATCTTCCTCCAGACTCTGGGACATTGATTTACAAATGAAATTCAAAATTTTCTTTCATCTAAAAGCAGGAAACTGAGCAACAGTCAGATCTTTTTCTCCTTAGCCCAGGTGAGATGCTTATGATGTGGTTCAGGAGTGGCTGGACACTAGAAACACAACCCTTGTAGCCCATTACCTGGACCTGTCTGTGTGGTGTCTCTTGATCCCCCGACTCCAGTCTCAGTCCACGCCCTGTGAAGCTCCTTTAGGTTCCTTAAACCTGCTTTGTTTGACAATCCTCTGAAGGCTGAGCTCATCCCTGTTGCTTCTGTTCCTTTTCTTACCACACTTTTCTCTTAAAGTCAACTTTCCATGAATCTGCTTTGATACTGCTTCTGAGAACAGCCTGTCCTTTCAGCAATGACCTTCTGTGGCCTATCCTCCTTGTGAAGGATGTCAATGATTGTTCTCTGGATATTTGTCCAGTCTGCAGTCTTCCCCATGATTGTAGTTGTGTGAAAGAACCAGAGAGAGAGAATGAAGACTCAGGAACCTCTGCAAATTGGACTTTTCCACAATATTCTGAGATAGTGAGTTTTTTGATTTTCATGAGCTGTAAGCCTTAATGATCAAGATTAAAACAAAAGTGTCTCGAAATGTTTCACTTTGTGATCCTAGAAAATGTAACGTTTTGAGTAAATCCAAGGAAAAATCAAACCTTTACATATTCTAGTTTTTGCATCTGTAGTATTCTGACACTTAGCTCCAGAGTTAGGCTAAGGTATTCAAGGCCCTGTTTTGGCCCTACGCAAAACGGCCTAAATGTTTACAAACCCAAGAAGCACCAGATGCTTCAATGATGGAATTTGACCAAAGCTAAAAAAAATGGTTGAAACCAGGTTTAAAAATCTAAGATTTATTTCTACCATTTTACAACAGTCTAAAACAGTGTTACTCAACCCTGCTCAACCAAAGAGCCAAATTGTTGAAAAATGCCTTTGCAAAAGTCACAGTCTAAGTAGTGAAAAGTGGCAAAAACAGCTTAAGTAGCATTAAAAATAAATTAAAGGTTGGGAAAATGGTGAGAAAGCAGCAAAAATGTTTGATAAGGGGAGAAAATGGGGAGAAAAGTGGAAGAAGGCTCAGAAAATAGCAAAAGTAGGTGAGAAGAGACAAAAAAATGAGTTGAAGGTGGCAAAAATGGTCCAAAAGTTGCAAAAATGTGGCAAACAATGAGTGGAAATTGACTGAAACAGGCAAAAAGCAGTCAAGAGTGGCAAAAATGGACAAAAAATAGGAAACAAGCAGTATTTAATAGGAGAAGGTAGCTTAAGTGGGTGAAAAGTGGTGAAAAAGGGCAAAAGTGGAAAAAAAGGAAAAAATATGTGGCAAAAATGGGCAAAAAATAAGAAACAAGTGGTATTTAATGCCACAACATGGGTGAAAAGGGCAAAAATTGATAAAAGGGCAAAGAAGTGGCAAAAACATGGCAAAAAATGAGTGGAAATTGACTAAAATGGGCAAAATGCAGTCAAGAGTGACAAAAATGGGCAAACAGTAGGAAACAAGTGCTGTTTAATGGCAAAATGTAGCTTAAATGAATGAAAAGTGGTGAAAAAGGGCAAAAATGGGGAAAAAAGTGAAAAATAGAAATGGCAATAATGAGCAAAACATAGGGAACAAGTAGTTTGTAATGGTAAAAGGTAGCTCTAATGGGTGAAAAAGTGGCCAAAAAATGTGGTAGAAGGGCAGAAAAGTTTCCCTTTAAGGTTTTCTGGGGGAATAATGCTTAAAATGAAGACATCAAAGAGCCACAGATAATCACAAAAGAGCCACATGTGGCTCCAGAGCAACATGTTGAGTATCACCGGTCTACAACATGGCTTCAACATTAATGTGTCACATAAAGCCAGGTGGACAATAGGCTATGTGCCAACTGATCGATACTACAAATACATAATGAGGTACAATGGGGTTTGATTAATGGTCATGCAAAAGTACCCTTGTGTGGTACTTTTCTTAGTGTGTAACTAAGTTAGGTCATGTTTTAACACCAGTATTTTTGTCAAGTGACAAACAATTTTTGAAGGTAATAATACCCAACACTGGCGGTGTACGTGTGGTACGTGCTTCAAGCTCTTTACAGGCTTCATTATTTCAACACTTGGCTCATGTTGTGTTGCAGTTTCTTTTCTCTTCCAGTTGGTGGCGTTAATAGAATATGTCAGTTCTGGGTCTTTAAAGCTGAGTGTAGGTCTGTTAGGCTTGTTTGTGTTACCTGGGCACATGGTTGAGGAGACCTTGAGGTCTATACTGAGGAAAGAGATAAGTCTTAAACTCTTCATTGCTGCTAATTCCCGGCCAACTCTCCTCTGTTGGAGTTCCTGGAAGACAAAGACACAAAGAAACAGGGATTCTGAAGTAAAGTAAGTTGTTTTAACTTCTTATTTGACCTCTTTTTAGCATGACTATTATTATATTTTTATAAACTAAACTTATCTTACCCATAAGCCTAAAAATTAAGTGCAGCTCCTCCTTCACTGTGGCACCAGGAAACATGGGACGGCCTGTAGCCATCTCAAACAGAATACACCCAACGCCCCTGAAAGAGGACGGGGGAGACAGAGATGCAGAAAGAACAAAGGTTACTCTTACATCACAGAACTCTTGATGAGGCCGTGTTCCTACTTCAAAGAGGGCTGATCATAAGTGCAAACACTTGAGTGGGCACAATGCAGTGGGTTTGATGAGAGGATGCGTGTGATAGCTAGGTGAGCTCATAAAAGAATGCTGCACCACATTCAGTCCTTAGAGGTTTGGCACAGCTGAACAGGTGTTCCTGCAAACCGGTAATGAGCAAACACGTACGGACAGAGCTCGCAGATAAATTACTCTCCATTGTATGGCTAGTGACTCATCTCTACAAATAACCTGGGAGAGCTGAGAAGATATGCATGATTCATGGAAATCCTGGACTATCCTCAGGCTGTTATACATTCATTCAATTAGAGAGTAAACAGCAAAGCTTAGCTCCACAGCTGCAGTGTTATGGGATTCCCTTTATATTTATTAAAGTTAATAGAAAATCTAAGAGCAGTTCTACGTTACCTCTGCTATTATCAATATCAGCCCTCTCCATTTCATTGTCATATTAACTGCTGATGCTGATATTACAATGCCCAGTGTTATTAGGTACCATTATAGCCATATCCAAGAAATGGAGAATGGATTTACGGCCAGGACAGCCATAGATGTATATCATTGTAGCCCTGACTATTGCACCTCTCTCTTCCCCCTTCCTTTACCTGCATCTCCCTTTTTCTCCATTTCCTTCTTCTTTCTTTCTTCATCCCCTTCTTCTCTGTCTACTTTACTTTACTTTTCAACCCCAACACAGCTTCAGTGGACGGCTGAACATGAGTCTGGTTCTGCTCTAAATGTTCAAAGGTTTGTCTTGCCTATAAAATTATTAAAAATGTTGCTTATTGCTAAGCTAATGGTGGATTCATGTTGGGTCCTAGAGAGTGTTGAGCGTCTGTCTTTGGATATGAATTGGCACAATACAAACGATGGGTAGATAAGTAGGCAGGGAGGTAGGTAGGTAGGTAGGTAGGTAGGTAGGTCGGTCTAAATGAAGTCAGTCAGTTAAGAGAAATGAACACAATCACAGTCAAAGCACGTGTAGTCATTTTTAAACATTTACTCCTCAGAAGAACTTGGGGGATTTCAGAGGAGGTGAATGGTGCTAGGGTACGGTGGCTGGTAAGGGCAGCATTCCAAATGAAACAAAACAGCTGGAATAAGAGGAACGCTTCAACTTTAGGGACGCAATCAAAAGTCCAAACGAACTTTGAAAGGAGAACGCAGTGCAACTGACAAAACACTCTCCAAGAAACAAAAACAAATTCATGAACGACAAACGCGCTTCTAACTCCGCACAGAAAGGCCATGACTGTCCATAAATCCGAGGGGCGATCAATGAACTGCTCTTCTTCTGCAGTGCTGAAGTCATCAGCTAGTTTGCTCGGCCTTGCTTAGCTGCGCCCCTCTGCCACGACCCTGCACCACCCTCAGGACATACATGCCCCACTTTGGGTACCACTGCCCTGAGGTATCGTATCGTAATGTATCATTTAGTATTGAATTGTATCGTTTCATATTGAATCTTTTTGTATTCTATCGTATTGTATCTTTTTATATTAAATCATTTTGTATTGTATCGTATTGTTTGGTATTAAATCATTTTGTATTGTATCATAGCATTTTGTATTGAATCATTTGGTATCATATCGTATCGTTCTGTTTTGTATTAAACCATTCTGTATTGTATTGTTTAGTTACTTATTGAATCATTTCATATCGTATCATATAGTATCGTATCGTATTCAATCGTATTGTTTCATTTGGCATTGAATTGTTTTATATCTTATCGCATAATTTTGTATTGAATCATTTTGTTTTGTACTGAGTCATTTCGTATTGTATCATATTGAATCATTTCATATCGTATCGTTTCATTCCATATTGAATCATTTTGTATCGTATTGTAACAAATCGTCTCATTTTGTATTGAATCATTTCGTATCATATTGTTCATTTTGTATTGAATCGTTTCATATTAAATTGTTTTGTATCGTATCGTATTGAATTGTGTCGTATCGTATTGTATTGTATCGTTTTTATTGAAAAGTATCGTATCGTATTGAATCATATTGTATCGTTTAATTTCATATTAAATTGTTTTGTATTGTATCGTTTCATTCTGTATTGAATCGTTTCATATTGTATAGTATTGTTTCATTTAGTATTGAATCGTTTCATATCATATTGAATCGTTCTGTATTGTATTGTTTCATTTTGTATTGTATTGTATCATATCGTATCATAATGTATCATATCATTTGATTGTGTATTTAATTGTTTTGTTTTGGATTGTACGTATAGTTTCATTTCGTGTTGAATCATTTCGTATCGTTTCGTATTAGATCGTTTGGTATTGTATCGTATTGTATCATATCGTACAAACTGTCCAGTGCATATGCATCAGTGTGCATCCAATCTTGCATGTTTGCATTATTTCAGTATGGTTTATGAAAATGGTAAAAATGCACTAAAATGGTTACTTTGACCACAAGAGTCCTAAACTGCAGGTTCTTTTTGGCCAGTAAATGCACATGCCAGCAGGTCCTCAGTTCTAACATGGAGTTGACCATCTTAGATTATTTGTGAGTAAATTTCATAGTTCTTTATGTCTTTTATACTGTTTTATAAATGTTATTTGGTGCACTGCAGGTACTGTTGCACTATTGAAATATCAAATATTTTCCTACTCACCACATGTCAATAGGTGTGGAGTATTCTGTAGAGCCCAGCAGTACATCAGGGGGTCGATACCAGAGAGTTACCACCTCATTGGAGTAAGTCTTGGTGGGGACAGACTTGGCTCTTGCTAGTCCTGCACAACAAAACAATCATGGGAGACCTTAGCGATAGCAGAATTTCTTCTGAAAGACCCTTCAACAAGCTTTCTTTGTGCTGAAATGATCTTTATGTCTTTATAACTCAGTCAAATTACAGCCAAATGTGTGAATGCAAACAACTAAATTTCTACTCTAACTTCACTCCAGAGTTCCATCTGCCAGCCCCCTGGTTTCGTTGGGACTCTGGCTTTGTCCAACACATCCGACCTGTTCTTCCTAACATCATGTCCTGCCTGAAAGAGGTCTCACAGTTGGGTCAGACCTCATACAGGTATAAGACACTTGTTATGTCTTTGTGACTTAGTACCAGTTATTGTGTTATCTTAATGACAGAGAAATGCTATCAAAGGCTGGAATCATCTGTGTATAGCCAAAGTTTTACCAGCTAAAAATAGTCAGGGAATACCGGTGGGCATATTTACCCACTTCAGCACAAAAGTGAGAAAAGTCAGATGGAGGGGCACAGTTGCTAGGATACAAGAATAAGGGTGCCAAAGTAATCAGCAGAGAAGATCTCCAAATGGCAGTAAAATATAATTGGAAAGCAACGGTGGCAGGGAAGGTGTTATCTCACTCCCAAGTGTCTGTGTCTTTATGAACACATTTGCATACTAATGCATGTATGTTCTGCATGTGAATGAGATGTTTTACCAAAGTCAGCCAGTTTGAGCTCGCCCTTGTCATTGATGAGTAGGTTTTGTGGCTTAAGGTCTCTGTGCAGGATTTTCCTCTTGTGACAGTAGGACAGGCCACGCATCAGCTGGAACATGAAGATCTGTGGGAGAACAGAAGAAATTATGGAAACCAAAAACTACTAACTTGGATTATCATGGACTACAGATTTAAAATACTGCTGCTATCTTAACTGGGAGCAGACCTCTAATTCACAACCTTTCTCAAATTTTAGTTAAAGTGGGCCAAAGACATTCCACTTTATAAAGCTGATGATCCTGATCTCTTCCTCCATGTTTAATAAAGAAATGTTAGTGGCAATGAAATCCTGTATAGGCATCTGGATTCAGAGAAATCATATAGCTTCAGTGGCCCTTAAAAATTTTTTCCACTACATCCTGAAAGCCTCTGAGTAAAAAGAAAATTACACTTGGAGTGTTTGATCATTTATCAAACGCTCCAGTCATGATATTTTACCTCGGAAACTTTCTTTTAATGGTTAAAGTGGATCAAAACTATCACAGCTTTAAAAGCCACTTATCTTTAAGACAGCAATTTAAATCTTGGAGTATTATCTTATCTAATTACGGGATACAATTTTCTATGGGGAGCCACAAGGGTTAATCTTGGGACCTTTGCTTTTTCTTGTTGATAAAAGTTGAACATAGTTAATCTCGAGGAGGGCATTTTTTAATCTTGTGATGATGATGATGATGATGACACTATTTTTCTATCTCGTTACCAGTGTTGGGAGTAATGCTTTACAAAGAAATGAGTTACAGTATCGCTGTTACTTTTTATGGTAACTAGTAGTGTAATGCATTTCTTTTCATAGTAATTAATGCCGTTACAATTACTGAAAAGTTAAAGCACTCGTTCCTTTTACAGCTGACAACTCAAGGATAAAGGTTAGAAAGCATCTGGTTTGGCAGACGACGTAGCTCAGCACTGGAGCACAAGCTTCCTGTCTGTGAAGTATCAGCATTGTTTTTCCCTCCTCCAGATAAAGGACAAATTAAAAAAAGTAAACTTTGCCTCATGAAGCACCAGCTAAACAACACACTTCAGTGAAACTAAACTTAGCACAAAAAGTAAGGAAATTTGTGTTTGGTAGATCATTTCTTTATTGTAACAATGCTTCTTGGCAATAAATCTTAAACCGATGGAAAGCCTGTTTATTACCCTTTTCAATGGAGCCACATTTGTAAGGAACATGCATTTGTGGGATGAGCAGCAGAGCTGAGTATGTGGGTTGCGCCCATGAAAAATGTGCCAGAATTTTCTCTGCCAATGCCAAACAGCTTATTCTGCCGTATTTGGTGGATTGGATGATTGAAGTTTGAAGAAACAAGACATATTGGAGGTAATTCTGGAGGTAGTCTCTGATAAACCCTGCTCTGTGGGGGCGAGCATTGTCATCTTGAAGGATAGAGTTCAGTCCCAGACTGTGGAGATATGGGATTGCCACTGGTTGCAGGATCTCATCCTGATATCTCTCTGCATTGAGATTGCCTCCAGTGATGACAAGCCTTGTTAGGGTGATGCCGCCCCACACCATCACACTGCCTCCACCAAAAGATGTTACCCGATCGGTGCAGCAATCAGCATAGCATTCTCCACAAGCCAGGTGAAGCAGTGGTTTAATGCATGCCCCATGTACCCAGTCGACTGGATTTATCCACCCATCCATCTGGAAAACCTCCCACAGACGGTGTTTGGGGAAGAGCAGTGCCTTTGAAAAAAACTCAGAGGGTGATGGATGAACATTCTGTCTGTCACATGTTTACGGGCCAATCAGAGCAACAAAACATGTGACGTCATAGCTGCTACTGAGGAGTAAACTCCATAGAGAACTGCATTACGGGAGCCTTGGCGACTTTAGACATGTCAGTACACGCCTTTTGTTGTTTTTGAAAAGAAAACAGCTCACTGCTTTTCTTTGTTCTTCTTTTAACAAAGAAATGTCGTCAAGTTCTGATAAAACTGATGCTGTAGCAGCATCCACGTCCATGTCTTCCGCCATAATTGCACCGATCTCTTGCTGCCGCTTGCTTACCTCATGACTATGAAAGTGAAAGTACTGCCCCTCGATGCTGATTGGTCCTGTCACTTTCTAACTGGACCCAGACGGTTCAGATGGGAGCTTTGCAAGATGGATTTGCCAGTGAAAAACACAGATACAGGTGAATTCATCTGCTTGCAAGGTTACCTCTGCCACTAAAGGCATTGAATAAACACAGCCCAGAGTCGAGAGTTCCACGCAAGGACATTTCTATTGCTGAATATGAAATCATAGAAGGTCATTAAATTTTCACTCAATACAAGCCTGACCACTCATCTACAGTTGAAACCAGAAGTTTACATACACTATATAAAAAGGCACATAAACTTTTTTTTCTCACCATCTAACATTAAATCATATTAAACTTTTCCTGTTTTTGGTCAATTAGGATTACCAAAATTATTTCTATTTGCTAAATGCTAGAATAATGAGAGAGATAATTTTTTAGACATTTTTTTATTATTTTCTTGAGAGTCAGAAGTTTACATACACTAAGATTACTATGCCTTTAAACAATTTGGGAAAGCCCAGATGATGATGTCATGTCTTTGGAAGCCTCTGATAGGTTTATTGACAACATTTGAGTTAATTCGAGGCACCCCTGTGGATGTATTTTAAGGCACACCTGAAACACACTGCTTCTTTGTGTAACATCATGGGAAAATCAAAAGAAATCAGCCAAGATATCAGGAAGAGAATTGTGGACTTGCACAAGTCTGGTTCATCCTTGGGTGCAATTTCCAGATGCCTGAAGGTGCCACGTTCATCTGTTCAAACAATTATACACAAGTATAAACACCATGGGAATGTCCAGCCATCATACTGCTCAGGAAGGAGACGGGTTCTGTGTCCCAGAGATGAACGTGCTTTGGTCCGAATATTGCATCTCAACCCAAGAACAAAAGCAGAAGACCTTGTGAAGATGCTGCTGAAGCTGGTAAGAGTGTGTCATTATCACCAGTCAAACGAGTCCTGCACCGACATGGGCTGAAAGGCCACTCTTCCAGGAAGAAGCCATTACTCCAAAAGAAACATAAAAAAGCCAGATTACAGTTTGCAAATGCACACAGGGACAAAGACCTTAATTTTTGGAGACATGTTATGTGGTCTGACGAAACTAAAATTGAACTTTTTGGCCATAATGACCATCGTTACATTTGGAGAAAAAAGGGGGAAGCTTGCAAGCCTGAGAACACCATCCCAACTGTGAAACATGGGGGTGGCAGCATCATGTTGTGGGGTTGTTTTGCTGCAGGAGGGACTGGTGCACTTCATAAAATAGTTGGCATCATGAGGAAAGAACATTATGTGGAAATACTGAAGCAACATCTCAAGACATCAGCCAGGAAGTTCAAGCTTGGGCGCAAATGGTTTTTCCAAATGGACAATGA
Organism: Cheilinus undulatus; assembly: GCF_018320785.1. NCBI lineage: Eukaryota > Metazoa > Chordata > Actinopteri > Labriformes > Labridae > Cheilinus > Cheilinus undulatus. The sequence continues at coordinate 6,048,581 of NC_054867.1, read as the reverse complement.
CCCTAAGCATACTGCCAAACTGGTAACAAAGTGGCTTAAGGATAACAAAGTCAATGTTTTGGAGTGGCCATCACAAAGCCCTGATCTCAATCCCACTGAAAATCTATGGGCAGAGCTGAAAAGGCATGTGCGAGCAAGGCGGCCTACAAACTTGGCTCAGTTACACCAGTTCTGCCAGGAGGAAGGGGCCAAAATTCCTGCAAACTATTGTGAGAAGCTTGTGGAAGCATATCCAAAACATTTGACCCAAGTCATACAGTTTTAAGGCAATGCTACCAAATACTGATGAAATGTATGTAAACTTCTGACTCTCAAGAAAATAATAAAAAAATATCTAAAAAATGATCTCTCTCATTATTCTGGCATTTAGCAAATAGAAATAATTTTGGTAATCCTAACTGACCAAAAACAGGAAAAGTTTAATCTGATTTAATGTTAGATGGTGAGAAAAAAAAGTTTATGTGCCTTTTTATATAGTGTATGTAAACTTCTGGTTTCAACTGTATGTGGAGGCTTAATATGCGACCCTAACTCCATCTGAAAGGTGTGTACAGTATGTGCTGTCCCTGGGGCCCTGAGGGTGAATGCTCTGTTCATTTAGATTTTTAGTTTGGAAGAGCAAGAAGAAAAAGCAGTTAGGGCTGTGGGATGCATGAGGTACACTGGAATACAAAGCTTTGTTTATGAGTGAAGATATTACAGTGAACACCTTATAATCCACTCAAAAACCAACAGAAAAACAGGGAAGGACACCAGTTATGTGTTCTCAAGTCTGCTACATTCATTTTGAATCAGAATTGAAACTGCTGCAGACACAATGATGTAGTAGCTCTGAAAACAAATAGAGGAATGAATGGCTCAAGGTTTTAGGCTAAAGCAGCCAAATTAAGAAATCTTTCTTTGTTGGAAAAAAAAAAAACATGACTGTGGTGCAGAAACCCTGGCTGTTAAGAGATTTTTGGCTACTACTGAAACAGACATAAAATAAAAACTGATGTGTTTTTATGAACCAAAAGAAGCAAATTAGACCATGAGAGGGAAGTTGAATATTTTAAATAAAGGTAATTTATGTTCCTGTCAACGCTGCTGCAGGCTGGGAGATAAAACCACATTTTACAGCTTTTTAAATACAAATTTCTATTTGAAGAATTCAGCGCAAGTTGTAAATAATGACGTGTTCTTACATGTACAAGACAGAAAACAATCAACACAACCCAAAGTGTTTCTTCTTAACCTGTTAAGCCCGAGCCTCCTTTATTAGGCTATTGCTCAAAATTTCCAGCCTATCTCTAAATAAGTATAACTCTGTAACTACAAGGTCTATTTGAATGATCCAGGTACAATAATGAAGAGGGCACTTGTGAAATTTGTTCAGAAGTCTAAATATGTGTATATATGTTACTGGATCAGAGAGAATCAAGTTGGCAAATTAAAATTTTCATTTTTTTGCCTACTTTGTTTTTGCAATTTTAGCATATATATGTCATAGAAATAATGCAGTTGAAGTCCGAAAATCTCCAGTAGGCCAAAGCACCTCTTTCAACTTTCATGCCACAACAGGGTTATTAGGACAAAATAAGAGAGATTTTAGAAAAAATAACCAGGCGAATTCCTTTCTCTCTTCCCCCCTCTCTTGTGCCATCTGGGCCCAATTTGGTCCAATTTGGCACTATCTCTGCCATTTGAAAAATCTCAGGTATCAAACTTTTTTTTTACTCATATGTGAGGTCATTTTTGAGGTTTTGACACAGTATGAAAGCCTAGGTTCCAAGCTTTCTAATGGTGTATCATACACCTTAATCTGAGCATATTTTACAAAGATATGCTCATTTGAATGTTAACTTCTAGTTTCTGTTTGTTCTGAGAAAACCAGGCTTAAAGTTTCAGGACTTTTCATACCTTCAGGCAGGCCGGAAGTGGGCATGAACAATAGGGCCACATTTATATAAAGTCCACCCAAACCAAGCTTCTGAATTGGACTGGTGACGCTCATCAAAATATTCCCATAGGAAATCTGCCTTCATCAAACTTTCACTGTCGAGGGATCCTGAAGTTTTCCCAAGTCTGTTGATAATTCTTGCTGCTTCCTCATCGTCTCTTCTACCTTTCTTTGCTGCAGGGTGCATCTTGAGGCTTGTTGATAAAGGTGATAACTAGAAACAGCTGTATTTATGTGCTGGGGAAGGGGTGGCATTTGAGCCATGCGGTGTTTGTTATTGTCCATCTCAATGGGCAAAACTGGGAACAATGGCAGACTGAGTGGCCAATTATCACCCAGCAGTTTCACTTTCCCCTCCCCTCAATCTCCCCACAGATACTCCGAAAACAGGGCATTTTAAAACACAAAATTAACACTTTTAAATATCACATTTGTATTACTTTTTTCATCGGATGAGTAGTTTAAATGTTGGACTTGCAAAAAATGAGAAAAAAACGAAAAATGATCATTTTGAAGCAAACAACTTGGATCCATTTTCTCAACCACAGGAATGCCGACTTGCAGGAACTTTATCTGGCTTCGGTCACATATGCCATTATAGGTGGTTTCTGCATCATGGACTTCTTTTTTTTTTCCCCCTTCAAAGAAAGTCTTACAAAGGAACTAATGTTTGACACCAAGAGGAGGAAATTTATTTTCAATGGCACAAAAGACAACAAAATAAAGTGCAGAAAACTAAAAGAAACTGCTGAAACAAATGGAAACTGCACAAACATGACTAGAATTTTCAGTAGAGGCCCGGCTTTCAAATGAGACCATGTTCGTATCTGTAATACCAGGAACCATCCCACAGGGGGTGGGTTAGGGTTTAGTATTTGTACTTTACTTGAGTATTTGGGTTTTTTTTGGAAACTTATGACTTTCACTCCACAACATTTCAAAGACAAATATTGTACTTTCGACTCTGCTACATTTCTAGGAAGCTTGTCATTACTTGTTCCTTTTAGGTTCAGCATAGCTTTGTAGTCAGATGTTGGTGTTTTTCTTTTCTAAAATGCGATTGGCCACACGCTGTGCTCCTCACAGAAAGGAACCAATCACAGTCACCGCTCACTCCTGGGATGGATTTGGAAATAGGCTACATCACCTTCACTCTGTGTAGCAAGCTCTCTCGTCTTCATTCAAACAAAACTTGACAAAGGAGATGGCAGGAGAAACTCAGCTAAAAATCCAGCACACCCATGGACATATCTCAGCTCCATGTTTGAGATTTCAGAAATGAGGAATGATTCATATCATTTCAAATGTCTTCTGTGTACAAACTACAATTCTGCATTCAAGAACTTATTAGGTGGTTTCAGAGAGTTACAAGGTTCTGTAAAAGCACTGATATTAGAAAATGTACTTTGTACTTTTGAATAATTTAGTATTTTCATAAGTAAGTACTTTGGTACTTTAACTTGAGTAAAATTTCACCTAGCAACTTTTACTTGTACTTGAGTAAGATTTGACCACGAGTATCAATACTTTGACCCCAGAACTGGAGTTGAATACTTTGTCCACCACTGGGTGTAGGTAAAATGGTTTATTTGGGCTTGTAGCTGAGCTTCTTAGGTTTAATTTGATGTGTAACACGACTAGTTTTGTGCAACAATAGAATGCACAGAGCAAGTTTGTTTAGATCAAGGCAAGCAGGACCAAATTTGGTCCCGCTGTTTCACCTCAATAACTCTCCCTACAATAAAAGATACATGATAAACAAGCTGGGAAAACATCAGAAGTAAAGGATTTTTTTGCCAATTAGATTAACTTTTTTCACAAAGATGCCAAATCAGACTTTTATTTTGAAAAGCACAAACTGGAACTGTATCATGTTACTTTTTCCTGTTGTGTAGTATACTGATGTGGACATACAGTATCTACTTAAATGAGGTAAATGGTAAAACAGGCAAGCCTTTTTTTCTCTGGATTCTTGCATAAGACACACAGTCTGAGAGCCCTGAAAATAATACTGCAATGGTGAGGGTACCAGATCTCCCTAGGGTGTCAGATCAGTTCAGGGGACCCACATCTGCCAGAGATGCTCATAGAAGCTATTGAGCTTTCCAAGTGTGATTAAAAAATTACTACAAACAAAACTCATAAAATGTTCGACATTATTTGATTTGATGGTCTTTTCTCAGATGCTCTCTTTAGAATACAGTACAGTAGGTAGTGCTTGATGTCCAGTATCACCACTTATGAGTCACTTTCATGCCCGTGGCTCACCTTGACATTCTGCATGCTCATGAGATTTCCACAGTTGTCCAAGTACTGTTTAAGGTCACTGTCCTGGAAGAGAACATGCACAGTGTTCACATCCAAACTGTCTTTGTGCATATGTCTGTAGGCGTTCATCGCCTGAATGCAGGGCTGCAGAGGTACTCACAAGATACTCAAACACCAGAGTGAGGCAGCGTTCGGTGTGGATGATGTCGTGCAGCGTGACGATGTTGGCATGTTTCAGGTTCTTCAGTAGAGACACTGGTGGACAGAGGAAAGAGACATGAGCAGCTGAGTGATGAGTGAAAACTTTTTACTCAGTCATTGGATCCTCAGGAACACTTCTGATTGTAAAAAGAGGTCTACTTAGTTTATTTAGATGACTTTATCAAATGTGTTTCTGGTCTTAATCAAGAGTTTCAAGCTTTTTGCAATTAAGTATGAGGTTTTTATGTAATTCTCAATTCTGTGGGGTACATTTTTTTTCCATCCATTATTCATCCATCTATTTTCTACACTGCTTCTTCCATTTGGGGTCGTGGAGGGCTGGAGCCCACCAGACAACCAGGCATGCTCACACTCACACCTATGGACAATTTAGAGTGATCAATTAACCTAACAAACATGTCTTTGTTGGTGGGATAAAGCCAGAGTTCCCAGGACCCCACACAGAGAACCCACATAGGCACATTGGCAAACTATGGACCTTCTTGCTGTAAGGTAAGAGCACTAATCACTGTGCAGCCTAAATTTTGTTTTCACCAGCCAGAATTAATATTCCCCATACAACTGCATTAATATTCCAATAAAATGTCACTGGGTAACCTTGCAAAGCAGACGGATTCTCCAGTTTCCGTGTTTCACACTGGCGAATCCATCTTGCAAAGCTCCCGTCTGAACTGTTTGGGCCCGGTTAGAAAGTGACAGGACCAATCAACGACGAGGGGCAGTACTTTCTGGCACGGCGGAGTCATGACATATGCAGGCAGCAACAAGAAACCAGTGCAATTATGGCAGAAGAGACTAGCGTGGATGCTGCTAAAGTGCCAGTTTTATCAGAACTTGACAACAATTCCTTGTTAAAAGATGAACAAAGAGCAGCAGTGAGTTGTTTTCTTTTCAAATTGACAAAAGTCGTGTACTGACATGTTTACAGTCGCCATGGCTTGCGTTATGCAATTCCCTATGGAGTTTACTCCTGGGTAGGGTGCAGCTAGATTGCGGCTATGTCACGTGTTGTGTTGCTCTGATTGGCCTCAAAAGCTCTGCCCTTTCCTAAACGCTGTCTATGATTGGTTTATGTGTCAGGTTAACTGTCGGGTGCAAACCTTTCATCTCCAGAATAAGTACTAGTCAGGAAATCAAACACATTGCAGCTTTTTCCTTTCAAATTAACTGTGTTGTCAAATCTGCATTTCTGTATAGCTGAGCAGCACTGTAGTTAACCTATTAAAGCCTGAAGACACAAATTATTTTGGAACTGAAATGTTTATTTCACTTTCTATTGAAATAAAAAAAACCTAAATTTCCATAAAATTTAACATATACATATATTTTGTATCTCATTTGAAACAGACGTTTTTGGTAACTGATTTTCCACTTGAGGGCATTTTTTATCATTTATCAGATTGCATTCAGAAGTTGTTTTTTTTTTAGTAATTTATGATCATATTGATCAGATAGAGGTATCATAAAAGTATGTATCAAATATGATACAATTGGCTTTAAGGGGTTAAGGACCAGCAAAAATGAAAGTAGGAGTTTTAGCTTTTAAGTTCTTCTCTTCTGAGTCATTATTTTGCTGTGCCCAGTCTTAAAATAAGAACTGACAATTCTAACCTGATGGATTGACCAGATTTCACGTCCGTCAGACAAATTCATCTTGCCATCAGAAAAATTTACTGGACTGTAGAGTGTTGATGTCCGGTTGAGGGGGAGTGGGACACAGCTGCACCCAAGTGGTTTCTAAAAGTTATCCTAGAAGGATAACCACGAAGATTATGAACAATCACAGGGGAATGGGAATTCCTCATAGCAAAAGGATAAGGAAAAACTAAACAACTGCTGCCATGCAGCTGTCTGGAAGCTAAGATTGTTGGAAGGGACTGAGACATCACTTCCTCTACAAACACAAGGTCATCAGACTGGTGTTATGACACAAACATAAAGCCTGGCTAATGACCCCTAATGAACTGTCCTTAGTCACTCTGAGAACTTTTGAAAGGCTATGCTCTTTCTAAACACTTTGTATAGAGGGTTTCCAGATGGATGTGAAATAAATTCCATGTAATGGATGTGTGAAACAGTCTATTGTGTCTATTGCTATGAGAATTATTCAGTTATCATCGTCAATTAAGTGTTGTCATATCATTCCAAAGAAATTCATAGATGAAGCTTTTAGGTCAGGTGTTCACACTGAAACTGGGCCGTGTTGCTGTGGTCCTTATGTCAGCAATATGATTTTTGAGAATGAAAATATAAATCAAACATACATCAATGTGAAATATTAGACTGACAGATAATTTCAGAAAAATGTTGCTGTAACCCTTTAAAGTACACAAACATGGAGTTAGGCATTTCTTTATCAAAGAAGTAGATTCTGAAATATTTGTCTTTCTTTCCTTTCATTTATGTTAAGTCACTTTATTAATCCCTGAAGTGAAATTCACAGTTTAACCTTTATTCTTACACATGCTACAAAAACATAGGCTGAATTACATGCACAAACAGGATCCCCATGGACATGCACTAATGGAGAGATGTCAGAGTGATGGCCTTGCCACCCTAGTTGGAGCGCTGCCATGAGCTCTTGGGGGTTCAGTGCCTTGCTCAAGGGCACTTCGGCACCTCTCCAGCTACCAGGCCAAAGTCCAGATATGGTCTGACTGGGACTTGAAATGGCCACCCTCCGATTGCCAGCCCAAGTCCCTCCAGACTGAGCTACTACTGCCCCACTGTTCAGTATTTCAAGTGACATTCTCTTTTTTCCAAAGATTTTTTGAATAAAAATAGACTTAGTCAGCCGCAGGCATCACAGAGCTGGCCCCAGAAGGTTTTAATTATTTGTTCCTTATTCAGTGAATATATAGCAAAACTTTTTCTTAATTAAAAAAATAATCAAAATAATTTAAATGTGTTGAAAGTTTTGGTGTTCATAGCTTTTAAAAAGGCCTGAGTAGATAAATCGGTAAACAAAGAGCTGATAATATAGATAAAAATAAGCATTAGATGAGCACAATCTTATAAGATGAGGAGTTGGGTTTCACAGTGATGAAATGAAACCTTTAGCTGATGGTAGAATTGATCAGAGATGATGAACACAAAGAGGAAGAGTGTGAGGTGATTGCTGAGAGGTGTGTGAGCGTTGCTTTATTTAGTACCTTCTCTGATAGCAGTGCAGGGTGCTCCTTCTTCATGCTCCAGCCGAATCTCCTTCAGTGCCACCAGGTTTTCTGTCAGTTTGCTTCGCCCTTTGAACACTGTGGCATAAGTCCCCTATGAACCCAAAACACACAGGTGAAATTCTGACAGCGCTATATTCTCTGCTAGTTGGCTGGTATGTCTCTTTTTATTAATATTAATAACATTAGAAAGGTAGAGAACGTTCATGTTTGGTTACAGAGCAGTACATCTCATCAAATCAGTGATGTCAACATGTTTACATTAAAGAAGTATGTTTAGATGAAAAATCTCCTTATGCAGTCTCTCAACATTTAAACATATCAGTCAGTGCGCTGGAGGAAACTTTAAAAATAGCTATGACATGATGCTTTATCTGAAAACAACCCAGTGGCAGCAAGAATTGTGACAAACAAATGTGAAATTATAGGGGGTTCTTTTTCGTTTGGGTCGTATTAAAGCATCTTTATTGAATTAAGGATGTTTTGATAAACTCCTCAGAGAAACTTAGTTTTACCAGAATCTTTCGTTTTCTCCTTTTCTCTTTCTCATCATTTTCCATGCACAACAGAAATGACAGCTACTTTGAGTTTTTGCTAACTGATATTCAGTAAAGGATGATCATGCATCTATACTACTGAAAAAAAGGCAAAGGAGACGTAATCTCTGAGATGTTGTAGACAAACAGATTAACAGTGCCGTGAGAAAGTATTTGCCCCCTTTCTGATTCCTGAGTTTTTCGCACATTTATCACACTTAAAGGATTCACATCATCAAACCAGCTGTAATATCTCACAAAGACAAACCAAGTAAAAAAGCAGTTACTAAATGATATTTTTTTTATTAAGGGTTAAAAAAATCCAAACCTATCTGGCCCTTTGTGAAAAAATAATTTCCTCCTGAACCTAATAACTGGTTGTGCCACCCTTGGCAGCAATAACTGAGATCAAGCATTTGTGATCACTGGTGATGAGTCTTTCACATCGCTGTGGAGGAATTTTGGCCGACTCTTTCTCTCCCACTCCTGGGAAGGTTCACCACTGTTCCCACTTTTCTCCATTTGTGGATAATGGCTCCATCATCCATAATGGCTTCATCTGTCTCCCAGTGTCTGATCACCCTCTGTGGATTTAGGTTCTGTGTTTTCTCCCTGTCCTTTGTCTGATCGTCGTATGTCTCTCCCTGTGTGACTCCTAGTGCATATTCCAGTGTTTCTTTAGTGTGTTAACCTGTTTTTGGACCTTAAGGGGTCTTCTTGAAAGTTTTCTGTCTCCTTTTCTTCTTAAAGTAAGTTCTTTTGTTTGTTCAATTAAATCATTTTTCAGTTTATTCTGCATTTGGGTCCTCTCTTTTGTTTTTGCATTCTTGCCAAAGGCAGAACGATCAGACTCTAACACAGTGTTAATTTCGTCGACTGTAACTATGATTAAAACTATTTATTGACAGCCTTTTTTTCCATGACAAAAACTAGACTAAGAAAAATAGATCTGTGATGACTAAAACTGACAAAAAGTAAATCTGTCAAAAAACAATGCATCTGTAGCTATTTTGCCTCTCAGCTGTAGAAAGCAGGGAGGAGGCCTGTAAGATGAAGCTGGATTAACACGCCCGGGATATCTCTCCGCTAACTGGATTGACTTAACAAGACATTCGCAATCCAGATCAGCTGTACGACGAAGCTGGCTATCAACTTGCTAATTGCACCCAGGGTTTTCCAGTCTGGATCAGTGTGCGCTCACATAAAATGGGTGGTGTTTTCAGCGTCTGACCAATCACAAACATAGAGAAACCCTGCAGAGGAGCGTATTTCTCAATGGAGGAACAGACAATCGTTCTTAGAAAAAGATGAGGAATTCAAAGCAATCATCCAGGCCAGAAGCAACGCCGTCGCCACAGCAAAAGCCAGGAAGGAACGCTGGCAGAAAATTTCTGACTCTGTTAATGCGTAAATTGGTCAGAATATACAATATTAAGTCATCGGACAATATAAACGGACAGCACTCTGATCACTCAGTTTCACTTTATTACGGTACAGATGTTTGGGGCAGAGCTTCCTCAGCGAATTTTGTGTTGTAATATTATTTCCTCACCATGACAGCATGAGTAGTTGTGCGTTCCATTAATCCATGTTTCTGCAGTTATGCCATGTGGGACCATTATTATTAACCTCATTATTTCAGATGCAACCCTAGTGGAGCAAAAAAGACTTGGGAGCAAGTGAAGATCAAATATAAAAACATACATCAAAGCGACGAGTAACAAGGTTTATTTCGACACACTGTCTCTGTTGTATGGATGAAATCACCAGAATTTATCTATCATCTATCCCTAAATATTCTTTCTCTCCTAAGCGCTCTTCTCACGATCCGTGCACCACCGCCTACAGGATCTTCTAAGAATGGGCAGGCCATTTTCCAAGAGAACTGATTGGTCAGGAGGCGGCGCTTTTAGTTTGCTGATCTTGTATCCAGAACATAACCTGCTCCAGAGCAGGTTAGCCGTTCAGCATAAGTTACCGCAGTGATTTATCCTAGTAAGAAGTGAACCAGTGTCGTTGTACAGAAAATCCAGGGTTAATCCTTAAGTTATCTCGATAAGAGAAAATCTAGCTTCGTCGTACAGGCCTCAGGTTTAGCAGAGTGCAGAGAACACACTACCATGATTTGGTTCCAGATTTAGGCACGAAAATAAGTGCTTGGACTAAAAGTAAAGACCAAAATGTGAGGACTTTTTATGGACTAGACTAAAATGTTTTTGATACAAATTAGAGATTTTATGAGGAAAAAAAATATTCAAAATATCAATGCAGAAAATGAATTGCTTAAAGTATTCATAAAAAAGTATGAAGATACCCCCATAAAAAAATTATCTCAAAACTATATTTGAGTCTTCAGTTTCTCAATAAAGAAAATACACTTACTATTAAATCAAGATGGGAAACAGAGGGCAACATGGTAATCTCACAAGAACAATGGGAAGAAATATTTAAACAACATTGGAAAACAACTAGCTCTCCATCTTGGAGAGAATTTTCTTTGAAAAATGTAATTCGGTATTTCTGTACCCCTATACAGCAGAAAACCTAATCAGACAGATTGTTGGAGATTTGGAGTTGCCGTGCTGTGATCCCATTTTGGTTAAAAATTCATAAAATATTAGAGACTGTCTTTATGACAAAAATTCCTATGAGTTTTAGTATGTTGTATTTGGCAGTCCTTGGGAACTTGAATGGAGGAAGAAGGATAAATATCTGTTAAGAATACTATTGGTGGCAGGTAAAAAGAGCTTAACCAGAAAATGGTTGAAAAGGGAGATATCTTTGTGATGGAAAGAATAACTTATAGCTTGAGAACACAAAAACATGAGTTCACTGAAAAGTGGGCAAAATGGATTACATTTGTCTCTACTTCCAGACCAGACGTCATGTAAACTCTTCTTATTAAAGGAGACATATTATACTAAGTCATATTTTAACACTTGCATACAATGCTACAATGTTGAGGATCCTTTCTAAACCATACCAATTTCATTTTATCAAGAGACACGCGTCTTTCTATAACCTCTGGAAACGAGATTACCGACCTCCCTGAACAGCTCGTTGTGAGACTTGATACAAGCTGACGTCAGCACGTTTTCCGGCTTCCCCATTAGACGGCTCTGAGCAGAAATGACTCCCCTCCCCCGCTCCAACAGGAGGCTCTCAGACCTGCCCTCCCGGCAGGTCGTTCTCCACGCCCCCTCCCCGGCGCTGTATACACCGCTGCTTTGCTATAGCTGCTGTTGTTTGGATTCTTGCTCTTGTGTGGATTTATTCCGGTCAGCATGTCTTCTAAACTTATTCATAAGTGTTTTTTTGGTTGTGACAATAAATCTACTCTGTATGTGCTCCCGAAGGGCGCAAGCAGCAGAAAGCAGTGGGAATTGTTTGTCTCATCAAGCCGACCGCCTGCAAACTTTTTTCTCGGCGCTAGTCACTTCACCGATGACTGTTTCGTCAATAAAGGACAGTGAGACGCTGGATTTGCTTCTAATCTGCCGCTAAAACATGGAGCTGTTCCCTCTGTAAAGATCGCCCAAGGAGGCTTAGAACCACAAGCTGTAAGTCACTCTATAACATTACTTTAAAATGAGCCATGGGTCAGTGGGAAGCTAATGTGTGCTAAACTTTGTCATCAGTTGTTTTCATAACTATCCGCCCTTTTAACCCAAAACTATGCTGTGAAACTTTATATACCTTTACATTACTAAATCTTGACTTGTGCTGATTAAAAGCCCAATGAGTAAACTAAAGCAAAACTCGGTGATCAATAGGCCGAGAAAACTTAAAGAAATTTTATCTAAAGACTAAAACTAAGACTGAAATTAAAAATAGCTGCCAAAATTAACACTGGTTCAATATGGACCCAGCAGATGCTACCATCATGATTTTTTCTGGTTCCCTATTATTGACTCTGGAAAAAAAAGAACACACCAGAGACACTCAGGAACAAGACAAATCAAAATCTGGATCATGACAGATTAGCATGTTTGAATTATTTTAAAATGAATCATCATAGTGTGAATTTACTCAGCACCTAATGGTTACTATTCATTAGTCATTCATTCATTTCCTCATAAGTACGCTAATTTTTGTGTACCTTATTGTTTAGTGTTTTTTACTTTAACATCTAACTGTGTTTATGACTCAGAGACAGTCCAGCATCAGCATAGTCCGCAAGTGTCAGCAAGTGTCCTGTGCCCGTCGTAACTGAGCCCAAAACAATGATTTAACAGTCATCAGACGAGGCAGATAGTCATAGGCCTTTTTCGAATTCGCCTGCTATACTAGCAGTGTGTACTGATTTGCCCAAAATGGGTTATGCAGTATGCGAACAAATGCGAGAGTTGCAGTATGCCAAAAATACCCAGCCGACGTAATGATTTGGGAAAATTTCACAGTATGCATCAGACCAGTCTGCTTTGCCTACTGTTAACCACAATACAAAGTGCTGGGTCAGAGTTCATAATGGCGGACAGCGGTGAAACTTTCACCGGAGTGGCTGACAGTTACAAATGGAAGTGCCATTACTTTAACTTTACCTTCTTAACATGTACTATAGAAAAATAAGTTGTAACAAGGTCACTGTTGTTTTTGTTTTGCCGTTACGGCTTGTAACGGCCGGAAAGGTGCTGTCAAGTGTGTCCTTTCACTGCACTATACATGCTAACCTAAAAACAACGGCTACAAAAATCCAGAAAAATCAAATAAAAACACTTCCCAGATTTTTCTGTACGTAAATGGATGGAAAACACTGTAACATCATTTAATATTGACCAGGGTATGACATACTTCTGTATAGCGGAAACCAGTTAAACCGGGCCAAGCATACTACACAATAATGTCCGACTGGCAGTCATACTGCATACTACTGTCGAATGCAGAACGCAGTGCACAATACATACTGCACACTGCATTAGGCAGGAGTATGCAGTAGGCCAATTCGAAAACGGCCATAGTTTGAAACTCTGGTACTGCACCACGGTGGCCAATCAGATTTGGAGGAAAGCGTGTTGTCCCTGGCTTCTCTCTGGACACTGCCCTGATAATTCTTATTTGTTGTTCCTGTCATGCTAACTGTTCTTCTGTCATTGTGATGGCGTTTTCTGTTAAAGGGCAAGCCCAGTATGATATTTTAAGACAATGGCTCTGCATTTACATGAGCTGCCTCCTTAATACCAGCGTGCGGGGATCACTGTATTCAGCTGTTTATGAACCATTGTGATGCAGGTTCTGATCACTGAATACAAAAGCAGCTCTTTCACCATGCTGCTCTCTGCTGCCGAGCCTTGTGACTGAGACTAATGTAGACAGCTGCTGTCACTAATCTTTTTTACTCCTTAAGGCAAAAACTGTTCTCATATAAAGCGAGACATATTTAAGTGGCTGTGTCATGTACTTATTCACAACAGATTATCCTGCTACAGAGGACATGTTCAAGTTTGTGAATGTCAATGCAGACTGTTGAATCTACATCAGCCAGGCTCAGCTGACGCATGAAAATGGACAGACAGGGATGCCGTAGTTTGTCTTGGGATGTAAACAAACCCGTTTTTGTAGTTTCTGTTGTGACAGCTTGTCTCCCCTCACTAAGCCTGATACGTTTAATGAGGACTCACAGATAACATTTGGTCAGTGTGGTTAACATGAGATCCAGGAGAGATGCTTCTGTCGTCTTTCATTTCTCGATGGGTATAGCTGCAGTGGATGGATCTCACACCGGACTGTGTGCCAGCTGTTTCCAATAACTACATGAGAAATGCTCAAAGGTGAGTGTGTGAGTCAGCGGGAGTGACGTACCTCGCCCAGTTTACCAAGCTTCACGTACGTCTCCAGTTTTCCAAAGCCTATGTCAGACTGGAAGAAAAAAACACAGCAGAAATAAGTTAGCCATTTAGTGTCTACTTTTATGATGGTTTCAGTCCAAGTTAAAAATATCTGGTTATCATTTCAGAGTGAATGTTTTCTCAAAATCCATGTTTACTTTATAACCTTGCAGGATAAAAATGCCTGTCATTAGAAAACATACAGAGGTAATCAACGGCAGCTAGGCTAGAGAGGAATATTAATGACTTACAGAGAGGAAATTGGCTCTGTAATGTGAGCTGATACTTGTTTTTGTACACCTTATCATTAGGTAGATGGGTAGAATAAATGGAAGCTAATGTAGTTGCTTTAATAAGATTTTAATGGTGTTTAGATGTACATCAGCTGCATTTATAAATAGGATGAGAAATGCCTACCTAATATGAAATGTATTAGACTTTTAATATGAGAACTTAGGAAACAAGATTGTTTTAACAAGATTGTGTGCCCTGAACAGTCAAATTAATATTTTTTACATGATACCAAAAATACTTTGATGACAGAGACTCGTGCTCTGCTGCGAAATTCAAGATCAGATGCAACCGACTACTGTGAGGTATGACCTCATAACAGCTTTTTTAGACTGTCCTTACTGGTTAATAAAATAATAAAAGGCAAAAACAATTTTTCACTGTTGATAAGAGCAGTACAACATGACTTGCTGCTTTCCAATGTGACAATGCCCCCATTTAAGTGAAAACAAGCCCTCGGACTGAATGGTGGTAGGTTAGAAAACAGCAGTAACAGTGCAATTCAAAGCAATTTAGTTGTGTTTTGTGGATTAAAAAGCTGAAAAGCCAACATTTCAGGCATGTTTTGCTATTCTTAATGACGCCAGAGTGACAAAGAAGAGTTCTGGGTCTTTTGGCTGAAACTAGAGAGGAGTAAAGTGGGCAAATGTTTGACCGGTGCTGTTCTAAAAGGTCACATATTGTGCAAAATGCACTCTTTCAGGCTGTTCTAACAAAAATATGTGCCCCTGGCCTGTCCACAATCCCCCCAAGAATCAGAAAAAAACATTTCCTCCTCCTTCTCTTTCTCCACCTTTCAGGAAATGTGTGCTGAAACAAGCCGTTCTCAGATTTCCCCTCATGATGTCATGTGGGGAGTTAGCCCCACCCCCAGGAATGGTTGGCTCTCCCTGCTTAGAAGAGAGTTCTGCCCTCCTCTCCTGATCCTCCTCTCAGCTGCCAGATACATTTCCCAGGAGGGGTGGAGTCAGACAGCTCATTAACATTTAAAGCCACAGACACAGAAACAGCTCGTTCTGAGCAGGGCTGAAACAGAGACATGCAAAAATCCAATACTGGAGTGTTTGTTTGTTTTTTTGTTTGTTTGTTTTTCAGAAACAAACTTCTCAGGCATGTTTTGGGGACCTCTGAGACCTATATAAACTTGTCTTAAAGGGGCAAAATATGTGAATTAATGACTTTAAACCACATTCAAGATCTAAACACATAAGATTTGTGAGGTAAGTTAATAATATCTCCAATCTCAGCATGGATTGTCCAGTTTGATGGAGGGGGTCTCATGTAAATCTATAATTCCATTTATTTCATGTTGTTATGATGCAAGTTTTTTTCCATGGATGTTCAATATTATGTGCTAATCTCACTGGCTATTGCATTTTAACTCCTAATAACCGTTTGACTGTTTGATTTTCATATTTGAAGCTTAGAAAACCTTAATGACCCACTCTTTCCATTTACTGCCATTCATTTTTAAACGATCTCACCCAGAAAGGGGAGAGGCTTGCATCGTTAGGGGAGTTGACCCGGCTGGGTGCTCTAATCAGGTTGCAACACTAAAATGTCAAAAGGTCTGGGTTAGCTGAATTTTTGTGCAAAGCAGCAGATGTTTTAATAAAAAAACAGGGACACCAACCAGAGAAGCGCGGCGCGACATGCGACTGATTGGTTTGCAGGGAGGAGAGTTTTCACTCTCCAGCTGAAGTTTCTTGAGAAACTCTGGAGGCAGACGGATGTCCATGGGCAGAGACATGCGCTTACTGACGTCCTGCAGAAAGGAAAATGACAAGGTTACATCGTCCATCTGTTTTGAATATAAATTATGTTTGAGCACAGCAAATATTTCCAACCATCATCATACATGCTTGAGCCTAACTGATAATTAGCCTCATGAATCACAGCCTCAGTGACATAAGACCCGGCCACCTCTGAGCTCCTCTACAGCTCATTTAGCACTAAGTTCAGCTGCTATTTCCTCATATTTCCCCTGTTTCAGCAATGACCATTGTTATAATAATTACTCACTCTTCACATCAGTGCTAAAACAGTCTTCATTGAAGGTTTCAAAGATGTGAAATGTTTGTACTGATGCTTTAAATGTAGAGGTGCAGTAATAAAGCAAGGCAATCACTGAACACAGAAAATGAGCAGAATGCTATTAGCATCACATGTGCAATAAAAGGATCTAAAGGTTTGTCACAGAGGACAGGTATGTTTCATAGGATAGAAAAAAACTAATTCAATCATTACAGCACTCAACACAGACTTAAACATATTTGCATTAAACTCCCCTGTTTTTCCTGAATGTGGACGTTGGAGTCAAATGACCTAAACTGGTTCTACTGAAAAATACTGCTCTTAGAAATAAACAACAAAATCACATGCTGAGTTATTTGATATACTTGCACACAAGTCCAAGCAGGTGTATTTGTCTCATTTTCTCAAAAAATATCTCTTAACATATTTATTTATTTAGAAGGATAGCCCCTTGAGATGGACCATCTCATTTTCAAGGGGGTCCTTACAGACATATATACAGTACAGTTAATACAATACACAACAAAACAACATAAAGTACAGAATACACACACAAACACACTCATGCACCTACACTATGATCCCAAATTCTAAGCCAGTCCCCCATCAAACAGTTTCAGTCCTACATAGCAAAGAGTGAAATAGTCTGTCACACACATAAATCCGTAAAAAGGAGTTTTATATACATATGTTTACATGTGATATTTAGTCGTAGATAGGTAAAATTGAAACAACAAAGTAATTGCTTAAAAAAGCAATGATAACAACATAAAGGGCAAAATCAAAGACAAGAGCAAGGAGTTTGTAGATGAGTAAATAAATAAGACTTAAAAATAGGAAAAGATGTAATTGATCTTAATGAATCCGGAAGCTTATTCCAGTCAGATGGAGCTTTATATTTAAATGCACAACGACCAATTTCTTTGGTGATTCTGGGAACAAGGAAAAATAGATTGCTTGTGTGTCTTAATCTATATTGCGACATTAATGTTATTAGGAATTGCTTCAAATAAGGAGGAAAACTAAAATAATTGCATTTAAAGATAAACTGGATCCAGTGAAACTTTCTTCTAGATTTGGGTGAAAGCCAGTTCAGGGACTCATACATTAAACATTGGTGAGTTTTAAATGGGCACCTGAGAATGAATCTACAAAGACTGTTATAAACCACATTAAGAGGACGAAGATTTGTTTCAGATGTATTTTGGTAGACAATGTCTGCATAGTCAAGTATTGGCAGAATTAATTGTGTTACAATTCTTTTCCGAACTTTTAGAGAGAAACACTCTTTGGAATGAGAAAGCAATTTCAGAAGACAATATATTCTCTTTTCGATTGATTCAATATGAATTTTAAAGGATGGGAGTCAAGCCAAACACCCAAGTATTTATATTCATGAACTTTTTCTAATACTGTTCCATCAAGAAAATCAATAGACCATTGCAAAGAGACAGGTCGGGAGCAAAACAGCATGCTGTAAGATTCTGACTTGTTCAGAAGAAGCTTGTTGTAAGAAAACCATATTTGCATTAAACTGAAGTCAGATTGTAATGTGTGTTGTATTTGAGAAATGTTAGAGTTGGAAGAGTAAAGTACAGTGTCATCAGCATGTAACAACATTTGAGTATTAGAACAGACTTGCGGTAAATCATTGATATATATAGAGAATAAGAGAGGACTTAATGAGGAGCCTTGTGGTACACCTTTTTTTACCATCTTGAAATCTGATTGGCTGCCCTGAAATGAGACACATTGACCTCTATGATGAAGGAAGGAGTTGAAAAACAATACAGAATCAGATGAAAGACCAATAGCATACAACTTATCTAAGAGCAGATAGTGATCAACCATGTCAAATGCTTTAGTGAGATCAAGGAACATGGCACCTGTAGGCATATTATTGTCAAGTGATGATAAGATGTCATTGGTGAATTTCAGAAGAGCAGTGGAGGTTGAAAAGTTTGGTCAAAAAACCAGATTGGTGGGGAGTTAATAAGTTATTGTCATTGAGGTACTTAGATAATTGATTAAAGATTAGTTATTCAAATATTTTGGCTATACTATTAATAATTGATATAGGTCTATAATCTGCGATTGACTGGCGACCAGTCCAGGGTGTACCCCGCCTCTTGGCCAATGACAGCTGGGATAGGCTCCAGCCCACCCCTGACCTGGAATGGAATAAGGGGTATAGAAAATGGATGGATAGGTCTATCATTATTGATATCCTGAGTGGTGCCCCCTTTATGAAGAGGGGTTACTCTGGCACATTTCCAAGAAGTCGGAGTTTTACCAGTTTCCAGTGATAGATTAAATAAGCAGGCTAGAGGAAATGATAAAATATGAGAAACCATTCTGAGTCATCTCCAGACCATCTGGACCAGCACTGCAACCAGAATTCAAGCCATCTATGACTTGTTGAACCTCAATAGGTGTAATTGATCTGAAAGAGAAAGAACTGACACACCTATTCTGAGTCGGGGTGAAATCAGAATCCTCAAGGGTGTTAAAAGAGCGTGAGCTTCCAACTGTGAAAAAGTGCTGGCTAAATGTCTCTGCAGTTAAATGTGGCTCCCTGACAAGTTCATTATTAATTTTAAGATGAGTTGTAGGAATCCCTGTAGGTTTATTGATTGCATTGTTAATTTTCATCCAAAATTGCTTTGGGTTTTGGAAATCTGTGGATAGACAGTCTTTGTAGTAGTTGGATTTAGTGTTTCATGTCATGGTTTTGCATTTGTTTCTCAAACCTTTGTAAATATTCCAGTCTGATGGATCCTTTGTTGTATGATATTTTTTCCATGCCTTATCTCTTTGTTTGAATAAACTAATGAGTTTACCTTTAATCCATGGTAAGTGTCGACCTTTGACTCTTAATTTATTTATTTAACCTTTATTTAACCAGAAAAAACCCCATGTTTAGAGTATCATGAGTAAAGAGCCCTGTGTTGATGTTATTAGATTTTTCTTATTCTGATGACTTTATTAGGAGTATGGGGCATTTTAATTTTTCAGGTGCAGAAAATAACAAATATTTTCAAAATACCCGAAAAGTCAAAAGCTATAAATTGGGCCTTTTTTGCATGTAATAAATAAAATATTCTTGCCAACGGGGCAATGGAAGTTTTGCTGAGTGTCCTAAAATCTCACTGACACAGAAGATGCACTTATTATTCCCTAAAAAGAGAAATTCAGTTTTTCCGTCTGTTGTTCAGATGTGTTTCACTCACAGGCTGAAATACGCACACATGCACACACAGGATCCTATGGACATACACTCATAGAGAGAGGGGATACAGATAACAGAGTGCCTGAGGAGTTGGGAGTTCAGTGCCTTGCTCAAGGGCAGTGCTCAGGAAGTGAACCGGCACATCTTCAACAAGCAAACCAGTTTCCATGCATGGTTCATACTAGGGGTGCACGGATTGATCAGCCAAAATCAGTATCGGTGCCTATTTCCTTAATTTTGGGGGATTGGCGATCGGCCGATACTTACATATGAAACTGATCTTATCCACTGATCTTATCTACCTTTACCTACTAAAATGTGAAAAGATGAAAGACTAAAGGAACTGATATAATTTAGTAGTTTGGACAGCAATGTTCTAAACTTTTCATTTATATTTGAGAGAACTACCTCGTGCAGTTAAAACAACAAGTTTGTATTGTTTCACGGGTATTGTTCAATGTTTTTCAATAAAATAAGATTGGAACATTGAAGGTGTATGCTGTCAGTTATAAAAAAAAATTGGTATCGGCAAAAATCGGAATCGGCAGGTCAGGCTTTTTAAAGATAGGTGATTGGCCAGTAAATTACAATTGGTGCACCCCTAGTTCATACCAGGACTTGAACTGGGAAGCTTCCTGTTTCAGCCTGAGTCCTTACAGCCTGACAGCCATCTCTTAGATGTACAAAAAATAGATAGTACATCCTACTTTGGCTTTTATTCTGATCGGTCCATTGGTTGATTATTTGCTTATCATTATCAATGCTGACCTTGTTTTTCCCATTTCATACAATAAACAGATTGTTATCTGGACATTTTAGGTTAGCGGGACTTGAGATAAGCGGAATGAGATATTTCTGACAAAGACCATTATCAGGCATTACACCTGCTTGGATCTGAGCTCATGCTCATGTAGTTTTCTTTAGTAGTTGCATATTGGTGTCAGGGTTTGATTGATAGCAGATGGCAGGCTTTCAGAGTGTCAGAATCACACTGTAGGGGACAGGACAAAGAGCAACACATTTACTGACCAGTTGGAACGTGTAAAAGCAGACAGTGTGATGTCTGTGAAAAGTTTGTATCAGTATGTGTGACTATGTGCTGACAGGAGCTGGCAGCACACAACTAACTGCTCTGTGTCTCTCCATGGTAAGACTCATTTTTTTCATTTGTTTGATGCAGAGAAGCTTCTTCTGTGATTTCCACTTTTACAAAGATAAACTGGCAGTGTGATGTGCATGTGCAACACTGCACGTAAACACAAGGAGGAAAATGTTTATGTCTGCCTTTTCTGTTTTATTAGTAAAAAAAGTTTGGCAAGTAATCATCATAAAGTCAATCTTTCCCTGAGAGCTCAGAAATAATATTATCTTAGCTAAAGCTTTACTAGCTACACAATTAACGTTACTTCATAAGCCTGATGTCCAAAGTGAAAAACCTCCTATGCGGGATTTTCTGATTTGTGGATTTCACTTTGGATGCTGAGAAAAAGGACGGCTGCAAACAGTATTGTTAACACATTATAGTAATATAGTCCAAAAACAGTGTATTCTGTGTAGTGTATGCTGAACAAAAAGCATTCTGCAAAAAAACAAGATTTTTTTAGTTTTCGCAAAAAAGTGCATTTTCAGATGGGAGGTTTTGCATTTCAGCCATCGCAATGTAGCTTAGTTAGCTTTATTAACTTGAGCTTTAGCCAGCATAGCTAAAGCTAATGTACTAGTATGTACGTAGAGAATGTAGCTATGTAGATTGTGTGGCCGCTTTGTGAGCTTGGCTTTAGCTATGTGAGCTACATGGCTACATGTACATAGTTAATGCAGCTAACATAGCTAAGTAAGCTAAACCTGCATGGAGGATGAGCTTCTCTCCTGTAAGCAGACTGTTTACTCTTAACATTTTATAATCAGGATTTTAACTTTAGACTTTTATATAACATTTGTATTTTTGTTCTGACAGAAATGGCATCTCGCATGTCTGTGAGAGGGCCGTCCCGGATTTATGGTCTGCTGTCAGACCCCTCTCATCTGCTCCATCTGGAGGTCCAATTTATGGACTCTATCGCACTTATTGCCTTTGAGCAGCAGCACTCTTTTACAGCTTCATGTAGTTTGCTCTTAACCTGACACGTCAGATGGATTTGTTTCACACATCCATCTGGAAAACCTACAATACTAAACATTTGGGAAAGGGCAGAGGATTTGAAAAAAAACTCGTAGTGTGATTGGATGAACGCTCTGTCTTTCACATCTCCATGGGCCAATCAGAGCAACAAAATGTGAGACAAAGCCGCAAACGAGCGGCACCTGCATCCCGACTGAAGGAGTAAACTCCATAGAGAATTGCAAAACAGGAACCATGGCAGCTGTAGACATGTCAGTACGTGACTTCTGTCATTTTTGAAAAGAAAACAACTCACTCACTGCTGTTCTTTGTTCTTCTTTTAATGAAGAAATGTCGTCAAGTTCTGATAAAACTGGCACTTTAGCAGCATCCATGCTGCCATCTGCCATAATTGCACCAGCCTCTTGTTGCTGCTTGCTTATGTCACAACTCCGCCGCACCTGGAAGTACTGCCCCTCAACACTGATTGGTCCTGTCACTTTCTAACCAGGCCCAGATGGCTCAGATGGGAGCTTTGCAAGATGGATTTGCCAGCGAGAAACAAGGAAACTGGCGAATCCATCTGCTTTACAAGGTTAGTTTGCTCTTGTTTTGCATCTAAATGTGGGATGAACCATCAGCATCTACCCTCTTTGCTGAATGGAGCGTCATTCTTATCCTGATCGGGGACAGATCCAGTGGTATCTAGGACTGACCAGGGCCTGACTGCCCTCTAAAATCCTTAACAATGACTATTTGCCTTGTCAGCCGTTAATGCAAAACTGTGTTCTAGGCTGTTTCGATTAAGCATATTCAATTACAAAGCATATCTTGACCTACACTGGACTGGTTTTGATACCTTTATTACTCTAAAAGTGAGAAAAAGTGACCCTGACATCCTCAAAATTTTGTGTATGTAACCCTTAGTGAAAGAGGTTTGGACACCCTGTTCTACGTTGTTATTCCCTGGGGAGCAGGTGGCAGGGCTAATGGATTCAAGCATAGAATAAGAAAACATAAATGTATAAATATATGAGGAAAATCCCAGCAAGCTAAAAAAATAGCACCTTCGATTCACTGTGAAGACAGAGCTGAGAAAAACAAACCCAGAGGGAGTCTGACTACATTTTTTTTAATAAATGTTTTATGATAAATTTAGGTAGGGGGTGGTTGATATCTTTATTTTTCAAATGTTGCATTGTAATGTCAACCATACAGCCTTCAGAATTGTTTTTTAGAAAAGACGTCATTTATTCAGACTGCCTCAGCTCCAAGTCTCCTCTCTACTGCATTATTACTTTTGTCCTGATCCTAGCATGCAGCCCTTCCTGAGCACAGATTTCCCTCGGGGCATAACTTCACGTCACTGTCTGGTATGAATACGAGACAGGCTCAAAGTGAATCACACCTGCTCTCAGGGGACTGCTCTGAGAAGGTGGAACTGCAAATTCTCTCATTTTTCCAATAAAAAAAGTCGAGTGCTTTTTTTTTTGAGGGTTAAAGTTTTCAGAGGTGACTCATCTTATTGAGCTGACAGAGAGGGAACACACACATGGCTCCTGGGGAAAGAGTCTGAGCAGGACTTAAGCATTTCTAATACTGATAGCAGACTGACTTCTAATGCATAGCGTGCACTTAAACATTTTTCATCAGTGTTTTATGTGTAAACTACTATGAAAGAAAAACAGGAGCCTGTGACTGAAGCATGACTAGTGGAAACACGCATATTAACCCTTATCCTGCAGTATTAGCCTTTGTCCTAATAATGTTTGGCTGTGAGCCTCTGCTATTTACCTCCATAGAGAAGCGTCTGTGCTGGGCCTTGCTGTGGTACTGGAGGTGGGATGGGGACTGCGCTCCTGGTGTTGTTGGTTCAGGGCTCACAGGGCTTGCATCATGAGAAGGAGGACCCAGCCTGTCTGGAGTCAGGCCTGAAGGAGGGAAACAAATCACAAAACATTTGCAAAGCAGACATGTTGACAAGAGGAGAGTTAAAGGCTCTGTGAGGCCAGCTTCACTCCAGCCTCAGTCATTCATGCCTGTTTCTAATCATGCCATTTCACTATAGCCAGGCTGGTTTACTGCCAGAGTCCCTGTGTAGGATTCACATTGTTCTGTACTCAGTCAAGGACAAGTTTGCTCTCATATGCATTCATTTTGTTCCTTTACTACTTTACTTTCTCTGTAATACACAATCAGTTTCAAAGCTGTAGATCTGATCCCGGTATCCCTGGAGATAAAACACTGGGTTTTTTTATTAAGCAACATCATAAAAATGTGTGAAAGAAAGCAGAGGATGCAGCTCTCTCTTGAACCTCTGCACTGTAAATGGCATTGATGCACTGAGAATGTGATGCTAAAAGTGTAAACTGTGCCCAGTTCAAAAATAACCTGGGCAAGACTCAGGAAACCTGCATGAGGGTGACAAATGGCCCGCCATGTTTTGGTCCGCAATGGTAGTGTGACATCACTTTGCTGGAGCGTTCCTCGCCATTCCTATGCAGTAACCGGCCGTTTCAGACTAGTTTTATGTTTTGCTACTTTAATCTGCTGCATGTTTTGCTACGACACGCATTGTCATGGCTTTTATACCAGGCAAGTTTTGTCACCCTGCTGTCAAAGCGCTGTCATTCTTCCTAAGTTTTACCTCAATAAACCTACAAGTGGCTGGATTCAGTGTGGAACCATTCTGGGAGCTTTTCAAAATAAAAGCATAATGTACAAATGAAAGGAGTGTCTTGAAAAGAGCAAACTGGAAGTGCTTCCATACTGTGCTTATCTTTACCTGCAACATGTGTGGAAACAGAAAGCTTCATAAACAGAGGTTTGGGGAACAACTTTATCAAACAGACACATTTTAGCTCGAGGCCTTTATCATCAAGAAGCAGATTTCAAACATATTCAACTGATGTGGACATAAATATTTGCTACACCAAGGTAAACAGGGCTCTGTATTTAAAATTTTCCAATGTAGTTTGACCAATCACAGCCCTAAACACTGCCTGTCAGTCTGAAACGGTCGATTGCTGCATAGGATCAGCATGAAGTGCTCTGGCCAGGTGAAGTTACAGTACCAGCGCGGACAAAACATGGCAACCTCCTGGTGAGTTTATAAGCCCAAATTACCCAAAATGCAGATAGTGAGTTTTTTCAATGAGAGGTACAAATATCTATCCTATAAAGTGAATTTGTCAGATCGTGCAGCGTTCCTTTTAAAGGTTAAAGCTGTACAAAGTGTGGCCTCATTTCTCGAAAAAATTATGCAAACAGGGCAGCATGCAATGTCTGACAGTGATGTCATTAAAGGCATGCATCTTTTTGCAAAAGAACTGTTAAGAACTGTTAATGCCAGGTTTTCACTGATGCATCTCAGAATCATGTCAGTAAATTGGTCAGTTTAGGGTTAATTTAGAGCAGCTCTGCATCCACTTTAGATCTAGTTCAGTGTTTCTAACTTGGTCTCCAGTGCATATTCCTTGAATATTTTAATTTTCCTTCTTTGCATCTCTCTTCTTCTCTTTTGATCTCAGGCGACTGATCTTTTGCCCACAGCCCTGCAGTCTCGTGCCCTTATATGGGCATGAAAGGGACGGTTTTACACTAGTCTGGGAAAAAAAGCCCAATCTTCCAGGTCTTCCATCAAATCAAGAATAGGTGAAAACAGTTTTGCTATTACAGAGCATAGCAAGCATCTGGAGCAGCTTTTCTTTGGAACTTTTTATGGAACAGGAAGTCAAATCTTAAGATTATTTTGTTCTATGATGAATGCAGTTTCCTGCTCCGTAGATCCTTTCTATTAATGTTGTGTTGTTTTAGGCAAAAGTAAGATCTAAATTTATCATTCTTTATGTTTGGACGTTTTAAGGAGAATAAAAATACAACACAACTTGTGAACTGGTGTATGCACACATCAGTCCATGGTGGTTGATGTAACAGTGTTGGTGGGGAAACTGTTCCTCCTGCTCAGTGAGAATTCAAAGATGTTTCATTGATGTTAAACACACTTTAACAGTGCGAAAAATTCAAGTATTCTCAAACTAATGCACCCACAATTTTACAGATATCAGTCAGGCCACACAGTGCCATGACAAAATATGTTTCCCCTTCCACGTTTCTTATATTTGTCATGCTTAAATGTCTCAGACCATTGAATAAATGTTAATACTGGCAAAGGTCACTTAGTAAATACAAAATGCACCTTTTAATGATTCATTTATTAAAAGAAAAAAGCCATCCAAACCTACCTGGACTTGTGTGAAAAAGTGAAATCCCCCCTTGTTAAAGCTGGAATTAACTGTGATTAACCACATTTTTTGGAAGACAGAGTTTCACTACCAGAACTTAGGTCTGGCAAGCCAGAAGCTAAGCTAAAAGCAACATATCGTGCCTTTAGCTAAAGAAATTTGAGAACAAATAAGAAACAAAGTCACTGACATCTATCAGCCTGGAAAAGGTTACAAAGTCATTTCTATGGCTTTTGGACTACGGCAAACAATGGTGAGAGCCACTATCCACAAATGGAGAAAACTTGGAACAGTGGTGAACCTTCCCAGGAGTGGCTGGCCCTCAAAAATGACTCCAACAGCATATCTACAATTTATCCAGGAGGTCACAGAAGAACCCAGAATAACATCTCAGGTCTCCCTTGACTTAGTTAAAGTCAGTGTTCATGATGCAACTTATCGTTGAAAAAGAGGCTATGTAAATCTGGCATCAGTGGGAGAGTTCCAAGTCCAAAACCACTACTGACTAGAAAGAAAACAAAGGCTCATCTCCCATTTGCCAAGAAACATCCTGATGATCCCCAAGACTTTTTGGAAAATATTCTGTGGATTGACAAGACAAAGTGGAACTTTCTGGAAGGTGTGAGTCCCATCACATCTGATGTAAAACTCACACAGCATTTACAAAAAAAGAAAATCAGACTAACAGTCAAACATCTTGGTGGTAGTGAGATGGTCTGGAGCTGCTTTGCTGCTTCAGGACCTGGATGAATTTCTAGAATTGATGGAACCTTGAATTCTGCTCTCTGACAGAAAATCCTGAAGGAGAATGGTCAATCAGAGGACAATGATCTAAAACATACCATAAAGTCCACCCCTGTATGGCTTTAGAAAGGCAAAATAAAGGTTATGGAGTAGTCTAGACAAAGTCTGGCTGTGGCATGACCTTTAAACAGGCCAGTTAATGCTGGAAAACCTTTTAATGTAAATAAATTAAAACAGGTCTATAAAGATGAGTGGGCAAAAATTCCTCTGCAGCAATGCAAAAGACTCATTGCTAGTCATCACAGGTTTAAATGGATTATTTTCTCTTGATATATGGAATCATAGTTTAAAAACTGCAATTTGTGTTTACCTGGGTTATCTGTCTAATATCAAAATGTATTTATTAAAAACATTAAAGTGACACAAAGATTAAAAAAAAAAGAGAAATGAGGCTCTGTAAGTTTTTATATCTAAGGCTGCACAGGTGAAACAGGTAAAAACCACACAGGGATGCAGGGAATGGGAGTCAGCTCTAATGTGTATTATCTCTACATTAGGGCAGAACGATTTGGGAAAATAATCTAATTGTGATTTTTTTCCCCCCGGTATTGTGATTCCAGTTTGATACATGAATATTTAAGTTTCTCATCTTATGTATTTTCCAACAAGTCCAATCAATGTGATGAGATTGGATGTTTTGGTTAAAGCTGCCCTGCCCTATAAAAAACACACACCAGTTTTGAGTTTGCTTTCCTCAAGAAGCATTGCCTGATGTGAACCATGCCTGGCACAAAAGAGCAGAAGACCTGTGATCATGAATTGTTGACTTGCATGAAGCTGTAAAGGGTTACAAAAGTATCTCTAAAAGCCTTGATGTTCATGTGTCCGGTAAGACAGACTGTCTACAAATGGAGAAGGTTCAGCACTGTTGCTGCTCTCCCTAGGCGTGGTCGTCCTGTAAAGATGTCTGCAAGAGCACAGCGCAGAATGCTCAATGAGGTGAAGAAGAATCCTAGAGTGCCAGCTAAAGACTTACAGAAATCTCTGGCACGTGCTAAAATTTGTGTTGACAAATCTACAATAAGTAAAACATTGAATGGAGTTCATGGGAGGACTCCACGGAGTAAGCCACTGCTGTCCAAAAAAAACCACTGCTGCATATTTGAAGTTTGCAAAAGAGCCCCTGGATGTTCCACAGCACTACTGGCAAAATATTCTGTGGACAGATAAAACCAAAATTGTGAGGAACACACAAAGCTATGTGTGGAGAAAAAAGGCACAGCACACCAACATCAAAACCTCATCCCAACTGTGAAATATGGTGGAGGGGCCATCATGGTTTGGGGCTGCTTTGCTGCCTCAGTGCCTGGATGGATTGCTGTTATTAACAGAAAAATGAATTCCCAAGTTTGTCAAGACATTTTGCAGGAAAATTTAAGACCATCTGTCTGCCAACTGAAGCTCAACATAGGATGGGTGATGCAACAGGACAACAACCCAAAGCATAGAAGTAAATCAACAACAGAATGGCTTCAACAGAAGAAAATACGCCTTCTGGAGTGGCCCAGTCAGAGTCCTGACCTCAACTCGATTGAGATGCTGTGGCATGACCTCAAGAGAGCGATTCATACCGGATATACCAAAAATATTGCTGAACTGAAACAGTTTTGTAAAGAGGAATGGTCCAAAATTTCTACTGACCGTTGTGCAGGTCTGATCTGCAACTACAGGAAATGTTTGGTTGAGGTTATTGCTGCCAATGGAGGGTCAACCAGTCATTAGCCTAGGGGTTCACATACTTTTTCCACCCTGCACTGTGAATGTTTACATGTTTTGTTTAATAAAAACATGAAAACATATCTTTTTTGTGCAGTATTAGTTTAAGCAGACTGTGTTTGTCTATTGTTGTGAATAAGATGAAGATCAGAACACATTTTATGACCAATTTATGCAGAAATCTAAGAAATCCCAAAGGGTTCACATACTTTTCTTGAAACTGTATATGGAAGTTGTCATTTTTGCATCCATTGGGACTGTGCCAGCTTGAAAGAGTGCAAAGGTTTCCTGAGCCTTTAAATGGTCTCTCAGTCTGAGTCAGTAGGCTACACAATCATTTGGAAGACTGCAGACTTGACAGATGTCCAGAAGACAGTCACTGACACCCTCCACAAGGAGGGCAAGCCACTAAAGCTTACTGCTAAAGAAGCTGGTTGTTCACAGAATGCTGTATCCAAGCATATTCATAGAAAGTAGGATTGTCAAGCAAAATCCATTCAAGAATTTGGGGGAGCTTCACAAGGAGTGGCCTTAGGCTGGAGTCAGCGCATCAAGAGCCACTACGCACAGACCAATCCTAAAAAAAAAAAAAAAAAAAAAAAAAAAAAAGAACTGGACAGTTATGGTCTCAGTGGTCCAAAGTCCTCTTTTCAGATGAAAGGACATTTTGTATGTCATTTGGAAATCAAGGTCCCAGAGTCTGGAGGAAGAGTGGAGAGGCACAGAATCCACGTTGCTTGAAGTCCAGTGTGAAGTTTCCACAGTCAGTGATGATTTGGTCTGCCATGGCATCTGCTGGTATTGTCCACTGTGTTTTCTGAAGTCCACAGTCAAAGCAATCATCTACCAGGACATTTTAGAGACCTTCATGCTTCCTTCTGCTGACAAGCTTTATGGAGATGCTGATTTCATTTTCCAGCAGGACTTGGCACCTGCCCACACTGCCAAAGCTACCAAAAGCTGCTTCAATGACCATGGTGTTACTGTGTTTGATTGGCCAGCAAACTGGTCTGACCTGAACCCCATAGAGAACCTTTGGATTATTGTCAAGAGGAAGATGAGAGACACCAGACCCAACAATGCAGATGACCTCAAAGCAACCTGGGCTTCCATTACACCTGAGCAGTGCCACAGGCTGATCGCCTCCATGCCACGCCGCATTGATGCAGTAATTCATGCAAAAGGAGGCCCAACCAAGTATTGAGTGAATAGAAATGAACATACCTTTCAGAAGCCTGACATTTCTGTTGAAAACATCCTTTTTCATTGATCTTATGTAATATTCTTATTTTCTGAGTCACTGAATTGTGGGTTTTCATTATCTGTAAGCCATAATCATCAACATTTTAAGAAATAAAGGCTTGAAATATTTACTCTGGGTGCAATGAGTCTATATAATATATGGGTTTCACTTTCTGAAATGAATGACAAAAATATTGAACTTTTTCATGATATTCTCATATTTTTGAGATGTATCTGAATAGTCAGGAAATTACCTGCTTTACCTGCACAAAGAAAAAGGGAATCTCATTATCACTGATTCTCAGCAAGACTACATCCTAATTGAGGCAGCTAAAGCAAACTTGTCGATGACTTTACTGAGGGTGCATAAGCATATCAGATGGATGACAGGGCCAGATTTTCAGCCAGTGTGGTTGGAAGACAGGACTTTGATCCTGAAATACGTTATTTTCTGCGGGGTGTGTTTGATGCCCCGTCGGTGTCTTTGAATTCCTGCTGTAAGGTTTCAGAACGGTTTGATCTCTCATTTCAATGGTTCAGCGTTGGCTGAAGTGAACATTTGTCTCCATTATATCGACAGCCTCTGGGTGTATGTATATATGAGAGAAGTGTGTATGTTACAACCGTTCCCTCCTGTGGTGAATGACACAAAAAAAGCTTTAACTCCTTGTTTCCATGGGGACCACTGCTAATTAGGAAAGATGCATGAAGTGTTAAAAGGAAACATTTATCTTTTTAAAGGTGTCAGCTCTATAAACAGTCTTTCTCTGAAGATATAAAAATGTCAGCACCACCTATAAAACCTTTGGCCTTCCTTTACTTCACAGAAAGTTGACAGTGTTGTACCAGCTTTCTCTCACACAAATTATCAGCTGCTGGTGGATGACAATAATGAGAAATGGCAGGCTGACAAGAAGAGGCCAAGATGTTCTCAGATTTTACATTATGCGTGTGTATTAGCACAGCAGCGATTTGTCTAACAGACCACTTTGTGTCAGATTGATCGGCAGCAGAAATGGGCAGGGGGGATGAAATGACAACCTGTTTGCTAGTCATTTGCATATCACAGCTACACCGCTCCTTTGATCTGGCGATGCTAATTGGGGTCAGTAAAGACGACATTGATATGAGCCCACACAGACACAGACTCACAAATCACAGCGCCTGATTGCTGTGAGATATGGATGGATGCCTGCGAGACATCCTGTTAGAAAAAGGACAATCCAATATGGTACGCCACATGATGCTTTTGTAGCACTTCCATCTGAAACTGTGGTTAATGAAAGAGAGAGAGAAGGGGTAAATATTTCTGTTTTTATACAGTTCAAACATTGATCATATTGCTCTTTCATGCTTTGACATTATAACAGCTAATAATGGCAGACATTCACTGTTTAATATCTGAAGCAAATAAAACAAATATTTGTATGAAAGCATTTTGATAAACATAACACCACAGCTGCTTTGTAGACAATCTCAAAGTTTTTTATTGTGTTAATTCTGTATTGGTGTGGTTAGAGGACTTGATAACATTAGTGTTTAACAGGAAAGATTGGGCATTAGGGTTTAAAAGTGCAAGCTCAGGCCCTTTAACTATTAAATCATTAGTAAAAATGCAACACTAATCCATCAGTTGTAGACTTCTAAGCTTCATTTAGCAAAGTTTTCTTTTTTTTGCTTGTTTTATTTATCACATGTAGCCAAAGTTCAACCTGTCCTACCAAAATAAAACTCTGCAGAGAAGCTTTAACCAAAGAAAGACCTGAACCAGTGATACTCAATGTGTGGCTCTTGAGCTACATGTGGCTTTTTTATGATGATTCGTGGCTCTTTTATATCTTAATTTGAAATAATATTCCCCAGAAAACCTTAAAAAGGAAACTTTGACCTCAGAAATGATCCATTAATCATCACGTTAATCAGTTTTTTTCCCACACTGACACAATAGGTTTTAATGGTCAAATTTAATTGTCAAGCTTTATTTTTTCTTTGTATATAACCATTGCCCTTATTTACATTTTTGGTCCATGGTTGCATTTTTGCTACTTTTAATCAATTTCTATTGCTTTTACCACATTTTTTACACACTTCTTGTAGCAACTTTTTGACCATTTATGCCACTTTAATCCCATTTTTACCATTTTTCATCAGTTTTAGGCCGGCCACACACTAGACGATTTTTTAATCTGAAACAATTTTAAAACCATGAGAAACCACAGACTTAAGGGCAATTTCCAAAGATTTTTCATCTTTAATCCTCTGAACTCACACACTAGAGGACTCGGCCAGACTGTCAGATTACTGGAGACCACACACCTGCTGACCTGGCTACGACCATGCGTGATCAAGTGACATCAGAAAACAAAACAAAACAAAAAAAAAAACATGGATGTCTGTCCACAACAGGCTGTCCTGGCATGTGTTACAGGTGAAGCAAAAATATTAAAACAAGGGAGAGACTCAGGATGAAATCCTGGCTTAAATTAAGGTACCGTTGTGTATGGTTGTGAGCGGTAAGGGTACGTATGATCTGGCGGTGACACTACCCCGTCTGCTCGCTCTCATTGGTTGTTGTGCTCCGCCAGCAGCACTACAACCTAGAATCGTGAATATCAAACATGTTTGATATTTATGATTTGGGATTTTGGAGGCTAGGATGCGATTTGGAGCAGTATATCAATCGTATTGACACCACACACAGGAGGATTATACAGACAAATAGTCGTTTGCGATGAGGGTCCTCTCTGGATACGCCCCCACCATCATCAAGGGAGGCAAATCTTGCCCCAAATCAGGCTTAAAATCCTGTAGTGTGTGGCCGGCCTTAGCCACTTTTATCCTGCTTCTTTGCATTTTTCGCCCATATAAACTGCCTTTTCCATTAAATGGATGCCTTTTGACCACCTGTAACTCAATTTTTTGTGACTTTGCATCCATTTTTGCCACTTTTCTCCATTGTATGCATCCAAACCACTTTTTACAACCGTCTTCCACCCCAGCTTCTCCTTTGCAGAACAGCCACATGTGAATAACAACTAAGTGAAAATTTAACAACTGCTAATTTGTTAATTTTCCATCACTTTTAGCCACTTTTATCCTGCTTCTTTGCAATTTTTGCCCCATAAGCTGCTGTTTCCATTAAATGCCAATTTTTCCCACCTTTTTATAGCTTTTATGCCCATTTTAGTCACTTTTAACTAATTTTTTGCCTCTTTTTGACCACCTGTAACTTTTTGTGATTTTGCACCCATTTCTGTCTTGTTTTACCCAGTTTTCACCTTTGTATGTGTATTTTGCCCCTTCCCCCCCCATTTTTTGCCACTTTTTTGCCGCTTTTTGACCATTTTTACCACCTTGAACTTATTTTCATTGCCACTTTTTTTTTTTTTTTTTTTTTTTTTACCAGTGAGGCATTTTCAACAATTTGGCTCTTTGGTTGAGCAGGGATGAGTAACACTGATTTAAACTATGATGCTATTACAGGGTAGATGGGCTGTTTGATGAAAGGTGGGGTTATGCTGATGTAAAAACACATTTCTGTGTGCTTTGAGCAGCAGAATGGAAAAACTGCCGGTTGAAAATCTCTTCATTTTTGGTAATATGGCATGCTGAGAGTTTAATAATTTGCAGTCATTTGAACCCACTCTCACACAAAGAGGATTTTTTTATACATTTTTGTAGAAAAAAAAAAAGATTTATTCAGGATTTGCTTCCTGCTGTACATTATCTGAAGTTTCAGCTGTGATCGGGACAATGCTCTAATCAAAGCCCTGGTGTGTCAGGACGGCTTATGTTATTACTCTTAATGCTACATTAACACGTTCCTGTTTCAGCTCAGCCGGACGGCTTTATGGACTAATTTGTGGAAAGTGAGCCAGGGGATTCTGACTAATGTGGAAAATTAGTGGCCAGTCAGGAGCGAAGTCCTTCCTACTCTAGAGGATATTGACTCTACGACATACACAAACACAGACACAGAAAAAAATACTGTACATCTGTGTTTTTAAAACTATGGTCAAAATGATTTACCTGATGAATCTGTGTCTCCCGTTCACGTGTTACCATGGGGGTGTTTTTATGTACATGAATCCTTGGGGAAAGCTAATGAGTTCACTGTGTTCAGCGATCTGAGACTGTCTAACTGTGCTTGTGTTTGTCAGTGCTGTCCAGCTGCTTTTCTCTGAAAATGTTAGAGACGATGTAGTTTGTTTTGGAAGCAGGATATACACTACTGCTCAAAAGTTTAGATCACTTGGAATTTTTCTTGTTTTCCATGGAAAAACTCATCAAATTAGTCTGAACAGGAAATACAGCAAATGAACTGGACATGCTGACATGGTCAGAGTTAGTAATAACGATTTTAATGAAAATTGTTCTTTAAAATTTAAACTTATCAATCAATAGTAAAATCACGCAAATTACTTGAGAAAAAAAAACACATCATAAGTTTCTTCTCCAACATTTTTCTCTGGGTGTGGACGTAATGGCTGCAGTGTTTTCTTTCAAGGTGCTTTCACATTAGGCCCAGCCCATTTCCTCCCCCTTCACCCTTTCCCCCTGCTGGCTTGCTTTCACATTAGCAACATCGATTCGTCCCACTTGCACATGTACTCTGAAACAGCAGGTGGCAGTATGCACGTAGCTGGTTTAAAACCCCAACAAGGAGGAGAAAGAAGAAGAAGCTACTATGGCAACCACTGAGGTCATGACTTGAATGAAGATTGCTTTTGTTATAACCTGGCAAAAAGTCCATCCTGCAGCCATGGATGATTTAAAATCACTTTTTAAGATACCAGCAACTTTGTCTTCGTATCAGCACATCTATGTGCAGCTCAGAGGATTAAATGGGCTCGCACTGCGCAGATACAGCGGTTTTTGAGGTGAAAGGAGACTTTTATTGCCTTTGCGGCTCCTCTCACTGACTCCAACTTGTGTTCATCTGTAAGGTGAGTCACAACAGACTGTTTATTGACTGGATTCTGATGATTTCTGCCTTTTATAGAGGAAAAATGTGAACAAACTGCTGCACTGTGGGAAGAAGTTTAGTTTTTGCGATGGCGTCATAGAGCTGATTCGACGCTCTGTCCCGTATCTGGGCGCAGTTGAATTCACATTTCATCCGAACCGTGCCAGAGTCCACTCGAATTGCACCTGAGACCACCACCCCAAGCTGGCTCAGGCCTGCTGCCTGGGTGCGGTTTGTTTGCATTCACACTAACCAAAACCTTCAGGCTCAAGTGCGCTCGGATCTGGAACCGGGCCCCTAGTGTAAAAGCCACCTAAATGACCCTGGTCAGCGGTGCCTGGTTCAGGCAAATGTGGTATGTGCCGTATTTGCAAGATGGAAACTGTCGCTAGGAAATGCCTCTTTTTATCTATGCATTTATTTATCAAAAGGAAAGTGTCAAAATATATTCTTTAGTTATGTATTTAATTAAAAACTAGAAAGAACTTAAAGATATGCTTTATTGTTGTGTCATACAGATGTGTCATACATGGCAGCTGTCATGCAAATAATCAAAAGCAAGTAAATTTTAGCCTTAAAAAAATAATCTATCAATATCACAAAGGATGAATTCTGGACGCTGTTCTTCAGGGTGAAATAATGGATGCTGTTGTAGTGCTACAGACATTTGGGTGAGCAGGCTTTTGGACTGAGAATATACAATTCCATCACACTCAGGGAGCTGGTTATGATATTATGGCAACTTTATCAGCTATATGGAAAAACTTACTGTTATTTTTACTCCTGAAACCTCAATGTTGAGCTCTGTTTCCTTCAAAAATGTCAGATGATGTATCCATATTAACAGCAGGACAAGCTGCATGTATTGTTCACTACAATGACATACTGTGACTCTGCTATTAGGAGAGAGAAGAGCAGGGGAGAAAACTGAGAGGAACAAAAGCTTACAGAAGAGTGTAAACATCAGACAGCTTCTGGGTTTGGTTCACATCAAGTCTTTGACTCCTGTCTTCACTCACTTGTTCCTCTCTATTTCTTTGTCTCCTCTCTTCTGTCTGGCGATCATTTTTCTGACCTTCGAAGCAAACACTGATGCAGACACTTTTTCTCTGGGGGTTAGACAACATGCCCAGCTGCTACTCTTGTTCAGGTAACTGGGCTGTACAGCCACACTAGTGTAGGAAGATTTTCGGTGCTGATTTTATTGCTTATATTAAGTGGTCTGTCATAATCACTTAGGAGAAACGCCTTACTTTTCTAATGCTTGTGTACATGACTTTGCAGCACTTACTATGCACAAAGAGAGTCCTTGCATCCCACATAATTGGCTTCACTCCTTTGACTTTGAATGTTTTAGTGGCTTTTTTCATGACTTTTAATATTATGCATTATATCTAACCCCTTTTCCTCATCTTCAGGCAAACAACCATAAACAAGTCACAGTGAAATGTGTCTTATTTGTGCTTTGATCTAAAGATGCAGATGTAATCAGCTGATTCATTGTACATCTGTTTCTTATACCATCTTCATACTCAAACTCTACACAACAAACTGGAGAAAACCCTTATTCTGAACACATCCTCTTTATGCATTATCTACCCCTACTTATCCTCACATAACCTCATTTCCCTTTGAAACCTGCTGATCCTCCGTAGCTCTGTGCCCTTGGTGGTACCAGTCAAAGCCGGAAAAATCCGTGTTAAATCTATGGGGGTTCACCACAGACTCAGGAGGAAGGAGAACTTTTTATTTGGTATTAAACCCTAGAATGAGATTGCAGTTTGTGCTCTATTATTAGACATAAGCTGCTCATTCATGCAGGGTCCAGAAGACAAAAGGGCTAAACCTCAGTGTTTAGGGATTTGAATATGCCTAATTTAACAATCATACTACTGGCTATAAAATATAAGCCACTTTGGCCGCCATACCGGGCACTGCAATCTCTTAGATAAGAGAGGAGTAAGAAAAGGAATGTGCTTCGGTCTCCTGTGTCTCTGAATCATGAATAAATGATGTTAAAATCATACTGGGCAACGGTGGACATAATAAAGTACATCTACTTGAGCACCGTACTTATGTCAGGTAAATATGGATAAAGTGGATTTGTCGATGCTGACCTGACATGCCAGAATGTTTCATACTCTCACCAGCCACTTTATTAGGTACACCTCTTCAGTTGCTAGTTAACACAAACAGCTAATCAGCCAATGACATGGCAGCATCCCAATGCATTTAGGCATATAGACGTGGTCAAGAGGACTTTCTGAAGTTCAAATTGAGCATTAGAATTAGGACAAAAGTGAATTTAAGTGACTTTGAACGTGGCATGGTTGTTGGTACCAGAGGGGCTGGTCTGAGTATTTCAGAAACTGCTGACCTACTGAGATTTTCACGCACAACCATCCTAGGGTTTACAGAGAGGAACAGGAGGAAAAAGAGAAAATATCCAGTGATATTGATGTCATTGATGTCAGAGGTCAGAGGAGAATGGGCAGACTGGTAAGAGATGATAGAAAGGCAACAGGCTCAAACTACACACATTTTTTGGTTGTTCACGATGTCACCGTGTCAGGTAATGCAATAAAACATCTTGTCCCATCTTGGCTGACAGCCAAAATGAGGTAGTAGGCTTGTGCATCTCTTGTTAGTTACATGAGCCTGGCATGCAGGCTCTGTCCTAGTTTACGAATGGTAGGACTTGTTGGTGGATAAAACTCAAGCCGAGGTCAGCAGAGGAATCCGTGTATCATTCGTTCTTTTAATATTTGATTGATAATTGAATAACAAATAATGAAAAAATGGTTCATTTTCTTATTTTCATTTCTAAAATGAAATCAATAAACAACAAATGATGCGTCTTTTTGACTTTTGCTATTTATGTTGGGATCAGAGAATGTAATATGAAAAACGGGTGTAAGCAGTTAGTATGATTTCAGTATCAATTTGCATAACCTGGTGCAGGGGTTGTGCTCAGAAAAGCATCCTGAGAACCACATACCCTTTGCTGGGGAGTTCATACTCCCTTGAATGATATACGGAACACAAACGCCGGCACCAAGTTAAGGCATGTTCCTGCTCATTCATTTGTATTCGTGCCATGCTTTGGTCCACCTTGTCCTTTCGTGCCAGAGCCAGGGAAGCATGCTGCATCCAAGCACGTAAGAGTGTACTCATGCTGGTCAAATGTACTGGACTTTTAGGCTCAAGCGTACCCAGGCACAGATTACCGAGTGTGAGTGAGCCCTAACTTGTTGCCGGTGTTTGTGTTCCCGTATATCATTCCAGGAAGCATGAACTCCTCAGCGATGGGCATGTGATTCTCAGGATGCTTTTCTGAGCACAACACCTGCACCAGGTTATGCAAATCAATATTGCAATCAAATTGACTGCTTCCAAATGTTTTTTCATATTACATTCTTTGATCCCAACATAAATAGCAAAAATCAAAAAGATCATTTCCTGTTTATTTGATTTTGTTAAAAACTAGAAAATGAACAGTATTTTCATTATTTGATTTGGTTTTTAAAACAGAAAAGTGAACAATGAGCCATTTTTCATTTATTTGTTATTCAATTATCAATCAAATATTAAATGAACGAATGATAGACGGATTCGCAGGGAAAAACAAAAATGTCTTCTCCACCAAGAAAGCCTTTAAGTGCTGTTCCTTGCTCCCCTATAGAAAAAAAAAATTGCTGTTCACATCTGATAAAAACTGTTGCTAAAGAAACATCTGAGCTAACTACAACACCAGCAGTCATCATATGTACTGGTTTACAGTACAACTCTGCCCATAACTATCCAAACTCAACCTGAAGCAGGCAGAAAAAAAGGGAAATCATCTTCTCAGCCATGAAAGCTTTCAGTGCTGTTCTTTGCTTTAGTTATTAAATAAAAAATACAGTCCAGTTATCCACTTATAAAACGGCAGCTATGCTATATCTACATCCAAGTCCATTGCTACA
The DNA here is from genome assembly GCF_018320785.1 of Cheilinus undulatus. Classification (NCBI taxonomy): domain Eukaryota; kingdom Metazoa; phylum Chordata; class Actinopteri; order Labriformes; family Labridae; genus Cheilinus; species Cheilinus undulatus. Next base: position 6,010,026 of record NC_054867.1, on the reverse strand, counting down.
TCGGCAGGAGCCATTGTTACCAGCTTTCAGTATAACTAAACCCTGCCCATAGCTACCTGCCTCATATGACACTAATTGTTCTCAGACTGGACACAGTCATTTCAGGTTGGAGCTTTGCAAGATGGATGTAGCTGATGATGGAAACAGAATCTGGCCAGTCCATGTCTTTCTAAGGTTAGCTTTAATTTTAAACTGGAATGTCATTTTTGCTTCATAAAAAGCATGGATTTAGTTTCAGTTTTGTATCCCATGAACCCAACTCCTTACTGAAAAAATGAAAATATAAACTAATTACGGGTGTAGTTTTTTAAAGATCTAGATAAGCAACCCACTGCTGGTTTAGTGTCTTACCCTGAGTGTGGTGTATGTTGAGCTGGTTGATCTGCTCAGTGAACTCGTTCTCCTCGATGGTCTCTGTGCGAGGAACAGAAAGAGAGAAGCGTCTCTTAAAGTTCTTCATCTTGTTCATGGTGCTGAGGCGAGAACTCTGGGAAACCAAAGAAGGAGAGAGAGACAGAGAGAGAAATTTAGCATTTTTGAGTGTTCAGTCAGACCACAAACATAACAAAAGTAATGTCTGATTTCACATCATTTCATTCTCCCTCAAAGAAAAACAGGGGAATGTAAATGTGAGATTTTTGTAGCCATGTTTAACAGACTGAAATCAGAAATGATGTTTTCCTGTTTCTAAAGCAGTTGGATGAAAGTTTTGATCTGCTTTCGCAGGCTACAGAGTAAAGTTCACAACAAGGCCAAGTAACTACCCTGCCTGCTCTGCGTGAGCCACAGATCGTGATGCGCAGTCTGACTAAAGACAGTCCTCGGTGTCATCTGATAATGATGCTGAAAGCAGCAGGAAAGAATCTGATAAACATCCTCTCAGTTACACAGCAAAGGCAACCCAACTAGTTAGCATCACTCGTGCTTCTTTTTCATTCATCTTTTTCTACTCCTGTTTTTGTCTTCTCTCTGTGCTTGGGGACAGGTGCCACTGGGTCTCCATCCCTCCTTTGTTGACAGAGATCTGTGTTTATGCCTCTGTGGATGTGTGTGTGTGTGTTTCTGCTCATTAGTGTGAAAGATGTGTATGGTGGGTTCAATTACAGCATGGTTCCATATTCCCTGCTGTTATTTTTATGCCTTGATAAACCATCAGGATATTTTTTTTCTGTGAATGATTCCTGCACAATGCCAGACTTCAGCACGACCTTCAGAGTTTGGCTCAGATGTCTGCCTGAACCCTGATCAGAAACATGCTGTTTACACATGTGCAGTTCCTCAAAAGTCACATAAATTGCCTAGCTGTGTGTTCTGCCCACATCAGAGGGATAGCTGCCAATCACAACACTGTATTAGTTAGCACTGACAACCTGTTGAAGCTACTGTTGAAACTGTACACCATTATATACAGTGCCTATTCAAAGTATTATACTGAGTCTGTGTGGAAAGGTCTCAGTCAGGCTTGCACATCTGGATACTGCTATTTTACTCCATTATTCTTTGCAAAACTGTAGATATGTATTAGATTATCGTCTTGCTGGAAAATAATACGACTCCCAAGCTGTAGTTCTCTTGCAGACTGAATAAGATTGTCCTCCAGGATTTTCCTGGATTTTGCTTTATTTACCCTCTACCTTTAAGTAGCCTTTCAGGGCTAGCTGCTGAGAAGCATCCCCACAGCATGATGCTGCCACCACTGTGCTTCACAGTGGGGTTGGTATGTTTATGGTGATGTATGATGGCCATAAAGCTCCATTTTGGTCTCATCAGACCAAAGAACTTTCTCCAACTTGACCATGGAGTCTCCCACATGCCATTTGGTGAACACTAGTCCAGATTGAATCCAAGTTTTCTTTAACAGTCTTTCTCTTTGCCACTCCCCCATAATGCTTTGACTGGTGAAGAACCCGGCCAACAGTTGTCTGCAGAGTCTCTCCCATCTCAGCTGCTGAAGCTTGGAACTCCTTCAGAGTAGTCATAGGTGTCTTGGTTGCCTCTCTCACTAGTCTCCTTCTTGCATGGTCACTCAGTTTGTGAGGACGGTCTGATCTAGGCAGATTTACACATGTGCCATATTCCTCCATTTCTTGATGATAGATTTAACTGAACTGTGGAGGATGTTCAGTCTCTTTGGTGTTTTTTGTATGTGTTCCTTGACTTGTGCTTTTCAGTAACATTTCTGAGTTCTTTAGAGTGTTCTCTTTCTGTCATTGTGTAATAGTAGCCAGGAATACAGACTAAGTAGTAACTGGACCTTCAAATACAGGTGTCTTTATGCTACAATCACTCAGGTGATCCCCTTTTCACTAATTGTGAGACTACTGGCACCATTTGGCTGGACCTCTGTTGATTTAGGTCAGCCATTTTAAAGGGGGTGAATATTTATGCAATCAGTTATTTTACATTTAAATTTTTTTATTTAATTGACCTTATTTTGTAGAAATCGGTTTTCACTTTGATGTCAAATATGTTTTTTGTTTTGTTAAAAAAAAAGCCAAATTGCAACTGAGATTAATTTATAAAATCAATAACAGGGTCAAACAAACGAGGGGATGATTACTTTTATAGTTGCTAAGTCAGGCGACAATGGAGTCAACAATGGGCAGTAAAAGTACAACGTCGAAGAGGGAAACTTTCTCTTGGACTAAGTAATGACTCAATCCAGTTAATTTGAAGTAAAAAAAAAAAAAGAACTCTGAGTCAAATAATGAGGATTTTCAATCCATGCAAATATGCCAGTTCCATCTTATAAGGGTGAAAAAAACTTGTAAATACCTGAAAAGAGTGGCAATACATCAGTCATCTGCATCACCAAGGACAGTTCCCACACTGCTTAGGATTTCCCATAAGGACACTGTGGTCTCTGAAATATTCCCCTCCTCAGTGCTTCCTTCACTCTCTTTATCAGAAGCCTCACAGTAAACTGTCTTTCCTCTCACACCTTTAAAAACCAGCACTTCTAGATTTCTGCTATATCTGTAGTGACTGAGCCCATTGCCTTAGGTAGGTGCCTCACCCTTAGTTACAAGCGTGCAGACTGCTAGCATGCTGTCTGATTGGTTTGGTTTGGTTTATACCTTGTTTTGTTTGAGTTGTGATTTCTTTGGATGGTTTTGTCATTACCATCAACTTACCAACTTTCTGTCTGTCAGTGTGTTTACTGTCTTATCCTGGGTTTAAGGTCTTAAGGTTTTGCTTCCTGCCCCTAAGTCAGGGGTGTCCTTTTTCCACTGAGGGACGCACATGAAAATATATAAAGATGGTCAGGCTACTTTCAGATGCTTCACCTCGAGGATAGTAAAGTTAGTAAAACTAATTTATGATGGTTAAAATATGCTTAGTGATTAGGTACACTTAATGGATAATTAACAGCTGACTAGGCAAATAGCATATCATTATAAGGATTTCAGGGAGGCCAAAAAGATTTTGGGGTGGCCCTGGTCAGCCCTGGCTACTGGCTCTGCCTCTAAAACACCATGGGTACTGCTATTAGTCTTCGTAATCCATCAGGCCATTGTAAATCAAAATATTATTATTATTCTTGCCAATATGTATTCCATTGACAGTGTTGTCTTCATTAGTCACAAAGAACTCAAAGAAATAAATTCTTGTCAAAATGTTTGTTTACAGAATAAGCATGGAAGCACTGCCTTGTGCTAAAACCAAAAAGTACAAAGCAGTAAAGCACAAGCTTCATGTTAAAATGTGGGTCAAATTTCATTTAATGTTTAGAATTTACTGTGGGTCAATCTAAAACGGACCGCCTGTTGCCCCCAAGCCATAGTTTGGACACCCTAAGTGCATCCCAGATCTCTAAAGTTGCATCCATGCCTTCCTTACGTCTTGGTTCCTCCCACCATCCGAGGAAACGAAGCTGAGGGAAATCTGTGAAATGTCTCTGCAATGTCATGAGAAGCAGCATCCATTCATGATGACAGCTTAAGCTGAACATCAGTCAGCCGTCAGTCTGCTTAAAGGTTATTTGTGTCTGCAAGCACTTCACTGTGTGATTACAAGCACTTGAACATAAAGAACAACCTGCGATCAATTAAAGATGACATAAGACTTTTCCACCGGCATAATGCTTTAAAATTATTTATCTATTATTTGATGTGTTTGCTTTGTAATGATCACCTGATCATGAACTGTAGTTATAAACACTGATCTTTTAATAGGGAGTCATGAGCAATGGAAATTGTTTATTAGGTTGTAATTAAATACTGAAATATCGAACCACTCACTCATGATCAGTCTGATATAAAACGTGTTTCTGCATGACAAACACCTGCTATAACATCATCAATCTTTCCATAATGTCATCAAAAAAGACAAAAAAAAAAAAAAAAAAAAAGATCATGGCAGAAAATATTTCTTTAAGATTCTCTTGATGTTAAGATTTAAATAAAAAGTATTTTTTGTTTCTGGTTAAATCAGTAAAAGTCAAATATAAGACCATGCAGGGACACACTATCATATTTATTTAGTACAAATTATCTTTAGTTTATTAAAATCCCATCTCATCACCTGGACCCTTTTGAAACCAGTGAAGTTTCCCATCTTTTAAGTGTCTTTTGTGTTTATTTAGCATCTGTTTTACAGATTTATGGTGCTTATAAAATTACTTTTTGTCAGTGAGCATCATCAGAAAAGCCACAGGTTAAGCTTTTATACTTTGAGTTTGTGCTCCTAGCTCAACAGTGCTTAGTCTCATTCAACCTGATAGAAAAGGTGAACAAAAAATCTTATTTAACTATGCAGTTAAATCAGCAGCAATAATTTGGCCAGGATTTTTTTTTTCTTTTGGTTAACTTAAGATATTCTGACATTTGCACAAACACAATTTAAAAAAAAAAAAAAAAAAAACTCTCTTTATATTGAAGATTTTAAAATATAGACATAAGCAGGTGTTTAGGGGAAGGAAACAAAAAAGTTTCAGAAACTTGATGTAACCAAATCCACGAAAATTTCCTCAGCCCAAACCTCCAATCATGTTCTCTCTCTCGCCCTCTTAGGAAGTAGAGCAAACCTTGGCATGGTTGAGGACGAATTGGTTGAAAAAGGAGGGTTCAAAATGAGCGACAGTTTGGATTATTTCTCTCTTATAAAATAGCCTGTAACTTCAATACTACCAGCCATGAATGTTATATTATACCTTAATAAAAAATGCTGCTTTTTAATATAGAGTAGCCATTTTAAAGGGGACATATTATTCAAAAATCACTTTTTCAGGCTTTTCTAACAATATGTGACCTTGGCCTGTCCACAATAACCCTCAAATAACAGAAAAATCCATTCCTGTCCACCCTCTCTCTCAATCTTTCAGAAAATTTGTGCCAAAACAATCCATTCTTAGATTTTACCCTCATGATGTCACATGGGGAGTTGTAAGTTTTTTTGTTGGTGGATGGTGGCAAAATGGAGCTTAAATAAGAAGATTTTACCGCTGATCCAACTTAAGAAGACCAAGTTAAATGTAAGAAAACGGATCTTGTGTTGATTGCTGAATTTATTGATGTGCATGTGCCGCTTAATGCCAAGAAAAATAAAATGAAACATGTTCTTTGTGTTAAGTTGTTATGTGAGCAGCTTTTAACAGGTGTGCCAGGTGGCACAGCAGGTATTATTGCCTCACTCTAGAGCCTCCCCGCTGAAACCAGCATGTCTACAGAAGAGCTGAAGCTAAATAAAGGAGGGTGAGCTCAAAAGTGACGAGTTGGATGTGGAAGCCAAGCACCTGAGGGTAAGATCTCTGGAGCTGGAGCAAGGAGCCGCCAGAGGGGTGCAAGTCTTTGTCTGCTCTGAGGTTGAAAATGAGACTTCCAAATATTATGTAAAATCATGATGAACCACTTATTAAACAGTTTTATACGATGGACTTTTGGCAAGAAAACCTGTAAAGAGCCACTTCTTTAGGGTTTTATTAATAAAACGCTTAAATAGATGTTGATATCTGGCAACAATACGGCACTATACTTTTGTGTTCTGGTCTTGGGGGCCTCAGCTCGTCTTCAAAACGAGTAGGGGGGCCGCCAAGGAAAAATGGTTGGGGAATACTGTAATAGAGTCATGTCATAAAAGAAAGCAAAAGCCTCTCATTTTTTAAATATGAACACAAAATCTGTGTTGCTTTTTATGTCTTTCCAATGTAGTTATTTTATCAAATGCATTAAACCAGCCTTGAATAGTAGAACAAACTGACAAGATAATGTCAGAAACATTTTTATGTTTAATTAGTATAAAATGACCACAACTAAGCTGATAATAAAGGTAACCACACAGTAGTAACACCCTTTTCTACCTAATAAGAGGACCAAACTAAAAGCTTCTTTAAATCAGTTTAAAGGGGACAGTTTTGGGTTCACGGTGTGGAATGTGACTGGAAACATTCAGGGCTTTAATGATTTTAAGACAGCATCACTTTGATGCCTATCACTGGAAAACTGGCATCCAACACCTTATCATCACAGTTTCAAATGCTGAGAGGGTTAAAGACATTACAGAAGTAACTAACCCCTAAAGACTGTGTGTGTAAAATAACTGGAAATATCCACCAAAAGCTTTTGATTTCTCTTTTCCTGTTAAACAAGAATCTCATTTACAGTAAAACCATGACCCATAAAACAGAGGCACAAAGACATTATGACCTAATGAACTGCTACCCTTAGCAGAGTAATACAAGTGATGTTGAGTATATAACGGATTTAAAGGGTGGAAAAGAGGGGGGAAGAAAGAGGTTTACTCTGCAGAGGGAAATCAATACCACCAATCTATCTGAGCCTGTTGCTGTTACTGTGTTTTGAGAGGAAGATGAGAGGACGTAATGTCCCCCAGTGTTCTGGTTTAATTAGTGACTTTGCTAATTGGTGTTTTTCAGCCAATTGTGTTTAAAGATGCCATCTCAACTACTTACGAAAGCAGGAGGCCTCATCAGTGATTCCTTGTTTATATAATGTCAAAAGATAATTATCAAATATGAATTTAACAAAAAAAATGACCTATCACAGACAGCCATGGACACACTTGGCTGAAGGTCAGTCATCTATACAGTCACATTTTCAGCTGATTTTCCTTTCATTATTTAAAATCAGTTTTACGGGTTTAAATGTTGACTTCTAAATACAACTTCACCCGTCCCAGCTGATTTCACAGACACGTTTGTCTCTCTGTAGTGAAAACAATACATCATAAAGATGGACTGTCAGTAAAACTTTAAGCTCTTGTAGTTTTGGCTGCTGTGTCACACCTCTCTTGCCTCTACATCACCTCTCCCAGTCATGTGACTGCAACAACTTGCACTCACATCACTTTAATTGTTGAGGGTTTTGAGGGTTTGCACAACTGTTGCACCAAACTGGTGCTGGGGACTCTTGGCAGCCTGATGCATCTGTGTAGTTAACAGTGATACACAATATATTGCCAAAAGTATTCACTCACCCATCCAAATAATTGAAATCAGGTGGTACAATCACTTCCATGTCCACAGGTGTATAAGATCAAGCACCTCGGCATGCAGACTGTTTCTACAAACATTTGTGAAAGAATGGGTCACTCTCAGGAGCTCAGTGAATTCCAGCGTGGTACTGTGATAGGATGCCACCTGTGCAACAAGTCCAGTGGTGAAATTTCCTCATTCCTAAATATTTCACAGTTAACTGTCAGTGGTATTATAATAAAGTGGAAGCCATTGGGAATGATAACAACTCAGCCATAAAGTGGTAGGCCATGTAAAACGACAGAGCGGGGTCAGCGGATGCTGAGGTCGCCAACTTTTCAATCGCTACAGACCTCCAAACTTCATGTGGCCTTCAGATTAGCCCAAGAACAGTGCATAGGAGAGCTTCATGGAATGGGTTTCCATGGCCAAGCAGCTGCATCCAAGCCATACATCACCAAGTGCAATGCAAAGTGTCGGATGCAGTGGTGTAAAGCATGCTGCCACTGGACTCTAGAGCAGTAGAGACGCGTTCCCTGGAGTGACGAAGCATGCTTCTCTATCTGGCAATCTGATGGACGAGTCTGGGTTTGGCGGTTGCCAGGAGAACGGTACTTGTCTGACTGCATTGTGCCAAGTGCAAAGTTTTGTGGAGGGGGGATTATGGTGTGGGCTTGTTTTTCAGGAGCTGGGCTTGGCCCCTTAGTTCCAGTGAAAGGAACTCTTAATACTTCAGCATACCAAGAGATTTTGGACAATTCCATGCTCCCAACTTTGTGGGAACAGTTTGGGGATGGCCCCTTCCTGTTCCAACATGACTGTGCACCAGTGCACAAAGCAAGGTCCATAAAGACATGGATGAGAGAGTTTGGTGTGGATGAACTTGACTAGGCTGCACAGAGTCCTGACCTCAACCTGATAGAACACCTTTGGGATAAATTAGAGCAGAGGCTGAGAGCCAGGCCTTCTCATCCAACATCAGTGTGTGACCTCACAAATGCGCTTCTGGAAGAATGGTGAAAAATTCCCATAAACACACTCTAAACCTTGTGGAAAGCCTTCCCAGAAGAGCTGAAGCTGTTATAGCTGCAACGGGTGGACCGACGTCATATTAAACCCTATGGATTAAGTCAATTCAAGAGATTTTTAAAACGATCAGATGTAGATTGCACTCTTTATTTATTAATCAGAGACACTTAAGATTTATCTGCCACTGAGAAAAGCACTTGGTAACGTTTGACATTACTTCCATTAAACAGAATCAGACTCATTTACACACGACGTTTCTTCCATGGTTGGGCCCATTATTTTGCATTAGAGACACTTTGACTTGTAACAGCTTTAGTCTACAGGCCACATTTTAAATAGATCTGGGATGATGTTAGGACCCTTGGACTTGTTCCATATTTCGAAAATCTTGGCAGTCGCTCTGCTACATGTCAACCACTGCCTGAGATATTCCCTTTTCTATAGTCCAAAAATGATATTGGAGGCAATATTTTTGAAGGTCCCACCCAACTGTCCTTAATCTTTACCAAGTCCACACTAACAACAAGCTGACATGGCAGAAGCTGTGGCCCTTTATCTATCATAAAGTGTGTGGCTCTCAGTCTGCCACTTGTTGTGATAACTTCGTCTTTTTCCTTCCTTCCTTCCTTTTCTTTGACATTTTAATGCTTTTCAACATACAAGTCAAAGTCCAGAGCAGGAACTCTGGAGAATGCTCTGAATGCATAGGCCAGTTTGGATTGATTGAGATCTGCACATGTAGAGGTAAACTGACCCAGATCTCATGTATTTGCCTGACCTTGTTTGATATATTTCAGGGGAATGTTTACATGTTTTCAGGATCCGGCTTTGGTTGAACTGACAAATTGAATTGACTTTTCTGATTGGTTTTGAGGTGCCTAATGTACGATGCAAATTTGACAGCATACCACCAGTGACATAACCTTCAAGGCAGATGATTCGCCCGTTTCTGTGTTTCTCACAGGTGAATCCATCTTGCAAAGCTCTCGCCTGAACCATTTGGGCCTGGTTAGAAAGTGACAGGACCAATCAGCGACCAGGGCAGTACTTTGAGGTGCGGTGGAGTTGTGACATAAGCAAGTAGTGACAAAAGGGCCGGTGCAATTATGATGGAAGAGATTAGCGTGGATGCTGCTAATATATAAGTTTTATCAGAACTTGATGACATTTCTTTGTTAAAAGAACGAAGAACAGCAGTGAGTTTTCTTTTTAGAAACGACAGAAGTCATGTACTGACATGTCTACAGTCGACATGGATTGCGTTCTGCAGTTCTTTATGGAATTTTCTCCTTTGGTAGGCTCGAAGCTTGGTAGCAGCTACGTCACGTGTTTTGTTGCTCTGATTGGCCTGTAAAGATGTGACAGACATTAGACAAATTACATTTTTTTTCCCTATTTTGATCATGTGCTATCAATCCAAAACCCTTCAAAAACTGCCCATATAAATATATTTCAAAAGCATTCACAATAATCACTCAAAATAAACAGAAGTGTGAAATTAACCTCTCTCTGACAGCTGTCAGTCTCTCAGTTTTCAGCACCATGGACAGCACCATATTTACATCAGTTCATTGGTTTTTAGCACACACTTAAACAGTTTCATATTTAAGCCCAAATAGCCATGATTGATGATCCCTTTGCCTCCTTTCTCTCTGTCTTTACTTGGTTGATGCTTCTAAATGTGCTTCAGTCTTAGTTTTATGAAGTGTTGTTATTGTTATCGTCATAGCCGAATACAGGGATCTGATAAGTGCCTTCAGTGACTGGAGTCACAAAAACTGCCTCCTACTCAACACCTCAAAGACAAAGAAAATGATCATAGATTTCCGCTGATCCAAACCCCCTCTTCAGCTAGTGAACACTTGTGGCGTGGACATCGAGGTGGTGACATCGTACAAATATTTAGGTGTACACCTGGATAATAAGTTGGACTGGTCTAAAAATGTAGACTTCACCTACAAAAAGGGGCAGAGCTGCCTCTTTTGCCTGAGAAGACTCCGATCAATAGGCATCTGCAGTAAGATGCTGCAGACGTTTTCAGTCTGTGGCGGCAAGTGTCCTGTTTTATGCTACAGTCTGCTGGGGAGGCAGTGTAAAACACATGGATGCAAGAAATCTGAACAAACTGGTGAAAAAAGCTGGCTCTGTGGTCGGAATCAAGTTGAACTCATTGGAGGATGAGGTGGAGAGATGCACAATGAAGACGGTGGAGGCCATTCTGAGGAACATGGATCATCCACTTCATATCACCCTAAATGACCAAAGAAACAACGGTGGTGAACGGCTCCCCTCTCTTTGCTGCAGGACAGAAAGATTTAGAAGATCTTTCATACCATCAGCAATTAGACTTTATAATTCTACCATAAACAGATGAGACTTCCAGACAAATTAATCTCCCTTCAGGGATAAATAAAGTTATTGTATTGTATTGTATTGTATTGTATAACCCTCTACTGACACTGCTTTAATCTTCTTTAAGCATCAGATTAATATAAAAATCTTCCAAGTTGAGCATCTGGAACAGCATCAAAATCTCACACAGACAGTAACACCCTAGCTCTTGTTATGACAGAAAACTCCCACAAAGATGAATTCTTACCCCCAGGACATGCCAATTTTCATGCAGGCTGCATAGATGCAACCTATGATGCACATTTAATATTAAAGAGTATCAGGAATTGCTTAAAGAAAAAACTGCATATTTTATGGGTCAAGAATAGAAACACCTGAAAATATCAAATTGTTGTGTTTGATTATATTTTCATGCAACAAAAGGTTTCATTTCTTCTTTTTGAAAAGTTTCAGAGGCCAGTTGGAGAGCTGTGTGGCATGTGGCTTTGGAGCTGCAGGGTCCTGACCCCTGAGCTGACTCTACATTTATGTCTGCTTTGAAAATAAGCAGAGTCTGCATACTGCAGTTATCTGGGATTTCTTAGTGGACTTTTGGGACTGAGTAAGGTTGCTCTATGCAGGCCGCATACGCTGTGAGTTTGTCTGTTTTCTTTACACTAGGGGTGTGTGCTGTTGCTGTCTGTCTTTAGAACTATAATAAGACTCTTTCTTTAACAGTGTATAACATGACTCAGTGTATTTTAGATGCTGCCATTTTAATGAGAAGGCTAACCTGACACGTCAGATGAAAACTTCCCACAGATGGTGTTTGGGAAAGGGCAGAGACTTTGAAAAAACCTCAGAGGGTGACTGGATGAGCAGACAGAACTGTCTGTCACATCTTTACAGGCCAACCAGGGCAACAAAACATATGACATCATTGGCGCTACTGAGGAGTAAACTCCACAGAGAGCTGCATAACATGAACCATGGTGACTGTAGATTTTTGTTGTTTTTGAAAAAAAAAAAAAAAAAAAAAAAAAAAATCTGAACAACCTGACAGCTGTTAGGTCAGGTCAAAGGGTAAGGAAATCAAGTTAAGCTGCTCCCAGACCTAATTGGTCCTATCAAAATTATTTTTTTATTAAAAAACATTCTATAAAGTTCTAGAAAATTAGCATTATATGCATATAAATACAGTACTGTGCAGAAGTTTTAGGCATGTTTGGGCTATAATTTCAGGTTGAAGTAAAGGCATGTAATGGCAAGTACACCCTCCTGAGGGCCCCATCAAGCGGGAAGGTGGATTGACACAACCCAGGTCATGCTCTGGATGTCTTTGTACATTACTAAAGGCATGGGAAAATAATCTGATGAAAACAAAACAAAAACCACAGCTTTAGGGTGGAGTTATGGGTAGATGTGGCACTTTAACATAGCTTAGGGTACTGTTAGGGTGGGTAGGAAGGTTGCCACAACCCCCTGGTTGTCGTGTGTATGTTCCAAGCACCTGAAAACTGTTGGTGGTTGCTGGGCGTATTACCAGGGGTGCAAAAGAAATACTGTTAAGCTCAACCTTGGCTGCTGAGTGCCACATGTACATGTCAAATGTGACCAAAGCTGGTAAAAAGTCCTGCAAGTCGTCCGAGGTCATTTTTGAGTTTTTTACACATTATGAAAGCGTAGATTCCAAGCTTTCAAATGGTGTATCATACATCTTAATCTGGTCATATTTTACAAAGATATGCTCATATGAATGTTAACTTCTATTTCCTGTCTGTTCTGAGAAAAACAGGCTCAAAGTTTTCAGGACTTCTCCTACCTTCAGGCAGGCCGGGAGATGGACGTGAACAATAGCACCACATTTACATAAAATCCACCCAAACCAAGCTTCTGAATCGGACTGGTGACGCTCATCTAAATATTCCCACAGGAAATCCGCTGTCATCAAACTTTCACTGTCGAGTGATCCTGAAGTTGTCCGAAGTCTGTTGATAATTCTTGCTGCTTCCTCATCATCTCTTCTTACTTTTCTCCGCTGCAGGGTTCATCTTGAGGCTTGTTGTTAAAGGTGATAACTAGAAACAGCTGCATACGTGCCGAGGGGGGTGGCGTTTGAGCCATGCGGTGTTTGTTATTGTCCATCTCAATGGGTGAAACTGGGAACAATGGCAGACTGAGTGGCCAATCATCACCCAGCAGTTTCGCTTTCCCCTTCCCTCAATATCGTTGCAGCAACTGCGAGAATAGGGCATTTTAAAACACAAAATTAACGCTTTTAAATATCACATTTGTGTTACTTTTTTCATCGAATGAGTAGTTTAAATGTTGGACTTGCATAAAATGAGAAAAAAACGAAAAATGATCATTTTGAAGAAAACGACTTTGTATCCATTTTTCTCAACCACCGGAATGCTGACTTGCAGGAACTTTATCTGGCTTCGGTCACAAATGTGTTGAGACTGACTCTGGCTCTGGCCCTACCTCCTCTCTTCAGCCCAGGGTTGTGGAACATCAGGACCTGTGAAGAACCGTTAGCGCTCTACATGCCTCAAACTTCTGCACAGTACTGTATATATATATATTTTAACCATTCTTAATGGCCTTAACAGTCCCATAGTTGGGCAGCTCTTCTGGCATTTCACTACAATCTAGCAGGCCAGTACGTCATTGGAAACCATGTTTGTCACAAATAATTTTGCACAAATCTGTGAAAAATATCTTGTACAAATAACAGTAAGTTGAATAAGTCAATGCAAACTCTGTGAACAGTTCAAAAAGTTGTTTCAGCGAGAGCGACAGGTAAACATGAGCCCGCCATTGCAAACGAAATATTGTCCTTTTGACAAAATGTCCTGAAGTAGTTCACGGATTGTTGTCAGGGGGGTTAGGTTGATTGAGGAGGGGTGCGTTTGATTCAGCAAAAAGCCATATGTCTGTGGTCCAGTCACCCATGTCTCCTTTGGTTAAATGAATTTACACAACTCCTCTCATGTGTACTCATTTAGAATGGGGCCAGCTGATGGCTTAGAATGGCTTTGTGGTTTTATACAGGTCAGTAGGCATAGTCATCAGAAAGTATAACACGCATTCAACAATATATCTATGTAAGACACACAGCACAAGCATGGAGATACACAACTGTGACTCATGCTGGGTTACGAGTACACAAGCACACATGCTGTGATTCAAACCTCCAGGCAGATATTTCTCTCGTTCTTTCATTTTCTTTTGCAATCTTGTTCATTAAAAGTGAATGAATGACTGACCCTGAGAGGCAAGCCAAGCAAGAATCTCTGGCACAGTTTCAAAGCGAACCATTAGCCCTCAAACGGTGAGTGAGACCACTGTGTTTGTCCAGTGAAACCTTGCATGAAAGCGCCCTGATCCTGACAGTCAGATGGGCTGCCAACACAAGCTGTGATCTCTGAAAAGAACATGAAGGGAGGGGGCAATGACAGTGATGCAGGAGAAACTGAATGAAGAGGAGAGGAAGAACAGAAATGATCTGCACATCGTATGCAGTCTGCTAATGTCTTCATCCAACATTAGAGTGAAGAAAACAACAGAGGGAGGATGTAACAGAACATACTGTACGCCAGCTGCACGGGCTGAGGCTTCAGTCATGGTGCAGACTCGTGTGAAGATCCATTCATGTGTTGTGGAAGTGAAATAAGACTGTGCAGCAACTCTGTTGGCAAACAGGAGGACACTGTTTCCACAGGTTAGGAAGGCTGGTTGGCTAACTGATAAAAAACATCAACAAGTGACTGCTGTTGGGACCATCTAAATCAGTTTCATGCATCCAAGATTCTCTCTAATTACTTATATTGTATGACAGAGTGAGCTAAACCTTTATCCTCAACCATATCAAACAACCATGCTCTAAAGCAGTGATACTCAACGTGCAGCTCTTGAGCGACATATGGCTCTTTTGCGATGACTTGTGGCTCTTTTATGTCTTAATTTGAAATATTATTCCCACAGAAAACCTTAGAAAAGGGTAGTTTGACCTCAGAAATTAATCACATTAATCAGTTTGTTTCCCAGACTTATTTAAAAGGCTTTTATTGTCAAACTAATTTGTCCCTACTTATCCCATTTTTGCCAAATTTATTCCATGTTTGCCCTTTTTTACCATTTTTTGCCACTCTTCACCCAATTAAGCTACCTTTGCTATTATTTACCTCTTTTTTCCTACTTTTTTGCCCATTTTTGCCACATCTTTTGCCACTTTTTCCCCTTTTTTGCCTTTTTTCACCTTTTCTTTGCTACTTTTCACCCATTGCAGCTACCTTTTGCCATAAAGTACCCACTGTTTCCTCTTGTTTGTCACTCTTGACTGCTTTTGCCCATTTAGGTCACATTTATCTCATTTTTTGGCCATGTTTTTGCCACTCCTGGACCAAGTTTGCCCCTTTTCACCAATTTTTCATCACTTTTCACTAATGTAAGCAATCTTTTGCCATTAAATACCACTTGTTTCCTCTTTTTGCCAATTTTTGCAACTTCTTTTAGCCCCTTTTAACCCTTTTTTTGCTCCTTTTCACCATTTTTTGCCCATTTTTTTTTTGCCCGTTTCCTATTTTTTTTGTCCTATTTTGCCACTCTTGACTGCTTTTTGCCCATTTTAGTCCTTTTTCTCTCTTTTTTTGACACATATGGACCATTTTTGCCACCTTTAACTTATTTTTATTGCTAGTTCAAGCTGTTTTTGTCACTTTGCACCACTTAGTGGCTCTTTCAAAGGTATTTTTCAGCAATTTGGCTCTTCGGTTATGCAGGGTTGAGTAATACTGCTCTAAAATATGGATGGAAAAACTGTCTAATAGCATCACTGCTATAAGAACCTACTTAGTTTTGTGAGCTTTACAAACCCATGCTTTCTTGAATTATTTTTCACATTTAATAACAATCTCACCCTGAACTTCCTTCATAATGTCTTAAATGACAGTGGTAGCAGAGAAACAGGAACCATGGTGATTTTCAAGCTTTACTTGCAAAGACACACCCAAGATCAAGCCAAAATCTCAAGGCACACTGTATCCCTAACCATACAAAACATGCTCTTTAAACATGTGACAGTAAATCAAGCATATAGCATTAGCTAGGGCAGGTCACAGCTGCAATTAAAGTAAGATCAGCTTATCTCATGCAAACCCGTTTCCGATGACGGTGAGCTGATTCACTTCTAAGCATGCTACTGGCTAATCACACTCATGCTGCCATATCTCAACTGCTCCAGCCTGGCTATGCTTTGGTGCTAGCTCTGCAAGCTGCTTTTTACAACCCTCCTCCACCCCAGCTCCTCCTTTATTCTGCCACTGACTATACAGTGCCATTCTGTTGTCATTGATGCCTGCTCTGCGTATTTTCTGCTTTTCTCCCTGCATCAGGCTTTCCTTGTAGGCACAGGAAACACAGGAACATGTGCTGTTCCTGCAGGGAGATCCCAGAACAGTCAAATATGAACAACAGCAGAAGTGCAAATTTATAACTGCTAATAAAGAAAAAATACTTATATTTCTAAATAATTTGTGTTTCTTGACAAAGTGGTCCTGACTGAACTTGCAGTGTGCCACACCATTTGAGAACCACTGGCATACAACATTACCAACTCAAATGAAATTAATCAGAGTAAAACCATTCATAATAAAGCAGCACATCACTTTCAGGCTTGGTATTAAAACCGTAACATTGCATTGTGCATTCTAAGAGAAATAGAATAGATTAAATTAATGAGCAATTTCAGGAAGCATTAGTTCCTAATTTCATTTAACTAAGTTAGTAAAAAAAAATACAGCAAGGTTAGCAAATGCCATCAATGAACAGCCAAGTGGAGCAGCCTAATATTATGTAACTAGAGTGTTTTTTGACACATTTTAGAGGTTTTGTGTCTGCATCCTCAGCACAAAGTCAGACATGTGTCCAGTGTCGGCCTCCACCACGGTTGTCTCCGAATCTGTTTGTGATTTTCATGGACAGGATCTCAGGGTGCAGCTGGGGAGGAGGAGGGTTTCCAGTTCGTGGACCTCAGAATTCCATCCCTGCTTTTTGCAGATGATGTGGCTCTGTTAGCTTCCTTGGCTGGGGACCTTCAGCAGGAGTGTGAAGTGGTCGGGATGAGAGTTAGCACCCCCAAATCTGAAGCCATGGTTCTCTACCGGAAAACGGTGGATTGCTCCTTCCAGGTGGGGAAGGCGCCCTTGCCTCAAGTGAAGGAGTTTAAATATCTTGTGGTGAGGGTAAAAGGGAGCGTGAGATTAACACGCGAATTGGCGCAGCATCTGCGGTACTGCGGGTGTCACTACTGTTGTGGTGAAGAGGGAGCTGAGCCAAGAGGCAAAGCTCTCAATTTACCATCGATCTATACCTCTCCACCCTAACCTATGGTCATGAACTCTGGGTTATGATTGAAAATGAATTTTCTCAGCAGGGCTCAGCCTTAGAGATAGGGTAAGGAGTTCAGACATCTGGGGGGAACCAGCAGTACAACCACTGCTCCTTTGCATCGAAAGGAGCCGGTTGAGGTGGTTCAGGCATCTGATGAGGATGCCTCCTGGTTGCCTCCCCATGGAGGTAATCTGGGCACGTCTGGGAGGAGGGAGAGGACCTCTGGGAAGACTCAGAATGCACTGGAGGGATTATGTATCCTGTCTGGTCTAGGAACGCCTCGGGAAAGGGACATCTTGGTGGACTTGCTAAGCCTGTTTCCAGCGCGACCTGGCTCCGGATAAGTGGATGAAGATGGATGGAGTGTTTTTAACTCTTAAACAGAGTTGACAAATGGAGCTTTAGATTTTTTGAAGTTGAGAAACTCAAAACCAGGAAATACAAAGCTGCTGGCTGTCCCAGCCCTACAATTTGTTGCCAGTGAACATAGGCTTTTTTTTTTTTTTTGCAGATGACATCACACTGCAGCGGGGAACAACCAGGATTTCTGCATGGAAATGCTACAAAATGCCATTTTACAAAATTTTTAAAAATCAATTCAACACTTTCATATTGATAAATAATATGCACAAATACATGACTTAAATATAATCAAGTATTAAACATGCAATGTTTGATCTTAAGTGCAAAATGTTAAGTTATGAGTATGAATCTAACATGTTTAGGTAGTTTACTATAAGAAATTACTTTAGAATAAAACCTATCCATACTAACAAGCATTTAAAAATGTTGAAATGATGTTCCATCATTTTAAAGCTGTAGGTTTAAGAATAAATGTACATCTTTGCCAAACTCATGCATCCTTTTCTTATAATATGTCATTTCTGATAAAAGCACTGCCTGAACCAGTGATTTTTGTAGCATTTATTTTATATATCCACCACCATGCTCAAATATAATTAAATTGTGCTTTTTTGTTGTCATATGAAATAGGACTACATGCCCCTCCCCTTAGAACTAAAAGTATTTTTACACTTCTGTTTTACTTTGAATATTACTGAAATCTTTCTTCTCTCACTCTTTTGTGCCTGCTGTGTTTGCACACTGCGCTGAAGTCTTGTCCTCATTTCTCTCTGTCAGTTATTAAAATGTGCACATGCTCCCAGATTACAAGCACCTGCATTCATTGAAATGAGAACACAGGTGCAAACAATACAGAAGTTTAATCCATGAATCCCATGGTTTCTCTTAGAAAATGTCTTTAGACCAAATAGAAAAAAAAGCCCTTAAGAGGATATTGGTGAATGAGGCTCAATATTAGTTTAGTAATAAAACACTATCTTGCTTGCATCATGTTTTTCAGAAACATTTTAAGACACACTCCATATTAAAAAAACAAACAAAAAATTCCTTCCATGACTTTCCTCTGATTTATTTTTTTCATTTCCTCATACCCTGCATTTTTTCCCCTGCTGCTGGACAGAGACACAGGGAGAGAGTGAGAGAGAAAGAGAGAGAGAGAGAGAGGGAGAGAGAGAGCAAGGGGGAGAGAGAGAGAGAGAAAGAGAGAGAGCAGGGGAGAGAGAGAGAGAGAGAGAGAGAGAGAGAGCAGGGGAGAGAGAGAGAGAGAGAAAGAGAGAGAGCAGGGGAGAGAGAGAGAGAGAGAGCAGGGGAGAGAGAGAGAGAGAGAGAGAGAGAGAGAGAGAGAGAGCAGGGGAGAGAGAGAGAGATCTAGGGAGAGGGGCAGAGAAAGAGCAGGGGAGAGAGAGAGAGAGAGAGAGAGAGTAGGGGTGCGGGGGCAGGGAGAGAGAGATCTAGGGAGAGAAAGAGAAAGAGCAGGGGAGAGAGAGAGAGAGTGGGAGTAAGGGGTGCGGGGGGGCCGGGGAGAGAGAGATCTAGGGAGAGAAAGAGAAAGAAAGCAGCAGGAGAGAGAGAGAGTGGGAGTGGGGGGGGGGGGGGGGCGGGGAGAGAGAGATCTAGGGAGAGAAAGAGAGAAAGAGCAGGGGAGAGAGAGAGAGAGAGTGGGAGTAGGGGGGTGGGGGGGGCAGGGGAGAGAGAGATCTAGGGAGAGAAAGAGAGAAAGAGCAGGGGAGAGAGAGAGAGAGAGAGAGTGGGAGTGGGGGGGTGGGGGGGCAGGGGAGAGAGAGATCTAGGGAGAGAAAGAGAGAAAGAGCAGGGGAGAGAGAGAGTGAGGGAGAGTGGGGGAGACAGAAGCACATGCACACATCTGTCTGTGTCATCTGTGTGTGTTGGCTTGTATGAGATAAGACTGACCTTGAGCCGGAGGTGACATTACTGCGTGCTCCAGTAGTTCACGGACTAAAAATACGACTTTGCTCGTTCTACTCCTAAGGCACAGACAGACAGACAGACAGACAGACTCACAACATGCTAACAGACGCCCTGGGGGAAGTGAATGGTGGTGGCGTTGCTGATTCACAGGAATCGGAGCAGGAAGAGGGAAGCACTGATAAACAGCTGGTGTTGTTTTGGTTTCTAATGGAGATCCTCCGGTTTTAGCCGCCATTATCCGGCCATGTTTTAGTAACAATGCACAAACAGACTGATCAAGATAATGGAAAGCCAGTCTTCATAAACACTGAATGAGTTGGCTCAGATGGGATTGTTCAGTTTTAATTTTATTAATAACTCTTAATGATCAGAATCCTTAGCAGTGCTGCTATGATACAATTCTGTTGTTTCACTGGCCTTAGATAAGTGTCCAACTTGTCACAGAACTGGCTTATATTTAAAACAAACATTTCCCTCCAAAACTAACATACACAGAAATTAATCAGCATCAGGCCATGACCTCTTATCTCAATTATTCATTATTCAGAATTTTTCCCTTTTTATCAGTGCTATTAGTCAGCAGGTCTGCCCACAGATGGCTGCACCTCTAAAACCAACAACAAACAAAAATGAATGGGTCCTCCTCAGTTGTGATTTACTGATAGTAATAACACATGTGTAAAATCTGTAGGACTGGTGTTAGGATCCTGGCTGACAATTGCCTCATTTTGGAGCTCAAAAGTGTGTCAAGCTATTCTTGTGTTTTAAGGATAAAATTATTTATTTGTGCTACTTTTAACCCATTTAAACAACATCTTTGGTCATGCTTACCACATAACCTGCTACTTTACATCAATTTAAGCAAACTTTTTGCCCATTTTTGCCTCTTTTAAACTTTTTTGTAACTTTGTCACCACTTATAACACCTTTTCATCTCTCTCTTTGTCAATTTTTCATCACATTTATCTATTTGTCATGCCCATTTTGCCACTTGTAGCCAATTTTTGCTTTTTTCACACATTATCCCATTTATTTTCCCCTCTGTTAACCCAGTTTGGCCACTTTAAACACTTTAAACTTTTTAGGATACTTTTATAATCCCATTCTACCACCTTTTCTGCCCATATATATATATATATATACTGTGTTGTACATATAGTGTCAGGCTACCATATGGCAGAAAATGCCACACATTTTTTCCCACAACATAGTTGGCTAATGGGATAAATATCTGGAATTTTGTTTCTTGCCACCTTATGAATTCTAGTCCTGTGTTCAGCCTGGTTCACAAACTCCTACAAAGATATCTCTTTTAGTTGCTAATTGATGTGCTGTGTTCACTAGCATGTCGCAAAGTTTGGCTGCTCTTTGATGCCAGGCAAGTTGGGAGGTCATTAGCGCTATTTTCAGAAAACAGCCACTCTCTGCTGCTGGAAACAAGGTCACTGACAGCCAAATATGTGGGCTGGGAAACCAAATCATATGATCTTAAAAGATGCAGAAAGGGCCTTTAGCTGAGAGAACCTGCTCAGTTTGGTGGTAACTATGTGGCTACAAGCAGCACCTTTCACGTAACACATTAGTTGTTCGTCTGTCAGAGTTATCTGGAAGGGGCTCCTTTTTCATTAGGCAGATTTATGGCTCAGGAAAGGCTATAAAACTGAATAAACATGAGACCTGTGCATTAGCTGAGTTTGTGGATGATCATATCTCTGTTTACTCCATAATACACTGAGCCTTATGTAACCTGGTCAGATCCCTGTCAGATTATATTCATGGACTGCAAACATAGCTTGGAGAGCAACTTTCCTTTCAACAGTCTGACTGTTGCCTTACACAACGCTGCCTGACTGAAAAAAGAAATGAGACTAAACCCTTTTGCTTTAAATCTCTCCGTGAACACCACGGATCTCCCTGAACGCTATTCTTTAAAGGCCCTGTTAGATTCTCTAGAGTCTGTGACAAGTCTTTAAAGATAAATGAAAAACGAAGGATTTCCTCACCTCGCCTAACTGAAAATATTGTTCTGTCATAAATCTCTTAATGCAAGTGTGACGATAAAAAAGGCTCATGTTCCTCTGATCAGCGATGATGCCTAACATCTGTTCCAAACTTGGACATGAGGGACTTCCAGGCAAGAACGAGTTTTGGAGCAAAGTCATATCAAGTATTAGGAAAATCAGATACACAGGCAGTTGTCATGCAGCATGAAAAAAGGACTTTTGGTGTCCTGCAGTGTCTTTGGTGGTCCACATATTTCCAATTTCAAGGAAAAATATACAGACGGAAAGAAGGATTTACAGTGGATATAAAAAGTCTACACACCCCTGTTTAAATGCCAGGTTTTTGTCATGTAAAAAATTACATCAAGATAAATAATTACACAACTCTTTCCACCTTTAATGTGACCTATAACCTGTACAACGCAATTGAAAAACAAACAGAAATCTTTCAGGGAGGTGAAGTAAAAATAAACAACTGAGATAATGTGGTTGCATAAGTGTGCACACCCTTTTATAACTGGGGATGTGGCTGTGTTCAGATTTAACCAATTACATTCAAACTCATGTTAAACTGGAGTCAGCACACACCTGTCACCAATTAAAGTGCCTCTGATCAACCCCAAATAAAGTTCAGCTGTTCCAGTAAGCTTTTCCTGACATTTTTGTAGCCACATCTTCCAGCACAAGCCATGGTCTGCAGAGAGCTTCCAAAGCATCAGAGGGATCTCATTATTTAAAGATATCAGTCAGGTGAAGGCTACAAAAGAATTTCCAAGGAGTTAAATATACCATGGAACACAGTGAAGACCATCATCATCAAGTGGAGAAAATATGGCACAACAGTGACATTACCAAGAACAGGACGTCCGTCCAAAATTGATGATAAGACGAGAAGAAAACTAGTCAGGGAGGTTGCCAAGAGGCTGACAGCAACACTGAAGGAGCTGCAGGAATTTCGGGCAAGTACTGGCTGTGTAGTACATGTGACAACAATCTCCCGTCTTCTTCATATGTCTGGGCTATGGGGTAGGGTGGCAAGACGGAAGCCTTATCTTACAAAGAAAAACATCCAAGCCCGGCTTAATTTTGCAAAAAGACATCTGAAATCTCCCAAACGCATGTGGGAAAATGTGTCATTGGCTGACGAAACCAAGGTTGAACTTTTTGGACATAATTCCAAAAGGTATATTTGGCGCAAAAACAACACTGCTCATTACCAAAAGAACACCATACCTACAGTGAAGCATTGGTGGTGGCAGCATCATGCTGTGGGGCTGTTTTTCTTCAGCTGGAACTGGGGCCTTAGTCAGGGTGGAGGGAATTATGAACAGTTCCAAATACCAGTCAGTGTTGGCACAAAACCTTCGGCCTTCTGTTAGAAAGCTGAAGATGAAGAGGAACTTCATCTTTCAGCATGACAATGACCCAAAGCACATATCTAAATCAACAAAAGAATGGCTTCACCGGAATAAGATTGAGGCTTTGGAATGGCCCAGCTAGAGTCCAGACCTGAATCCCACCGAACATCTGTGGGGTGATCTGAAGAGGGCTGTGCACAGGAGATGCCCTCGCAATCTGTCAGATTTGGAGCGGTTTTGTAAAGAAGAGTGGGCAAATATTGCCACATCAAGATGTGCCACGCTGATAGGTTCCTACCCCAAAAGACTGAGCACTGTAATAAAAGCCAAAGGTGCTGCAACATAGTATTAGTTTAAGGGTGTGCATATTTATGCAACCAGGTTATTTTAAGTTTTTTATTTTATATTTTTCCCCTTTAAAAGTTTCAGTTTGTTTTTCAATTGCGTTGTACAGGTTATAGGTCACATTAAAGGTGGAAAAAGTTGTGAAATTATTTGTCTTGCTGTCATTTTTTTACATCACGAAAACCTGGCATTTGAACAGGAGTGTGTAGACTTTTCATATCCACTGTACCATGGGAGACCCACTAACAGTCTTAGACCGGCCACACACTAGACGATTTTTTAATCTTAAACGATTTTAAAACTGTGGGAGACCACAGACTTCAGGACAATTTCCAAAGATTTTTCATCTTTAATCCTCTGAACACACACTAGACGACTCAGCCAGACTGTCAGATCACTGTAGAGACCACATGCCTGCCGACCTGCCTACGACCTCGCGTGATCGCGTGACTTCAGAAAAACAAAAAACAAAACAAAACAAAAAAAAAAAAACACGGATGTCTGTCGATTACGTCACACTGTCTCTCCACAACATGCTGTCCTGGCATATGTAACAGGTGCAGCAACAATCATAAAACAAGGGAAAGACTCGGGACGAAATCCTAGCTGGAATTAAAGTACAGTTGTGTTTATGGCTGTAAGTGGTGAAAGTATGTATGATTCGTCTGGTGCTGCTAAATATAGCCCACATCTGAACATAAAGCTTGACTGTATTATACTTAATTTCAGCACAAGGCAGTGCTACCATGCTGTTTCTGTAAACAAACATTTTGACAGGAAGACTTAATTGATTTGAGTTTTTTGTGAATGTAAATGAAGACAACTGTAACTGGAAAACACATTGGCACCCAACATAATAACAATATTTTGATTTATATTGCCCTGATCGATTATGAAGGCTAACAGCAGTACCAATGGTGTTTTAGGGGTCAAACCAGTTGTAGCCAGGGCCGACCAGGGCCCCCTGAAATCTGACTGGCCTCCCTAAAATCCTTAAGATGACTAGCTATTTGCAAGTCAGCCACTAACTAGCCATTCAAGCACACCCAATAACTAAGCAGATACGATGATCGAAACATGTCAAGGTAAGAAAAACATCTCCTACAATTAGTTTGTTTGAAATAAAAGAAACACAAGTGTTAACAAAGAACTGTTGTCAAGTTCTGATAAGACTGATGCTATAGCAGCATCCACTCGAATCTCTCCCGCCATGATTCCACCGGCCTCTTGTTGCTGCTTGCTCTGCCACGCCTGGAAGTACTGTCTCTTACTCCTGATTGGTCCTGTCACTTTCTTACAGGACCCAATCTGTTCAGATGGGAGCTTTGCAAGATGGATTCCCCAGTGAGAAAAACAGAAATGCGCATATCCATCTTTTTTGCGAGGTTAGGCATCTGCAGCACTCACGTGGCTAAAGTACAGAAGCAGAGAAGCTTGTTGGTGTTCAGTTTCATAAGAATAAACCAAAACACCAGCCTGCAGATACGTACCGTAGCTCTTAGAGGAAACAGAGCTGGCACTGTAATTGGTTTCATTCATATTCCTCTAAAAGAACTTTTGTATTATGAAGCACTTAGTCAAACCTTTCTGGCTCTCCTCCTGCTTTGAGCCTAGATTGTGTGCCATATCAATTATACTGATGGACACTTCGCTGCACTTTAGACAGAACACTCGTCTTCATCAAAATACGACCCGATAACTCTGACAACATCCTACATACTCTGGTATTATAGCATGCTACTGATGGTTAAATTACAAACCTCTAAAAAGTGAAATGCAGCAGGCTCATTTCTTTAGAGTGAATCAATTTGCTTTCAAAACTTTCACTTAGTTGACCCTTTTGTGGCACCAGTCGTCTCTTTCATTATACAGCTGTTTTGATAGTTTTTAATTAATTAATTAATTCATTTGCATGACTACATATTCCATATTGTGGTGTAAATCTGAATGATACACAAAAACATCTGAAGATCCCTGCTGTAGGGAGGTCAACCACTGTCTTGAGTATGCTTCACATTTCTCTTAAGCCTTTTTAGTCTTCTTATTCATCTCTCATTGTCCTCAGACCCTGGAGAGACTCGCTTCTCCTCCTCCTGAATTCCCGGATCACTTTAAGAGAAGATTTAATGATGAAGCTGTCACTTGCAGAAAAACTGGCGACAGTGTTGACAGTAACAATAAAGCCCTCTGTGTGTGTCTGTGTCTGTCTACATGTCACCCCCTGCCCCGGTGTGAACAGTGGGCCTACTGTGACCAGTGGCTGTAATTGAATAACAGCAGTGTGGGGGTTAACGTCTGACCAGCCTATTGTGACTCAGGTCACCATAGATTTTACAGCAGGCCCCGCATGGAGAAAGTTAATAACACACGTTTCAGTTAGAAATTCTTACATCAAACTCTCAAAAGATTTTGGTCAATTCAATTCTAGTTATATGTCCTTTTATTACCTCCGCCAAAGAGGTTATGTGATCGGGTGGGTTTGTTTGTTCGTTTGTTCATTTGTTAGCAACATAACTCAAAAAGTTATGGACGGATTTTGATGAAATTTTCAGGAAATGTCAGAAATGGCATAAGGAAGAACTGATTCGATTTTGGGAGTGATCTGGATCACCGTCTGGATCCAGGAAATTTTTAAAGGATACTGTACTATTGGGGGAATAGGGCTAATGAAGGAGGGCTGCGCTGTTACCACTTTACACCAGGAGATGGCGGACATTAGTAACTTCAATCCTAACAGCATTTTGGGTGTATTTCTGTTCAAAGTTTTGGAGTGAGTGTGAAAGACGCACGCCCGGTCGAGGAGACGAGTCGAAGCGTAACAGAGAGAAAGACAGCGAATTGTAGCGAGAATACTAACAATGCTGGGAAGAATAGAGGAATATTCACCCCTGCCATGACCTCCAGTCGTCCAGTGAGACCATGGGTGAGACTGTCAGCAGTGGTGCACATGGGGGTGGTGGGGGGTCAGAGGGGGTGGTAGCAAAAATGCTTGCTAAAGTGCTCTCTTTGGAGCCAAAACACATGCCAAAGTGCCCTCTTGGGTGCCAAACGCATGCAAAAATCCCCTCCTGGCTGGCAAAACACACTAAACTGCCCTCTTGGGTAAAGAAAACACACTAAACTCCAGAAGACCATTAGGACCAAGAAATACTATGAAATATTACTGTTGCAATGACTTTTATGTTGGGCACTTTTTTGATCTATACTGAGCCAGAACTATATCTCACAGAACCAATTTGGATTATCTTGTGCTAATATGGTGTTAAAATGCACTAGAATACAGGAAATGGCATCTACTTAATTGAAAATGTTCTTGGGGAAGACCACCAAACCCCCTAGGGATTTATTTATTTATTTCTGTGTGTTCTTCACAGTCCAACGTTGAATCTACACAGTTCTTATGGATGCTGATCCTAACTACAAACTAACTTGAGTAGTCTGTCTAGTTAGTCTGTTTTAAGGCTATATAATGTGCCATGTGTATAACATATATACATATCTAAAGTGCCCTTGAAAACATGCGAAACTTAGTGCCCTCTTCAGTGGCGAGATAATGCTGTATGTGCCCTTTTTTTTTCTTTTCGCCCCTACCCTTGAAAAAGTCTGTGCACACCACTGACTGTCGGTGCATCTGTTGGCACCCATAGTGAAGCCACTCTGCCCCTTCCTAAACACTGTCTATGCAAGGCTTTCCAGATGGATGTGGGAAACAATCCATATGGCACATCAGGTTAGTGTTTATTATGATGTGTAAAATGTGCTTAATAGGGAAAACATGGAAGATAAAGAAAAATAAGAAATTTAGCCCTTCCTCTATCGGTATCAGAAAAAACACAGAGCAACAGGAAGTGATTCCTGATCCAGGCCTAAGTGTTAACATGCAGATACTCATGTGACATCCAACCAATCAGACTGTGTTTTATGTGAGATATTTAGTGAGCCAATGGAGAGTGAGTATAAAGCCAGAGGAGAAGACACCCCTTTGAAGCCAAAGTAGAGCTAAATAGGCGGCTCAGTAGGAGTTGGAGTAGAGTCCGTTTTTGTCTCAACTGAATGACCAAGGGTTCGATCGCTAACTGCTAATGTCACATGTCAGCGTGTCCTTAGACACTTCAGTTGCTCCCACGTCTGTGTCAGTGGTGTATGAAAGCATATGAATAACATTAGCTAATACTGATGGCCACTCTGCATAATGGTGCTTGTATGTGGAGTGAATGGGTGAGTGTGACCTGCATAGAAAGCATTTTGATTGGTCAGACAACTAGAAAAGTGCTTTACAACCTCAAGCCCAATCACATCCCCAAATCTCTGAATATTGGTTTATTAAATTTCATTTGAAGACTTTTGGTGTTCTGAAGGTTTATCCCAGCAGTAATCATTTTATCCTTTATTCCAGTGACCTTGAAATAGAAACATTTGCAGATTTCACTCATACATTACCAGGAATCAGCATTCACTAGTTAATGTGGTAAAAAAGTAAAAAATAAAAAAGTAGAAAAGTTGAACAGATCCTCTGCTGGATATCCATGCATCTTTTGCAGATCAAAGCATCACATGAATGAAAGGGCTGTTTTATTCTTCACGGCTCTGCCTCTGCGCAACAAATCTCAGCCTTCAAATCCCTTCCTTTAGCCATATCCTCCAGCTCTCCTTCAGCAATACCCCATTTGTCTTTGTCTTTGGATCTTCTCTGTTTGACTGTGCCTGAGGGAACTTGGCAGGGAGGCATTCAGAAGGCATCCTAAAACCATCACAGCCAGCTTGAACTCTTCCCTGTATGCAATCTCACGCTAATAAGGCTCTGCCTGATGTTTATGAACCTATCTGAGGACTGGCCTTCAAACTGAGCTCACATTTTAAGATGCCATTCTGTTAACACTCCTGCATGACAAATGACAAGCTCCCACTGACCTCATGCTCCATCTTGATAGTGAAAGGATGCTTGAAACCCCAAGACACTTGAAAAATAATCCATCATAGTTGACTACAATCTGTGAGAGATCCAAAGGTCACACTTTGAGCAGACTTAGCATCTGCAAAACACCCGATGTTATCCTGAGTGTAGTTGAGATAGGTCATTGCCATTCATTTGAGCACTTTGGGAATATCTGAAGGAAGTAAAAAAGTAAGGAAAACTATTTCATGCAAACAACAAAGCTTTCTCACTTACCATGTCTACATTCTGTCACGTAATGTTTACCTGTTCGCCTGCAGACAGCTGAGAGTCAAGCTATAGCTCTGAGCAGAGGAGAAAAGTAAACAACTACTGTACTCAGGTAAAAGTACAGTAACATGGTTCCATGTTTACGGAAATGGTTCCGTAAACATGGAACCATTTCAAGAAATTTCCGTGTAACCACTAGAAACGCTGTAGTATATATGCCAAGCCTGTAGGTGGCGCTGTTTTGCTGCCCTGGAAATGCACCAAAAGAGAGAAGATCACAGAAAACTGCCACAAACTTTCTTCTCGTTGCCCTCTTGGTTGTACTCCACGCTGGATTTAAGAACATCTGGTGTGTGTTGTTATTGGTGGTGGTAAAGGAACATCAGATTTTGCTGTAAAAGCCATAGTAAGCTCAGTAGCTTCTCAGCATGAACAGTCCTGTAATCCGCCATTGTTGTTTTGATATGATATGCTCATGCCTTACACTGTGTGTGACGTAATCGTTTCAAGAAAGATACAGTTAGTCATCCACATGAAGATGAAACGGTAAGCGTTTACAGATTTGTTCACTCTGGGACCCGGTTTCAAAAAGTAGCAGCCTCCTAAAACGCAGTTTCTGTGAAGACGAAATGCCAATACGACAAAAAACTTTTGCGTATACTCCTAAATTCTTCTGCGTGTGGACGGAGCCTAAATTTACTTAAGTAAAAGTCAAATTACTTGTCTATAAATCTCCTCAAGTAAAAGTAAAAAGTATTCAATTAAAATTTTACTTGACGTACTTAGTATTGAATAGATACTGGGGACTTGCACGGTAAAATCTGTTCTTTCCTTATCGGAAAGAAAAACAAGAGAAAACATCTTTAAACAGATAGTTCAGGTAAAGTCAAACCTCTGTAATAAAGCTAACTACACTGCAAAATTGACAGTGTTGATTTTATACATATAGAGTCAAATTTAACACTTTAAAAGAGTCTATATTGATCACAGGCGGGAGTTCTAACTCAGAGGGTAACTGCACTCATGATGAACATGATGAAAATGAACAAAAGAACTCCAGTAAGAACAGGCAACATCTTAACACAAAGAAAAATATAAAAAACACATCTAAACACGCAGCCCAAGGGCATGCTTGGAAACTAAGCCGACACATCCCCCAGATTTGAAATACAGTGAAGTCAACAGAGGTGGAAAGAGTACAAGAGTTTGGCGTCCAATCTCCTGTTGCATGTTATGTCTGTGCAAAGTGATACTTGATCATAAATCGATTTAGTAAAATTGTTATGTAATCGCTGGGCTTGTTAGTCTGAAAAGTCATATTTTTCTTCTAATTATATTTCTTTATGTGACAAACTTGTCTCTATTAACATGGCGGCGATGCACAAAGTAAACAACAAAGAAGCCGTTTAGTTCAAGTGACTTTCTGGTATTAGAAGACGAGATATGGCGGTGCTTATCCGACTTCCGGTGTGAAGTGGAGGTCCTCCGATGCATCCTGGTCCCTCTCTTTTTGTGACCAAAATGACAAAATCAGTGGATGCAGGAATGACCTTACTTTTACCTAATGTTAATCCTCTCCTTTAAAGTATTATCAGTATGTGGAAGAAAAAACAAAAACACAAACTTAAGAGCTCATACTGAGGGATATAAAGGTGGAGGTTTCTGCACCTAGTGATCATTAATATAAAGTTAGATTTTGTGTACAGTATGGAAAAATCCAGACTTCACTTTGGACCCCAACAAATCCTATGCCTAAGGTGGCTTTCACACTAGGGGCCCGTTTCTGGATCCAAGTGCACTTGAGCCGGTTCGTTTTGGTGGTGTGGATGCAAACGAACCGCGCTCAGGCACCGGGCCGGGCCCACTTGGGGAGGTGGTCTTGGTCCCGGTTCAAGTGGACTCTGGCACGGTTCGGATGAGATGTGAATGCAACCACGCTCAGATACGGGACAGAACGTCGAATCAGCTTTATGACATCATTGTAAAAACTAAACTTCTTTCCACAGCACAGCAGTTTGTTCACATTTTTCCTCAATAAAGGGCAGAAAACATCAGAATCCAGCCAATAAACGGTCTGTCAGGACTCACCTTACGGATGAACGCAAGTTGGAGTCAGTGAGAGGAGATGCAAAGGCAATGAAAGTCTCCTGTCACCTCAAAAACTGCTGTATCTGCACAGCGTGAGCCCATTTAATCCTCTGAGCTGTACTAGATGTGCAGATACGAAGAGCAAAGTTGCTGACATCTTAAAAGTGATTTTCATCATCCATGGCTGCACGATGGACTTTTTGCTGGGTCAAAACAAAAATAATCTTCGTTCAGGTCATGATCCCAGTGGTTGCCATGGTAGCTTCTTCTTTCTCCTCCTTTGCAGGGTTGTAAACCAGCTACATGCATACCGCCACCTGCTGGTTCAGACCGTGTAAATATGCAAGTGCGTCCGGGTATGGTTCGATGCTGCCAGTGTGAAAGCAAGCCGGGGGGGAGGGGGAGGAATCGTGCCGTGGCACGGTTCGAAACAACTGGGCCTAATGTGAGATCGCCCTAAGAGAATGCACTCTCTCCAGACCTCGGCTTTGGCTCTGGATTGTGTCAGTGGAAAAGAAGCGTTGAAAGTACAGGTCAGGGGAAAAATTCAGAACACTCACTTGACATTTATGCTAATTGCTGTGAAAAATACAGCAGGAACTAAACACTGAGGAGGAGGTATAATATAGAAACCTGCAGGTGGTTGTGTAGTCTGAAACTTCACGTCATCTTAGCCTTGACCTTAAGTTATCCACTGACATTTAAAGCTGCCTTAAAGATGCAGGCAATCAGCAGAAAATTGCTAACATTTGTCAAAGCAAAGAATGAAGCTTGAAACAAGGCTTTTTGTCTCTTTATGCTCGAGTCCTGAATAATCCTACAAGAATAAAAAAATACACAGATTATAGTTTGAGAGCCACATTAGAGGGAGGCGAGGATGCAGATGTTAAAAGTTACCACTTAATGTGAGGCATGAATCCTATTTTAGTGACTCTGTTGATGATTAAACCATGAATAAATAAACATCAAGTTGTGCTCTGGAAATAACAGAGAGGAAAAGAGGCCAAGGGCAACTAAATGTAGAAAAAAGTACAAAGACAAATGAGGAGTCAGGAGAAAAAATCAATAAGAGTGGGAGGGATTTTTTTCTGTGGAGGATACGGCAGTGACACAGACTGTTTTTGTCCTCAGACTCAATCAAACACACGTCAGTTTGTTGTGACTAAAAGCATGAAATATCTGGAGGGAGTCTAAAAGGGCACTCTGTAAAATTAGATTGGGGAACTTCCTGCTGGCAAGACGAAATATATAAAGTCCAGACAGAGCTTATTGGACTGAAACTTAGAAAACCTCAAAGTGTCATTGCTTTATTGTAGCTGTGATGTCCTCCCACACAGATTTACGCCTTAGCAGTCAGGTTATGTATGATATGCTCCCATATCCCTCACTACTTACCCTCTACTCTGCATATTTTGCAGAGTATAGATGCATTAATGATACTGACATGGATAAAAGATGCATATCATTCTATTGTCAGAGGTAAGATATAAAAAGTAGTTAATGAGGTAGAGCCTTCAGTTACCACGCCACCTGCCCTTTGACCTTATCAACCAGTCAGGGTCCAGGAAGCAGACACCAGCTCTGCCTTTAAGAGCAGGTTTAAAATGCTCCTTTTTTGATAAAGCTTAAGGAGGACTGTCTTAGAACAGCCTGTCTTAGACTGCTGGAGAACCTGGCTCTCTCTGTCAGTAGCTGTAAGTCTATACAGTATAAAACATTTAAGTTCCTAACCATGTAGCTTCCTGGAAGGCCCTAGCTCCCTTGTCTGGTAGGTTTCTCAGGATCATTAATGAAGATGGCCTGCTGCTATGGGGCAACATGACTCCAGCTGCTACAGCTATCAATATCAGCCTTAAGTCTGTTCTCATAATCATGAATATTGAAGTGAATCCAAGAGAAGAGGAGGTCCACTTCCTCTCGTGTTGGAATAAACAGTGGTAAGAGAAAGGAAAAAGTATGTGAAGCCTTTGAAATGATCAAGTTTTCTGCATTAACTGGTCATGGGGGGGGGGCAGTAAGGAGAGGTCCTGGAGAAGCATGCAATGAATGGTGTGTTTTTATTGATTTTTGTTCTCAGAAATAAGTGTCATTATTGAATCAAAAGTGACTAATTGGATCAGTCAACAGACTGAAATTTGTTTCAATTACAGTAAAACACAATACTGGGGAGGCCCTGCTCCTCCCTTAAAAATGTCCAAATGGTATAGTCCAGCACTGCAAAATAATGCATCCATCCATCCATCCATCCATCCATCCATTTTCTATGCCACTTATCCAGGGGGGGCTGGAGCCTGTCCCAGCTGTCATTGGGCGAGAGGCTGGGTACACCCTGGACTGGTCCCAGTCAATCACAGGGCTGACACATAGAGACAGACAACCAGGCACGCTCACATTAACACCTATGGCCAATTTACAGTTTACAATCCAGTTAACCTGATGAGCATTTTTTTGCTGGTGGGAAGAAGCCAGAATCAAAATGATCCAAGTAAATTCAATTTAAACATAGTAAAAATACTGCTCATAAATGAAGAAATTATGGTTCAAAAATACATTAAAATGCATAAATATTTGTAAAAAATAACAACACTTATTTCTTGGCTAGTTGGTTAAGACAGTGGTCCTCAACCCTGGGGTCGGGACCCCCTGGGGGTCGCAAGACACCGAGATGGGGTCACCAGATGCTTTAAAAAAACTAAGAATATTTTTTAAATTACGCTGCTGACACTTTACACCAACTTTACCAAAAGTAAACCATTTTTCAGTACTTTTTAACGCCAATTTTGCCAATTTAAGCACATTTCTGCCACTTTTTTTTTTTGTCAATTTGAAACCCTTTCCAACACTTTTTTCCGGCCAGTTTTTGCCACTTTAAAACCAATTCTTGCCACTTTCTCCCTATTGTTGCCTCTGTTGACCCATTATTGCCTCTAATAACCACTTTTTCCATTCTTTTGCCCATTTTAACCACAGTTAACCCATTTTTGCCCATTTATATCAGTTTTTATCCCATTCCACTCCATTTCCACAATTTTTTTGCACTTTATAGCCATTTCACCCACTTTTTAATCGCCTTTTACCATTTTCTGTGCCCGTTTTTCGAAGACTTGTCTGCATATGACTATTCTTGGATGTTCCTGGCTGTTCAACCACCTTGGGGGGGGGGGGCAGTCTCTGGCACCTTTACTTTGGGGGTTGCAGGCCGGAAAGGTTGAGAACCTCTGGGTTAAGGGGGACTCTGTGTAATATTCTTTCTGGGGGCCCAAAATCCCTAGCTACACCACCGTCTGCAGCTAAGTCACAAGTATAGATAAATACAATGTGCCTCGCCTAATACCACACAAATAATGATAATATTTCATGACTTATTGAACACAACCATTAAACTTTCACAGTGCTGCTGGGAAAAGTAAGTGAACTCTTAGGCTAATAACTCCAAAAAGAGCTAATTGGCGTCAGGAGTTAACACACCTTTAGTCCAATCAGTGAAACAAGATTTGAGCCAGGTGTAGAGCTACTGTCACTTATGAAACACTCAGACTTTTTGAGTTTGCTCTTCACACAGAGCTTCTGCTGATGTGAACCATGCCTGACAAAAAGCAATCTCAGACCTTCAATCAAGAATTGATGATACACGGGGCACGCTGGTAGTCGAGTGGTTAAGGCGCGCACCGTGTACGCGGGCGGCCGGGGTTCAAGTCTGGCCTGTGGCACTATTTCATGCATGTCTCTCCCCACTTCTCCTCTATCTAATAAGGGCATGAAAAGGCCAAAAAACTAAATCTTTAAAAAAAAAAGAATTGATGATACAGTACCATGGCTACTCTCTTTAGAAGAGGACGCCCAGCCAGGCTGACTCTTAGGGGACTCAACAGAATGATCAATGGTATAAATAACAATATGGTTTTATACAGTCTCCTGTTAATCTATGCATAGATTAACAGCTAAAAGCATAAAGGAGTCATTGGAACATCTCTGTTCATGTGTCTACGACACGCTAACTATTGAACAGGCATGGCATCCATGGCAGGACACAACAGAGGAAGCCACTGCCAGTGCTGGGTAGTGTTACTTTTGAAACTAACTCTTTAGATTACTGCGTTACAAACTGAGAAAAGTAACTTGTTGCATTACTTCTACTAGTTCTACTTCTAAAACTAACGCGTTAGAGTACTTTTGCGTT
The DNA here is from genome assembly GCF_018320785.1 of Cheilinus undulatus. Classification (NCBI taxonomy): domain Eukaryota; kingdom Metazoa; phylum Chordata; class Actinopteri; order Labriformes; family Labridae; genus Cheilinus; species Cheilinus undulatus. The sequence continues at coordinate 5,975,411 of NC_054867.1, read as the reverse complement.
ACTAAATATTAAAACTCTTTAACCGGCGGTTGTAAAAACAACAGATAACGACTGCACGTCTGCATTTAAATGTGCAGACTCTAATGCCTTCATACAGCATAATTTAAAGCCCATAATCTGTAACTCTGCAGCCTGAGAACACCACTAACAGACAGGAAAACCTTTACAGCTCTTTAACATGCTCACAATCTGACAACAAGCTGAGCAGAGGCAGACAGAATCGCTCTAACGCTGTGCGTAATAACAGCGCATAATTGGAACGGCTGCACAGCTGATTCAACGAAAGCAAACAGAGCTTTTAATCTTACGTTTCACCACGATGCTGTGCTTGTCCCTTTCATCCAAAAATCCATCATAATGGGGATAATTCCTCAGCGTCATGCTGTCCTCTCTGTCATCTCACTGGCTCAATAAGCTAACAATGCAAGCATAATGGCACAGAATGTTTACCTTCCATTGGCACGGCGCTATGTGCCAGCATGGACAAACAGAGCAGATGCTTCAAGGAGCTTCCTTTCTTTCTCTCTCTCTTTTTGAAGCCACGGAAGAAAGAGGAAATTTGGGATTTTTCTTTGAGTAACGGATTACTCTTATGAAAATATAACTAATAGCAGGATTACTTGAATTGTAAAACTAATGCGTTATGTTACTCATTACAACAAAAAAGTAATCTGAGTACTCTAATGGATTACCTTGTAACACTTTACCCCCAGCACTGGCCACTGCTTTAAGAAAAATATCACTGCACGCCTGAAAAATATGAAGGAAAACTACTACAACTAAGGTTGAATTGCTCGGGAAGAACACGCAGCACAACAATTGAGGGGGGGCTGGGGGGGGAGGTACCACATACCAAAATGAGAACATTGTCCCCAAGGTGAAGTATGATGGTGGGAGCATCATGATTTGTGGGGCTTTGCTGCCACAGGGTCTGGGCCACTCAACCAAACCAAGTTTACCAAGATATCCTACAGGATAATGTCTGGGTGGCTGTCCACCAGCTGAAGCTCAGAGGAAGTTGGGTGATGCAGCAGGACGATGAAGTAAATCTACTACAGAACTAACCTGACAACCTGACCTAACCTAACTGAAAACCTCCCATAGACAGTGTTTGGGAAAGGGCAGAAAACATCAGAATCTTTGCGGGACAATCACCGCAACAAAACACGTGACAATTAGAGTCTTGCCAAATCCGGTCAGGAGAAGGGCAAAAACATTGTCCCTGCAAAGAAAAGACTAAATGCTATTCTTTGCTCTTCTTTTAATGAAGAAATGTTGTCAAGTTCTGATAAAACTGGCACTATAGCAGCATCCATGCTAATCTCTTCTGCCATTATTGCACCAGCATCTTGTCGCTGCTTGCTTACGTCGTGACTCCACCACGTGCAGAAGCACTGCCTCTCACTCCTGACTTGGGAGCTTTGCAGGATGGATTCACCAGTGAGAAATATGGACATGGGCAAATCCATCTGCTTTGCAAGGTTACAACAGAATGGACTAAAAAAAAAAAAAAAAAAAAACTCCAGCTTTTACAATGGCCCAGGCAAGGCCCAGACCTAATCCAGTAGAGATGCTGTGTACCTCAAGAGCACCATTCACACCAGATGACCTAAGAATATGGCTGAGCTGAAGCAGTTCTGTAAGGGAATGGTCAAAATTCCTCCTGAACTTTGTGCAGGTCTGATCAGCAGCTTCTAGAAATGCTTGGTTGAGGTTACTGCTGCCAAAGGAGGTTCTAACAGTTAATAAATCCAGAATTTACTTACTTTTTCAGCAGCACCTTGAATGTTCAATGCAGGGGTGTCAAACTCAATCACAGCAGGGGCCGGATTCTGGACTAAGGTTTAACCTGAGGGTCCAACAGGGTCAACTGTCGACATCATTTTCACCAGTAATAAAATATCAAAAAGAAAAAAAAAAAAAAACAGCACTGATGATAAATCATTTGGAAATTCAAAAGTAAAAATGATAAGTTTAAAGGCTCGAATCTGAAATAAAAATTCCAATTTATTTGTTCAAAAGATCAGAACACAATCATAAAAATAGAAAAAAAAAATGTTTTTAAAGAGCAAATAAATGAGAAAGGAGAAAGTTGAAATCATAAGTTTAAAGGTGAAAATATGAGATCAATTTTGAAATCATGAGTTTAAGAGTCAAAATATGACTTAAAATTTTAAATTGTGAGTCTGATAGTTCAAAATATGGGATTAAAAAGCCAAAAATTAGAAGTTGAAAATATCAAAGTATGAGCTAGAATTCAAAATGATTACTTAAAAAGTTAAAATTATGACTTAAATTCAAAACTGAGAGTGTAAAAGGTCAAAATATGACATAAAAAGTAAAAATTAATCATTTAAAATGTCAAAATATGAGAAAAAAATGAAATTATGTTTTTAAAAGTCCAAATATGGGATTAAAAAGCCAAAGTTAAGAGTTAAAAATGTCAAAATATGACTCAAAATTTAAAATTGGGAATGTGAAAGATAAAAATGTGATATAAAAAGTCCAAATTCTGAGTTGAAAAGGTCAAAGTATGAAATGAATAGTCAGAATCATAAGTTTGAGTCGTAATCTTGAGATGCAAAATTGAAAATATGAAACAAAAACACAAATTAATTTCTTTCCCCACATTGTTGACATTTTATGAAATCTTTCTTACTCTTTACTTTTTCAAATTTTTATGGCTTAAAAAGGATCTTTTAAATAATTGAGTTGAAGTTTACATTATTATACTGGAGAAAATCTGCAGACCTCCTACTGGTGGGCCAGTAAGAATACAAATGAGATAGGATCTTGCAGGCCGAATATAATCGTTCCACGGGCTGGATTTGGCCCCCGGGCCTTGAGTTTGACACCTGTGGTTTAATGGCTGAGTTCAATAGAGACTTAAGATTTTATCATTGTCAGTGGGGTATTAGTTTAAACACATTTATATACACTTGTGACTGAGACACAGATCAAATTAATGCAGAACATTTCAAAGGTTCACATCCTTTCCTTGCCACCGTAACCAGTTTCAAACATATTCAGCATTCACTCAGTTTACTACAATAAGATACACAGCCTTGTTTTGTACCCTGGAGATGACTGTGAACTTTTACAAGGCAGCTCCATACCCCCACAAATACTGTCTCTGTTTTACAACCCTATACTTGACATCAAATGTTTTTTAACTAAAAAAATAGATTGAATTAAAAAAATGCACCCATTGTTAGTGTGAGACACATTCACCTCAGTGTTAGATGCATGCATCGTAATTTTACAGCTGTCACACTGATTTCCGTCACATTATGTGTGTTGTTACCCTGACGTGTTGCTTGTTGGGACTTTTCCTTTAGGTTTTGGCTCATGGGCCTTCCTCTGACAGGAGCAACTCTGACTCAGAGTGCACCTCACACCCTCAAAACACAACATATTATACATTTCCACTGGCCTGGGCCAATGTGCAAACAAACCTCTAATAAGCCATCACAGCTGCTGTACTAAGAGAGTCCTGCAATTACATAAAGCACCTAAACACACATCACTGAACATGATGGTTAAAGTGAAGTCTCTGGCTGGTCAAAAAAGCCTATCCTGGATACCAGGGTGTCCAAACAATCATTTCACAGCTTCTTTCACCAGACTGTGGCTGTCACTACAATCATGTCCCTCCCATGTTCCCTGAAAATAAGTCTATATAAAGCATTGGCAGCCTCAGATAGGGTGGATAATTTTAAAGAGCTGGATAGCTCAGCTGTGAAAATACCACCCACCCACCTGTGAACAGCTTTTGAAGCATATTGGGCGCTAGTGAGGAAAGCATGTCCAGCAACACTTAAGGTTCTTTGGGTCTTTTTTTAGTCATTTAATGCGACCCTGGCTGCAGCAGTAGTGGCACAGAGTGATCCGAGTCTGTTGGTCGTACACACAGGCAGGATGGGATCAGGCTGGTGCTACAGCCCAAACTCAGCCATGACAAAAAAAAAAATATTTTAAAAGCAAGAGGTCAGTAGATGTTGACTGGAGATCTTTGTGTTAAAAGGCATGTAATAATAATGATAATAAAGATAAGTAAAATGTATTAACACACTGAGATTTGATGCAGCACTGAATGTAAATCTAACACTGCCTACATCAGTGTTTGCTCTACTCACTCTGGCTTTACTTTGGTTTATTCCACTTAATTTCACCATGCACTGACCTGTGAAAAAGTGCAGCCTGATGAAAATGGAGCAATTTGATGCTACCGCTGCAGATTTACAGTCAAAGAGTAGAAAATAGAAGGTAACAAGAACACACAGGGAACACAGTGCTCCTTGTTCCAATTGAAATTTTTACATGTTGGCAACCAAAGTAGCAACAATAAGAAAAAAAAAAACAGCTTTGCCTACAACTTTTGTAAATTTAGTAGCAAGCACTCTCACATTTGCCAACACCAGCAGTTTCTAATCTCTTCACACAACAACGCTTGAGCAGTGAGCCAAAATGTCCAATGTGGGTGTTTGTGAACTAATCTTTGCAAGAAGAGCACAGATGCAGTAGTACAACCTGTACACATGACGACCTGAGAAGGTGATGGATTTATTTTTACCATAGCTGCCTGCTTCCTCAACATTTAACCTCTGAATGTTTCTTCACAGCAGCCAGTAGGTTTAGTGCAGTTTGCACCACAAACTGTCTTCTATTTGTTCGTTCAACCAAATGTTTGCATGTGTTTGTTCATCTGTGAGCACTGCTCTGTGCTGGTGCCAGGACTATTGTTGTAGAATATGGTAGGGTCTATCTTCACATTATCATGGCTGAGTGGGCCTGAGGGCTGTGTGATGAATCAGGGACTCAGTAATAAGCTGCTTATGTAAACATCACCATTGTGCCTCAGATGCAGGAGGCTACAGTAAATGATTGCTACTTTGAGCACAAATGAACAATAAGAACACAGGAAGAGGGTTCCCGTGTAAAAGCACCATCATTCTGTCAGACAGGTACACACGGGCTCTGCTAGAGTCAAGGCCACTGGGATTAAGATTATAACAAATATACAAAGCAAAAGACACATAAGAACAAAATATAAAATTATAAATGAATACAGTCAACCCTGTACACTTCCCACCCTAGATTCAAATCTGGTCGTTGCTCTTTCCTGCATGTCATTCCCCCACTCTCTCTCTCTGTCTGACTCTACACTTTGGAAAAAGGTCTAAAAGCCCCCAAAAATGAAGAATAAGCAAGCATAAACAGTGAGCAAATCTACTGTTCTGTATTTAAATTGCAGCCTTGTTGATGTAATCCAGCTCTGAACAAACAATGTCCCCATTCACACATTTACTACCAAATCCTATTTGTGTAATTTGATTTGATGTCCCTGCAGATTCTGAGCATTAACCAATTCCATTTTCACCCACTAAGCCCTTGCTGTTTCCCTCATATTAGCCACACTTGTTCAGCTTTATTTAAAGAGTGTACATCAGAGGTTTCCTATAATATCAGAGGATATACCATATTTTTGTCGTAGTTAAAAAACCCTGGCTTCTTGATTTAAGAGGAGGAGATAAAAAATAGTTTCTCATTTTGTCAGCTGTGGCATCTTATATCCTAACTTATGTGTAATCTGTGCTTTGTGATAAAGATTCTTTTCTTCATGGGTTAAGGATTAGGAATCTCTGAGGGTTCATGCATGACATCTTGTAGAACAATGGGGCTAAAATCTGCATGTCTCAATCTAACAGTCCTCAGGATTTGCATTTTCATGCAGTTAATTCAAGCTATGGTTGTAGTTCAGTTAGGGGAAGAGTTAGGACTGCAGAGTCTTTGCAACTTTCGCAGCATCTTGATTAACAGTTTTTTTTTTTTATTTGACATTTATTTACTGATCCAGTTGATTGTTTTACATGCTTAAGTTTTTGTTTTCTGCCAACACTTTCACTTCCAAGGTGGAGCAGACATTACATTATAAAGGAAACAACCAATGCACTGCTGCCCCTGCTTTAAGGGGCTGGTGCATAGCGGAAATAAATATATTATTTTTTATTTTATTTTATTTTATTTTATTGCAGGTATTAAACAAAGAAGGTGGCACAGTGGCACAGGGGTTAGTGCTGTTAACTCACAGCAAGAAGGTCCCTGGTTTGATTCAGGGTCTTTCTGTGCATGTTTGCATGTTCTCCCCATGCATCAATGGGTTCTCTTTGGGTACTCTGGCTTCCTCCAACCACCAAAGACAAGCTCATTAGGGTAATTGATCATTCTAAGTTGGCTGTAGGTGTGAATGTGAGAGTGCCTGGTTGTCTGTCTCTGTATGTCAGCCCTGCGATTGACTGGCAACCAATCCAGGGTGTACCCGGCCTCTCACCCAATGACAACTGGGTTTGGCTACACCCCCCCCCCCCCCCCGCAACCCCAAACAGGGTAAGTGGTATAGAAAATGGATGGATGGATGTTTATTCAACAAAGAAAAGGACATTACAATACAGAATTAAACAAGAAATAGGATACACTTTGAAGTCAGATAATGAGTAAAGTGTGTTGGCCCACCAGGAAACTGACAGTATGGCAGATTGCCAGTCCATCCCTGCTTGCAGAGTCTCTAGAATGACAGTGTGCTTGGCCAGGGAGTGGTAAGCGGTATTTAAGGTTCTACAAACTCTGGGTAACTCAGTTCATGTCAAGAGTAAGAGCAAATAACTTCAGTCTTATCTGGCATGAGCTGAAAGCTGAACTTGCCATTAAAAAGTCTCTGTCCTTTATCCATTTCTGCACGCTTGCACTGCATCCCGACAGTGCCGCTTCATGATCTCACAGACTATGGGATGGGTTGTGGGTCACACAGAACGTGCAAGCATTAATCGTGTGAAAAAAAATAGCATCAAAATTACAGCCCTAATACATATACTTTATATACGTTTACAATATTTGTTTGTTATAGATGACCTCTTGCAGGCCCACCTGCAGTACCTCCAGGGCCCTTTATCTGACCCCTGCCCACACTTTAAGCACTGTTTTAACCTATCTAGCTTTTTCAAAGATAGATGACATCATGACCTCTGCTATGCTACACATTTATGCAGTCTGACTTACAGATAAAAGCCTGAAACAGTGAAGAATGTACACTCAGGTCAAAGGTTTGGGTAAAGTGTATTCATCAAAGAATATCAACCCCCAACCACATTATCTAGGCATGTTTGACTTTGAGATGTTGGACCTAGGATGGTTTCACTTGGCCTATCATGTCAGCAGCACCTTTTAAAAGTCCAGTTCTGGTTGCACAAACACAGTAATCCAACTTTTTCCTTCTGCATGCAAACATATCGACAGTAACCTCTCTCCATGTGCTTGTGTCAGCACTGCAGTGAAGCTGCAGTCAAAAGTCTGCATGATTCAAAAACATATGACAATGACACGGAAAGGGGAACCAGTTTTGTGATCATATTCTGCACACACACCTACACACACTCTCACACACAAGACAGCCAATTACCCTGAGGGCCTTCATACTTTAGGTAAACAGTGCTGTGTGCTCAGTGGCTATACAGATAACCATCCTGTGTGTTTTAGCAGCCCTTCCTTTCCTACAATGTCGGTTTACATGTAACGCTGAGTCTCAGTGAGGAATAGAGATGTGTGAGTGAGAGGGCTGCTGGTTGTTGTGGGTGGTTCTTAGATGTTGTTATTGCAGAGGTGAATATAAAAAGAAGCAACAGTTTAGAAACCTTAAACTTCAAATTTAGACCCAAAGGTAGTTCTACATCTCCATGTTTTCCTATTGGGCATCAACCTGTTATACTAAGTGTAAATCATGGGTCATGCAAAAACCAGCATCAGTACTAAGTTGCTGAACGCTGCTTAACCAGGGAGTGGATGAGAAACTACCTGCTTGTTAACCATGAATTAAACTGGGAATCTATAACCATCAGTTAACAAGTGATGATGAAAAACTTCTGATCAGTTTTTCTAAAGTTGGGCATCAGCCATTTTCAGGTTAACTACCAGTTAGTTACACATTCATTTTCTAGTAGCTATGCCATTTTTGGTGTAGGTCACAGGTGTCAAACTCAAGGCCTGGAGACCGAGTCCGGCCAGTTAAATCCAGCCCACAAGATGGTCTCATATTTCTGTTATATCTGGCCCATCAGTATGAGGTCTGCAGATTTCCTCAAGTATAAAAATGTGAACTTATCTTGATGATTGAAGATATCCTTGTTAAGTCAAAAAATCTGAAAAATTAAGGAGTAAAAATGTTTAGATAAGAAGTCAGGAATGTGGGAAAAGAAATTAATTTGTGTTTCAATTTCACATTTTTAATTTAGCATCTCACAATTAGGACTCAAACTTAGGATTTAGACTTTTTATTTCATACTTTGAGCATTTCAACTCATAATTTTTGACTTCTCATAAAATAGCCTTAGGATTTTAGCCTTAGGATTCATAATTCTATTTTTAAGTGATATGTTGACCTTTTTAACCAATTATTTTGTATTTTACCTCATATTTTCAACTCCAAACTTTGACTTCATAAAGTTTGACCTTTTAGAATCATAATTTAAAATTTTGAATATTTGACTTTTAATTTCAGATTAAAAATTTGATTTCATATTTTAACCTTTTAAACTCATGATTTTGACATCTTTCTAATATATTTTCCATTTATAGAAACATTATTTTTCAATTTCAATTTCATGTTTTGACCCTTTTGAACTAATAAATGTACTTTTCTCAGATTGTAAGCCTTTAAACTTATCATTTTAACTTTCATATTTAATTATTGATGAGACAAGGTTAATGATTAAAAAGGTGACCCTGTTAGGACCTCATGTTAGTCCTGAATCCAGAATCCAGTCCCTGCTGTGATTGAATTTGACACCCCTGGTGCAGGTTTATTAGCAGTTATTCTCTCATTTTCTTTTTCTTGGTTAACTTGCATGTAGTCTGTTCCCAAATTACTATGACAATTTTTGTGCACCCTGCTGTTAATTACTTTGTGATCCTTTGTAAACAAGTGTTAACCACAGCCAGACTTTACATGAGTACTTTTAGTTTTGTGTAGAACCATACAGAATGTGCTTTCTCCAACATACTGCAGTATATGCTAATTCAGATTGTATAACCTTACAGTGCCCCATTAGAATTCAACTTCCATCTTAATCTTCAGACCAGACAAAAAGGACTGCTCATCTGAGCAATTAGTACAGCGCAGTGAAGTGTAGAAAGACCCCCCCCCCCCCGAGATGAGCCACTAAGAAAACCCTAATGAAGAAAATAAACCAATCATTTCAGCAGCATGCACCACTGTCTGTGCCCTCTGTAACCCCTGCCTGACCCTCACTGTGAGGGTCACATCTCTTAATGAAAAATGTAAGTGGATACGTCTACAGCAGAGCTACTTACAGGAAAGCACAGGTCATCCACTCACAGGAAGGATGGAGCAGAGGGAGAAGACTCCTGCCTCTCCACTCAGGTTTCCCTCACTTCCCCAGGTGTCACTCAGAGAAATACATCCACAGGGTGAAGACAGCTCAGCCTCAGAGATTGATGGACAGCTCCACAGGAGGACCAGGAAATTAGACCTAACAGTCCACGAGCCACTCTGACAGCTCGCCCTTCCACCCTCCGAGTGTCCTCTGCACAGTGAGCTGCCTCACTGCCCAGATAACAAGACAGACTAAATAAAGAGACAGAGATACAGTACAGACAGCTCAGAGAGGAGAAACTGCTGCACAGAAGTGTTTTATAACAAGCCTGCGGCTCCTCCTCCACCAGTCTCTGACTATAGCCCGCCCCCGTTGGTATGGTAACAGCCAATCCCCATGCAGCATAACACAGGCCTCCCCTGCTCTCTATCCTCCTCCTTCTCCTCCTGCCTCTGGTGGTGACAGCACTGTCACACACCAATGAAGGCAATACAACCTTGTGCTGCTGGAGTATGAAAGAATGTGGTCTCACTTAATATGAAGGCCAATTTTGTCATATATTCTTAACAGATAAACAGTGTGTTAGAATCTGCTTGTTACAAGCTCTGATATGAACATGTTTCATGACATAATCATACCACATTATACAGTGTACTCTGATGACTTATTTTTCAAGTATGTTATTCCCAGAAGTTTTCATTTACTTATTTCTGTGAAGGTCACATACACCTAGCATACACTTAACAATACACGCTACATTGATTTTACTCAAAGTGCTTATACATCATGATCTGTTTATATGAGAAAATGAGATATCATTTTCACAGTTTGAATTTGTAATAATGTAGTAAACTACAGCTCCTGGTTGTTTCAAAATTAGGTCAACATTCAGTAAATTTGATGGGAAGTTTATTTTTTTTTTACAGGAATTCAGTGATGGAAAGCTTAATTGTCCTGTACACCTCAATGAAAAATAAGACTTCAATCTTTGTGGGGATTAAATCATAACAACAATGTTATATAAACAATTGAGCAGTAAAGCATGGACAATTGCAAACAAATCAAGCTTTTTTGTGTGTACAGAGGGATGGGTTCAGCATGCACATAAGTCAGTCTTTCAGTTCCTCATCTTGCTATACTTCTGTGTGGCATGGATGCAATTTTTGGCCAGAGAAGGACACAGGCTGGGCCCCTTTGTGATGACTTCCCTTTGGTGCATTTTTGGGTATCAATAGACCATGTGGCTAATGCTGGCATGCACAGGAGGATAACAGAGCAGCAGCTCTTCTTTCAGGCACCTGGTGTGCTTTCCCAAGCCTGAACCAGCTCACCGCAAACTGGGTGCCTGGGGAGCGGTGGGATTTGACCAGGCAGCTGCATGCATCATGGAGGGGTCAGCTGGGAGGATGCCTGGAGAGATTGGGCATGGGCCTGCTGCAGGCTTGTATGATGGTCATCAGGAGGCCAGAGCATGCATGACCCAACGTGACCTTTTTATAGTATTTGGCCACTAAATGCAGAGGAAAAACTTATATTCACAAAATTCTCCTCTGTAATACAACTGGCCTTTTTTTAATCACTGGACTTTATTATGGTTTGCTTATGCGCATATACTTAGCACCAGGATCTGCAGGGAATAGTGTCTGTAATTTTGTTTTTGCAAAATATCCCCAAAAAAATTTGGTAATCACATGCATCCGAACTCCATTCAAAAATTCTCTTTGTCAGAGGGAAACCATGTATGGTTACCTAGACATTAATGCATGCATGCACAGAAATTAATCATCAATGTAAATGACATACATGAACAAAAAAGGATAAATCAATTCCAAATTATGACACAACCAAGACAGGGACTTCACGGCAGTGCAGGGGTTAGCATTGATGCCTCACAACAAGAAGGTTGCTGGTTTGCTTCCTGGTCAGGGCCTTTCTGGTTTTCTCCCAGTACATTGGTGGGTTCTCTCAAGGTTCTCCGGCTTCCTCCCACCACCAAAAACATGCTCATTAGGTTAATTGGTGACTCTAAATTGGTGTAGTTGTGAATGTGAGCGTGCCTGGTTGTCTGTCTCTGTATGTCAGCCCCGTGATTGGCTGGCGACCAGTCCAGGGTGTACCCCACCTCTGGGATAGGCTCCAGCCCCTCCCCCCAGAGACCCCCAGCAGAATAAATAGTATAGAAAATGAATGGCTGGATGTATGGACGTGACAGAGACGAGTTAAATTCAAATTCAAAGCTGGAGAAAAACCTGTAAGCTGAGTGGAGCTGGCCATGGTGCTGAATGTCAATGACCCTTGACATACTTTACCAGCACCACCACGTCATTTATCACACCTGATTTTAACCCTAAGAGCTCACATAGCACAGACCCGTGCCCCAGGCACACTCCTTTGTGAATTACTTGGTAACTTTTGAACCAACACTAGACACTAACTTGTTTTTTCCCTGTGAAAGCTCTGTGTTGTGCCTTTCTAAATATGTTCTTCATGCATTCATATTTCTTACAGAACATTTTCTAGTGAGCCTGGAACTTGGCTGACTTTCAGGGGTCTCTGAGGACAGCGTTGTCGTATACAACAAGAAGTGACAGTTTTGAAAAACGTTAATAACTTTTGGACCTTAAGTCATAGACACTCTTTTGTCCTATGAAAGCTGACCATTTTGCTGTCCGTTTGCTACCCTATGTCTATGTCTCAGTAGCCCTTAAGGACGTCATTCTAGTGAGCCCCAGAACTTTGGTGATTTTTCAGGGACTTTAGAGATTAAATCCATGGCGTTAGATCTAATAATGAGTGTCCTTTTGTCCATTTTGTAATCCATCATTGATCACGTACTGTCACGGCCTTCTTCGGTGGATAGCGCCATATTTGTTGAGGGCAATGTTTACATGCAGTGCATTGTGGGAGGGGCTGTCCTTCGATAGCAAGATGTTGCATCTCTACTGCTTAAAGGAATGGCACAAATGAATCTTACAGCAAAAAAAAAAAAATGCATGGACTTTTTATGTACATATGTAGATATTTTGAAAACCTTTAGTCACAGAATGTTTATTTTTTTCACTGTTTTGTCCCCAAGAGATGGGAGAACACGTCTGTGCAAAGAAAAGCCTTAGTCACTATTGTTTACTGTGTGGTATCAGTAAAAATCTTTGAGTTTCAAAATCCAATTTGATTTGTTTTTTTCTTTGTCTTTAGAGTCCAATAACTTTTTAAAATTCAAGTGAAATAACTGTAGTAGATATATTCTTAAAGCCCAGGTTATCCTGAAAAAAAAAAGATGTACAGAGCTTGACTGTGCTCCACAGGGTTTATGTTTTATAATCTTTTTAAGAGAAAAAGTCCAGGCGAGACTTGACGGTGAAAAACATAGCTGTGAGCTCTAAGGGTCAATTCTGCAGTCAGTAATCAGTAAGAAGCAGCACTGACTGTCCATTAAAATCAAGACTGTTAACTCCACCTGGGCATGTAGAGCTAGCAGTTGTGCTCACACACACATTAGTAGAGCAGTAGATGGACCTATGAGAAACAGACAAAGCTGCATTAAAAGCAGCCTTGCATGATCAGGAAATGTCTTACTGGATAGATATTTGGATCTCTTATATGCATTTTAAACAAAAACTCACTAGGTCTCTGTTTTTAGGATAAATTTGAACTTATAAACTCACCAGGATGCTGCCGTGTTTTGGTCTATGACGGTAGTGTGACATCATCATGGATCAATAAATAAATAAATAAAATAAAAATAAATAAATAAAGGAATGGTCATTTTTTTAAAGAATACACATTTCAGTGCAAAAATTCTGCATACTGTATCTTTAACTTTTCACTATTATAATCTAATGTTTAATGGGTTATCAATACAGTGCATCATATACATGTTTTTAATGTGCTAATAAGGCTTTATCATATGGAAACTAAAAAGGTCAATTCAAACATTTTTTGTGTTTGTCACATTTACTGTTATTTTCTTGTTTGCATTGAGGTGTGTGTGTGTGCATGGATGTGTGAAGCCTACATATGTTGCATTTGAATGTTTGAACTGTGTGATCTGCTGTGAAATCACATTGCCACATATAAGTGTGAGTGTATAAATCTGTGTTTGTCTGTTTGCTTTATTAGCAGAGCAGCTTTTCTTCATCAGCTGAGTATTCATACCTGATGTGATGTGAGCGTTCCTGTTAGTCATTCCATCAACTCTGATTAAGAGCAGCAGTTTGATGGTTAGAAAACAAATGAAGCAGCAGTCAAAGCATTAAATACACATCAGTTTAGTATTCTGATTCCCTTTTTTCTGTTATAAGTCAGTACGGTACATTGCTATGCAATTCAAATGATCATAAGCTGAATACCATTTGTAGAACATCACTGGCATGTTTAACAAACCACTAAATGACATTTTAATATTTGATGTTTCAAAGTACTCGGTTACTTTTCTCTGTATGTACAGGTGCATCTCAAAAAATTAGAATATCATGAAAAAGTTCAGTATTTTTTGTCACTCATTTCAGAAAGTGAAACCCATATATTACATAGACTCATTACACATAGAGTGAAATATTTCAAGCCTTTATTTCTTGAATCCAAATGGATGTGTGAAACAAATCCAACTGGCATGTCAGGTTATCTCCTTTTAGCCAGAGAACAAAAATATAATGAGAGATCAAATAATATTTAAAAGCTCATCTTTTGTGTAGGAATGTATTTGAAACATCACTTTTTAGTGTCAGTGAACTTAACGGCATTTTATTAATGCTTGGATCATGTATGAGGGTGACATACTGTAAATAGTTCTGAAAAGTCTGTATTAATGGACTCTTCCATACTGAGCTCAGAGTATTTCTAACTATAAGACCTCATACCTCTCAGGTAGCAATTAAAAGTAATCAGGATGTGACCCAGAAGTGACAAGACAACATGACTCATTCTATACAGTGATTCCAGCCCTCTTCAGGTTTGATATGTTAGAAACATGCAGACATGATGCTAGGAGCTGAATGTGTATGCTATTTTGACATGAGCTTAAAGGGGCAGGGAATCTGGCCGAGGATTAAAGTGCTGCCCAGGATGGTGGTGGTCCAGTCTAATCTTAAACATTTACATCACTTAAGTTAAACCATGATCCCTGGAATATTTTTAGCTGACATAAATGACAAAGTTTGATTGTTTGAACTACATTTATCTGACACCTGCAGAAACTACCTTCACCTAAGATGTCTTAGTGACTTATACCCTGGAGATGTTGTCATATGCCCCTGGTACAGAAGCCCTTGTCCTCTGAAGTTGTGGTCATGATTTACTTTGACCTTCAACTCATTGCTATGCATGGGCATAGCACAAAGGGAAAAAGGGAACTGATTACCATGATTTAACTATTGCAAAAATCTTGCTCTTAAATCAAAAAATTATGTCCCTAGAATACATTTAAATGCACTGATATAAACTTTAAGTGTTTCTATTGACTTTTATTTATTTGTTGATAAATAGGAAATCTAAAACATTTCCTGCAAATATATGCATGTCCAATGTAACATAACATTTGCGTGTATGCAGAGATTTTGATATTTATTTGTCCCTCTATAAACATATAATATTAAGGGAATATTATTCAAATAATGTTTTAACATAGCCCATGCCCCTGTGAGACACTCCCACAGCTGGAGCGCAATCACAATCAACACTCTTAGAAATTCCTTCTGTTAAAAAATGGTAAATTACTGGCAATAGGGTTGCCAGGAAGTTACTGTAAAATTGACAGTATGTTGCTGTAGCTGAAAATTTACAGTTAGTTACAGCAAAGAGCTGTTATTTTAACCCTAGCAGGAAAATACTATGGAAAAGATTAGCAGTTTTTTTACTGTTTATTAACACTTTTTTTTAAAGACGTACATTTGCAGATTTTTACTTAGAACTGTAGAAAAATACTACACCTTGCTGTTAATTCATTTCCTTCTAGCAAAATTGACAAACTAAAAAAACCACTCGGAGAGCGCAGATCTCTGCCGTTAGCCCTATCTCCCAATAGTGAAGAATCCTTAAAAAAAATTCCTGGATCCGGCCCCATGTGCCTCTCTCCCCAGTGTGCTGGAAACATTGTGAGACAAAGCATTGGCTTTGCTACGGGTGGACTGTCATGATGAAAGCATTGCCTGCTGGTGTACTGTGCACAACAGATGCACTGACAGTCTCAGCCATGGTCTCACCGGATGACTGGAGGTCATGGCAGAGGGTGAATATTCCTCTATTCCTCCCAGCAATTTGAGGATTCTCACGACAGTTTGCTGTCTTTCTCTCTGTTATGCTCCGACTTGTCTCCTCGACCAGGCGTGTGTCTTTCAAACTCTATAAACTCCAAAACTTTGAATAGAAGCAAACCCAAAAACTGTTGCTGGGATTGAAGCTACTCATGTCCGCCATCTCCTGGTGTAAAGTGGTAACAGCGCAGACCTCCACCATCAGCCCTATCTCCCAATAGTACAGAATCCTTAAGAAAAATTTCTGAATCCAGACAGTGAATTGGATCACTCCCAAAATCTAATCAGTTCTTCCTTATGCCATTTCTGACATTTCCTGAAAATTTCATCAAAATCCGTCCTCAACTTTTTGAGTTATGTTGCTAACAAACAAGCGAACAAACCCACCTGATCACAGAACCTCCTTGGCGGAGGTAATAACATTTGCGCATATGCAGAGATTTTAATATTTATTTTTCCCTCTATAAACATATAATATTAAGGGAATATTTTTCGAATAATGTTTTAACATAGCCCACGCCCCTGTGAGACACTCCCACAGCTGGAGCACACTCAAATCAACGCTGATGTGCTGATCCTCCATGCACAAAGAGGAGCTTTAAAGGAAGAGGAGAGAGTTCAGATCTGTTTTTTTCCCTAGTATTTAGAAACTTTTGCCTTCAGATGGATGTTTTAAGTCTACAGTATCAACATGTTTGGGGAAATCTGACCCTTATATGTTCAGATTGGTCTCTTTAAACAAGTATCTAAATCCTAAACACTGGCCTTGATAGAAAAGCACAGTCCGAGTAAAAGATAGGTAATAAGGCTGATAAATTCCAGTTAATTCCAGTTCTAGTTAAGGTCATTGTTATTGCCACAGCTGAAACCTACCACATTTGGCTAGTTAGTGGGTGTAAATGGCAAGCCCTGGCCACAGGATGACAAATGCACACTGAAAGCATGTACAGCCATATCATAGTAAGGTTTACTTGGTTGAAATAACAAAACAGAGGTCAGTAACATGAAGCAGACGAAGCAAATTAGAATGAAAGGCCAGATGGCTCTGGGTCAGAAATGACAGAAAAGGGAAAAAAGTAAGACGGGGTTGGTGAGAGGTGACCTAAGAAAGAAGACAGAGATAACCTCTGAACTACAGCGGGACAGTTAGAGAGTTTGAAGTTGTGGAAGCTGAGAGATAAGAAAGGCAAAGAGGAGTGAGGGAGAAAGGGAAGGTACTCAGACGTTCACAGTGACAGGTTAGTCTTCAGTGTTTACATTCTTACAAAACCATTCAGGGGGTAAACAAGAAGTCACATGGAGCGACGTGTAAGCCCCTCATAGGACCGTGCTGGTGACCCGTCATCCTGCATTATCCCGCACACACCTTCAAGGGAAAAATCAAAGCCCAGTTTTTAATCTGATGACTAACATCAGAGTCATGCTGCACAGCACAACACTGCCCCACACATGGAGACCTATTTCTGCTCACTGGTGTTCATGTTCTCACAAAGATTTCACTGTAATACTTCTGCAGGAGTATTTGACAACTCCTTCATAAAGTTAAATGTTTACCTACAGTGGAGTCTAATATCATAATAGCAGCCTTTAGTCTGCTTCAGCTGCAGGTTCAGTTTATATTATACCGCTATTTTAGTCATAGAGCAGTTAGAAATAAGAACAGAACAATTTCATCTCTAAAATAATAAAGAACACACAAGGCCGACACACAAACAGGGAACTTAACACACAGCGATGGAAAGGGTACAGCCAGCAGCTCTGTTTAGAACATTCTTCAGTGTGATTAGATTGCCCTTGTCCTTAGAAGAGGCCCTCTCTCTCTCTCTCTCTCTCTCTCTCTCTCATCAGCATAATACACACGCACAAACACACACAGAGCTGTAGTGTAGTGTAGGTACAAAGCATTACAGAAAATTAAAATCTATCCTGGGGAGCCGCTGGCACTGTGGTAAGCAAACACGGTACTCTCTCTCTCTCTCTCTCTCTCTCTCTTTCTCTCTCTCTCCTTCATTCCCTTTTCCTTCCATCCACAGCATGTTCAGCTCTCACACTGGCAGGCATGGTAATGTCATCTCAGTTTTATCAAAGACGTCTGAAAAGGACGAACATAATCCTCAAAATGCAAATCACTGCACAGGGACATTAATGTTCCATGTAACATGAAAAACTGTGAAGTTACAGTAGTTGGAAAATTTTCTACAGGTGAACCGACAAATGACTGTGTAGTGCACAACAAGGCTTTGACTTGAGATATTTTTATGATGCATCCTGTTGTTGGAGAATGGTATGCTTTAGATTTATGAATTCAATCACCACAGTGATTCTTTTCTGTTTGCAGAGAGAATCTTACTGTTCCACAGGGGAAAGTTGTTGGTGCAGAAACAAATGTTCAGAGATAGTGAAAGTAAATATTTAAAGGGATATTTCACTATGTTTAAAGTTTGGTCATATGAGGTCTTGAAAAAAAAACTCTAAGTCATAATTATGAAATAAGAGGTCA
This sequence comes from Cheilinus undulatus, assembly GCF_018320785.1. Taxonomy (NCBI): domain Eukaryota; kingdom Metazoa; phylum Chordata; class Actinopteri; order Labriformes; family Labridae; genus Cheilinus; species Cheilinus undulatus. Next base: position 5,957,274 of record NC_054867.1, on the reverse strand, counting down.
TAATTATAAGATAAAAAAAGTCATGATTCTGAGAAAAAACAGTAATAATTATGACATAAAAAGCCAGAATTATGATATAAAAAGTCAGAATTAGAGGGAAAAAGTAATAATAGTGAGACACAAAGTCAAGAATATGAATTAAAAAGTCAAAATTGTGACATAAAAAACTATAATTGACTAAATGACTTTTAATCTCATAATTTCAACTTTATATCTTTTCATTATAATTTTTATCTCATAATTTTGAATTGAAATATATTATTATGATTTTGGATTTCTTTTTTTAATTGAAGTCTCCCAGCAGAATGAGGGAGTCCCTAGAAAGAGCGCTCTCCAGCACCGCGACTCCAAAAAAGGGTGGGTACTCTACACTGCTGTTTGGTGCATACGCACAAATAAACAGTCAGTATCCCTCCCCCCACCCAAGGCTGGAGGGAGGCTACCCTCTCGTCGGCCGGGGTAAACCCCAATTAGGCCGCTGCATACACGAAAAAAAAAAAACACCTAACCAGAAAAAATTCTAACAAAAGGTTTCTCAGCTGTTTTTAGTAGTATTAGGTGTCCTTAATAACATACTACAAGTTTACCAAAGTTTGACCACTAGAAAGGTGTAATTTTCAAGATGGCGTCCAAGATGGGCAGGAAGCCCTTAAAAAAATCCTAGCTCCATTATTTGACCTAGTCAATCTGGGTGTCTAACCCCATGTTTTCCAGGTCTATGAATCCATTGGACTTGTCTAAATTGCACTGACATGATTACATACATATGGAATACATGATTTTGTGAGATAACTGTAAGGTTTTATCTTTGTTTGGGGTGAACCAGCGATGTAAACGATTTAGCCATGTCATGTAACTCCTACTCAGTACGTGTTTTTGGACACATACCCTTTTTTGCTAAAACAAAGACTTGAAATTCAATGTAAAAGTTATTGCACCCAAAAGTAACTTAAATTGAAGTTGTATAACTTTTGATCTTAAACAACTCTGAATTAGTCTGAACAGAGGCCTGTGTGTGAACCCTCTAAAATGGTCACTCATTTCAATTTGAATAAGGTGATACAAATGTAATGCATCCTCTATAGATGTTTTGGAGTATAAAGGTGGCATTATACTAAACCCAACAAAAATAAATTCACAATTTTCAGCAATTCAGAAGATAGTGGAAGAGAATACCAACATTTGAATTTGCTTGCCTCATTGAAATGTTGTTGGCAGCACAGTGTATACCATTTTGCTCAAACAAACTTCATCCTTGACTACTTACAGACAGCATTCCAGAAACTTGTGAATGGTGAATCAACCATCCAGTCCTGTGCAAATGTGTTTCTGCTTCCACATCAAGCAAGGAATGTCATAGAGGACCATGGGACCAAGGCAATGGCAGTGTTGTTTGATGGAAAGAGTACCGATTCACTTGCCTCTTTGCGCTACAACCTTTTTAGCAAGAAAATTGTTACAGCCAAATCATTTGTTACCTCAGAATGTCTGCCTCCAACTGAGTCCTTACCAAATACCACTGCCAAAGAGTTTACTTCCACATCATGGTGTGGATTGGAAAGGAAGGTGACATGAACACAGTGGACTGGGGATGGAAACTGGTGGACAACCGGTTCCTGCCAGTTATGACCAGTAAGACTGCTGCCCCAGAAAGCCTCCTGCAGATGATCCACTGTAATTGCACAACTGTCTGCCGAACACAACGGTGCAGTTGCAGGGCATACAGACTACCATGCATGCCTGCTTGTGGACCATGTTCAGTTGGGAATTGTGAGAATCAATATAATCAGCCTCTATGGGAGGTAGAGTGTGATAACTAATGTTAAATCTAGTGAGGGTCACCGTTCAAAAAAGTATAAAAAATAAACCAGAATAAGAGGAAACAACTGAAGAAAATAGAAAAATATATGTATAAATAAGAAAAGTATTTTACAGAATAACAAAACAAAAGGCAAAAAAAGCATTATAAAAAATATATTAAAAAAATACAACACAAAAAAATAAAAGGAGTTAGCGGTACTGAGCCTTCACGTGGCAACCCTGTTTTGACTAATTTTACACCGCTTCCTACATTATTAAGCAAATTACATTTTTCTCTTATTTTTCAAAATATTCATGCAAATGACAGTCAGAATATTTTTTTTGAGTCATCAGCTGTTAGAACATAATTCATATGTTTTTGAACAAACTTCATAATAATAGCCTTTTTTTAAATAAAAAAACTCAAAATGCACTGTTCCAAATTATTAAGCATTACAGAGTTTTAAAACACTTTATAGGTTGTAAACAAGTGAAAATGGTCATTCATTGAATTTGCAGCATTAGGAGGTCATATATACTGAAATCAAAGCTATTTCAATCAAAAACATCTTAACAGGCCAAGTTCCATGTTAACATAGGAGCCCTTCTTTGATATCACCTTCACAATTCTTGCATCCATTGAACTTGTGAGTTTTTTGGAGAGTTTCTACTTGAATTTCTTTACAGGATGTCAGAATATCCTCCCAGAGCTGCTGTTTTGATGTGAACTGCCTCCCACCCTCATAGATCTTTAGCTTGAGGATGCTCCAGAGGTTCTCAGTAGGGTTGAGGTCAGGGGAGGGTGGGGGCCACACCATGAGTTTCTCTCCTTTATGCCCATAGCAGCCAATGACACAGAGGTATTCTTTGCAGCATGAGATGGTGCATTGTCATGCATGAAGATCATTTTGCTACAGAAGGCATGGTTCTTCTTTTTGTACCATGGAAGAAAGTGGTCAGTCAGAAACTCTAGATACTTTGCCGAGGTCATTTTCACAACTTCAGGGACCCTAAAGGGGCCTACCAGCTCTCTCCTCATGAATCTGGCCCAGAACATGACTCCAACCATCCACTACTCCTCCATCTGGACCATCCAGGGTTGCACGGCACTCATCAGTCAACAAGACTGTTTGAAAATGAGTCTTCATGTATTTCTGGGCCCACTGCAACCGCTTCTGCTTGTGAGCATTGGTTAGGGGGGCTGAATAGTAGGTTTGTGCACGACTGCAAGCCTCTGGAGGATCCTACACCTTGAGGTTGGTGGGACTCCAGAGGCACCAGCAGCTTCAAATACCTGTTTGCTGCTTTGTAATGGCATTTTAGCATCTGCTCTCTTAATCTGATGAATTTGTCTGTCAGAAACCTTCCTCATTATGCCTTTATCTGCACGAACCCGTCTGTGCTCTGAGTCAGACACTAATTTCTTCATAGTAAGATGATCATGCTTAAGTTTTCATGAAATATTTAATGTTTTCATTCCTTGTCCAGGGCATTACACTATTTGACACTTTTCAGCAGCAGAGATCCTTTTTCTTTCCCATATTCGCTGAAACCTGTGGCCTGCTTAATAATGTGGAACAGTGCATTTTGAGTTTTTATTAAAAAAAAAAAAAAAGATTATTATTGTGAAGTTTGTTCAAAAAAGTCTGAATTATGCTGTAGGCTCTAGGCTGATGACTCGAAAAATACTCTGACTGTCATTTGCATGAATATTTAGGAAAATAAGAGAAAAATGTAATTTGCTTAATAATGTGGAAAGCGGTGTACAGTACCACACAGTTCTAATGAATTTATTCTTTATTGGAATCAAAATAATTGTTATGAACCACAAAACCACCAACACTCGGCAAAACGATATGAGAAGGGTGAATTATGCAATTACTTAAGGGAAACTGTACTTATTTTTTGAATAAATATGCTTGTGACCAATTGCTTTAATATATAATTCCACTTTTAATCACTTATCTATCGTGCAAATATGCTAATTAGAATATTACATAACCAAAACATGTATCAGGCACCAGTATTCCTGGTCTAGGAGGAATACAAAGGAGTAATGGTCATTTTAAGGACCTGACGGCCACCATCTTGAAAATTACACCTTTCTAGTGGTCAAACTTTGGTAAACTTTTAGTATGTTTTTAGTTAAATATGATACTACTGTAAACCACTGAGAAACCTTTTGTTAGAATTTTTTGGGGTCAAACCATATATGCAGCCGCCTAAATGTGCACGCTGCCAGCCTGGGGGCAACCAATTTTCCCCTCACCTGCTTGGCGATTCTCACCAAGGGCAACTCCAGAGTGGAAAAGAGTCCAATCCAAGAGTCCAAGATTATTCTTCATTAAAACGATTAATAAAGGCTCAATTTAAAGTATTAAAATGTCCAAATTAAAACTACAGCTGATGCACTAACTGAAAATAAATCCACCCAAAACACAAATCAAATGATAGCATAGCATCAACGTGACTGAAATGAAATAAAGGGAGGGGCCACCCTTGGACCTTCGACAACAACATACGCAAGGAGGCAGAAAATGTAACATTTTTAGTCTGTTAAAACAGCTGCAGCAGCAAAATAAAATTAAATCTGATGACAAAACAAACTAGAAAAGCACTCGGAAAGTGCAGACCTCCGTCATTAGCCCTAGCTCCCAACAGTGAAGAATCCTGTCAAAAATTCCTGGATCCGTCCCCATGTACCCCCACCACGGCATTCGCCAGTTACTCCCTCCCAGGTGGGGTGGAAACACGGTGAGGCAAAGCACTGGCTTCGCTACAGGTGCCAACAGATGCACCCATGGTCTCACTGGACGACTGGAAGTCATGGCAGAGGGTGAATATTCCTCTATTCCTCCCAGCATTGTGAGTATTCTCACTACAATTCGCTGTCTTTCTCTCTGTCACGTTCCGACTCGTCTCCTCAATCGGGCGTGCATCTTTCAAACTCTATAAACTCCAAAACTTTGAATAGAAACACACCCAAAAATGCTGCTGAGATTGAACTTACTCATGTCCCCCATCTCCTGGTGTAAAGTGGTAACAACGCAGCCATCAGCCCTGTCTCCCAATAGTACAGAATCCTTTAAAAAATTCCTGGATCCAGACGGTGTTTTGGATCACTCCCAAAATCTAATCAGTTCTTCCTTATGCCATTTCTGACATTTCCTGAAAATTTCATCAGAATCTGTCCACAGCTTTTTGAGTTACGTTGCTAACAAACTAACAAACTAACTAACAAACCCAGCCGATCACATAACCTCCTTGGCGGAGGTAATTAGAATCATGATGAGGAGGAAGAAGGGAGGGAGTCAGACTTTTACATGGACTATACGGGGAAACTGGACTGCTGTGGGAGTTTAACATGGCCTACTAACCCCTCCGTGGCTAATAATAGTTATCATAACAGGCCAAAATGAGCAAAATCAGGTAAAGTTACCAGAATTGATGAGACGGTGATCGTTTACAGCCTCTGTAAATTAAGTTGGCCACTTCTTGTCATTTTTAAGGTAATATTCTGTCTTGTTTTGAGTATGGGAATTGAGAAAAGAGAGGAAGAGAGAGAAAGTACACCTTCAGGATGATTGGTAGAAATGCCCTCTCATATGGGGTTTGTGCACATCAATCAACCTAGTAAATAATACATAAAAACGATGTTTTTCCACATTTTTTATGTTTTCAACAATAAACAATTTCTTCAGAATGATGCTCTCAGCACCTCTTATAAAATAATCAGTGTGGATATGCAGGTCTGCACTCTTAGGCTATAAAGCAAATTTACATCGGGATTTAGCTGTGCAGGTTATGTAGTACATCCAAATACAAGCATGCATTCACACAGACACATTCAGCACTGCTTAGAGATACAAACAGCAGATGTGCATTTTGTCATTTTGTGTGCATTTTGTCGTTTTGAACACAACCTATTACATAATTGTCCTCCTCTACACATACAAATGGGCACATGGTACCATCATCATATGAAGCTCACAGGCTGTCAGGATCACTGAAGTCGTCTCATTCAGCCAGTTTCCCTGCAGGGAAACAGATGGGGGGAGTTTCCCCCTCGGATTTCACAGCGCACTGACGGATGGAGCTCTGCAGAATTGCTCCTCTCTCTGCAGGAGGATAAATACACCTTCTCCTGGCTTTCAGCTCGGCTAAGACCTCTATTCTCTATCAACAGCTGCAGCACCTCTGATGCAGGGAGCACGGATATTTTCAGTACGAGCGGCTCTTCTCTGCATCTCTGTTGTTTGCTTTGGCTTAGAGTGAAATTGCATTGGCAAAGGAGAATAGGTTACCCTTTGAACAGTTGTGGATTCAGCTTCTATATTTACCACTGCCATTCAAAAACACCCTGGATGACTTCCATTAGTGAAGGGTCAGGATATGGATTTTAGAGCTTTAGTTTACTTGGATAAGGTTAAAGAAATTATTCATATACCCCTGACAGACACCTCATCAGCTCTCAGACTCCACGTTAGCTGTTAGCAAACACTTTGTTTACATATTACATAGTGCACAGGCGGAAACACAGTGTTTTGCTTCATATACAGACCACTCCAGTTAACATCATATGCAGCTTTCTTAATAAAAGAAAAGCACAGGGAAATAAGAAGTGAGGCTGTTCTCTGGCAGCAAAGGTCTCCTCTGTATGAAATAATGTGATTATATAATCCTTCCTCAGGACTACAGTCAGGGGAAAAAAGACATCTGTTCAAGTCAGCTCGGCAGGTAAAAAACACTGGTTCATCTTTCACATTTAATCTCATTATTTTCTTTAAGTAGATAATGATAGCAGCACAATAAAATGTGTGTGTGGGGGGTCTAAGACAGCTAAATAAGGAGGGAATGTGAGAAAAGACTCCTCAGTGCTACAATTCACACACTAGACTATAATAAACATGTCTGAAAACACTTTATGTGTTACATTAACACACACCGGACTATCTTTTCTGTTTACAACTGCACACTGTGTGTTATACACTATACTGCCCAAAATATTCACTCACCCATCCAAATCATTAAAATTAGGTGTTCCAATCATTTCCATGGCCACAGGTGTATAAAATCAAGCACCTTGGCAGACTGTTTTTTCTCAAACATTTGTGAAAGAATGGGTCGCTCTTAGGAGCTCAGTGAATTCCAGCGTGGTACTGTGATAGGATGCTAACTGTGCAACAGGTCCAGTGGTGAAATTTCCACACTCCTAAATATTCCACAGTCAACTGTCAGTGGTATTGTAAGTGGAAATGATTAGGAATGACAACAACTCAGCCACCAAGTGGTAGGCCACTTAAAATGACAGAGCGGGGTCAGCGGATGCTGAGGCACATAGTGCACAGAGGTCTCCAACTTTCTGCAGAGTCAATCACTGCAGACCTCCAAACTTCATGTGGTCTCAGATTAGCTCAAGAACAGTGCGTAAAAAACTTCATGGTTGCTGGATCCAAGCCATACATCACCAAGTGCAATGCAAAGCATCAGATGCAGTGGTGTAAAGCACGCCGCTACTGGACTCTAGAGCAGTGAAGACGTATTTTGAATCATGCTTCTCCATCTGGCAATCTGATGGAGCTGAGCTGAGCTTGGCCCCTTAGTTCCAGTGAAAGGAACTCTGAATGCTTCAGCATACCAAGAGATTTTGGACAGTTCCACGCTCCCAACTTTGTGGGAACAGTTTGGGGATGGCCCCTTCCTGTTCCAACATGACTGTGCACCAGTGCACAAAGCAAGGTCCATAAAGATATGGATGAGAGAGTTTGGCGTGGATGAACTTGACTGGCCTGCACAGAGTCCTGACCTCAACCCGATAGAACACCTTTGGGATGAATTAGAGCAGAGACTGAGAGCCAGGCCTTCTCGTCCAACATCAGTGTGTGACCTCACCAATGCGCTTCTGGAAGAATGGTGAAAAATTCCCATAAACACACTCCTACACCTTGTGGAAAGCCTTCCCAGAAGAGTTGAAGCTGTTATAGCTGCAAAGGGTGTACCGATGTCATATTAAACCCTATGGATTAAGAATGGGATGTCACTTAAGTTCATATGCGAGTCAAGGCAGGTGAGCGAATACTTTTGGCAATAAACTGTATCTATATCTCTCTAATTGTGTAACACATGTAAGGGGCATAAGTAGCGTCCCAAATGCAAAGGTCAGAAACGTCTGCAAACTGTCAGATGCCATAAACTAAAAACTCGGGGGCCACAAGCCTTTGTCTCTCTCATTTACAGTCTTATAGTAGATCTGAGAATGCCAAAGTTGACTTAGAATAGTGTTATGATCCTGATATGCTAAAGTTTTGTCATTCTGAATAAATTCAGAGTGTGAACATGTTGCCTCTTCTGTATCATTGTCTCAACTTTTCCAATTTTCCTTTGTTCCCTCAACTAAAAAGAAATTGTAATCACATTGTAATTTGGTTTGTGTGTGTGTGTGTGTGTGTGTGTGTGTGAAAGTCTACATCACTGCTACCAAGTCAATTTTCATAATGAATTATGCAATCCTGGCTTTAAAGACACAGAGATGAAAGAAGACTGAGAGATGAGGGCTTGGGCTTCGACAGACGGCTGCACAGAGAGACAGAACAAAGAATGGCTAATAAATAGCAAAGAGACGGCCAGTGGCTCGGGCTTTACAGTCGTTCAGATTAATGAATGTGTTAACAGTTGCATTACAATGGATTTGTGAGCAGATGATACAGAACAAGCTGTCTGGTTTGGGTGCTGCCCCTGTGAATTCCACACAGACTGACAGATTAAAAAGCAGACAGATGGACTGATAGGGAAAGAATGCCACAAAGCTGGCAGAGCAGCCAACACATAAAGCAAAAACCCTTTTTTCTTAGTGATGCATGCAAACACTGAATTCTCTCAGTTATGTGGAAGTTTAAGAAGTATGTGATGCATTAAGGCTGCAGGAAATGTTTGAGGGTTTCTGATTTGAGCATTAATGGTCAGCTTCATCAGGAGGAGAAAAAGACAGAGGCATGTAGGTGAGGAGCCAGTAGGAAAACCTGAATGACAGTTTGCAGAGAAAACTAGGTAGGTCTTGGTCCAGTGGCCACTAATAGACAGACCGAGGCTAATCAGGTGGTTTTTTCTCTCATGTGATTGCTGCTACATGTAAGTTAGGTTTTTAATAGACATTTTTCCCTGTAACTGTCAAGTAGCACAGAGGGTCCAGACAATTACCTCTGCCCCACATGCACAGCTACACAATCAAACACCAGCATACACAACCAAGATATAAAAGAGCTGAACGTGCTGAAAATGGCACCTTTTCTGCTACTGGTAAAGAATAAATGGACTGTACCGACACAGTCATAGTTCTCTGGCATGTTAAAGCTCAAAGCAACCAATCATACATGAATCCATGGCAGAGGGAGCTCTGTAAGAGCCAACTGATCCTCTTTATGCTCATTCACATTCTCTCTAAGCAGGGCTGTAAGTTAAGTATGTTGTCTATATCACTGCTACTACAAAAGTTGATAGTCTTGTATTACAAGATTAAAAAAAAACTTGTAGCACTATACACTACCACTCAAAAGTTTGGGATCACTCCCACATTTCTGTGTTTTCTAAAGAAAAGCATTTACATACAGTTCACAAATAGTCAGCGACTGTCAGTCCTCTGCATCAATCTCCTAGTATGACTGCTAATCCAAGTTAATCATGTTGTTTACTAATAAGGGAGCAAAAAGACTGGACACTGGAAGACCAGAAGAAGGTGTTGTGCATGGATGGTCTTTGGATCAAACAGAAGAACATTTGTGAGACACAGAGCAAATGAGAAGATGCAAGAACAGTGCTGAAAACCATCAGTCAACCGAGGTGGAGGCAGCGAGATGGTCTGGGGGGCTCAGGAGGAGGTAGAATAGGAGATTTGTAGAGTGGAAGGGACCTTGGGGAAGGAAAGCTATCACAAGATTTCAGCATGCCATGCCATGCCATACTATACCCTGTGGACGGCACTTAATTGGGGCCAATTTCATCCTACAACAGGATAATGACTCAAAACACACCTCCAACACGTCTAAGTTTCCCAATAAACCTGTTAACTTTGTTTTTACTCCAACAGTATGCTTGCGGTCCATGCAGTATAGTGCTGATTAACTCCTAACTGTTACCATTGCTACTTCATCTCTCTCACCATCATATACTGCAGTCTGTCTGTCCGTTTGTTTCTAATGGGATTACTACATTTAAACCAATTACATTGTCAACAAAATGACAGCACTTGCACGGTCAACAAAGAGAAAAATGCATTATTTTCATAAATAAAGCTGTATGAATGGTCGAGCAAGACACACAGAGAGAGAGAGAGAAGAAGGAATGATGCTGACTGATACATCATCTAGCCTATGACCAGGCCATGAAGTTGCCTGGACCCCTGATAAACCCTTTGAACGGGCCCTCCCTAGTTGTAATTGATGATATTAATGCATGTGTGTTAAATTAGTTGCCCTGGTGACATCCTGGCTAACAGTTTCCTCGTGTTAGAGCTGAAAAAGTGTCAGTTATAATTATTTATTTGCAGTCATTTTAAACCCCTTCTTCCATCCATTATTGCCACATCTTTTTGCCACTTTTAACCCATTCTTGCTGCTATTTGACTACTTTAGCCTCCTTTTGCCATTTTTTGCCCATTTTGTGACATTTTATCCATTTTTGCTGCTTTATAGCCATTTTGCACCACTTTTTTGGAGCTTTTTATGGAACATTCTCAACAATTTCTGCCACTCTTATCCCTTTTTTTTAACTACTTTTTGCCCATATTTGTAATTTTTTTTGCCCCTTTGTGCAAGTTTCTGCCACTTTTGTCCCATTTCTGTAACAACTTCTTTTTGCAACGTTTGCCCACTTTAGCTGTCTATTGCCATTTTGTTGCTTTTCACTCATTTTTGCCATATTTTGCTCATTGCAACATAACCCAGTTGGGCCACTTTTTGCCCATTTTTGCATTGTTCTTTTGCAACTTTCTTCCCATTTTTGCTGCTTCTTTTTGCCTCCTTATGCCATTGTTTGCCCATTCTGCCACTTTTTGCCCATTTTTGCTGCTTTTGAGCCATTTTGCACCACTTTTTTAAAATACTTTTTAATTGTTATGTTTTTTACCTTTTCACTAATTTCTACCATTTTTATTTACTGCTTTTTGCTCCTGATTGCCCACATTTACAATGTTTTGCCCTTTAGTGCAATTTTCTGCCAATTTTTGCCAACTTTGCAACATTTGCCTACGTAAGATATCAATTCGAATGCTTTCAATCCATTTTCACTTCTTTTCACTTATTTTTGCCACAGGTCACCCATTTCTCATCTATTTTGCAACTTTTTTGCAGATTTTTTGCACTTTGAGCCCATTTTTGCTTATTGATGCCACTATTTTGAAGCTTTTTTCCCATTTTTGCTGTTTTTGAGCCATTTTGCACCACTTTTTTAAATACTTTTTTCATTGTTACATTTTTTCCTTTTCACTAATTTATACATCTCTTATTTACTGCTTTTTGCTCCTGTTTGCCCCCATTTGCAATTTTTCGCCCCTTTGTGCAATTTTCTGCCAATTTTTGCCAATTTTGCATCTTTTGCCTACATAAGCCATCTATTGCCATGCTTTTAACCAGTTCTCACTCTTTTCACTTATTTTTCCCACAGCTTACCCATTTGTCATCTATTTTGCAACTTTTTAGCAGATTTTGGTACTTTGAGCCCATTTTTGCTCATTGATGCCACTATTTTGAAGCTTTTTGTTCATTTTGGTCACTGTTGCCGCTTCTTTTTGTAACTTTCTGCTTCTCTCTGCTTATGCAACTTGTTCGCAACTTTTAACCCATTAATGCCATTTTTTTACTGTTTTGACCAATTTTTTGTCTCTTTTCACAATAGTTCTCTTCCTTTCCAGTAAAGTTGTCTCAATTTCTTCAACTCTAATTTCTGCCATCCTGACATTTGTACATGTTATTGCCTAGAAATGAAGTCAAACATTACTTTCCAACTCACGTGGTTCAGCAGATTCCTACAGCAGAAACAAAAACTCATTGTTGTTGCTTTGATAAGGGGGTTATTATTCTACAAAATATTGCAGATGAACTTTACAGTGGAACATGACTTTGCTGACCATCATGGGCCAACAGTTTGGCTTGGCCCCAGAAAGGCTCTTCCCTGTATCCAACCTTATGGGCGGCCTTGCCAATGGGCCTTCAAAAGAAAAAAAAAAGTTGTTAGAGGCAGTGCTTCATCAATGCAATGGCTACCTATGACATGCATGCCCGACCCTGTCTATCACCTGCAACACCTAGCTATAGCGTCATTAGTGGCTGCTTGTGATCTGCACACAGAGGTTTAGGTGTGAGAGACTGACATTCAGGTTGGATTTGTATTGTGCAGCAAATACAAAATATAACAAGTAGGCATAAGTCTGAAATCTCCAGTTGAAGTCAATTCGAAGCGTTTGAGAGGCAAATGAAAGTAAAGTTTACAGTCACATGTGCATCCCTGGCACCCATAAACACCCTCATTCACATACTGTACCTCTCTCTCCCACTCTCTGCTGCAAAAATCTAATATGAACGATGAAATATGCAGCACAGTTTAGTTTAGTTACACATATTATATTTTGTACTGTTTCATGTGTGTTTGTGTGCATGTGTGTGTTCACGAGCTGGTGCATGCTGGCTGTGTGGCTTCCTCTGGGCTCTGCTAGATTCGACATTAATTAAGCTCACTGACACTAATTACTGCCATCCACTGAAAGGGAAAAGGGAGTTCTCTGTTCAGGCCTGTACTAAACTCCTCAAAGGACAGGTGACTGCAGGAGATGTGGGTGGAAAAGGAGGGATCAATGACGGACACTGGGACACAGTCCTTGGGGGTGAAGTTACAGTGATGGATGAAGGCCAGAAACTGATGATGCAAAAAGAATTAAGACAGAGCTCTTCTTATGACACTTTGAGAAATAGCTAATGTACACATAATGAGGAATGATTAAAGGATGAAACCATCATAGGATGAGCCTAATTACCATATCAATTGCAACTGACACTAGAGATGATGTCTGGTTTCCTCAAGTCTCTGTGCTATTAATATAAGTTATGAATCTTGATATCAATTTAACAATAATAATAAAAACAGGCAACTTTTAAACTGTGACATGCAGCTCTATGTTCTGCAGAGCTTAGAGAAAAATACGACTCTGATAAATTTCTACCCTTTGAAACTGCTTTCCTTTAAGGATAATTGAAGACAAATCCAGGGAAAAACACGAAGCTGACACAAGCAGGCGCAGAGCTCTGATTGATTTAAATTTGATTTTTAGTTTTTATTATCAGGATTAATAAAGCCTAGGAAGTTCAAAGACAAAGATTTATGTACCAGTCATGATGTTTGTCTCCCAACTAACTGTCAAAGTGAGACACCTGGGCAGGTATGTGATGAATCTTCATTTGGTTTAAACTTAATAAACTTTCCTGGAATATTAAAGAGTCAAAGAGGCAGGAGTTACAACGAGGACTACCACTTTCCACATTAACCCTTGTGTGGTGTTCGTATTTTTGTCACTCAGCCAGTGTTCGTGGGTCTGGTGGACCCGCTGCATTTGTGGGTGTTTAATTCAACATAATCATACAATTTTCTGTTAAAATACTCAACAGATGTTTACTTCATCCCCATTACAAGCAATATAAAAAGCATTTATGTTTAATATTTGCCTTTTGCCTTTGTTAGATCACATTTATGAATTAAAGTGCTACTCGTTTTTAGTTTGTTTTGTAATAAAATGTAATATAATCAAGATGTGAGATGAAAAAAAAATCAAATTTACAAATGAAGCCAAATTTTTTTACAGCTATTGATTTTTATTTATTTGAACTTCAACAGAAATTTTACCCATTCAGGTCAGTTTACACAACAGAAATTGAACACATACAGTGACCATGTCAGTCCAGACAACACAGCCCCACTGAACAGATTGCCTTATCATACCAGTCTATACAACACATGAGGGGCAAAGTTTTTTTTTAAAGGGCAGAGCCTTTGAAAAAAAACTTGGAGTGTGATAGGATGAACGTTCTCTCTCACATCTTTACGGGCCAATCGGAGCAACAAAAGACGTGACGTAGCTGTAACCGATTTGTGTGTGTGCAGCTACCGAGGAATAACAGGAACCATGGCGTCTGTAGACATGTCAGTACACAACTTTCATCATTTTTTGAAAACAACTCACTGCTGTTCTTTGTTTTTCTTTTAACAAAGAAATGTTGTCAAGTTCTGATAAAACTGGCGCTCTAGCAGCATCTATGCTAATCTCTTCCACCATAATGGCATCGGCCTCTTGTTGCTGCTTGCTTACAACACGACTCCGCCGCACCCGAAAGTACTGCCCCTCGTCGCTGATTGGTCCTGTCGCTTTCTAACTGGGCCCAAATGGTTCAGATGGGAGCTTTGCAAGATGTATTCACCAGTGAGAAACCAGGAAACGGGCATATCCATCTGCTTTGCAAGTTTAGCAACTTGGTGCAGGAACAGCAGGGGCAGAAACACGATATTCACACTTACACTCACACACACTCTCTCTCTCTCACTCGCTCTCTTTCTCACATGCACACACACACCCACACACACACACATCCCCACACACACCTTCATATAGACACACACTCACCTTCACACAGATAAACACACCTTTATACAGACACACACTCACCTTCACACAGACACACACACTTTCATACAGCCACACACACCTTCACACAGACACACAAACACCTTTACAAAGGGACACACACCTTCATATGGACACAAACTTCATACAGCCACACACACCTTCACACAGACACACAAACACCTTTACAAAGGGACACACACCTTCATATGGACACAAACTTCATACAGCCACACACACCTTCACACAGACACACAAACACCTTTACAAAGGGACACACACCTTCATATGGACACAAACTTCATACAGACACACACACCTTCATACAGACACACACACCTTCATACAGACATACACCCCTTCACACCGACACACACACCTTCATACAGACATACACACCTTCATATAGACACACACACATTCACACACACATAGTAGGCCTAGAAATGAAGTAGACAGAGTGAGGGTACACAGGACCTACAATTTCCCCCCTTTTTTTAGCCCTGGGTCAACTGGACCTGAACATCCTGTATGTAATACAAATGTGTAGGGGGGGTATAGAGTGTGTGGTCATTGAAAATTTGTTCTGATATATGTTCTTCACAGAAAATGAGCCAAGGCCACTGAGTCTGAGTTTGAAAAAATAATTACTCATATCATTTTTCTTTTAATAAAAAATGAAAAACGGGTCCCACCGACCAGAAAATCATACAAGGGTTAACAAGCAAATTACATTTTTCTCTTATTTTCCGAAATATTAATGCAAATGACAGTCAGAGTATTTTATCAAGTCATCAGCCGTTAGAGCATAATTCAGATGTTTTTGAACAAACTTCATAATGATAACTGTTATTTAAAAAAAAAAAAAAAATTTTGTAAGATTTACAACTTTCTCTAAGTTAACAGAAGCTTCTGTTCCCCTCTTCAAAAAACTCACCATCCTTTGAGTTTGTGATACAAACATTCAGGAGATATGTGCGTTTCTATACAAATATGTTCTTACCTTTATTTTTACCATCATCATTTAAAACAGGGGTTCAAACTCAATCACAGCAGGGGCCGAAATCTGAATTTAGGTCTAACCTGAGGGCCTAACAGGGTCAAGATTTAACCGAAAACTGTCAACCGTGTTTTCACAGCTAATGAATTATAGGGAAAATTAAACAGTGATGATGAATAATTTTAAGATTTCTAAAAAAGAAAAAAAAAAAAAAAGTCAAAATGAATAAATATTACAGCAACAATATTATCGTGTTTCCATGTCAAATGAATGCTTGATAAATAAATAAATAAACGAGTTTAAAGGCTCAAAATCTGAGATAAAAAGTCAACTTTATAAGTCCTAAAGGTCAAAATACAAAAATAAAAATCAAAGTAAGGTTTTTAAAAGGCAAATATATAAGATAGAGAGTTAAAATCATGAGTTTAAAGGTCACAATAGAAGATAAAATTCAAGATAGTGATTCTAAAAGGTCAAAATATGAGAAAAAAATTCTAGATCAGGAGTTTAAAAAGTGAAAATATGGGATTAAAGTCAAAGTTAGGACTTTAAAAGGTCAAGGTATGATTTAAAATGAAAATCTGTGAATCTGAATGGTCACAATATGAGAGCAAAGGTCAAAATCATGAATTTTAAAGGTCAAAATAAGAAATAAAAAGTCACTATCCTAAATTTCAGCCATACTCTTGGGATTCAAAATGAAATGAAAACACAAATCAGTTTCTTTCCCTCATTCCTGACTTTTTATCTCATTATTTCTACTCTGCTTTTTCAGATGTTTAGAGCTTAACAAGGATTTTTTTTAAATCTTCGAGGTTTTATTTACATTTCTATACTGGAGGAAATCTGCAGACCTCATCCGGTGAGCCAGTTCTAATTAAGATATGATCTTGCAGGCTGGGTAAAACTTCAACGTGGGCCACATTTGGCCCCCAGGCCTTGAATTTGACACCCGTGATTTAAAACTTCTTTAAATAAATTCACAGATTTAGTCATACAATACCAGACAGGCTGATCATCTTCATCTTCCTTTCTTCAAAACTAAACACGTTCAGTTCTCCATCAGATATTTTGGTATACAAACATGGATGCTAAAGGACACGTAGCTGAAAGCTCGTCATCTTTACAAGCTTTCAAAAGAAAATCTGTCTATTAACTAGGCTTTTAATGTTTTCTTCTTTAGTTAATTTATCTAATGTTTATGTTTTTTTTTCCCTTTTAAATATAAATGTGCATGAGTACACACAATATGTGGGTGTATGCATACCTAGTTTGTGTTCTTATTAAAATCTTGTCTTCTTTATGTCTCAGAGACAGTGAGTTCTCTAATATGATCTAATGGCTTCTTCACCTCTCCTGATGTGTTTTTGATATGCTTAGAATTTTATCTTTATTTGTGCAAAATAATAATGATAATAATAAGAAGAAGAAGAAGAAGAAGAAGAAGAAGAAGAAAAAGAAGAAGAAGAATATCAATAAAAACAACAACAATATAATAATAATAATAAAATAATAATAATAATAATACTAATAATAATAATAATAAATATAATAACAACAATGATAATAATAATAATAATAATAATAATAATAATAATAATAATTATAATAATAATAATAATAAATATAATAACAACAATGATAATAATAATAATAATAATAATAATAATAATAATAAAATAATAATAATAATAATAACTACACCAACAACAACCAGTTTCATGCAACTTTTTGCACAGGGTTGCTGGGATTTACTCTCTTTTATTTAAAAAAAAAAAAAAAAAAAAAAAAAAACTCTATCATGAAATGATCTTGTTCTACACTTTTCTCTCAGATTTACAAAAAAGTTTTTACAGAGTCCACATATGTTTGCAGCAGATCCAATCGTATTGACCTGAATCATACATCCATCTTCTTCCTCTTATCTGGGGTTGGGTCACAGTGGCAGCAGGTGAAAAAAGTCACCTCTCTCCACAGCAATATTTTCCAGTTCCTCAGGGAGTGGGTTCTCAAACTTCAGAAAATTTTCCCAAGACCCCCACATAACCCTCATGCTGATTAAACAAATGTTAACCACCATTTGTACTCCTAGATGCTGTTTTTAAACCTTTAACCCAAGTACAAGCTCTCTGTGCTTTTTCTTGTCCTTTTTTTGTGTGTAACAGGTGATAAATTTATGTATCATCTCACAGCCCAATGAGGTTCATTTGGTCCACTAATAACTTATTCTAATCGATTTCTTTTTAACAGACCAGGCTAAAATATGGGATTATGATGTCCAAAATATGAGATAAAATAAAAAAAATCATTTGTTAAAAAGGTCAAAATATGACGGAAAAATTCAAATTATGAATCTAAAAGTTCAAAATACTATAATAGAAGTCAAAATTATGAGTTGGAATTCTCAAAGTATGAAATTAAAGTCAAAATCCTAAGTTTAAGTCCTAACTGTGAGATGCTAAATTGAAAATGTGAAATTGAAACACAAATTAATTTCTTTTCTCACATCCCTGACTTATCTAAATATTTTTACTCCTTACTTTTTCAGATTGTGTGACATAACAAGGATATCTTCAATCATCAAAGATAAGTTCACATTTTTATACCTGAGTAAATCTGCAGACCTCAGACTGATGGGCCAGTTATATCAGAAATATGCACTGATAAAAATTCTCTACTAGATCTACTTAAAAAATCTAGGCAACTTTTTGCATCATTTATCTATGTTGAACAAGCAAGATTGTTTTTTGTTTAAACAACTTACCTATTTTTTACATGAAAAATAAAATCCAAGTAAAGTGAACTTTATTTTATTATGTAGATCAAACAGCACTACTCTTTGTATAACTTACTTAATTTTTTCAATGTAGTAAATGACATTTGCAAGTATAACCGACTTGATTTTATTATTTAGATCAAACAAAGCTAGTCTTTGCATAAACTAGAAAAGCACTTGGAGAGTGAATATCTCTGCCGTTAGCCCTATCCCCCAATAGTGATGAATCCTTTCAAATATTCCTGGATCCACCCCCATGTGTCCCCCACCACAGCATTCACTGATTTCTCCTTCTACAGTGGGGTGGACACATGGTGAGGCAAAGGACTGGCTTCACAACGGGTGGACAGCAGCATTGCCTGCTGGTGCCAACAGATGCACTGACAGTCTCACCCATGGGCTCACTGGACGACTGGAAGTCATGGCAGAGAGTGAATATTCCTCTATTCCTCCCAGCATTGTGAGTATTCTCGCCACAATTCGCTGTCTTTCTCTCTGTCACGCTCCAACTCGTCTCCTCAAATGGGGCGTGCGTCTTTTAAACTCTATAAACTCCAAAACTTTGAACAGAAACACACCCAAAAATGCTGCTGGGAATGAAGTTACTCATGTCCGCCATCTCCTGGTGTAAAGTGGTAACAGCGCAGACCTCCACCATTAGCCCTATCTCTCAATAGTACAGAATCCTTTAAAAAAAAAAACCAGAATCTGATTAATAGTAAAATAATCTTTATAATTTGAGAAATCTGGCTCCTCCATCAGTGCAGATCATCATTTTCAAAGACTAAAGCAGATCAGCGGCCTTGGCCCACTGCCTATTGGTGTTTTGAAATACCTGAAGGAAACACACTAAAGATAACAAGATTGTTTTTTGTTGTGTGGATGAACTTAAAAAGACTGGCTCAAATTACTTGAACTATTCATGTTCCAAAAAAAATCACAATGTCTTGTATTTTGAACAAAGATTTTTGACTTCAATACTAGATACATTTGTTTAAGGATACAAACTTGATTTTTTATTGTTGATTTCACAGATTCAATTAAGTTAAATTTAATTCTCCTCAGATTTGTTTTTTTCAGTGTAGTATTATTATACTGTAAGTATTCAGTATTCAGTATTGTCCAGCTTGATGACTCATGCTTTCTTTGCAGTAATATAGTACAGAAACATGAGTGGTATGATAATCGAATACAACACATTGTGAATTTCCACAACAAGAATAATGTAGGTAATGTAAGCCAATCTTCCAAAGTTTATCCACATAACTAAGCCTGACTTTGTTACCTTTACTCAGTTTCATTCTGTGTTTCAAAACTACAAAAAAACTACATTATCCATGAATAAATGCCCCCCTTGTGATGCATTGTGGGTATTTCAGATTGGTGATAAATGGCTTTTCTAACAATCAGGTATAGATGAACTGCTAACTGAAGACATGGCAGTGATGATAGATCAGATTGGTGGGATTCAAACTATGGATATGTAGGCAGAAATTTCCCATGATGCCCTGGGGCTGAGTGTTTCTATGTGTTTAGATCTGTTAAATGTGATCAGGTGAGTTTAGATGCTGAATGTTGTTCAGAGATCACTGCTGGGATTCTTTTGTTCATCTTTCTGATAGATTATTGTTGATTTTGATGGTCAGCACTTTTGCACCATGAGTGAAAAGAGGACTTCCTGAAAATGAGTTTGACTGCCTGACTTGCATTTGTTGTTAAAAATTTAACCATTTACTGATCATTTTGTTGAAAAGGAAAATCAAGAAAGTGTGGAAAAAAGTGCAGATTCTCCCTGTGCATGTGTAGATACAGGTGTTACAAATGAAAACCACTAGTGGGAGGAAACCATGAATTATACTGTTCATATTATTGTACTGTATTACTGCATTGAAAGCAGGAGTCACTTTTACAAGCTGAGAATACTTGAAATTACATGTATTTCAAAGAAAAAAATACATTAAAAAAAGATTAGTCATGTTGAATCTACTTGAAATGTAAGTAAATTTCACTTTGATTTTTTTGTTCTTGAACTAAAACAGAGTAGTAGTTTTCACAAAGATTAATCTGGATAATCTACAAAAAAAGTATGCAAAAAATTGCCTGGTTTTTCTAAGTAGATTGGGCTGAATATTTTTATCAGTGTACATTTGACTTTACTATAAAGGTGTGACTTTACCTGAACTACCTGGTTGGAGAGCCATATTCTAATGTTATTGCCAATAAGGGAAGCTTCTATTTTACTGTTCACTCTCCAGGGGTTACTAGGGCCGGGCGTTTAATCTAAATTTAGATTAGATTACAATATATCCCTCTGCAATTTTTACAATTTTACAAATTTGACAATTGCAGAAGTTACAGTTTTTCCTTGAACTAAAATGTGTGTTGAAAAAAGACTTCTACATTTATTATTATTAATTTCATGTTTTAAGAGAAAGTTTATCTTCGTGCTTTTTAACTTTTCAAATTGTTCTTCTTCAGATGGTGAGAATGTTGTCCCTGCTGGAGATGACGCCCCCGAGGTCGTCAGGGCTGTCCCTGTTAGCGATGGTCACCATCTCCCGGTGGTCTTCAACCCCGAGGAGGACCAGGACGATGAGAATAACGGTGAGTATGAAGGTGAGTATGTGGTTCCTTTTGAGGATCGGGACATCCTCTCTTACATCATGGATGTCTATGATGATGAGGAGGAGGATGAGGACATAGAATACCCATTGTTCTGGTTGGAACACTTTGAGGAGGAAGATCTAGAGGACAGCTTTCACTCGAGTGATGAAGACTGGGAGAGTGAAGACTCAGGATTCGAGTCTACATCTGAGAATGAAGAAAAAGACAGTGAAGAAGATGATGAAGAGGACTTCAGACCTTGATCCCCTCTGGTGCAGCCGTTCCCACTGGAGCATTTTTTGCAGGGATGGTGCAGGGAGATTCCTCCAGTCCCCGCTGGACCCCCAATCCTGGATCCTCCATCTGCAGGACCCCTTGTCTCCTCTGGGCCTTCAGTCTCCGTTGGATCTTCAGAGGAGTCTGCTCCATCCACCTCAGGCCTGGGCTGCTCCTTGAAAAGGAGCAGGCTGGAGAGCCCTGCACCAGCAGAGAGTACGAAGAGGCAGAGGAGGGATGACCTGGACAACAAGCAGCCTTCCACCTCTGGGCTCAGCTCATCCTCACACAGACCGTACTGGAACTGGCAGCCTCCTTATGACGACAGCGACTCTGACTAACAGAGGACTTGTCTGAAAGGCCTCTTTGTACTGTGCTGTGATGTCTCAAAACTTTGTGTCCAGCAGGCCGAGGAGCCACCGGTCAGATCCACCAGTAACAGGCATCAGACTGAATGACTGAATGGATACAGATAGTCAGAAAGATAAGGGAGCAATGGCAGAAACAAGAAGAGAATTTGTAGGAGGTGGGAGAGACACGGGAAATGGACAGACAGGAGCGGGAGGAGATAGAGACGGAGGAGTATATAGATAAAATCTACAGGGAGACATAGAGAGTAGGGAGCAGGAGGAGAGATGGGCAGAGGGAAAGTGAGAAGAAGGAGGGACATTATCTTTTGGATTAAAAAAGTTAATGATTGTCTAGTTTGAAAAAAATAGAATTACAATAGATTTAAAAACTAAAAAGTAAATATTTTTAGAGTAAAAGTAGTTTTAAAAAATGAAAACACAGTCATGTATTTTTTCTCTAAAATAAAGTTATTTGTTCTCTGTTGGGGGGGTGGCAGGGTTAGATTATAAAAGATAATGATAGTCTAGATTAACAATTTAAAAGTAGCATAAAAGAAGAAAAAAGAAAACAAGTGTATAATGTACTTTTTTTTTTAACTAAAACAAAGTTATTTGTCCTCCAATAAGGGGTGGTGGTGGGTTTAGATTATAAAAGATAATGATTGTCTAGTTTAATAATTAGAAAATAGAATACATTTAGTTTTGAAAATTAAAAAAAAAATATATATTATTATAATTAATGAAGTTATTTATCCTCCGATGAGGAAGGTGGGGGTGGGTTTAGATGACAAAACACATTAATTGGTTACTATTGTATTTTACTATTGTATTGTATTTTTCACTAAATTTAAAGTTATATGCCCTGCAATAAGCGGTGGTGGCAGGTTTGAATGACAGACATTGTCTAGATTAACAAATTAAAAATAAAATATAAGTAGTTTTAAACATTGAAAATCTTGTGTTTTTGTATTTTTTCCTAGAATAGTGATTTGTCCTCTGATGAAAGGGATGGTGGCAGGGTTAGATTATAAAAGATAATGACTGTCTAGTTTAATAGTTAGAAAATAGAATACATTTTTTTTTTAAATGAAAAATATATATATTATATTTTTTTTTACTATAATAAAGTTAATTGTTCTCTGACGAGGAGTGGTGGTTGCAGGTTTAGATTATAAAAGATTATCATTGATTATGTAGTTTATAATTAAAGAATAGAATACATTTAGTTTTGAAAATTCAAAAAGACATATATTGTATTGTATTGTATTATTGGCTTCAGAGCCACATGTTGACACTGTTCTAGGGTAAATTCTATTCCTTCTGTTTAGTCTCAGACAGGCTAATAGTCCAGTGTAAGAGAAACATTTCAGACTATTTCAGTGTCCCATACATTTGTTTTTGGCACCAGTTGCAAATGTGAATCATGTTAGGTTTGAGTCAGAGCATGAACCGACACCATCGTCAGTAAAAGTGAAAGAAACATTTGTCTGCAAACACAGTTTTCTTAAACCCATAGCCTCCCTGGCTGACCGACCACTGGAAGATCCAGTAAACGATGTAAATCTATGCTCGCTGGATCAGGAGGATTAGCCCGCCTCTGGCTGACATTCCCCACTTTGCTCAGCTTTGATCAACTTCTGGAGTTTGTAAAATCTCAGTTTACATTTCCCTCCTTGTTGTTGGGGTCAAATGCCTGAGCTGGTTTCCTCTGTGTCTCCTCCTATATCTTCTCTGCCATCCTAACTTTTGTGCAGGTCCTGGACTGACCTTCCATAAATACGACTCACAGTCATAACAATCCATTAGTGAAGTTCACTTAGCCTCTGCCCATTATTTACTTCATATAGCAAGAAGGCTCCCGAGAAAAGAAGGTTTACATTTTGAAAGAGGTAAAATTTTACTCATGCAACCATTCATGAAATGTGCATGTTGTAACTTCAGTAACTAGAAATGAGATTTGTTCATCATTACTTGAATTTCAGATTGACCTCCATGGGCCCCCAGTAAGACTGGGCCCCCAGTAAGTTCTCCCTTCTTCTTGGTGGTATCAGCTATCTGTTAAAATAAGGAATTTAGTTTCATTATTATTATTAACTATTGAAGTTTCTAATATATTTACATTGTTAACATTAACACATTAAAGCTTGTGATTAATCTTGAAACCCTAGCACATAAAAAAATATGAAAACACAATTTAATCATATGACTAAGTTTAAACACAACTTACTCTTAGTCCTCCAGCGCGGATGTTTACATGCCTGGGGGTGAAGAGGTCAAAGGGTCAGACACAGCCAGGAGTGATGAGTGAGGAGACAGACCCAGGACTGCTTAACAGCAATTTTCTTGTTAAAGAGCTGGAGAATGTTAGTGAAGATGAAACCATAGCTGTGGGTACATGCTGCAGTGATGAACTGTCTTTACACCGAAGCACAACGAGTCCGAAGTTCCACCTTCAGGCAAAGCACGTCTTTGCTAATGTTAGCAAAGACGCTAACAATACAGGATCAAGTCATGGTCATACCACTCTGTTCAGCTGCTTCAGGGCAGTTTTCTTCTTCATCTGCTCAGAAAAATGCTGAGAAGTGCTCCAAAACTTTGAGACAGTGCTGTTTGTTAACAATATTAATCTGATATAGAAATCCACTCTGGTCTCTGCAAAATTGAAATTAAATAACAAACTTTAGAGCTGAAGACGGAAAATATGATGTATTCAGGTAACCTCAATGAATTAGATGACTGTATTCTATATGCTAAGATATGTTTAAACGTCACATAAACATTTGATGAGTAATGTCAATAAATACAGTGTGAATGTGTGTTTATATTTGAGGGTTTTATAATAGATGTGACAGACTGAATCATAGCTTTTTAACTCAAGCACTACTCAGCTAAGAACACTTGTAGTTTCTAAATATTTTATTTTGTCTTTCCACCAAACTGTAGAAAGTATTGACAGTGGTATAGATAAGGACTCAGATCAGCACTTTAATGTGCTGTACAGAGAATTAAAAGAATAAAAATAATAACCTTTTAAAATCTAAAAACATAAAAATATACTTAAACTATTAAAAAAATGCTGTGATTAATCATGATTAGTTAGATTAGCTTAGTGATGTGATTAACGTGATTAATTTTTTTGACAGCACTAGTTTTAACTGGTAGCAGCTCACAATACACAGGGATGAAATGTGCAAAGAGCAGCATCAGCCTTGGTTCATTTATCTTTCAAGTACTTTGCACACAATACTGTATGTAATTTTCTATCATAATAAGAGAGCTGTGGATCAAAATGATTCAGTGGTCTAAGTGATTCAATCACTGAGAAAAAAAGCTGTTATTGGATCTGAAATGTTGATAATGAGAGCATCTTTCTTCTGAGAAAGAGGCTGTTGATTTAGATCTCTATGTGTTGCACGTTCAGTGCCATCAGATAATAGAGCCACAGACTGCAGAGCAGAGCAAAGAAAATCACCACAAAGAAAAAAACCTCTGAAGATAGAGTTTTGACTGTTTTCTTGTCGAATAACATGCTTTGAATGCCCATAATTAAAACCGTTTATTCTTTGTAATTATCAAAATAGTTCATTTCACTGGTATTCAGACTGTTTTAGATAGAGATATGAGTGTATGCTCAGTTTTCCAGCTGTCCAGTAGATCTGGTTGTGTAGCCGATGGTGGATGTGTCAGCAGTGCCACCGTCTGGACTTTTATGAAACTACAGGTTCACCTCTGAGTCCTGAGCTTGGTAGCTTTTTCTCTTTTGTTTGTTTGTTTTTCTTTTAATTAATATTGCTTTATTAGTTTAAAAATAATTATGGCATTCAAACAGAAATGAACTGATTAAATAAGTCTCTCAATTGGTTCTATTGATTTTTTTTAATTTCATAATTTCACCACGAATAAAAAGTTGTTAATCTTCTGAACATAAATAACATTACCAACAATACAAACATCTGAAACCTTTAATTTGTTCATTTCCTTCACATCACAGAGGTTTACTCTGTTTTCAGCCTTTTCTCTTTCTGAGATCAGCCCTCAGAAAAATTCCACATCAGAATCAGAGAAGAAAATCAAAGCCTGTTCGTTAAAACAACAGAGGAACAGACGTTTGGTTCTCTGCTGGCTGATGGAGACTAAACAGTTCAACAGGCAGAACCTTTGAGGTCTCAGACTTCCTCGATTACATTATAACATGATTCTACAATTTCCACTTTAATTCAATAAATAATACAATTCTAAAATGTGTGATCTTTAATCAGCAGGGTTGTTTTGCTACTGTTGCTGGGGTCTTTAAAATATAAAACTGTGTAAATGTTAGTGTTGTTATGAAGATTAGAGGCTAGCAGTCTCTGCTTTAGACTGAAGGTCAGTGAACCAGGAATAGAACTTAATTAACCAAATATGCAAACATGCTGTGGTAATTAACTTGTATTTTTCTGTGTGTAAGTTGTGTTAAATCGTATATTCTGTTTTCTAGTTTGAGGATCTGGTGTAGTAAGATGCCTCAGAGTGCTCCTGGGTAGTTTGGTTAATTAGCTGCAGCTGGGTTGTGAGAAAAAGCTGCAGAAACTTCCCAGAGCTTCAAAACAAACAAGAGGAGCTGTTTTTTTTCTTATGTTGAATTTCCCAGACTATTAAATAGTACCCACCTTTATTCATGGATCAATGACGTCAACGATAAATATAATTATTAATTATTAAAACAACAACAACTGCAAAAACTGCACTCTTGGATGATTTATGCTGCATTGTCTGAATGAACTAATATAAACAGCTGAACATAATTTCACCTTACTATCTCTGACAGGGAACCCTTGTGAGCCAGGTGGTCTTGCCATGTGTTTTGTTCAACTTTATTTCATTAAACATTTTATTTTTTATTCTCTTCTATGTTTTTGAATCACTGATCATGTCCCCAGAAAAGCCCTTGAACTTACCAGTAAAATTTTAAAAATGCACACTTATTACATGTCAGTAAGTGTTGCAATTTTTGTTTCAATATTTAAGTGTGCCGACTGAGAGAAAGCAGATTTTAAAGTCTCTTCAAATACTGCCAATGAGAGAGTTAGCATCCTAAGCTACAGTACTTAGCTGTCTCCACTACATTCAGGATAATACTTTTTACTGGTTGGTTCTCATAAATAAACAGCTGTAGTCCATGAACAATGTTGTTTTTAGTGTTGACTTGTTCCGTGCTGTTAACCCTCCATTACAGTGTAAAACCTTCTTAATAGGGATTCTCCTCATCATCATCCCTGGAACAGAGAGTTGAAATCAGTGTTTGATGTAAGTAACATGTTCATTTTTCAAAATAAGATACTGTGTGACATTCAGGACATTAGAAGTACTATGGTGTTCACCAGAACTGCAAACCTATTGTCTGATAAACAGCAGTTATAATGTGGAGTCTTATGTTCAGTGTAATCTGACTGGGAGACAAAGATCACTTTGTGCACAGTACTGTTCAGGAACTTCACCTTCAGCTGTAGAGACCGGCCATGCAGACTTTATCATGTGACTCTGAAGAAACTGAGAATGAGATTCATTTTCTGTTTGTCCAATTTAGGATGATTTAAGGGATTTACTTTTCAGGATGATTATGAAAATTGAGTTCTGTTTTAGAAAAGGAACCTTTGCTACAGTAGGTTTTATCTGTAAGGCCTGAGAGAAAAGGCAGAGTGTGTTCTTTACTCATGAGCTGGGAAAAGTTCATACAACTTTGTAATTGCTTGTTATGTTGTTTTAATATAAAACGCTGTAATGGTGTTTCTAGCTGACATGTCCAGGGCAGAGCCTTTAAAAAAAACCCTCAGAGGATGATTGGATGAATGTTCTGTCTGTCATATCTTTACAGACCAATCAGAGCAACAAAACATGTGACATCATAGCCGCTACTGAGGTGTAAACTCAATAGAGAACTGCATAACGCCATGGCAACTGCAGACAATTCAGAACACGAATTTAGTTGTTTTTGAAAATAAAACAACTCACTGCTGTTCTTTGTTCTGATAAAACTGGCGTTTCAACAGCATCCACGCTAAGCTCTTCCACCATAATTGCAGCGGCCTCTTCTCGCTGCTCGCTTACATCACGACTCCGCCGTACCTGAAGGTACTGCCCCTTGACACTGATTGGTCCTGTCACTTTCTAACCAGGCCCAAACTGTTCAGACAGGAGCTTTGCAAGATGGATTTGCCAGTAAGAACACAGAAACAGGCGTATCCATCTGCTTTGCAAGGTTATGGTTTGGACACTTTCATCCATGACACAGATAAAGTACAATCAGTCACTTAATCAGTCTTTACAAAATTACACCACCTTTCCTCCATGAGAATGTGAAGATGACAGACACAATCCAAGCAGCAACTGCAGTAAAGATCTTCTGTGGATGTCTCATATTGTTGAAATTAAGTATTCTGTGGTGATCAGTCTCAAGATATAATTTGGGATTTTTTAAAATCAATATAATAATTTACTTTACAAAATTAATTTTATCTGCAAATGTCATTCTAAAGTAGTATTCTGCTCAAATGTCACGCTAATGATATCCAGTTTTTTTGTGTTTTTCTTTTTTTCCTGGAAGTTACTGTACTTCCTTATCCTTTCAAAGGTTTTACCAGATTTACAAATCTACTCATAAAGATGCCAAATAAATTACTGACAAATGGCGAATAAATGAGTAACAGTGATTCAGCATAAGCCAGCTTATTTGAACTTTAATTATCTTTAGTCCTCATTCATCTAGATTCTTGGCTCATGGTTTGATAATGTGTTAACTCTAAAACATATTTACACACGTGGATCATTGGATCATATAAAGCAAAACTGGTCTTAAAAGAGTGGAACAAAAGTCTTGAATATTTTATCTGCAAATCAAAGTCCTATTAGATAGCTTTTCTGCCCAGAACAAGCTGAATGTAATGCGATGCTGTATTGACCCACTGGGTGGCAGCAGTGATACATCTGTAATAACAGGCTCTCAGGCTGAGACCAGTCACTGTCTCTTCACTGATTTTGTCTCAAGCTAAAGAATGACTGCAGTCATCTCTGGATTCAGTGTCAATCAGTTTGAAGACAGAAGTGTGAGGTGAAACAGACTTTGAGGTCTTTATGGCAGGTCTATTCAATTAGCGCCCCGAGGGCCACATGTGGCCCAGAACCAACCCCCAGGTAGCCCATCCTACGGTCATGCCAGAGATGCAGAGGTCAACCTGTTTCACAAGTTTTCATGAATTCTCACAATATTTCAGACTGTAAACGCAACAACAGTCTACCCACAATGCACTGCATTGTTTTGAAGCATGGCTAACGATGCTGACAGAAGTATCCCCAAGATACAAGTATAAAACATGTCCTTTTCAGCTGTAGCTGCAACTGTGCAAATGTAGTTTTTATGCACTTTAAGATATACCTGGATGAGATGTGACCAAAATTATTTTTTACAGAATTTCATTTTATTCTATTTATTTCATTTTTATTCAAGTGACAAAAAAAAATCATTTCACTACCTCAGGTTATGTTCAAATACAGCTCTGTTGTTGTGTTTTTATGCACTTTTTGATGTGCTTTTGTCATGTTGCCAACTTTAACAGGGATACTATGAATAAAAAGTGCATATTTTTAATCAAATTGATCGGTTTTTGGTTCCAAATTTGACATTACCAGCTGCTTATGGGGTCGGAAACATGTCTGGCCCGGCTACATTTTAAAATTTGGCCCGGTTGAATTTGTAATTGAATAGTCCTGCTTTATGTTGTCATCTCAGTGCATTTGTTGGAAGTTCAAAGTTCTGTAGTTTTGTGTCTCTGCAGAGTCGGCCTTCAAGTGAAGGTAAGACGGAGTGAGATGTGTTAAAGTGGCTGTTTAAATGCTTCAGCAGGAAAGAGGGTAGGGTGGGCGACAGGATGGAGTCTGGCAGAGTAAAAATAAGTGATTCTAAATCACTAAATCATACATACTGCTCTCAAAAAGGTTCAGCGAACAAAAGTCCTACGGCAAAGAAATAAAACCTTTAGTCAGTTTGTGTTTTCTTCTTGCATCATGTTGCACTGGTCGGCTAGTTTTAATGTGAACAGAGTCTTTCTGCTCTCTCACCTTTTTCACCTTCAAGATCTACACTGAAACACAGCAGCACAGTTTCAAGGCACATAAAGACACAAAACAAGTTTTGCTTGCCCAGTCTTGCTGTAACTAAGATATTTGCTGAAACGGTATTTATTCAACTGAGTAATTAAGGCTGGAATCTTAAATTTCTCATGTTGGCCTGGAAGATGTGGTATAAATAACATCACAGTGTTTTTGCCGCTCTCTATGGCAGGGGTTCTCAATGTTGGGGTCGGGACCCCATTGGGTGTGGCGAGACACTGAGAGGTGGTCTCCAGATGCATTAAATAGACTAAGAACATTTTTGAAATACACTGTTTCCACTTTACACCAATTTTTGCCAGATTTTGACCCATTTTTATTACTTTTTCCCACCAATTTTGCTAATTTCAACACAGTTTTGCAACTTAAAACCCATTTTTGTCCATTTTAAACCTTTTCCACCACTTTTTTCTGCCTGTTTTTGTCACTTCTGAACCAAATCTTGCCACTCTCTGCCTATTGTTGGCTCTATTGTAAGTCACATTTCACAATTTGATATGCTCATTTTTGCCAGTTTCTAACTATTTCTCCCTCTGCTAACCCTTTTCTGCCAGTTTATATCAATTTTCATCCTATTTCACCAAATTTCCATCCATCTTACCACTTTAACACTATGTTAGCCACTTTTAAATACCCTTTTACCATTTAATATGGACATTTTTGCCACTTTAACCTTTCACTGGCACCTTTATTTTTGGGGTCACGGGCTGAAAAGGTGGAGAACCCCTGCTCTATGGTAACGGTTTTATATCCCAGTATTACAAAATTAAAAAAAAAAAAAAAAAAAAAAAAAAAACTAATGCACTTAAATACATATGCACATTCAGGCATGCCAACACCACATTTCCTGTTGTGTGTTCACAATAGAAAGACTCAGATAAAATATCAACTATGGACTTTAATTGTAAAGATTGGAAGAAATAGCACACATCTACTAAATTAAGCTTGACTTTAGCTGTGGTACTGGCAGGGGTGTAGCATGGTGGGGGGGGGGACTTATTACCCGGGCCACAGTAGGAAGGGGCCTTTGAGAAGCCCACAATGAAAAGTGTTATTTTATTTACTTTTCTGAGCATTTAGTGTCATTATTAAATCAAAAGTGACTAAATGAATTGGTCAACAGACTGAAATTTGTTTCAGACAGATCAGCGTTACTCAACCCTGCTAAACCAAAGACCCAAGCTGTTGAAAAATACCTTTGCAAGAGCCACAATCTAAAGTTGCAGAAATGGGTTGAAGTGGCAATAATAATGAGTTAAAGGGGGAAAAATGGTCAAAAAGGAGCAAAAAAAAAAAGGTGAAAAGGGGCAAAATTGGCACAAAAAGCCAAATACTGGGTAAAAAGTGACAAAAATGGGGAGAAAAAGTGGCAAAAAAGGACAGAAAGTGGCCAAATTTGGGTGAGAAAAAAATGTGTTATAGGTGGCTAAAATGGTCAAAAAGTGGTAAAAACATGACAAAAAATGAGTAGAAAGTGACTTAAACGGGCAAAAGGCAGCCAAAGGTGGGAGAGTGGGCAAAAAACAGCAAAGAGTGGCAAAAATTTGGGAAAAAAGAGGCATTTAATGGTAAAGGGCAGCTGAAATGGGTGAAAAGTGGCAATGGGGAAAAAATTGCAAAAAAGTAAAAAGCAGGATGAAAGCGTCAAAAACTGGACAGAAATAAGTGACAAAAGTTGGCTTAAAGCAGTTAAAAAATTGATTAAAAGTGGAAAAAATGCAAATAAGAGCAATGAAAATATACAGACAAATTTAAAAGTTGACAATTAAAGCTAACTGTATAAGCCGGGGAAACAAACTGATTAATGTGACTTGCAATGGATAATTTCTGAGGTCAAAGTTTCCCTTTATTTAAGCTTTTCTGGGGAATAATATTTCAAATTAAGACATAACAGAAAAACCATCACAAAAGAGCCACACATTCAGTATCACTGATATAGAGTAAAATATGATACTGGGGGCCCCTGCTCCTCCCTTCAATGGTTAGGTCAGGCATTGCAAAATAATGCAAGTAAATTTAGTAAAAATAATGTTCATAAATGGGGAAATTATGGTTCAAAAACACATTAAAATGCAGTGATATCTATAAAAATGAGGCAACATTTGTTGCTTGGCAAACCAGTTAAGGGGGACCCCGTGTAACATTTTTTCTAGGGGCCCTAAATCCCTTAGCACCCCTGGGTACTGGTGACTGTACGGGCTAGGGGATTCATAGTTGCTTTTCTGACCTTGTCTCCTCTCACTTCTTTGACTCTTCACGTCTTAAAACAAGCAGGTCATGAATTCAAACACACCTTTTAACAGCTGTTTATGCCATTATTGTAAGAATGCTGCAGCTCTAGGCTAAAGCCATGCTGAGTTAATCTAATGCAGCATAAACACACTCGCTAAATGTTGCTTTTATTACAAACAGCAAACTTAAAGGAAAGAGCACATGTTCTGCTTGTTTTCTGTGCTGCATATTATTTACAATGGCACAAGTGGGTGATGTTTGCTTAGCTACCCAGCTGCTATCAATGCTAGAGCAAAACATGCTGCTGAGCGGACTCAGACTGAGCTTTTGTCAACCTTATCGCTCAGCTACAGCACTTTAATTATGCTCTAGTGGGCACTGCAGGTCAGTGCATACATTTAAACTGGTACTGACGGTGTTGCAAAACTATTCCATGGCATAAATTTTATCAATGTTGGTATTAATACCAAATTACCACCATCCACTATATGTGCAGGCATGGTTTTAGCTAACAAAATTTTCTCTTTTGAGCAAATGAACATGATTCCCATGTCCCATTTTTCTGCTAGCAACACTCTGCAACAGAGCTGCTTGGTTCAGGCTGCTGCAACTGCCCCTTGCAATGCTGTTAATGCTGTTGTTGTGAATCTGTGGTATAAACTGAGCTTAAGATTTGGTCAGTCTGGAAACAGGCAAGAAGACAAAGTTCATGTGGATCTTAAACCTCCTGGTAAACAGCTTCAACATCCCACATGTCAGTCAGAATCATCATTATGCTCATTTCTGCAGAACTTATAAGCTTGAGATAACTAAATATTAAACGCAGGCTGTAAACATGTTTAGTTCTGCTGCCAGTTTGGATATTTGAATATTGATATAAATGAGGCTTCATGGACTTTGGGAGAGAGTCTTAAGTTGAAACTCAAAGACATACAGGGAATTTTTTGCATTTCCACATTAGCTTCTTTTCTCCAACACCGTTGTGACATGCTACAAATTTTTTTTTTATAAACCTGCCACTAAAGATAGTTTAACATGATTTTTCATGATTTCCATCCATCCATTGTCTTCCGCTTATCCCAGCAGCAGCCTAAAGAAGTCCACCCAGACATCTCTGTCCCCAGCAACATTTTCCAGCTCTTTCTTGGGGATTCCTAGGCGTTCCCAGGTCAGATGAGATCCCTCCAGCGAGTCCTGGGTCTACCCCAGGGTCTCCTTTCAGTTGGACATCCCTGGAAGACCTCCACAGGGAGGCAACCAGTAGGCATCCTGATCCGATGGCTGAGCCATCTCAACTGGCTCCTTTCGAGGCAAAGGAGCAGTGGCTCTACTTTGAGATCCCTCTGGATGTCCAAGCTCCTCATCCTATCTCTAAGGCTGAGCCCAGACACCCTCCCGAGGAATCTCATTTCAACGTTTGAATGCCCAATCTTATTTTTTTGGTCATTACCCAGAGTTCATGAGCATAGGTGAGGGTGAAAACTTTTGCCGTCTGGCTCAGCTTCAGCTCCCTCTTTACCACTGTAGCCCTACGGTGCAGCATCTGAAATACCACTGATGCTCTATCAGTGCACTGTCAATCCCACAGTCCATTCTACCCTCACTCAGATCGAAACCCCAAGATACTTGAACTCCTCCACTTGAGGCAAAGACACCCTCCCCACCTGGAGGGAGCAATCCACTGAGAACCATGTCCTCAGACTTGGAGGTGCTGACCCGAGTTCAACATAATTTGTCTGCATTTAAATTCAACTCTGTTTTTAAGCTAAATGACCAGTAACTCTGTGCCCAAACTACACACATCACTAATGAACATCAGCGACAAAATCAGCTTGATTACACTGATCCTGTAGTATTGTCCTGACAGCATTCAATGTGAACCAACATTTCCCCCTCCTATGCCTCATCACTAAAATCCTCTCTTATTCTTCCATTGAGAGGTGCAAAAAATGAGGTAGATGACAAGCATCAGGGGAGTCAGGAATATTTCCTCAGTTATTTTCTACTTTCCTCACTCAACAAAGCTTGTTAGCATGTTTCACAAAGTGGAGATAGTTGTGCATTAATAATATCAACTTCTATGTGTGAAATGTTATGCTCTGAAAACAAGTTAGTTCAGCTGTTAAAGGCTTGTCCATAAAAAGCACCATGCCTCTGTTTGCATTCAAAATTAAACAGCCAGTGTTTTATTTCTTACAAGAGGAAAACTGAAATTTACAGAGTCGAGAACTGAATATTTGATGGATAGGGTTTTGGCAGCGAGCTTGCAACATGGTGGAATAAGATATCTAGTGCTTTTTAGCAATTAGGACATGGTGTGAAATTTACCTTCTGTTATTTGGTGGATTGGTTTAATAGATAGCTGCAGTCAGATTTCTTTAGATATATTAGCGCTCTGTTTACATTTTTCCTGCAGCAATATGAGGCTGTACTTTTATGATCATGCTCATGAACAGAACAAAGTTTCTTGTCTGGTCCTGTTTTTTACCTTTGGCTCTCAGAGACGCTCTCACTCCCACCTCCAAGACAGACACCATGCATAAGAAAGCATGTTCATATATGTAGATGTCTGCCTCACCCAGGGATGGGTACCTTTCACATTTAAACCAGTATGATACCGATTCCCGGTACCAGTACAAAACGGTACCAATTTTTTGTACTTTTGAGCGTGAATGATATGCAATAATAAATGTTATATAACCTCAAACTTCCGAACTTTAGATATTTATGTGTCAATATCAAAACACTATCAAATATCAAATATATCAAAACAATATCAAACACCGTTTGTAATGTAACATCACAACTGTTATTACAAATTACTTATTAAACTTATTACTTACTACTTATTAAAGGTCAAAGTTATTAAACTTCTTTAACTACCCAATGTTTTTTCTTTATTTTGCACAAATTAAAACCCAGCCCTCTACATCCTGTTCCTCTAATTTCCCCTCATGGAAAAATGTGCATTGGCATCTATGGAGGGAGAATACATTTAAAACAAATGAACAATAGAGTATGGAGTCAAAATAAATACATAAATAAATAAAAGTATAAAATTTTCCAAATTAAAGTACTCCTCTACCATGAACTATTTATACTGCATATCTTCTTTCCTCATGCAGCTCTTTTTCCAACAAAACTAAGACGTCACACACCCAAACCGTGCACCCTGGGTCCGTTACGTTGTGTTTGTATTTACTGCAAAAATCAATAGAAAGTGACAAACTGTTTCATTCTGCAATTAAAATAAGCAGTGAGGATGAGCCTATGGCTCTGTCACTCCTTCAGAATCACTCTGAATCCATCCATCCTGACAGAGAGCTTCATACGGCATCAGCTGTACAAAGTTAGAGAGATGCAGAGCAACTTTTAGGACACACTCACACTAGGCAATCTGTACCGAGCTTTAATCCAGTGTCTGTTAGGTGGCTGAGCAAACAAACGTATGCCTTTATCTAGAATATTTCCATGGTTGATACGACACGATAAATGGGCAAATCATGGTGTTAAAGAGAGAGAGAGAGGGACGGGGTGAGCAAGCAGGAAACAGCAGGAGCCAATCAGAATCATCGATCATCACACTGCTTCCTCAGATCAGAAGATTTGTCATGGTAAACCTTGAACTTCATGTCACTAATATTGCAGCGTAATCTGCATCATATTTTGAAAAGTGGAGCACTACCTTTGACCGCTTCCTATCAGCCATGCTTGTTTTGTTGATTCAGCTGCTACTGACGTCATTACTCTCGTGTGTGCAATGCTGCGTTCATGTCTGGCATGGAAAATTGACTACTCATCCACTCTCTTGCCGTCACGAGGATGCATTTAGGTACCGAAACATGGTATTGTTTGATTTTACGTGAATCAGTACTCGGTAGTACCAATGGAATTGGGTCGGTACCTATAAAAGTACTGAATTCAGTACCCATCCCTAGCCTCGCCTTCTCTTAAAGCTGAAATATTAATTCAGCCAGCACACAGAGTATATAAGAAAGCTGTGCATGTGCTTTACAACCCTCACTGCATGAAAAGTGAGACAGTATGTGGCAGTCATCAGCACTGGAAATTCCCATGCGACCAAACTTTTAGGCCACTTACGGCATCCCAAAGGAACACAGAAAATTCCCATAGATCCCCACAAACAGCTGTCTTTCTTGAATTCCCAAGGCTTGAGACCAGACTGTAGAAAGAATTGGACAAAGCTTATGTGCTTCCATATTTAAAATTAGGGTCTCAACCAAACTTTGGATCAACCTAACAGCCCACCCACTAAGCATGACTTCCTGTCAGCTAGCTAGCTAGCATTGTGGTTGACAGAAACGTAGCTTCTGTCTGTCAAGCTATCTGCCAATCAAATGAGACGTGCCAATCAGGGCAGTGAGGTTTTTCTGAAACATAATTGAAAGGATTAAGTCCCCCTCCCCCCCGGACAGTGAGAGCACATGAAGACATTAGCTAATGAGACACGTTTGGTGTTCCTGCAGCCAGCCTCAAGTGGAGACTCACTGTATTGCAATTTTTTGCACTTCCCCATCAGCTTCATTTTTCAGGACTGGAGGTTGCTGTTTGCTTGAGACCCCCACCACAGCTCTAGGTGTCTTGAAGGCATTGATTTGTAAATGAAAATGCTGTGCCCTACACAAATGCAAATGGTAGGTAGGGGGGACATGGTTGGCACACTTACACTATCTGTACTTCTAAAGCCATTTGACCCCCGGGCCCCCCTTTGGCCTGCACTCACACTGCTCAGGGCATCCAGGCCTGAACATGGATTTGTACCTTTCACTTAATAAGAGCGCCAATACCTGAAGGTTCAACTGAATCCTATGCTCTGGAGTAATAAACTGTTTTCACATTATATAAGCAATCTTTCATGGTTAAACTGTTAATGTTAAGAGGTAGAGTTTATGTGGAAGAGGTCGGTGGTTATGGTGTTTACTGTTATAGTACTGTACTTCAACATCCTCACCTTTCTTTTCTGCCTCACAGCTTTGCAACAACTCTCAGTACTGGCTGTGACCACTGGAGCTTTTTTTCTTGTGCTGAACCATCCAATTTGGACATAATGCCAATAAATATTAAGCTTTGATGTGATTTGATGTGTTAAAGTTGGAAGCTTATAGTCCCCAGCCCTCCAGTTCACTACGGCCTTGAGCCAGCTTTGAGCCACAGTAAGAGAGGATCAAAAATGACGAGAGCAGTCAAAGTCAAATGTCAGCCATCCTTTTGATTCAGCTACATATTCTGACCGGTTTTTGTTGTGTGTTTTTCAGTGCAGGACAGAACACAATTATATGACGGTGGGAGGATGGGATGGGATCTTCTCATGAAACATATCTGAAATTCTAAAGGATACGAGAGTATTTGCAACTTCAGATCTTCAAAATCATTTTGTTTCTTTTGTATTCAGAGGCATATCCACAACCTTTCCCTGGGCTTTCTTTCTAAGCAAGCAGATGAAGGCTCAAACACCTTGTGTTGTTATCTCTGTAGAGATCAGGCGTTGTCTTCAGCCCTGCTTTCAGTCCAAGCTCTTTGTTGTTCCCAGAAGAATAAAGCAACCTTTGGCGAGGAAACGCCTTGTAAAATATTCCATAAAGAACATCAAATAGTTTCTCTTTTATTAAGGGCACGAAGAAATCCATGCCTTCAAAATCCAACGTCCTTCATCAAACAGTGAATCACATCTTCCTTTTCAACTTAGTCTAAGAAAAACAACAAAAGAATGAACTGTACCTCCTCTTACCTCGTCCTCACGGCTCATTTGTAGCCTCTACATCAGGGGCGTCAAACTCAATCACAGCAGGGGCCGTATTCTGAATTTAGGTCTGACCTGAGGGCCTAACAGGGTCAACATTTAACTGTCAACTCATTTTCACCAGTGACAAATTATGGGCAAAAAAAAACCTTTTGAAATTTAAAAAAGTCAAAATGATAAGTTTAAGAGCTCATGCTCTGAGATTAAAAATTTGAATGATTGGGTTCAAAAGGTAAAAACACATTATAAAGAGTCAAAATAATGTTTTTATAAGTAAATATATGAGATAGGAAGTCAATATAATGAGTTTAAAAGGTCAAAATATGAAGTCAAATCATACATTTTGAGTCTAACAGGTAAAAATATGAGATTAAAAGTCAAAGGTAGGAATTGGATGGTGAAATCATGCAATGAAATTTTAAAAAATTAGTTGAAAAGTCAAAATATGTCTTAAAATTTAAATATCTGATTCCAAAAGGTCAAAATGTGTCACAAAAGTTAAAATTGTGAATTGAAGAGGTTAATATATGAAATAAAAAGTCAAAATCATAGGTCTAGGTCATAATTCTGAGATGCAATATTGAAAGTATGAAATGAAACCACATTTCTGACTTTTTACCCAATAAATTTTCTCTTTAGTTTATCCATTTTTATGACTTAACAAGGATATTTTAAATCATTAAGGTTAAGTTTGTATTTGTATAGTGGAGGAAATCTGCAGATCTCATTCTGGTGGGCCAGTTATAATAACAATATGATTTGATCCTGGGGGCATAACTGTATTACTTTACGATGGGCTGGATTTGGCCCCCGGGCCTTTAGTTTGACACCAATGTGCTACATCATCTTGAATGATTTCAGGAGAAAATCATGGATCGTTCTCACAGATCTGTCTGAAATAGACTGGAGACTTTAATCTCATTTGAAACTATTATGCTGTTTAGAATAACATGTAACTGATTTATAAAAACCAAACATAAGGAACAGTTTTCTATATGTAAAAAAAAAAAAAGAAAAACCCTAAACCCATCATTTGTGTTTATGAGGACTGCTTCCTTATGTACAGGTCCAACTGTGTCCCTCTATGAACTACATTTTAGTGCTTAAAAAAATCCCATAATTCAAGAACAAATATAATCCACAGACTCCACAAAAATAGCTTCAAGTATTGTTCCTCATTCATCCCTCTGAGGCTTAAAGTGCCAAATTTAGAAATTAAGGATGCTTCCATCTTCAGTAGCAATGGCTCCGTGCTACCCCCCTCTCTTTAGAAAATATCATCCCAATTCTAACACAGTCTTTGCCTGGCCCTACAATTCAAAACAAGAGCATAAAAAATAAAAGATTGGCAGATAATCCTCATCTGTCTAGCAGTTCAACCGAATAAAAATTAAATCTCAACTCTGTTGTTATACAGTGGTGATGTTGCAGGATTTCTTTGAGGTCCAATGTCTGTTTTAAAGGCAACATATTATGCAAAAATCACTTTGTCAGACTTTTCCACCAAAATTATGTGCCCCTGGCCTGCCCACAATCCCCTCAAGAATCAGAAACACTCCCCTCAACTTTC
Source organism: Cheilinus undulatus (assembly GCF_018320785.1). Classification (NCBI taxonomy): domain Eukaryota; kingdom Metazoa; phylum Chordata; class Actinopteri; order Labriformes; family Labridae; genus Cheilinus; species Cheilinus undulatus. The sequence goes on along the minus strand of NC_054867.1, from coordinate 5,918,099 downwards.
TTCACATTCTATAAAATATGTGCTGAAACAAGCCATCCTCAGATTTTTCCCCTCATGGTGTCATTTGTGGAGTTAGCCCCACCCCCAGGTTCAGTTGGCCCTGCCCTCTTGGAAAAAAGTCCCACCCTCCTTTCCTGATCAGGAGAGCCTAATCCATTAAGCCACATCCATTTCCTGGTCAGGGGCGGAGTCAACAGCTCAGTAACATTTAAAGCCACAGACACAGAAATGGTTCGTTCTGAGCAGAGCAGAAACAGCGGGGTTTTTTTTAGACATGCAAAAATCAAATGCTGGAGTGTTTTTTTTTCAGCAACAGCAGCGTGGTGTGAAACTACTGGGCCTAATGTGAAAGCGCCCTTAAATAAAAGAAATGGCATCTGAATGATTGCATGATATGTCATGCATAACATTTCTGCTGCAAATAAATAAATAAATAAAATAAAAGTTTAAAAATTGTATTTTGAGACAAATTTCAGGTGAAAGAAATATTGCACCTTTTGCTGTTTGAAAATTGCACTAGGCCATATTCTGATTTAATCTAATTTTCGATTAATTGCCCAGCCCTACTGCCAAGTATCTCATACAGCCTAACCTGAAAAATTCAGAAATATCCCTTTAAGGCTGATAAGCTAAAATGGCATCTGACACCATCAAAAATGTTGCAAGTGAATGAATTAACTGGTGACGATTGATGAGATTTGGATTGTGTCAAAAACTGAGAATTGTGCTGCCTTACAGAACTGAAATAGGTATTTTGCTGCTTTACACAGGCTTTAGAATACTGATCATGGGGGCTTCTGGGGGCCATATCAGGCCCCCCAAAGCTTCCTGTCAGGCCCCTGAAAGATCATTAAATTCAGAAAAGCAGGAAAAGAAAATGTTGTGGTTTAAAGAGTATCTTAAAAAGTATCTGGCTTTAAATGTCTGCAGCTGTTACAAAACGATTCATGTTCGAATAGTTTTAGAATGACAACATTTGATCTGTTTTAATAGAAATTCACTTTTCAGCCATTATCAGTAAATATTTTTTAAAATGTGTTAAAACTGGCAAAAATGTCCAGATAAAGTGGTTAGAGATTAGGCAATAAGCATCCAAATGGGTTGTGGAGTGGCATAAAGGGACAAAAACTTACAGGAAAAGTGGTGAAAAGAGGTTAAAATGTGGCAAACCAATAGTATAAAAGGAAAAAAGAAGCAAAAGGTATATAAAAATTGGCAAAAATAAACAAAAAGGTGACAAAAAAAATAAAAAAGGAGGGATAAAACAGGCAAGGAAAGTGATTTAAAGGAGTTCAAGGATGGCAAAAAATTTAGTTAAGGAGCCAAAAAAGGGCAAAAAGTATCAAAAATGGGTTAAAAGTGGCATAATGGTGAAAAAATAGCCAATGGCAAAGCAGTGAAAAGGCAGGAGAGTGGGTTAAAGAGTGATAAAATAGTTAAAAGAGGCAAAAATGGGTTTAAAGTGGCACAAAGTTTGGCAGAAATGGCTGAATGAAGCAATGAATGAGTGAAACGTGTGAAACATGACTTCATATTGGTGCTAAATCATAATTGTTGAGGGCCCATTTTCTAGGATTTTCAGGAGCCCAGCCAATTCTGTGGACATGCCTGTCTCCTTATACGGCATTATGGATCAGGATAGATCTCACTGGTAATGTTTAAAAATGTCCTGGGATTGACAGGAAATACTATACTTATAAGATAATATTTTAATCAGAACAAAATATTGATTTAATTTGTCTTTATTTGGAAGTCTGGCCCCCAGAGACTCTGTAAGACTAAATCTGGCCCTTGTGCAAATGACCCCTGCTTTAAAAGATGCAAGCACATGAGTGAAGATAGCAGTCTAGTTGCATTCTTGTGTGAGCGTGGAGAGACAGTGTTGTTGGGGTCAGTCAAAAGTTATCAAGATATCCTCTGGCTACACTGGAAGCCATAAAAATCACCCGAAGCTAAACCTTCGCCATAAAAATCAGGACATTTAGTTTGGACAATATGTTGTAATATTCAATAGCAAATGTACGATATTTGAAGTCAGTGATTTGATTTCTGCAACAAATTTAAAGAAAAAAAAAATGTAGACATAGTTCCATGAAAATGCAGCAGACCAAGACTTTTCTCTGCAGTTCTGGGTTTGGGAACTTAAAACTTTGATTTTATAACCCGCCCCCTCACCTCACAGTCTCCAACACACACACACACACACAGCCCAAAGGGAAACAACAGGATACTGAAGAACACTACATTTGCAATTGGAGCAGACACAGTTAACCCCGACAGGATTTTCTCCAAATCCTTCAATTGAATTTCTCCCTCCCGCGAGGGGAAGAAGCTGCTCCCTATCCAGCCCAATATCCCCGAGCAAACACTTGCGTCAGCTGTTTGTGTTTGCCAATACATTATGACTATGAATATTTTAAAAGCAAAATGGAGTTGTTTTTTTCTCCTGAAACACTCATCACTCTGTGGAGGAACCTGTGTTCAGACTTTATTTAAAGGTATTTCTCTCAGCATCCCATAATTATACAGCTTGTTGGGATGGAAAGAACAGGCAAGGTATTGATCCATAAATTTCTCTCTTTCTTGTTATCTTCCTCAAAGAGGTTTTGGAATATCAATACCAAGCAGATACAGAAGGATGAAACAATTCTTTATAAATAGAATGAAGCATATTCCCCTTTAAGACTAAGGCAGGAATATTTTCTTTAATCTCCCAGAGGCCTCATTAAAATATCCCTTAAAGTTTGATTTTGTGGGACAAGTATTTCAGAGACAGCTTGTATTATCTTGTTAAAAAATAAATTGACAGTGCATGTGAATTCTTGGCTGTCAGGAGTTCTTTCCCCTTCTTTCAGCGTCTCACGTGTAATTCCTGCTGGTGTGTTGCGCTGATACTGTCAGCGCTGCAGGTTCACTTACAGGACAGAAGCCGTCCCTAGTAGAACTGATAGTAAACATAATGGCCTGATTTGAATTGCCTCAGTGTTGTTGAGGAGAATGAAGCCTTCTGTTATCTACGGCTCCACACTAATGTTTATTTTCTGTGTCCTTTCATTGTACTCGATGCCTATCAGCTGTGTTATTGACAGGGAGAGCGTTTCAGACTGGCGTGAACCATGCATGTCCCTCTATTTTATTCAGCTGCATTTATGTGATATAAATTGAGTGAATGCAATTGATTTTGGGCATCTGCCTTTCAATGAAGGGAAAGTTAGTGAAAAGAGAAAGAGACAGCAGCACCGCTGTGCAGCCGAGAGGAGGAGAGAGAAATGTGTGTGAGAGCGATAGAGACAGACAGATGGTGTTGCTACACCGAAGCATGCCCTAATGTAGTTTAGTTCAGCCCTTATCACTGCCGGCAGAATTGCGGCACAATTTAAAAAGATAGAGCCAATAGTAAACGACTTTAGCTTCAAAGATTCATTATAAATAAGCACATTACTGGAAGTGGTTTCCAAAACAAACAGTACCAAATTTTTGTCGTTATTTAGTCCAGGTAAGTTATTACACTTTTGACAGCACTGCTTTCTAAAAAATATATCATAAGCTCAACATAATAGCGATGTGTTTTAGAGGACGGCTGTGAGAACACGTACCGTCACTCATCAGTGAGAGTGATACCACATGCTTTGTGAGTATTGCTCATTTGTGCTCTATGTATGTAACATGGATAAGAGCTGTCTGTTCATTCCTTGCATTCATTTCATCCAATCCTCTCAGAGCTTACAGATACAGATTAAACGTTGCAATACCTCCCCTAATTGTGGGGGCAGTGTGGAGCAATGTATCCTAAAGTTCAGCCAAAGCAGCAAAACATGACGGAGAAGAATGCACTGAAAAAGAACTTAAGCAAACTCTCTGATGAAATGTGGCCTGTGGTCCAATTTGACTGGCCTGCAGCAAATTCTGAAAGGTATAGTTCAACATTGCCTATTGCCATAATTCTTATAGTCTTAGTAATAGGTTTGTTACCTTTAGTTGTCATTGCAAGCTATTTTTATCAGCGCTGCCAAGTTCGGAGCTGCTGTGCCAACTCTATGGAGTCTTACGGTATTCCGGCTTTTCCTCATCAAACTCATCAAATACACAATCCAACAACTTGAAAACGCTCTCGTGGACAAGTTTTGACCTGCACATTCACCACACTATGAAATAATAATGTATAATTATGGAAAATTACGACACATGAAGCAAATACTCTGAACTATTTCTTGAGTAAACCACTGGGCGGAGTGACAGTGCAGCAGCCGTGTCTGGAGTGTAGTTCCGGCTTTGTATTTAGCTTTAAAACAGCTCCGTCTCCTAATGTTCCATGATTGTTGTGTTGAAGTGTTGAAGTATCCCTTTAACCTGACACACCAGATGGATGTGTTTCACACATCCATCTGGGAAACCTTCAATATTAAGCATTTGGGAAAGGGCAGAGGATTTGAAAAAAACTCGGAGTGTAACTGGATGAATGTTCTGTCTGTCACATATTTACGGGCCAAAGAGCGACAAAACACGTGACATAGTGGCGACCGAGTGGTGCATGCGCAGCTACTGAGGAGTAACACGAAACATGCAGACTATAGACATGTCAGTACAAAACTTTTGGCGTTTTTGAAAAGGAAACACCTCACTGCTGTTCTTTGTTCTTCTTTTAACGAAGAAATGTTGTCAAGTTCTGATAAAACTGGCGCTTTAGCAGCATCCACGCTAAGCTCTTCCACCATAATTGCACCGGCCTCTTGTTGCTGCTTGCTTACGTCACGATTCCGCCATGCCAGAAAGTACTGCCCCTTGACGCTGATTGGTCCTGTCACTTTCTAACCGGGTCCAAATGGTTCAGACGGGAGATTTGCAAGATGGATTCACCAGTGAGAAACAAGGAAATGGGCGTATCCATCTGCTTTGCAAGGTTAGCAAATTCTATAAATAAAAGGAAATATGGTCCACATTTGAACATAGAGCTTGCGCTTGGCTGTTTTGCACTTCATAGTTTTAGCATAAGCAGAGGTGTCAAAAGTATTCACATTCATTACTCAGGTTTAAAAAGACTTCTGTAGAAGTTGAAGTATCAACTCAAGCTTTTTACTCAAGTAAAAGTGTAAAAGTACTGGTTTAAAACTACTTAAAGTATAAAAGTAAAAGCAATTTAAGGGGGGAAAAAGCCATTAAGGACAAAAGCTTAGGCTGCATCACAGAGTCCCATAGTGCACTACCCCACATCCCCAAAAAAACATTTTTCTCAAGGCCATAATGACTATAATGTTATAATCAAATGTTAATGTTGAAAAAATTTGGGATGCACCTGTTTCAGCCGAATTTATGCCCATTGAAAATGAACGAATTTTAGTACAATGCAAATACATTTAATAACAATATATGTGTAAATGTCTACTGAGCATAAACATGTCTGATGGAGCGGTAGATATGATGACTAGTTGCCTATAAGTATTGGCCTTCCTGGCTACCAACCTCCTCGCTGGTGCTTGGTTGGGACATTTCGCTCGATTTCTCTTGAGTCTCTGCCATGGGCATCTTCATACTTGGCTACATACGTCTGCTATTTCCTTGCTGGAGTGTGACGTGATTTGTGCCATGTGCGTAGGTGCGGTGGATCGTGTACAAACCAATAGGGTGTTGGAATGGTATAATGTTTATACTTCTAATTCAACCACAATCAAATTCACTCTATCCGAATGGCACAATCTATCGGGATAGGTTTTTTTTTTTTTTGTGTGTGTGTGTGTTTTTTAATAAGGACAAGTCGGAATGAAAACAAGCTGAAAAGAAATAGGAGTAACGAGGCTAGCTTTGCCCTGATCAGCTGATCTAATGCAAGCCCTCATCAGCTGTGGCCAGCTGCTCTCATGCTATCTTATTTATACTGCTCTTGCCTGGCTATGCTCTGCTGCTCTCTCTGCAAGCCGCTCTTGCAACCCTCCTCCACCCCAGCTCCTCCTTTATTCTGCTTCTGACTTAATAAATGTCCTATACCTCACCTCGTGGATATTAAAGTGGCCCCAACATCCTTTTACATTTCTGTATGTTGCACTCAGTGGAACAAGTTTGGACACCCCTGACCTGGGCTCTAGGGCTGGGTCTTTCCCACAGCCTCACAGTACAATACTTCTCACAGTGCATGGTGATTTGGGATAATCAATGAAAAATAATAAACATGTCCTACACTGAATTCACTACAGTAGCTGCTCTTTATTGTAGAGGATAATAGAAGAGGTGTATTTTTAAGGTTCTTACACTTCAATAATAATAATTATAATGTAGTTATAAATGAATGTAAATACAGTAATATTTATCTTTCTAAACTTTCAGTGGCCCTCTGTGTTGCCTCTCTTGCTGTTATTTTTTGTACTTTTCATGATATTCTACTTTCACTTTACTTAAAGCCCACTTGCTTGTAGGAATGGCTTTTTGCTTTTCATAAAAATGCATTTTGAGTAAATTTGAGCTTATAAACTCACCAGAAGGCCACCATGTTGTGGTCTGCACTGGTAGTGTGACATCACCTGGCCGGAGCGCTCCTGAGCCGTGTTTATGCAGTAACCAACCCTTTCAGACTGGCAGTGTGTCCCCTGCTTGCAGCTGTTGCACGTATCTTCACACACCATCACAGCTTTCAGACCAGGAGTGAGTTTGCTCAGTTTATCTCCCTGCTGTCTCAGCCTTGTCATTCTTCATAAGTTTCACCTCAATAAGCCCCCTACAAGTGACTTTGTTCAGTTTATAGTAGAACTGTGCTGGTAGACTTTCAAAATAAAAGCATTTTGTATAAACCAAGGGAATTCCTTCGACAAAATGCTACAGTGGGCTTTAACTTTGAAACCCCCTCGTGAGTGTTTCATACTGTGTTTATCTTTCCCTGTGGCAGATTTTACCCTGTGGAAATGGAAAACTTCATAAAGAGTAGAAGTTTGGAGAACAACTTTGAAAACAGACGCATTTCAGCTTGTGACCTTCATCTGGTTCATCAAGAAACAGATTTCAAACATATTCTACCAGGGTGGATGTACGTATTTGCTACAACAAGGTAAATATGGCTCTGTATTTATGAATTCCTAGTCTACTTTGACCATAGCCTCTTGTGCTGTGTGGGAAAAAAAATAGACAAGACCTCAAATCTCAAAGTTCTCTGAGTGTGACATGTGTGTATCAGCATGTGAGATGCAGCCCTCACACAGGTTGCCAGTCTGAAGCAGCCAGTTAAAGGGATACTTCAACATTTTGGCAAATTCGCCCATTGCCATAATTCCTATAGTCTTAGTAATAGGTTCGTTACCTTCAGTTGTCGGTGCAAGCTATTTTTAGATCGCCGCTGCCGAGTTCGGACCTGCTGTGCCAACTCATTGTAAGCAGACGGTATTCCGGCTTTCCCTCATCAAACTCATCAAATACACAATCTACAGCGTAGTACACTGAGGAGCGCTGTGGCCAAGTGATGACACACTACCAGTGCAGACCAAAACATGGCGGCCTCCTGTTAAGATTATAAGTTCAGATTTACTCAAAATGTGGATATCTAGTGAGTTTTTTTTTTTAATATACTGTACATATGAGAGATAGAAATATCTATCCAATAAGGTGAATTTTTCTGATCATGCAGGGTTTGTTTTAACAGTCCTCAACAGAAAACAGAAGTGAAGAGTGGAGATGGATAGAGCTCAGCAGCACTGGTCTGTATCATTGGTTTGATTGAGAGCTCCCTGATGCGTCACTACAGAATGCGATACATGACTGTCATAATTAGCATACGAGGAAAAATTAACCATTTTATCCAGAGACCAGTTGTTGTTTTGGTGAAAATGAACAAATCTGACAGTCTCTAAGCAAACAGGGTATTTTGGTGCACCTCTGGCTGGACTCCTGGTTGAGAACAAGTGCTTTATATACCTTCAGTGTATCATGATGAAGCAACGGCTGTGACAAGGCTCTGGTATTTGACAGATGAGGATGAATTCTGACCTTGAGTGTCCCTATTTCATCGTCACAAACGTCAACATTTATCCATCACTTTAACAGATTAATGCAAGTCCATAAATAATGTACCAGATAAAAGTATAAGCAGCCATTTGAGTCAACAGTCAGAAAAATGACCCAAAAAAGACCTTACTGCTACTGTGCAGCAGAAAATACTGCTAATGCTGTCTCAGCTGACCTCTGAAGAGAAGAGAGACTCTAAACAGTCAACATGTCAACATTTCATTACCTTGTTCATCTCTCACCGTTAACCTTTCCTGGCTGTGTATTTCCCTTCAGTCTGATTTATACACACTCAGCACGTCAATTCAGCTTACGATACAAAATGTCAAAACATATTGAACCAAATTCTGACGAAGCGAGGTCATCTTTTATCGCTCACATTAAAAGAGATCATTTCCTGCAGGAAAAACGAGCGCTGCTGTAACGTCTGGACGGATCGCTCCTGTATATTTTGGAAGGCGGAGTTTGCTATCAGCTGCAGAAATTTATAGCTGTCCACCGACTCAATTTCCTTGCCCTCTATTACAGCAGGCAGTAATCCTCTAAAATGTATTGCCTCATCCTTAGATTTTAAAATGTTGAAGTCAAGTGAGGATTCATCTCAGCACAATACAGAGTCATCAGTAATATGGCCGTCTGTTCTCCTGGAAGGAGGACCCCTGCGGTTCACAGGATGACTCCCACAAATCTGTGCTTCCTCTGCACTAAATGGGCTTCAAGACATCAAATATTCACAGTAAGTGCTGCTGTTCTCCTCCACTTTTCTAATCATTATATTTTATGGACCCTACTCAAGCTAAATTGCGTCATGTACAAGTGATACCTTACAGGGATTATGGGAGTTATACTGTCTAATTCAATTTCTAACACAGCATATGAAAACAGTAAAACACCAGCACTAATCGTTAGATCACAGCTTCCTGTTTTACTGATCATACATAATTTATCCTATAGGTTCCAGTCTTTCACAGTCAAAAAACCCTCTGTATAAATGTCCCTGATGTCAAAAGTTGTCAGTTCACCTGAGTTTATCCAACTTCTCTCATTACCTTAGCACAGTTACTCAACCCTGCTCGACCTAACAGATAAATCGTTGAAAAATAGCTTTGCAAGAACCACAATCTAACTGGTGAAAAGTGGCAAAGAAAGGGTTAAAGTGGCAATGAAATAAGTTAAAAGCAGGCAGCATTAATGGGTGAGAAGCAAAAAAAAAAGATGCAAAAATGGGTGAAAAGGGGCAAAAATTGTGAGAAAAAGTGGCAAAAACAAGGGCAGAAAGTGGCAAAAATAGGTGAAAAGTGACAATAATGAATTACAGATGGCAAAAATTGCCAAAAAGTGGCAAAAAAAAACTGCAAAACATGAGTGAAAAGTGACTAAAATGGGCAAAAAGCTGCAAAAAAGTGGCATGCAAATGGCATAACTGTGTGAAAAGTGGCAAAAAATAGGTGAAGAGTGACAATAATGAATCACAGGTGGCAAAAATGGTCAAAAATAATAACAGCTGAAACCCCCAGTTGGAGCCCACGGGTGGATGCTGGGGTGGAGGTGGGTTGAAACGAGAGCACAGTCCTGATCCAGGGAAGAGCAGAGGAAGAGACCGGAAAAATTGCAGCTGAAATTAACCACTGATTTAGGAGGATGTGAGTCATGTGATTTGAGTAAGATATGAATCATTGAGCTCAGGATTATCGACTGAACTAACTTGCGAGCTTTGTTACATAAGTGTGGGAAACAAACTGATTAATGTGACTTGTAATGAATGATTTTTGAGGTCAAGGTTTCCCTTTTTAAGGTTTTTTTGGGGAACAATATTTCAAATTAAGACACAAAAGAGCCACACGTGCCTCAAGAGCCACCTGTGTGTTCCTATCATAATGGATTTATGTGTCTTATCATCAGGAAACAAGTCTTTTTCATCATGTATATCCAATATTTAACTTGTGACTCAGAACACATTACAATTTGCAGGTCAGTGTGATGTGCCAAACCATGACCGTGATGCCTAGAAGTCTAGATTTTAAGAAAACAACCCCAGTTTTCTCTGAACCATGTAATTATAACCCATTTTTAACATGGCAGAGTGCGATAACATTAGTCCAAAAAGGTTTATACTGTCATCAGAAACATGTAGATGAAATAACACAAAGTATTATGCATTGGCATAGTGTAAAGTGACATAGCGTTACATTTCATGATGTAGTGTGAAGTATTGTAATGCAACATTACATGACAAAGCAAAGCATGGTATAGCCTGGGCACCAGTTTAGTTCAGTGTAGAGCACTGGATCAGCTGTTGGTCTCTGTGCTGTTTGGTGCTCCCTGTATTCCCTGTCTCTCTTCAGCTGTCCTTTTAAAGCGAAGGCAGAAAAGTCAAATATAATCTTATATTAAAAGCAAAGATTGATTAATTAAAGAAAAGCATTGTATAGCCTGACGTACTGTAGTGTAGAGCAGTGGAATGGAAGGTGGTAAATGCCACATCTGGCATAGATTCAGTGTTAGTCCTGTTTAATAAAATTTGCTCTTCCAGCAGTGCCAAATGGAGTGCATTCTTTTTCTTTAGCCTTGTGCCGAATTCCCTGTGTCAAAGCTTCTTTAGAAATCCCCAAAAGCTTAATTTTACTTGACTTACTGACAATGTTAAAAGGAACGCCGCATGATCAGACAGGTTCATCTTGTTGGATAGATATTTGTATCGCTCAAAAGTATATTGAACTAAAAATCTCCCTAAATACCCCACATATCTGCATTTTGGGTAAATTTGAGCTCATAAACTCACCGGGAGGTCGCCATGTTTTAGTCCACGCTGTTAGTGTAACGTCACAGTTCCACAGTGCTCCCTATGAGCTCCTCACTGTTGCCATAAGTAACCGTTTTTCAGACGATTTTGCTTGCAGCTGTTGATGACATGAGTTTTCTGCGTGTTGGTTTTGCCTCCCTGCTGTCAAAGCTCTGTCATTCCTCCTAAGTTTTACCTCAGTAAAACTCCCTACAAGTGACTAGATTCAGTGTATAGTGGAAGCGTGCCAGGAGCTTTTCAAAATAAAAGCAGTGTACTTATGAACAAAGTTTCTCCAAAGAAATGCTAAATTGGACTTCTACTTTAAAAACCGCAAACTGGAAGTGCTTTCGTACTGTTTATCTTTACCTGAACCGTGTGGAAACAGAAAGCCTTATAAAGAGTAAAAGTTTGGGGTATTTTAGCTCGTGGCCTTCATCTCGTTCATTAAGAAACGGATTTCAAACGTAATCTACCGATGTGGATTTAAATATTTGCTACAATAATGTAAATATGGCTCTGTATTTATCAATTTCCTGTCTAGATAGGCAGATAACCTCTGGTGTTGCAAATATAAAATAGAAGAGACCTCAAATTTTAAAATTCTCCGTGCGTGAGATGTGCTGTGTTTCTAAGATGGTTAGTGCACAGAAACGACGAGCAGGAACTGTGACATCACAGCACCAGCATGGACCAAAACATGGCAGCCTCCTGGTGAGTTTATAAACTCAAATTACTGAAAATACAGATATCTAGTGAGTTTTTTAGTACAATACACAAACTAGAGATACAAATATCTACCCAACAAAATGAACATGTCTGATCTTGCAGGGTTCCTTTTCAGCACATTTCGTCCCCACATTTCCTGTCTATCATAAACTGAACTAGCTAAGAAACAAAGAAAGAAAGAGTTCAGCCTAGGCACTGCTTTAGCTCAGTTTGTAGAACAGGTATATGCCATGAGGCCGCAGTCCATGCTGCACTGCTGCACAAATTACATTAATGCCAAGCTGTGCAATCACATAACGGCATAAAATGCTACTATTACAGATGTTCTAGTGCCAATTTTTACAGAGGACTGTGTATTGGCTGATGCAGAGTACCAATACCAGCGTAAACTTTCTGGACCAACTGTGCTGTGGAGACTGGCTCATTAATTTATCCCTATAGAGAACTCAGGGCATGGCACCGCAAAAAGAATGGTAACACACAGTCTTAAAGTTGTTTTCTGCTAATTATTGTCGAGTTCTAGTACTAAAAATTAAAATAATGATGAGGCCACATCACACGCTCTGTCTACTGTAGACTCTTGTTTTAAGACAGAATTACCTTTTTTTAGTAATCTTAACAATGAGAATGGGCGCACTGACATTGTAAAAAAAAAAAAAAAAAAAAAAAAAAAAGGTGTGTGTGTGTGTGTGTGTGTGTGTGTGGGTGGGGGGGGGGGGGGGTAAAAATGGGTGGACAAAATGTTAGAAAGGGAAATATAAGTGTGAAAATGAGTTGAAATTGGCAAAAAAAAAGGGGTTTAAGAGCTGGCTTAAGGTGGTATAGATAAATAATTTCAATATCAGAACCCAATATTTGCCTCACACAATTTTTAAAATGAGGTTACTGTAACCTCTAATTCCCACATACAACGAGGTCTATTTTTAGCACCTGCTGCTGCCAAACCGCGTCAATACCTGTCAATCAGAAAGCTCCAGAAGAGGAAGTCACAAGCATAGAATATCTGGTTCTTTCAAAATAAAACACAATCCACGGACTCCACATTGTAAATCATCAATATATCAACATCACATCTCATCCTGCAGCGAGATCAGAGGGTCACTGAGAGGTCAGTGGGTCACAGAGCTACAACGGTGCCATTGATGAGGAAAAGTGAACTTTTGGGGACATTTAGCCAAAGAATTTTACATAAAACCACAGATCCTTTAAGCAAACATGAACCTTTTAACTTCCTAATGTACTCACACAATGGCGAAAGCAATAATATCATGGACTTATACCAGAGAGGATGATAAATTAAGCCCCGAAGGTAAAATAGTCTGCTGTTGGCATACTAGTCCTGCTTGAACTCACCTTCTCCCATGATCTCTTCCTGCTGATCAGGGCTGCCGCGTTGCAGTGCTCTAGACTCGGCGCTTCGGTGCACTGTGCAGTCGTCCTATGTGGAAGGTAGGATGCTAGCACTGATGCTACTGATCCAACGCATGTGCATTTATATCAGCAATAAGTCACAGCTAGGAGGAAGGGCCAATTCATTGGGTTTTTCAGGGGCCCAGCCAATTAAAATGGGCAGACCTGAGTATCTGATTGGTGCATGAACATGTGTACTGGCCAGTGCAAAGACCTGCATTTCAAACAGACATGGACAAATTTCCAATACTGTATCAAACTAGGAACAACTCTGCAGAAAGGCCTTTATGTTTACAATATAGCAACTGTTGTACTTTTATTTTCACAAAAGGAAATCTTCTATTTTATGTAAAATATGACTTTAATAAAAGATAAGAGTTTTACTTTCAAAGCAGTGGCAGGAAAAACTTGTTTTCTTTTTCTTTTTTGTTACTTAATGTGTTTAGATAAGAAATTCACACTTCAAAACTATCATTATTGGCTGAAGTTTTCTTGATTTTTATAATTTTGTGAAGAAATAATTGGACATTATAACCAAACTTTGCGGCTCTGTGCTGCACTGGTTGCAGATTCAACTTCCAGTTCTACATGTTGACTGAGACATTTTACATATCAGCTGCATTTTCACCGGCTATGTGGTAAGTTTGTGTTTGTTTTATATGTTGTGGTTTAAAGAGTGTATCTAATTTTTGGCCCATTTTTAAAGTTAAGTTTGAATTGTTGGAATTTTAGGGATGTTTTTAAAGTTTTCATCCTTGTAGTTTCTGGATGTGGTTTATCTTAAGATGAGCAGGCTATAATTCTAGAGTAGAATCACCTTTTCTTAACAGTCAGACTTTACCATTAATCACAATCCCAATGTTTTCTTACCATGATTACATGAGGATGAGCTGAGCAGCTTGTTCACTCTAGAATCACACATTGATGGCTTTTATTCCTCTCTTATTCCAGTCAAGCGGATCATTTCTAACCATTATTTGTTCTTCTGGGTGCAATAGCGAGAGATTCCTGGTAAGGCTGATGAGTTTGGGGATGCACAAATCTCCAGGAGGATCCGATCGCTATTTAACTGTGGCTCTAAGAGAACCTAAAATAACATGATGCTCCAAAGGAGGCTGGTAACGATACAAATAGGAATACCACATTAGCAGATAGATGCTAAATGGCTGGGCTTTATAAATGAACCTCAAAACAGAATTTATATGAGTACTATGCTAGCTGGAGGCTATGTGTTGCACACAAAATGGGTGCCATTCAGGCTTTATCATTTTAGGGAGAAAACAAGTTGACAATTTCACGTCTGATGGAAGATGTGTTTTCTGTGGGAAGTAAACACACTTCAAACACACAACAAATCTTCTCTCACCTGAGGCAGAAAACCACAATGATTATCAGCCGATGCTCTCTGACAAGGACACTGTTTGAGTTCAACCCTGTCATGGACAACATGGAGCCTGTCTGATTATGATTAGGAAAGTAATCAGAGGTAATTGCAGTTCTGTCAAACTATTCATGCTGCACATCTCTCTTGTGGTCATGACTTTCAGGTAGAAAATTAATACAAGAACCATCTGTCCTTCTGAGCAAGTCAGAGGAGTTATTTTAACATTGAAACAGGCCTTAATGACAGAGGCATGATGGGAATGACAATCAGCCAACCATTTACACTCCTGGATTATAAAAGTAATGTTACAGAAACTAAATGCTTTTCTCTCAAGGTCAGATGGGATCTTTGATGGACAGGCTGCCAAGGAGTCACACAGCCACCATGTTCTATCAGATATCTTTGCAGACATAATGGTTGTGTTCTGTATTTTATGCAAACTTCACACTTAAAAACCTCATGAAAGCATGCATTACTTGGGTGACAAAAAGGCGTGTTTAAGTACCCTCCTCATTGGCAAAACACACTAAACTGCCCTCTCGGGTGAAGAAAACACACTACCTCCAAAAGACCATTAGGACCAAGAAGTACTATGAAACATTACTGTTGCAATGACTTTCATGTTGGGCCTTTTCTTTGATCTATATTGAGCCAGAACTATATCTCACAGAACCAGTTTGGATTATCTGGTGCTAATATGGTGTTAAAATGCACTAGAATACAGGAAATGGCATCTACTTAATTGAAAATGTGGATATTCTGCCCATTATCTTATTTACAGTGAAGGATAAGGTGAGCACCCTCTCATGTCAGATTGTGATAATGTATTTTTTTTCTGGGGGCAGAGACTTGTCCTTAAAGTTCCATATGTTGTAGCAGATGGAGAGTTTAAGCCTTTTAACCTTTTCTGGACAGATGGATTAATCACCGTCTATTTAGAGATGTTTTTATTTGTGACAGAGTTTCCCGTGTCATCTGTAGAAGGACATCTAGTGCTTTGGTCAACACAAGGCCTGTCAGATGCCTCTCATATACAGTAGGTGAGTGGCAGTCAGGTTGCCACCGAGCACCTGTGTCTTTGTAAGTTTATGCCTTTTTTGGCAAATGTGGCCTGCTGTTGCTGGCCTGTGTCCAGGGTATGGTGATATTTGTTTGTAAATACTGGGGATCTCTCTTCTGAATCTCTGGTCTCTGTGTGGAACAGGAGTGGGATCGTGGCGAGTTGCAAAAAACTGTCTGTTAAAGTCTGTGATCATTTCAGCACCGGCGTGGAGTGGACAGCTCCTCTGCTCTCAGGTGACTGTTGTCATGTAAAAGTGAAAACTTGAAACTAGAGTAACATTTTGCTTATTTGATCATTTTAAAATTCAGAATATTATTACCACTAGGAGACACCCAGTCTGATTTTGTGGGTGCATACTACCCAGAAACTTCTTTCAATTTCCCTTATCTAAAAAAAGGTGAAAAATGGAAAAT
Organism: Cheilinus undulatus; assembly: GCF_018320785.1. NCBI lineage: Eukaryota > Metazoa > Chordata > Actinopteri > Labriformes > Labridae > Cheilinus > Cheilinus undulatus. Next base: position 5,902,335 of record NC_054867.1, on the reverse strand, counting down.
ACAATTTTTAAAAGCATGCCAGTGGGCAGTGATCTGTGATCTGTATTTGCATGTGTTTGACAGGGGTGTACAGTAAAGCAAGGTCAGCATACTAAAGCTTTCTTTGGTTTGGCTTTATTTTCCAGTTCAGATGTCGGGTACCATGACGCTGGGTATGAACTTTCTGTGGTTCTTCAATATTTCCACGTGGCACATCTTCAACAGAGAGATTAACTATCACAGGCTGTGTAAACCTGTCAGATTACAGTAATGATAAAGACATTCACAGTTAAAAAATGTCACTGGTGCAGCCTGAAAGGAGGGAGACAATGCAGAAAACTGTCCTCAGAATTTGTGTATTAAGAATTTTTTTAATGTTGATTTTGCCATTCAACAGATGGTTGGTGATTCTGATTTATTTCTAAGAGAAAACTTCCCAGAGTACAACTCCTAAACTTTAACAGTGACATTTTCAGCATGATAAATCAGGTATGATAGCTTTTGTTGCATGAAAGAACATTTGATTTAATGCAGTGTTACTCAACCTCGCTCAACCAAAGAGCCAAATTGTTGAAAAAATACTTTGCAAGAGCTACAATTGAAGTGGTGAAAAGTGGGTGAAAGCGACAACAGAAATAAGTTAAAGCTGGCAAAGTAGGTGAAAAAGCTGCAAAAAAGTGGCCAAAAATGGATGAAAAGGGGTAAAATAGGCAGAAAATGACCAAAACTGGGTAAGAAATGACAAAAAAAATGGGTGAAAAAGTGGCAGAAATGGGTAAGACATGACCAAAAAAAATGACTTTCAGGTGGCAATAATGTTAAAAAAAAGTGGCAAAAACATGACAAAAAATGAGTAAAAACTGACTGTAATTGGCAAAAAAGCAGCAAAAAGGTGGTGGGAAAGGAGTGAAAAATAACTAAAATTGGCAAAAAGCAGCAAAAAGATGGTAGGAAATGAGTGAAGAATGACTAAAATTGGCAAAAATTCACAAAAAAGATGGGGGGAAATGGGAGAAAGTGACATGTTATGGCAAGAGGCACCTTAAATGGCAAAAAAGTGGCAAAAAAAATTGAAAAAATGCAATTTTTCGAAAAGAAGGATAAAAGAGGCAAAAACTGGTAAAAAAGGGCAAAAATATGATTCAAGTGGCAAAAAGGGCAAAAAATTTCAAATAAGGCCAATGGAAATGTACAGACAAAAAATAAAGGTTGACAATTTTGAAAATTAAAGCCTACTTTATAAGTGTGGAAAACAAATTGCAATGGATAATTCTGAGGTCAAACTTTCCATTTTTATGGTTTTCCAGGGGAAAAATATTTCAAATTTAGACATTAAAGAGCCACAAATCCTCACAAAAGAGCCACATGTGGCTCTAGAGCCACACGTTAAGCATCACTGATTTAATGAGTTCAGGTATGAGAGCATATGCTGGTTTGGGACTTCGCCGAGTCAACTTTGGTGCGAACTGATCAGGCCTGGGATAGAGCACACCATGTGCCCACAAAAGCACAGCTGCCGTTTCAACACGCACTCAAGAGAAGTCTGTCATGGTGAAGAAAGAGCTGAGTCGAAAGGTGAAGCTCTTGATTTACCGGTCGATCTACATTCCCACCCTCACCTATGGTTATGAACGGTGGGTTGTGACCGAAAGAACGAGATCGCGGATACAGGCAGCTGAAATGAGTTTCCTCCGCAGGGTGTCTGGGCTCTCCCTTAGAGATAGGGTGAGAAGCCCGGCCATCCGGGAGAGACTCGGAGTAGAGCCGCTGCTCCTCCGTGTTGAGAGGAGCCAGATGAGGTGGCTCGGGCATCTGGTCCGGATGCCTCCTGGACGCCTCCCTGGTGAGGTGTTCCGGGCAAGTCCCACTGGGAGGAGGCCTCAGGGAAGACCCAGGACATGCTGGAGAGACTATGTCGCTCGGCTGGGCTGGGAACGCCTCGGGATCCCCTGGGAAGAGCTGGATGAAGTGGCCAGAGAGAGGGAAGTCTGGGCTTCCCTGCTTAGGTTGCTGCCCCGCGACCCGATCTCGGATAAGCAAAAGAAGATTGATGGATGGATGGATGGAGTCTACCAAAGATTGAATATAGATGACAAGAGCATTCACTTTGCCACCCTCCCACACAAACAGAATTAATATCTGCTGTCAGAGGAGGAAGTCAGTCTCTGTGACTTCAGTGTCCCTGCACAGGGGGAAAGCTTGCTATCAAGGTGTCTGGGAAGAAATGCTAGGAGGGTGGTTGGACGAAAGTTCTGTCCGTCAAATTCATCACGGGCCAATCAGAGCAAAGAATGTGATGTAGTAGCACAAACCTGCACCTCTGGAACAGACCTACTGGTAAAAGCTACTGTAGCTTAGGAACTGTAGATTATGATGTGGATTAAATGTCGTGGTCAATCCAGAAAAGAGCAAAAATGTCTTCTCCACCAAAAGGAGCTCACAGTGTGGCTCTTTTATCTTGTATTGATAAAGAAATGTGGCCCAGTTCTAATTAAACTGCCTCTCTACCAATGCTACAGCAGAGCTAACCACTCCACCAGCTTCTACTGCACAGACCCACACTACACCCCCCGCCCCCTTACACCGTTACTCATGCAAACTCCTGCCGATGCAGGTTGTCAGAAGGGAAGAAATATCTTTTGCACCATAAAAAGTTTTCAGTGCTGTGTCTTTCTCTTTATTGTATAATAATACGGTCCAGTTGCTACTAGGGATGCAACTAATGACTATTCCAATAGTCGCCTAGTCACCTACAACTAGGGTTGCCACCTTTTGAGCATAAAAATAAAGGACACCCCACAGGCCACAGCCATCACGGGCCGGAGGAATGGGGTGCCTGTACAATGACTACTATTACCACTCTTTGAGTTTTGTTGTGGAGGCCATTGTTTCCTTTTTTGAGTGTTTTGAATAGGGCTGAACGATTTGAGAAAATAATCCAATTGCAATGTTTTTCATCCAATATTGTGATTCCAGTTTAACATGCGATTATTCTTCAGGTTCCTCATCTTATAAGCCATTCTATATTATAACACACAAAGCTATCTCCCACAGAAATTTATATCCAACAACCCAAAATCTACAAACAAATTTATAAAAGTGCCCCCTTCCCAAAAAAATCTAATCAACATCCCCAAGTGTTCATGAAATTAACTAAAGTTTCAAACCTAATTCTCCCCAAAATCTACAAATGAATCTTAAAATTTCCCTAAAATACCTACAATTTTCTAAACAAATGTCCAAAGAAATTCAAATTGAAATTCCTAAAAATTTTAAAATACATTTCTCAAATTTCTGCAAAAATATCTACACATTTCTTTGATAATTTTCCTCCAAAATTCAAATGGATCTAACAAAAATGTCTTATTGTGAATATTTTGTCTAAATTTGTTATGAGTTGTAATGAAGGGAGTGATATTTTTATGGATCTTTTGAAGACAAAAATATACAAAAACAATAAGAGTAGGAACTTTTGTCAATTATTCTATAAAATATTGGCACTTGAATGTTTGCAGTATGTGTAGAGCAAAACACCTCTGCCTCAAAAAAAGAATAAATTCAACAACTATCAACAAATCAGTGTCAAAATATTAAGTGAGGGTCGAAAATACAGAGCAAATGGCCTCCTGTATTGACCCAAACAGGACGATACTGTATTTTAAAGGACGGGTGGCAACCCTATCTGCAACTGAAACTGTTAGTCGGCTTGTCGGGTGCTGCATTGTGGGATTCCTTTGATGGCTTTGACAGCTCAAATTTTATTTAATATTTTTTTACTAACAGCTTAAAAAGAACTTTGACATACTTACAAACATGGATGAACTAAAAATACAGACAAAAAGTCAGAGTTCTTTATTCAAAAACGTATTTAATAACATCATGGCAGCTACAATACAAAAGGTTTGTAAAAAGAGTAAAGTTTTTGTCCATTTAAAACCAAGGACAGGCAAAAGTGCTGATATAAAAATAAATTAATTTATCAAGAGAGAGATGACATGCATCACTTCCCATGTACCGTCACAGATAGAAAGGTAGAATGGGCTGGGGGTGGGGGGGGGGCAACGTAATGTTATACTGTTGAGTTGTAAGTTAAGAGGGAAAGGTTTCAGGTTCTGTCTGCAACACTGAAGTGTTGCATTAATGTTAAAAACCAGGATGACATCGCTAGTGGATGACCAGGGTTCGCTAGCATAGAAAGTAAAAACATAAGCTGGCTGCATCACTCATGAGTCCCGTGCCATCTCTTCAAATGCTTGTGCATTGCAGATGTGCTTCCATGATATGTAAGCTCTGCTTTACATATTTTACAAGCAATCTTTCTTTTTGAACCATCTAGAGTGAAATATTCCCAGACTTTAGAAGTTTCAGGATGTGCAGATGTTGCATCCGAAGCTGCCATTTCTCTCTGTTTTCTTTTCCTGTCGATCACTGTTGAGCATGCGCAACTCTCGACCGAGATGAATGACAGATAGCTCACTCCCAAGCATCTCAGCTTGAGAAAACATTTTGCAAGCACAATAGCAAAACGCTGCATTTAAAAAAGTGTGTGGACTTAACAAACGGGTCATCAACACTAAAATATGTCTGCGACGGAAGTCATTATTGATTACTGTTGACAACGGCAATGAAAAGTTGCATCCCTTGTTGCCGCTACACTCCACTGAGCTAACCCTGAGTAACACAGATGTTGTTATCCGTTCACAGCACAATTAAACCCCGCCCATGGCTTCCACCTTGTTCTCCTCAAATGATGCGGATTGGTCTGAACAGTGTCTGGTTTGCCACAAAAATTGCAGACGAGAGCTTTGGAAGATGGATTTGCCTGATAAAACTAGACAAGCACTCAGAGAGCACAGACCTCCGCCATTAGCCCTATCTCCCAAAAGTGAAGAATCCTTCAGTAAAATCCTGGATCTGTCCCCATGTGCACCCCACCACGGCATTCGCCGATTACTCCCTCCCCGGTGGGGTGGAAACACAGTGAGACAGAGCATTGGCTGTAAAACGGGTGGACTGTCATGGCGGAAGCATTGCCTGCTGGTGCCAACAGATGCACTGACAGTCTCACCCATGGTCTCACTGGACGACTGGAAGTCATGGCAGAGGGTGAATATTCCTCTATTCCTCCCAGCATTGTGAGTATTCTCACTACAATTCGCTGGCTTTCTCTCTGTTACCCTCGCATGCGTCTTTCAAACTCTATAAAATCCAAAACTTTGAATGGAAACACAGCCAAAATGCTGCTGGGATTGAAGTTGCTCATGTCCGCCATCTCCTGGTGTAAAGTGGTAACAGTGCAGACCTCCACCATTAGCCCTATCTCCCAATAGTACAGAATCCTTTAAAAAATTCCTGGATCGAGACGGTGATCCAGATCATGCCCAAAATTCAATCAGTTTTTCCTTTTGCCATTTCTGACATTTCTTGAAAATTTCATCAAAATTTGTCCATGACTTTTTGAGTTATGTTGCTAACAAACTAACAAACCCACCAGATCACATAACCTCCTTGGCGGAGGTAAAGACATAGAGTCTGGCCAATTCATTGGCTTTGTAATGTTATGTATTCAGTGTTCCAGGTAAATATTTTTTTAATCTCAGGTTTTACTAGACTTGTGAAATTAATTATTGTCAGACTACAGTGCAATGAACTGAAGTTAAAAGTCAATGTGAAAATGTCCTCTTCTTCTCCTTCTGTCTTCACCTTTGCTGTACCATGACAGCAGTATCAATATTTTTAAATGGTTAAATCAGTTGATGACATTTAAAAGGACCATACCACTGATTTCAGCGTCTTTGACAAACAGAACAGTATGATTTAGCAGTCTCTTTTTCCTATTGCATGGCTGAAAAGTTGTACCAAGGCTTTAATTCCTCTCAGTCAAAAGACTGACATGCATTTAACTTTGAACTTGATGCCAAGTCTCAGGTGTCCACCCACACACCCAGTACATGCTAGACACATGTTTTTCCATCATTAAATCAGTCTTGTTCATTAGCAATGGGTCCAGTGCTCTCAGGCCTGCTGAGGCTCTCAGGATAGCTTTCATGCTCACTGTGCACGTCTCTCTCGTATTGATGTCGAGAGTTTCTGAAGAAAAAACCCTGATGCCTCAAGGGACCTGAAGGTCAGTGAAGATTGTTGATCAGCCAAATGTATTACAACTGCAAACAGATTAAAGGATGCATTAAGGTAAAGCTTTCACAACTGTAGAAGAGGTGCTTTATTGTGGCCACTGCCATAAAGAGTCACTTTAATGACAATACAAAGTACAGTCTGGCTGCACATTAACAGATTCCTGCTCTAACTGTACTGACTAACAAAGAGCTGAAAATAGGTGGATTTTATCCAGCACTATTTCACTGAAAAGTTATTTATACATGTATATAAAATATGTCTAATTGATTTTAAGAATCAACCATGTACAGTACAATTTGGCATTTTTACCCTCCAAAAATGATTAAAAAAAAGGCTTTAATGTCAAAGTGAAAACAGATTTCTCCAAAGTACTATCAGCTAAACTAGTATATGTAAGGTAAAATAACTAATTGCACAAATATTCACTTCTTTTAAAGTGACTGACATGATTCAACACAGGTCCAGACTATTGGTGCTAGTAGTCTCAAAATGAAGGAAATAGGGATCACCTGAGTGTAAGTAAAGTAAAGTCGTACTTCATTCATCCCCGAAGGGAAATTCATAGTTTACACTGTTTAGTTGCTTTTAGTTCTTGTACTGAATATGTCTCAAGTGATTAAAGTATAAAAACACCTGAAAGTTCTGGTCACTGGTTAATCAGTTTTTCCTGGCAACCATTAGACCATGAAGACAAAAGAACACTCCAAGCAACTCAAAGAAAAGTTATTTAAGTTCTAAGTCTGAGGAGGGATACAGAAAATTTTCCAAGGCATCAAAAATCCCCCACTGTTATCAAGAAATGGAGAGAATATGGACATGTGTAAATCTGCCTACATCAGGCTGTGCTCACAAACTGAGTGAGCGTGCAAGAGTCCACCAAGACACCTATGACTACTCTGAAGTAGTTCCAAGCTTCAGCAGCTGATATGGGAGAGACTCAGCAGACAACAACTGTTGGCCAGGTTCTTCACCAGTCAAACCTTTGTGGGAGAGTAGCACAGAGAAAGACTCTGTTAAAGAAAACTTAGTTTAAATCTGGGCTAGAGTTCACCAGAAGGCATGTGGGAGACTCCATGGTCAAGAGGAAGAAAGGTGAAAAAAGTGTAGCCACCAAACACTGCAAATCAACTCAATCACACCATTCTAACTGTGAAGCAGAGTGGTGGCAGCATCGTGCTGCGGGGATGCTTCTCGGCAGCCAGCCCTGAAAGGCTTGTAAAGGTAGACGGGGAAATGAATATGGAAAAATGTAGGAAAACCCTGGAGGAAAATTGTATTCAGTTAAGAGAACCAGAGCTTGGATGAAGACTTATTTTCCAGCAAGACACTGACCTACAGTGCATTGACTACTCAGTCCAGTAGAGGATTGAGGTCTGGGCTTTGGACTTGAAAGGGCTGTTAATGCCTGATCCCTGTTCAACCTGGCAGAGCTTGAGCAGTCGAGCCGATTTTGTTTAATTGACATCACTTTGTACAAACCTTACACTTTGACATTTAAGAGCTTTTCAAAAGTAAATAAAATGAAATTATATTGACCACTTGGACACTCTACATGAGATGAAGTGACTGATATCCAGAGGCGATGGGCAGTGTTGTGCCTGAACTAGTTTAAATGAGTGCGTTCAATGACTGCGCTCATATTTTTGGTGAACATGTACTCCTCTGTTGTGTTCAAACGCGTTAAAATGACTCCGTTCAATGAACGCACTCATTTTCTTGTTGAACGGCAAGCTGTACCATTCAATTTTCAAATCGTGTACTAAAACGTGAGCGCAGTTCACTTGAGAAGCAAAGCGACCGCTCATATTCCGAAGGTTACCGAGAATTGCTGAGGTCTTTGTTTTACGAAGGCATCAGTGTTATTTCCAGCAACTGAAGTTATTTACAGCAGCCGAGTCAGGTTTACGGCACGCACCCTGCACCAGGTATGGCTAATGTGGCTAACGGAGTAGCTTGTGACATCAGCAGTAGATCATCCAGTACGACAGAAGGCAGAAACTATGAACATTTAAAAGACTTCTATGAACAAACCACAAGAGATCCTGACAGAAAACATTACATTCTTGTGCAAATGATGCCCACCAGCTATGGAGAAGCAAGTCCGAACCTTTAAATGTTAATGATGTGCGATATTTCATGTGCTTTATACTTCAAAATTGGCATTTTAAGGGGGCTAAGCTAGAGCTTCAAAGTTTTGCATCTTTTGTTTCCAAAATACAAAGGGAGGTATATATATTTTTAGAATGCTGTAAATTAAATTCTATGTTGTCAAAATCTTGAGAGATGGCAGCTTAAGTTTATCATGAGTAATTTGAAAATGTCATGCATCTTCAGTTATACTAAGACTACCCCTTAGTTTTAAGTGTTGTGGGGTTTTTCTGTTAGGAGAAGACAAAGTTGAACTTAATGGTAATAATTGTCTTATGTAATGTGCACTTGAATGTTAAGTATAGAATTTCAGAGAGGTTTTGCCAAAGCTTGAGACTGCATTTTTTCAATTTAAAAAATATAAAAAAGAAAGTTTGATATTTCTAAGACATTATGTCTGCTATAAAGGTGATTGTTTTATCATTTAAGTATTCAAGATACTTCTTTGCTTTGGGCAATAAAAGTCAGCAATGCTGAGGCAAACTTAGTGAGATATTTACTAAGGATTATATGTTTGTTTTCATTGAAGCTGTTAAGCTATGCAGTCTTTTCATGTTACATTTTATATTAAATATTTCATAATAAATATTTACAATAAATATTCTGTTTTTTAAAAAAATCTGTTTTGAGTTGGTCTGCTTTATGATTGTACATTAACTTGCAAGTGTTTTAGGGTTTTTTAGCTTTAAAGTTTAACATGTAGGGCTGCAGTAAACAATTCTTTTTGTGATCGAGTGCTCCATCAATTCTTCTGTTGATTAATCAAGTATATATAGAGTAGATAGAAGCTAAAGACTACTGTATAAGGCTATCATATTGCAGCCAGAAAACAAAAGAAAATGGGAAATCACTTGAACTAGTTCAATTTAAGTAATGAACTGAACTTAGAACTAGTCAGTTAAGCGATGTGAACTTAGTCCAAGCTTCCAAACCTACACTGAGTGACTCCTATCTTCACCCACAGAGGATGAGCAAGAATGACTTGTTCCCTAGTGCACTGTGAAGTCAGAGTTTCTCAGAAGTGTTACAGCTTTCATTGTCTCTAACACAGAAGCCTGATATATAAGCCTAAAAGACCATGGACAGAAATGTGCTTATTCAGTTCTTTTTAGAATACTCAGTTTTTATTGCTTCATTGTTTGTGCTGACAATGATTTTAGGCGTTTGAAAAGTTGGAAGAAAAGACAACAACAAACACAACAGATGCAAAGGCCCAACAGAGCATCAGTTGGCTCAACTAATCAACAACTTCCTCTACAGCAGATTCATTTTAATATGAGTCATCTATTCAGTGAAATGTTGCAATCATTCCGGCTTCTCTAAATCTCTCTCCTCTGAAGATCAGGCTTTGATTAAACATTGTAACACAACAAACAAAATAAATTGTCTCATGCAGAACAAAAGGGAGAGGAACACAGTTTGACTGATTTGCATACAATTACTTCAGTGGTGTAGAATCACTGAAACATTGGCAGCATATAATCAGTAAGGATACACAGATATAAGGTCGGAATAAAAGGGAGGGGGTGTGTTTGTTTGCCTGCGTGTGGGCACAGTTGTTTGAAGTCTCCCAGTGAGGCAGTGACGTTCGGACCTGAGAGAGTCGGCCTCCTGGTGGGAGCCTGGAAAAACGCCACAGTGGGGGGAAATAGGAACCAAAATGAATAACAATCTAGTTATTGGGCTTTAAAGACCAAACTGCACCTTTACAGTCAAATCCACTTCACACTAATGATTGTTAAAATGCTACCATATCATGTGGATGGATGACCAAGAAACTTGGTGGAGCATACCCTTACAAAGCAGATGGTTTGGCCAGATTCCATGTCCGTAATGAGGCAGATCCTTGAGGACAGCGAGGCGGTAGCTGTAGGTGGGATTTAGTTGTGCTGTACGCCAGTGGCTCAGACGTAGATCTGGAATAGTGGCGAGTATTCATCAGAACTGGACCACATTACTTTATTACAAGAAAAACAAAGAACCACACTCTTTTTGCTCTTCTCCCCCAATGGCTTTGGCATGAGTATGCAGCTGAGTTTAGTTGTACTGTTAGCTGGTATATTCAGTGGCTACTGGTGGAGCTCAGATAAGGGAGGGCCAGAAAAATAAGGGAAATTGGAATCAGACATTCAAATCATAATTAGTACACCTCTAATCTAGTTACTACAAGAGCACAAAGTTGTTTAAAGAGAGCAACATTTTTTTTCTCCTGGGGTAGCATAACCCCAGAACCCCTAGACCAGGGCTGCCCAAACTTTTTCCACTGGGGCCCACATACAGAAATTTATAAGGATTGTGGGCCACTTTTATATATTTCACCTTGACATTAAAGTTAGTAAAACCAACCTAATGTTGGTTGAGATATGCTCAGTGATTGGGTATGCTTAAATAGCTAGCTGGCAAGGCAAATGGCCAATCATTTGAAGGATTTTTGGGGGGCAATCAGTTTTCAGGGGGCCCAAATCAGCTCTGGCTACCACTGGCCCTGCCCCTAAAACATCACTGATACTGCTATTTGCTGCTGTAATACATTAGGGTATTATAAATTAAGATATCTTATTATTTGGTTGCGAATATTTTCCTTGTCAAAATGTTTGCTTACAGCAGTCTTACTCAACCCTGCTCAACCAAAGAGCCAAACTGTTGTAAAATACCTTTGCAAGAGTCACAATCTTAGTGGAGAAAAATGGGCTAAAGTGTCAAAAAAGATCAAAAAGTAGCAAAAAAGTGGCAGAAATGGGTGAGAAGTGACCAAAAAAAAAAAAAGAGTTACACGTGTCCAAAATAGTCAAAAGCGGAAAAAAACTTGCATAAATTGAATGGAAATCGACTAAAATGCTCAAAAAGCAGCAAAAAGGTGGGAACATGGGGAAAAAAATGCAAAAAGTGTCATTGAATGGCAAGGGGCGGCTTATATAGGTAAAAAGTGGCAAAAAATGGCAAAAATGGGGTAAAATGAAAATTGCAAAAAGTAGGACAAAATAGGCAACAACTGGATAGAAAGGAAAAAAACAGGATCAAAGTGGAAAAAATTGGCCGAAAGTGGCAAAAAGGGGCTAAAAGCAGCCAAAATGTTTTAAAAGGAGCATGAAGGGGCAGAAAATTAAAAATAAGGGCAATAGAAATATACAAACAAAAATAAAGGTCGTCAATTAAGTTTGTCAATTAAAGTCTACTGTTTAGAGTGGGAAACATACTGATTCATCTTACTTGCAGTGGATAATTTCTGAGGTCAATTTTTTCCCTTTTTAAGGATTTCTGGGGTAATATTTATTTTTTATACATGTGGCTCCAAAGCCACACGCTTAGTATCACTGGTTTACGGTGTTAGCATGGCAGCACTGCCTTGTTTCGAAACTAAGAAGAAAAAAAACAAAAAAACAAAAGCGTAGCACAAGCTTCATGCTCTATTGAGGGCCATATTTCAAGTAATTTAAAGAACTTTTGAGTGAAGATCAAAACTGGCCACGGGGCACATTTGGCCCCTGGGCCATAGTTTGGACACCCCTGCCCTAGACAGTTCAGAGTCCTCCCAACATAGTCTTCTAAAATCCTGTGGGAAACAGTGATTACTTTATTCAAAGATGAAAAAATCTTGTCTCCGTGGAGGAGCCCTACCAACAAAGGCAGGAATTTCTTTCCCCAACTGGCCCCCAGTGTTAATTTCGTCGACTAAAACTATTCGTCAACAGACTTTTTTTCCATGACAAAAACTAGACTAAGACTAACAAAAATAGATCTGTGATGATGAAAACTGGCTAAAAGAAAGTTCAGTTTTCGTCAAGATGACTAAAACTAGACTAAAGTGTAATGTAGTTTCTGTCTGGCATTCTAAATCCATGATATTTCGCTACTGGTGGTAAATCTGTCCAAAAACAATGCATCGGTATCTATTCTGCCTCTCAGCTGTAGAAAGCAGGGACCCCAGGTTTGGCAGAGTGCAGAGATCACACTACCATGATTTTGTACCAGATTCAGTTAAGAGAATAAATACTTGGACTAAAAGTGAAGACTAAAATGTGAGGACTTTTTATGGACTAAAATGAGACTAAAACTAAAAGGCATTTTGTCTAAAGACTAAGACTAGAATTAAAAACAGCCGCCAAAATTAACACTGCTGTCCCCAGTAAATACAGTTGTTAGCAACCAGAGTTCTCTCAGGAGTTGCATATGACCTCTATATCATTATGTCTTATTTCTCTAATTTACCTGTAATTAGTGAGAGAAATGGACATCCAATCACCTCCTGAGATTTCTTTCAAGGTTCTGTCCTTCAATCGTTGTGTCATTTGTCCATCTCAAAAAAATGTTAATGTTATACAAGGTTATAGGTATGTGAGCTGGAATGAGCTTCTGTATAATGGAGGTTTGGTAATAGTAACTGGATGGGGTCAGTTTGGGACCCAATGTGATATCCTTGAAGGGCCCAAAGTTCTTTGCAGCACTCTTGGTCATAGGTCAAAGTAAAGTTCAGTAGGAAAAGGTTTTTGATGGAGCAGAAACATTTGAGATCAGCCTAGACCAATGGTTTAAAAAAGATACTGTCTTCCATGAACGCTTACTGATCCGGAGCTGAAATCCATTGTTTACAAAGCATCATGTGACATGTTGTGGAGTCTTGCCCAAAGACTCCACAACATGTCACATGAGACAACATGTGACTGCAGAAAGTGGGGATCAAACCCAAACCCCTGACCTTCCTGTGGAGAGATGACAGACCGTACCACAGAGTCATTGCTGCCCCACGTTCAGAGACCAAAGGCAGACACTATGTCTCCTGTTTAAGAGAGGGCTTTAAAGTTTCTCTCTTTGAAAGCGTATAGTTAGGTTGGTTTAGGCTTGCTTTTCCTGTCAGGTACCATTGAGTACCAAGTGATTAACCTGACTTTGCTGACAGCCATCACAGAAGGGAGAGAGCATTGGAGCAGCCAGCAGACTGGAGTCATGCTGCCCTGCCTCAAGCTCACCAGTTCACACTGTCTTCTTTTTCTATCACTCCTCTCTGCTGCCATCCTGCAAAGTTTCATGGTTTGTTGTCTTCAAGTAACCTGATTTAAAGTTTGAAGCCTGAAAACACTGGTGCTTCTCCAATTCTCTGTATACAATGATACGGCAAAAAAGTAAGCGTGCTCTGATTTAACTGATGCAGTGAGTCACCTCGAGGACCTCCCAACTAATGACTGATATCACTGATTGTGTCTTATGGACATGAAAAGTTGATCCCTTACATCCATTATCTATACTACTGAACCCAACCAGAACTGTGGGCTTAATTTGTGGTTTACTTGCTTTATACTTGTCCCTACAAATAGATTTTAGAAAATAGATCATGCGGAAGTGAAAGTACAGTGTCTGGAGGAAGCAAACTATCGTAGGAAAATTAAATTTTTAAGAATAATCAAATAAAAAACTTTTTAACCAAGGTGCCACCAAATTCTGAAAAACTATGCAAATAATGCAGTAGAGGAAACTATTTTTATTCATTTTGAATATTCACAGCAGGGCTGTCCAAACTTTTTCCACTGAGGGTGACATACAGAAATATATAAGGATGATGGGCCACTTTAACATATTCACCTTTATATTAAAGTTAGTAAAACCAGTCTAAGGTATGCTCAGTGATTGGATATGTTTAGATGGCAAATTGATGGCTGACAAGGCAAATAGCCAATCATTTTAAGGATTTTGGGGAGGCCAGTCAGATTTCAGGCAGCCCTAGTCAGCTCCGGCTACCGCTGGCCCCACCCCTGAAACATCATTGGTGCTGTTGTATTGCATTAGGGTATTAAACAAATCCATCACTAGTTTGTGCAAAACTAACTATAAGTTTCCTGTTTCAATTCAACCCGCTTGTCCGTGAGTCATGATGTGCCTCGTTGTGCGTCGGTCAGGCTTATCTATTTATGTTAGAAGGTTAAAGTTAGAATAACCTAGCTTAACAATAACCTGACACGCCCGAGGTGTTTTCACACGATCCATCTGGAAAACCTCCCATTGCCAGTGTTTGGGAAAGGGCAGAGACCTTTGAAAAAAACATTCGGACAGTGATTGGATGAAAGTTTGGTCTATCACATCTTTACGGGCCAATTAGAGCAACAAAACACGTGACGTCGTAGCCGCTACCAAGGAGTAAACTCCATAGATAACAACATGGATTCGCCAGTGAGAAACACAGAAACACAGGAATCCATTTTCTTTGCAAGGTTAGCTTAACATTAGCTAGCTATAAACTTTCAGTCAGTAACAACACAATGAACGTAATGATTCAATATTTCATGGTAATATTATGCTCACTCAGGCAGCCACAGGCTACCAGATAAGACCAGAACAAATCATAGTTAGGACCAGTGGGGTTGGATGGGGGGCAGCTCTGGTCAGTTTGATTAATAATGACTTCAAGGTTCAGAAAGACTGAGGAGAAAACGTGAAAACACATTTAGAGGACGTCAGAGCAGTGTTAATATCGTCATCTAAAACTATGACTAAAACTGTTCGTCCTTTTCCTCAAGATGACTAAAACTAGACTAAAACGTAATGTAGTTTTCGTCTGACATTCAAAATCTGTGATATTTTCTCCACTGTGGGTAAATCTGTCTAAAAATACTGCAGCTGTATCTATTCTGCCTCTCAGCTGTAGAAAGCAGGGACCCCAGGTTTGGCAGGGTGCAGAGAACACACTACCATGATTTGGTACCAGATTAAGGCAAGAAAATAAATGCTTAAAAGTACTAAATGTAAAGACTAAAATGTGAGGACTTTTTATGGACTAAAACTAGACTAAAATGTTTTTGAGTTTTCTTCGACTAAAATTAGACTAAAACTAAAAAGGGGTAGAAATGACTAAGTTGTGACTAAAACTAAAATGCATTTCTTTAAGAAACAAAAGCTGCTTTCACACTGCCTCTCTTTTGTGTGTCTGTTACGCCTTCGTTCCGAAACGCCGTTCTGTATGAAAGCGACCATTCCACATTGGGGGGTCGACCTCGGCCCACCTCTGATCCGGATCGAGAGGTAGTATCAGAGCCTTAACAGATTTTTCCGCAACAAGTGTGAAAGGACGTCACAGCAATTCGCAACGGCAAGTGTGCGCTGCTGTCTCCATAAACAGGAGATTTAAAAACCAGCACGGTTTAATAGAGCGGCATTTCAAAGGAGAAAACAGCAGCGGGATAAAACAAAGAATAATGTGGATTAACTGGAGAGACTGAAGGTTAGAGAGCTGAACAAACTGTACAGGAGAGGAGAGAGCAGACACATCTGCTCACAGCAGCGTCTGAAAAGTTCCATGATGTGTTCAAGTCAGCTCAGTACTCTGAAGTTTCTGACCTCCAACATAAATACATACGCTGTGACACTGCTTAAGCAGTTTTGAGTTTCACTGAAAGCAGCACCTCAGGCAGCGGCTGCCATATAATTACGGGATGCCGGGGTGTGTGTGTAAGCTCGGGCGTGCACGGCTCTGTTACACTTTTGTGTGAATTGCTCGTTGCGGAACAGAGATGGGCATTCCTTTTCGCCTTTGTTGCGGGATCTCTGTGTAAAAACGGCTTAAGACTAAAACTAAAATTAAAAATAATTGTCAAAATGAACACTACATCGGAGAGGCCCATTTCAAATTGTGTTTTACCAGTGACTTTTATGCTTGTCCACTTACCTTTTACCTACAGGTTAAAAATAAATTCATAATTTGTAAATATACTCACTGACCATTTCATTAGACATAGTTGTGAAATAAAATGGACACCAGTAACATCTCTAACACGAATTCTACTTCAATAAATGTCTGACTCTGTAAATGCTGTCTCTGTCAGAGAGAGGATTCATTATTTTTATGTCTATTACTGAGATTACAGGGAGTGTAAAAATGTTTTTAAGGGGTGTTCCTATTATTTTGATCCTCTGCTGCATGTAAGTGGGTTTGGCAAACTATCCCAGACTCCTCAGTACGATGCTCCTCACCCACTACCACCTCAATAAGACACATACAATAGTATTTGAAAACAGTAAAACCTCTCTCTCTAATCAGCTGATTAATGGGTTATTAGAATTTTATATTCCCCAATACTGGCATCAGGTCCTATAAATCTATACTGGTCAGGCTCTATTTATTTCTACAATCATGTTTGAGTTTCTTTCCTCGTCTCCTCTCTATTGAATGGTCACTTAGGAAGGAATCCAAACCTGCTCCCCTCTGAAGTCATCTTTGAGCACTCCCAGACATTTTTGGGCTGCTTTGTTCCACTTTAGTGTAAAATTCTTTTGTTGTTAGAGACAATTGAAAGGAATCGTGCACTATCTTCTTTGTGTGAAGTTGCCAGTGAGCTTTTTCACCTCCGAGAGACTTCATTTGGAAAAAATGAAGGTTTGACGTTAATCCTGGACCTCCATTATTCACATTAAGATAGTTTATGCTCACAGAGATTTTACATTAGAATTCAAAATAAATACAGAGACCACATGTGATTAAGAGCTGAGATGTCTTTATATTGGTGTCCACATATCTGTAGGATGATTGTTAATGTTAAGTATGATGATAAAAGTAGTAATCACCCTGCCAGGCAACTGAAGGTACTGTTTTAAAAAGTGTTTTATTCTCGTCTGTGTGGGTTCGTAAAATGGATGACATTTGTGTGTGTTTCTCATCAACACCCCCTCGCCCAACTGTCTATCCATCAAGATGTTCAGCGGCACAAGTGTGGTTATAAACAGTCAAACTGTGTATGTGTGTGCGGCCCTTGGACCGCTGCTTGTCGCCTGCTACTACAGCGGAGTGAGAGTGAGAAAGGCTTTTGCGAGCATGAGCTACCGAGCATGTGTGACATCTTAAATTAGACAATGTTTCTGGCCGCAAAAACCACTCAACCCTGCCAAGCACAACGCAGACAGCAGCACTCGTGTGGCAGACTATGATGACAAGATGCACCACACGCACAAACGCGCACACATCGGTAGACATGGTGAGTCATACATCTTAATTAGAAGCTAAGCAGCAGCGTGTTAGCATTAGCGAGCAGAGGCGAGCCTGTCACTGCAGGCAAATGAGAAGCAGCGTGGATACGTGCACGGGCGTACACATTTATGAATATGCGGCAAATCCCTGGCCCAAAGTCCAATTAAGTCGGCACTTGAGGAACACTCACACTGTGGGTGTGAACATGAGCGTGAGCGCGGGATGGAGCAGAGGATGTACTGAACTTTCAGGTGAACAAACAACTAAAGAACTTCTTCAAAAGGCTAAACAGGGGTAGAAAAAGAAAGTCAACCAAAAACTGTGTGTTTACATCTGTGAGAGTTTAAGTTTCTGTGTGTGGCCTCAGTGCTGTAAACACAACTTTAAAATCCCACCAAGACTCCCTCCACTTAGTGTGATGGTGTCTCTTCTAAGCGGCATTTGTGGAAGTTCAGGAAACACAGGCTTAAGCACACACTATCTCTCATACTCACACACAGATGGTGGCATTTGGTCCATGTTGTGTGGGGGTTTTGGAGAGGGGGTCGGGGTGGAGGGCGGATGTGGTGTTTGCTGACGTTCCTGTTGCTAAGGGGACAAAGTGACCTTATACCACCTTTAGTGAGAGAGGGACAGGGGAGTTAGTGGTGACTGATCACTTATTTCAAAGCCTGCAAAAACCACACAGACACACAAACATGCAGGACACTGCAAAGCAATGTATACTAATTAGGGATGGAGATGGTTCATTTTAATTAATATTGATACCCTTAAAATAACTCCATAAAGATCCACTTATTCACAGGCATGGCACAAACTGAGAAAGGCTTGAGGTAAATTAAAATTGTTGTGAATCAATCTTCTATGTCAAAAAGAGTAAAAAAAAAAATACATAAAAAGTCAGGAATGTGGGAAATAAATTGATTTGTGTTTTAATTTAATATTTTTTCTCACAATAAGGACTCAAACTTGAGATTTCGGGTTTTTATTTTGTACTTTGAGCATTTCAACTCATAATTTTGACTTCTCATATAATATTTTGAGCTTTAAGATTCATAATTCAAAATTTTAAGTCATGTTTTGAAATTTTTAACTTAGTATATTGTATTTTATCTCATATTTTCAACTCCTTACTTTGACCTGATAATCCCATAGTTTGACCTTTTGGACTCACAATTTAAAAATTTGAGTATATAAACTTAAAACAAAAAGTATGGCAATTTGTGTTCGGTACATTATTTCTTTGTTGTAACAATGCTTCTTGGTAATAAATCTTATACCGTTGGAAAGTCTTTTTATTACCCTTTTAAGTGATTCCACATTTGTAAGGGTCATGCATTTGTGGGATGAGCAGCAGACCTGAGTATGTGGGTTGTGCCCATGAAAAATATGCCAAATCTTCTCTGCCAGTGCCAAACAGCTGATTCTGCCATTGACTCTTGTGTGGTGTTTGGTGGATTGGATTATTGAAGTTTGAAGAAACAAGACATATTGATTAACAATTTATTCATTTAACAAACAGGAGCCTCAGTAGTGTGTGGAAGAACCATACACAGCCACAACAGCCTGGCTCCTCCTCCTCATGCTGGTCACCAGCCTGGTCACATACTGCTGTGGGATGGCATTCCATTCTTCAACCAGCATTTGCCGCCAGTCAGCCAACGTGGTTGTGTTAGTCACTCTGGCACAAACAGCATGCCCAAGCTGATCCCACAAGTGTTGAATGGGGTTAAGGTCAGGACTGTTGGCAGGCCATTCCATCCTCTCCGCTCCCAAATTCTGGAGGTAGTCTCTGATAAACCCCGCTCTGTGGGGGCGAGTGTTGTCATCTTGGAGGACAGAGTTCTTGCTGACAGGGTGAGAAAACAGTATTCTTGGGGTGTTGTCTTCTTGGGACATCCACATCACGGCCTGTGTCTGACATTCCCTGTTATATGGAACTTGGCCTTCAGTTTGGAGATGGTACTAGGGTTCACTCCAAACAATGCCGCAACTTGGTTTTGCAGAACACCAGCTTGAAGTTGCCCAACCGACGGGCCCTATCCTGATCAGTCAAACGTGGCATGCCGATTCTTGAAGCAGACATCTAATGACCACTGAAGCAGGGCCCATGCTCACAGGTACCAGAAGCTCAAAACAAGAGTCAATGGCAGAATCAGCTGTTTGGCATTGGCAGAGAAGATCTGGCACATTTTTCATGGGCGCATCCCACATACTCAGCTCTGCTGCTCATCCCACAAATGAATGATCCTTACAAATGTGGCATCATTAAAAAGGGTAATAAACAGGCTTTCCAGTGGTATAAGATTTATTACCAAGAAGCATTGTTACAACTAAGAAATAATGTACCAAACATAAATTGCCTTCCTTCTTGTTTAAAGTTTATTTAGACTTTTAATTTCATGATTACAATTATAATTTTATTTTTATACCTTTTAAACTCATGATTTTGACTTTCCTTCTATTAAATTTGCCTTTAAAAACACATGCTTCTCATGTTTTGTCCTTTTTGAACTTTTTCCAGATTATGAGACTTTTACCCCTAAATCATTTATTGCCAGTGCAAAGTTGTTGTTTTTTTTTTTTTTTCATGTTTTTATTACTGGTGAAATGAGGTAGATAGTTTCTGGTTAAAAAGAGTGTGGATCTCAAGCAATGTTCAAATATGATCCAGTTTAAAAAGAAAAAAAAAAAAGGTACAAAGAGGTGATCTTCACAAAGTACAGGGATGAAGAGGGTCTTCAACGAACACTGGGAGAATAATATTCATGTTTTTGTTCATTTTGGTGACGATAATCGTGGTAATATTTGTGGTTGTAACTATTATTATCACCATGTTCAATTTCATTTTCTATGTTTATATTTAAATGTAAAGTTTATGATGATAATATTGCAAGGGTTAGATATTTAATATTTCAGATTCAATATTAACAAAAAAGCAATTCAGTTTGTATAGGTATGTGTATACAAGCATCAGTTCATATAAATATATATTTCACAAAGGAAATAAAATCCATGATGTATTTATATTTTGAAAATAGCAAATTAGGGATTTATGGAGAGGGGGTGGGATTAAATAAGTGTTTACTTCCTCACACTCCTTTTTGGATATGTAAATCAAATTGTTACATGCAACATTTTTATTGCACTGTATTTATTTATGTATTTATTTTTTAAATCTATTTTGTCTATGAGCATTATTTTTTTCTTTGTATGATCACTTTGCACTCTGTTTTACATATTCAAAATATATTTCTATTTTCTATCTATCTAACTGACCCTTTCCCCCGTAACTATCACAAACTCATGCCGAAGCAGGTCAGCAGAAGCATGAAAACATCGTTCAAATCATGAAAAGCTCTTAGTGTTGTTTTATTCTCCTCTAAGTTCATACAGAAATGTGGTCCAGTTCTAGTGAAACTGACGCTATTCTAAAGCTACATCCAAGGTAATCCCTGCAGTGAAGGCAGCCATTATAAACGACTTTAAGTACAACTAAACCCTGCCCATAGTGCTACTCTGTATCAATGGCTCTGAAAGTAGACTCACTCAGTCAGGCAGGCAGACAAATACAGACCCATGTGTGGGGCTGACCTGCAGTCAGCCAGAAAGATCTAGACCATTACTCAGTAGTTCAAAGTCCTGTTTTCAGATTAAACTAAATTTTGAATATCATGTGGAAATCTCAGTCCCAGGGTCTGGAGGATGATCAGAGATGAACAGAACCCAAAGTTCTTGGAATCCACAGTCAATGATATTCAGGCATGCCATGTCATCCCCTGCTGTTAGTCTACTGTGTTTTATCCTGAGTCAACGCTGTCAGCAGTTTACCAGGACATTTTAGAGACCTCCATGCCTTCTCTGCTGAGATGCTTTATTGAAATACTGATTTTCTTTTCCAGCAGAGCCAAAACTACCAGAAACTGGTTCGTTGGCATTACTGTGTTTGATTGGGCAGCCGACTGGTCTGACCTGAACCCTGCAGAGAATCTCTGGGGAAATGTCAAGATGAAGATAAGAGACACCAGACTGAACAATCCAGGGGAGCTGAAGGCCGCTATCAGAGCAAGCTGGACTTCATAACACCCCAGCAGTGCCGCACATCACATCCATTGATTTTTGCAAAGGAGATCCAGAAAATGACTGTGTGCATAAATGAGTATAATTTATGTTTTTATGAAGGTCAACATTTCTATATTATAATTCTTTTTTCCTGGACTGATGTGTAGTATTCTAATATTTTGAGAAAGTGGACTTTTTCATTTTTCTGAACTGAAATCATCAACATTAAAACAAAATAAATCATGAAATATTTTATTTTGTAATGATAATCCTAGAACACCTTAAAGTTTTAATTTTCTTCTTCAATTAAAAAATGAAATTACGTTGTAATAATATTCTATGATGTACTGCTTAAGCAAGCAGTGGAAAATTTTCTGGGGCTTCTCGTGCGCCTAAAGAATCTTTGGCCAAGACTCCCCTTTCTTTACTTCGCCACTAACCTGACACGCCAAATCTCAAAATCTTCAATACTAACTGTTTGGGAAAGGGCAGAGGATTTGAAAAAAAAAAAGTGTGATTGGATGTGACTGTCTGTCACACATAGACTGTAGAAAGACTTGGACAAACCCCATGTGACGTCAGTTTTCTGCTTACAATAGGCGGTCTCAAATGGCTCTTGAAGCCAATCCGTGGAGGCTTCCATATTGAAATCGCGGTCTCAACCAAACTTTGGATCAACTTAACGGCCCGCCCACTAAGCACGACTTCCTGTCAGCCTGCTAGCTAACATTCTGGTTGACAGAAATGTAGCCTCTGCCTATCTAGCTATCCTAACTACCTGTCAATCAAATGAGACGCGACAATCAGCTTTCACCCAAAATATAATCCAAACGAAGAAATGCCGTCAAGTTTTGATAAAACTGGCACTTTAGCAGCATCCACGCTCAGCTTTTCCGCCCTAGATGCACCGCCCTCTTGTTGCTGCTTGTTTACGTCACGACTCTGCCACGCCTGAGAGTACTGCCCCTCGACGCTGATTGGTCCTGTCTCTTTCTAACCGGGCCCAGCCGGTTCAGATGGGAGCTTTGCAAGATGGATTCGCCAGTGAAAAATAAGGAAACGGGGTACCCATCTGCTCTGCAAGGTAACTTCGCCACTGTTTTTAATCAAAATCTACAGCTATTCTGATCATAGCCCATGTGTGAATAGATGAGGTCAAAGCAGATGTACTCTGCCTCATTTGACCACAGAAATGTAACTGAGAAGAGTTAAAAATTTACAGATATCTGACCATTCAGGTATTTATTGTTTTAGAACTATCCTTGAGCTCTGTAACTTCAGTGTTGCCATGCCTTGCTTTGACTTTTTGTATTAATATCCATTTTAGATAGTGCTAGTATCTTTATTGCTTTACCATTGGTGTGGTGGGGAATTAACAAAATATGACCATGAATAGAAAGTAGGATAGGGAACACACTCCCTGATGAAAACAGGGAACAAACAGTCTCCTCTCTAACTTCAGATGAGATCTAGCAGAAGCTGCTCTCTGCCAAAACAAGCAGGATATATTTTATTGCATTTTATTCTGTGTAACCAGAACAGAAAAAAAAAATGTGTAAAAAAAGTTGAAGTAGTGTAGATATTTGTAAGGTGTGAAAGTTAAAAGTTTTCATGAGATTAGTTGTTCATTGTGGATTGCTATTTTTACCTCATGATCTGATATTTAAGCGTGGTGATGTGACTCAGAGGCTTGAGACCGAGCAGCTAAACTTAGATCAGATTTGTCACCAGAGTGCCTGAGAAATGTTGAGGAGTACCATTTAGCTTTCGCCAGAACACCTCAGTTTTGGTTTTGTCATATCCTCCCTCCATGGTCTGAATGTTTCTGGGTTGCTCATCCATCAACTCATTTTTGCATTTTAATTTTAAATTTTCTCCAGTATCCATCCATCCATCCATCCATTTTCTATATCACGTAGCCTTTGGGGATCGCCGGGGGCTGAAGGCTAGGTGTCACTGGGTGAGAGGCAGGGTACACCCTGGACTGGTCGCCAGTCAATCACAGGGCTGACATATAGACAACAAGGCATGATCACACGCACACCTATGGCCAATTTAGAGTCACCAATTAACCTGACATGCACAGAAAGGAGCTGGCTGGGAAGTGAACCAGGAACCTTCTTGCTGTTATGCAACAGCACTAACCCCTGTAATGCTGTGAAGCCCCTATAGCTCCAGTAAAATGAAATAAGATAAATAAATGAACTAAACGTTTCTGTACATATTTAGGTGAGTGCTGACATTACCTCAGATATTTCCAACAGGTTTCAAAGGCAGAGAAATTCATTATTTTTTATAGTTTTAACTCAATGTGTCATATTTCTGGAATTGCAGCCTAATATTGCGATGCTCTTGTGGGGATTCTGGACCTAAATGTGTTTTGCCTGAATTAGAACAGACAGTGAATTAGAGTTTCTCAGTATTTACCTGTACTAATGCTGTCCAATCTCATCAAAACCCAACAAATGATGATATGAAGACTAAACATGTACAGTACATATGTATCAGACATGAGCAGCACAGATTACATCACATGTTAATATGGTACCACAAGTTACCTGAGCATGTCTCCACTCTAGCTAAGGGTTTTAAATACTGGTGCTTTAGAATGGATAAGAAAATGAAACTAATTCATGTCAGACTGGGAAAAATTGATACAAATTAATTGCATTTTTGATAATAAGAGCAGCATTGCAATACAGGGGGATTTACTGTATGATCCTGTTTGGCCTGTCACTGGTTTCATATATAAATGTATGAATAGATGAACACCGGTATGGATATGCTTCCTTTGACTTTATGACCAAAAACACGTTTTATGTCTGATAAAGAATCAGAAAACAAAAATTAAAATGTGAAACTCCATTGTGATATACTATGTAATGTTTTTATTAAACTTAGGCTCAATATGCAAATACTGTAAATACTCATTTCAAACCTTCCACCACATCACGTATTTTAATATTCTGTTGTGTCCATCTTGCATCTTTTTAAGCTCCATTTCTCCCCTATTATTAATCTCCACTGAAGGTGTGCTGTGTCACTGAAGTTTACCATGCAGCAGTGACCAAACAGTGAGTGATATCCAGCAAGGAGGCGTGTCTTTCAGTAAAAATAGTTCCGGGAAGCCTACCCTCGCGTGTCTCTGCTCATGGATCCTCAGATCCCAACCTGGTTTGGAACGGTCTTTAACCTCTGAACGCCTGTTGTCGCATATTTGATACATACTTTTATGATACCTCTATCTAATCAATATGCTCAATAATTTACTCAAAAAAATTCTAAATGCAATCTGATAATTGACAAAATGCCCTCAAGTGGATTATCAGTTACCAAAAATACCTAATGAATGAAATGAGATACTGAAAATATGTTTGTTAAATTTTATGGGGATTTGGATTTTTCTAAATTTCAGTAGAAAGTTAAATGAACATTGCAGTTCCAAAACATTAGAATTTTCTGGCTATTATTTGTGTTTTCAGGCTTTAAGGGGTTAATATGACGGGTCAGAAACTATTTCCAGTTCACCAGAAGACAACGGACCAAGGACTGAGAACTGATAAAGTAAACAACATGGGATGCACGGAGCACCTGCAGCACTCACAGGTAGAAACAGGAAGTGATGTCATGAAGATTATAACCTAACGATAATGACCTTTGACTCAGATATTTTAGATTATCTAATGCTCTCTAGCAGATAAAGTGGACATAAAAATGTCACCACCATTACAAGGTCAAAATATTTTTATAATCTGGGTTACATTTACAACATTATTTTATGTGCTATTGAATTTGAAAAGTGACTAAATACCCTACAAGAAACCCAAATAGACTTCCCACATGTGGCTTAAAGTGATCTGTAGAAATGGATGAATCAAAAGATAAGTTCAAACTCTGTGTTTGTCTCTTTGCCCCATGCTCACCAGAAAACAGTTGACTTTGCCACAGGTGTCCAATATGACATGGCAATCTTTAGTAATTAGGTAAAATACAATGCAAGAAGAATAAAACAAAAAAAATGTCACTACTGTATGTTAGATTTACAGCCAAGTGAAAGAACATTTCTTATTTTTCTGGAAATGTTACACTGAGAGAGTAAATGTCTGCCATTACAGAGAAGCTACAGTAACCCTGGCAAGTCTTAAGAGGTGCCAATTTTTGACTCCAAAAAGAGTCAAATCAACACCGTGTGGTGTGGACCCATATTAACAGTAAAACTCTGACAGTGTTAATTTTAGTTTTTCTGTGTAGTCTTGACAGGCCAGCTCAACCACAATACATTTAATCCAGACTAAATTTGTTTCAGTACTCTGACCTGCCATTGGCTCGTAAGGGGTTTGAGTGTAGGATGAATGATTGACTGATGAGCAGACAGAGCGACACATTACTCAGCTACTCACTGTGCTTACAGGGTGTTTTCTATACCAAGTGGGCAAATTAAAATTGGTTGGTAATTTTGTATATTTTCTGATGCTTGTTTTTGCCACTCTGCAGCTGCCTACTTCGCCCTTATGGACGCGCTGGCCCTGGAAACACATTCCTAAGACTCTCTCCCAGCACTGGTGATGAAGCACGTCTCACTGAGTTCTCTAAACCGTTTATCCTCAAACTTTGAGCAGGTAAACTGTTGGAACAAATGTGTAAAAATGAGTGCTGTTCATTTATTTTAAAAAATTAATCAACTTAATCACACCCCTGTGCTTTCTTTAGTTTTAGTAGTTTTTGATTTTTAAACGTTCTTATTATCAAGTGTTTATTTTCATTATTATAACTTCATGTACAGCCTTTTGAAAGCGCATTTTAATAAAAAAAATGTGTTTTTATTATTATTATCTATAAATTAACATTTAAAATACTACCATTTACTTGTATTTTTGTTTGACATAAATTAGTACAAGTATGGTGTTGAAATGAAGAATTATTAAACAAACTAGAGTTTTTAAACTTATCTGAGGCATTAATATTAACAGGCCTTGTTAAAATATTTATCATGGAAACTGAAATGGTCTAAATCAGGGGTGTAAAACTCAAGGCCCGGGGGCTAAATCCGGCCCGTGGTACAGTTGTACCTGGCCTGCCAGGTTATGTCATATTTTTATTATAACTGGCCCACTGACCTGCAGATTTCCTACAGTTTAAAAATGTAAACCTAACCCCGATGATTTAAAATATTATTGTTCTGTCATAAAAATAAGGAAAAGTATAAGTAATTAGATAAAAAGTCAGGAAAGTGGGACAATAAATTTCTGTTTTCATTTCATATTCTTGATTTTGCATCTCACAGTTATGGTTTTGACATTTTATTTCATATTTTGACCTTAGTCATATATTGACCTTTTAACTCGTGATTTTATTTTATTTTTTTCTCACATTTTGACATTTTAGCTCCTTACTTTGACTTGTTTCTCATAATGTGGCCTTTTGTATCCTTAATTTTAAATCTTATGTATATTTTGACCTGTGAACCTCAAAATTATTATTTTTTTTTTCCTCAGGCTTGACAGTGTTAACAATTTATTTTTAAATTTATCTCATATTTTGACCTTTAAAAATTCATGATTTCAAATTTTCATCTCATGTTTGACCCTTAAAAGTCATGATTTAAATGTTCTTTCCTATACATTTGCCTTTTAAAAACATGATTTAGACTTTAAATGCCTTTTCAGCAGATAGGTTTGAATTTTTATCTCAGATTTTGAACCTTTAAATTTATCATTTCTACTTTACTTTAATTCGGCCCCTGCTGTGATTAAGTTTGACATCCCTGGTCTGAATACTTGTTGAGGATTTCTAGTCATACTGGTTCACACTACAGACTCCTTTTAGTGAAATGAAGAAAACATTGTTGCAATCTTAATCAGCAAAGAGCCAGAGAGCAGCTTACATTTCTAAAAGCAGAGGCTGAAAAAAAACAACCTTTTTCTAAAACCTTTTTGCTAGTTTATTCAAGGTTGTCCTTCAGTCTTTGTTCTTGGTACCTCTGTCTCTTCCAAACACCTCTTCATCCCTCCTGTTTAAAACCTACTCTTTATCAAGCATCCCTGCACTTATTCCTTTATCCCTCCTCAATTGTCGCCCTTCACTCTGCTCTTCACCTTCATTTTCAGTTCTCCTTCCAGTCCTACTCTTTGTTCTTACTCTTCTACCCTTACTTTATCCTTTTCTTTCTTCCTCCAGCCCTCTTCTTCATCCTCTCATTCCATCCCTTATCACTGTCTCACATTTAACAACATCTGCATTGGCTATTCTTCCACCATCCCTCCTCTATCTCACCAGCCCTCCATCCCCTCCTGCCCCACTGATGAGCTGAGATCTAGCTCCACTCATCAGATTGCTTGTCTCTCCTTGCTGCTTTTTTTTAACACTTGTAGAAATGACCTGACACATCCAATCCCAGGTTATTACACAGACGTGCCAACTCTCGCTCTCTCCACCTCTCTCTCTCACAACACACACACCAACATTTGGACCAAGAGAAAACACATTCCCAGTGGTATATACACAACCGCACACATGCAGAAATACAACGCTCCACTACACGAGGCCAAATGAAAATGAATTATGCATCCTGTCATGCCTCTTGTAACAAGTGTATGATACATCCCCATGTTTCCACACAATTGGGCACAGAGAAACACGCAAAACGGAGAGAGACGGGTGTGCATGCATGGAGGCGCACAAACTCGTGCAGACACTTAAACACAGAGAAAGTGGTGCAAACATCACAAATGTATTATCATTGCTGATCTTAAGCTCATCATTCACAAACATGTTGCATCATTCATTTCACAAGCAAATTGTGTTGCTCTTGTTTTTCCTCTCACATCAACATCCGCATAAGGCCGTTATTGTTTTCAACGCCTGTGTTTACAGCAATTTTGAATGATTCCCCATCAACAACCAGCCTCTTTACTCCTCCTCCCTCTGAGTCCAATCCAAGGTCGTTGGCCTCGCTCCTAGCTTTAGCATTCCCCTCGTATCCCCCATAATCCTCACTGTTTAAGCCTGAGGTACAAATACATTCTATTCAACCCGCACCAAGGGGTCCACTAATACCCATCAGAGTGTGGGTTTGTGTTTGTCTGTGCGTGCCTATGTGCCGCCGAGTTATGTGTGCTTACATACACCTATGTATGTGTGTGCGCACACTGGCGTCTGTGCGGGGCTTTGTGTTTAACACCCATCGGTGCTTAGTATTCTCTCCGCCACGCGTCCTTGCATCCCCATGCTTATTCTTTCCCGCTCTGTTCTCCTCTTTTCAAATACCAACGGCTGATGGAGAGAGGAGGGAAAGAGGGCTAGAGGAAGAAAGAGGGAGACTGAAAGAGGCGAAGGCACGAGTAACAAAATGCAGGTGGATAAAGTTTATACAGCATGACTGATGTAACCTTGGTGCTGTAGTGTGCATTCTTCAAGAGACAATTAAAGCTGAGGCAGCTGTTGGAGGCCTGAATAAGAGATTGTTGTGCTGTCTGATGGTTGCACAGAGGAGGCTTTTTAAATCCTGAATTTCTTGACATAGATGTCAGACAAAGAGGAGAAAAGAAGGTTATTCAAGTCTCTTTATGCAATCACAGAGCTCCCTCATTCATAGGCTCATAGAAACTTTAATAAAGCCCGTTTCATATCACACTAAACTAGGGATGCCCCTGTCGGGTGTTTTTTACTCCCAATACTAGATGTGTAACAGTTCACTGAGGTCCCAGTTCAGTCTGTACCTCAGTTTTGTGCTTACGGTTGTGTACAGGTTCAATTTATGCAGAATAAAGTAAGGATGTTCCTAAGTGTCTATTTCTCCATTCAGCTAAACAGTCATTTAAATTTAACCGACTAGTCTTAAGAGAAGAAAACTGTCAAATTTCTCGCAGGGTCATTGTGTCAGCTGGTATAATGCTAGCCTGATATACTCTCTACAGAGTGGCTAACATTTCAAGCTAGCTCTGCCAGCCTGCATTCCTCTTTGCAGATTTAAGTTGTGCTCTATATGTGGCCTCTTTTCTCTTCGGTTGAGAAGTTATACCTGAGTTCAACCTTCGATTACCTATATACTAACCTTGAAAAACAGATGGATACACCCGTTTCCTTGTTTCTCACTGGCAAATCCATCTTGCAAAGCTCCCATCTGTACCATTTGGGCCCGGTTAGAAAGTGACAGGACCAATCAGCGACGAGGGGCAGTACTTTCAGGTGCAGCAGAGTCATGACATAAACAGGCAGCAAGAGGCCGGTGCAACTGGTGGAAGAGATTAGTGTGGATGCTGCTAAAGCACCAGTTTTATCAGAACTTGACGACATTTCTTCGTTAAAAGAAGAACAAAGAACAGTAGTGGGTTGTTGTCTTTTCAAAAACAACAAAAGTCAATACTTACATGCCTTTAGTCACCATGTTTCGCGTTATTCCTTGGTAGCTGGGCATGCGCAGGTTGATAGCAGCTATGTCACGTGTTGTTGCTCTGATTGGCCCGTAGAGTTGTGACAGACAGAACGTTCACCCAGTCACACTCTAGTATTTTTCAAAGCCTCTGCCTTTTCTCAAATGTTTCCTGTTGAAGCTTTCTCAGATGGATGTGTGAAACATCCATCTGGCGTGTCAGGTTACCTACATACCACTTTATTTCCATTTCTTACTAAAAAATAGTCATACCGCACTGTTCCTACCACACGCTAACCACTAAGTGACAGCTGAGCTTCTCATATTTATGTCCAGTGAAGTGCCGTGGGAAAGTTTAGTCAAGGAAGCAGCGGCCGTAAACTAAAGCCACAGTGACCTCTAGTGGTGGGATGTTCAGCACAGTTTAAAAGAGCATTAAAGACCAGGATTTCAACTGTTTAACCCCAGGCATCCCAAGGATAGTTAGTGTTGTTGTATCACAGCAAGAAGGTTCCTAGTTCACTTCCCGGTCAGAGTCTTTCTGTGCGCAGTTTAAATGTTCTCACCGTGCATGCGTGGGTTCTCTCTGGCTTCCTGCCACCACCAAAGACATACTCGTTAGGCTAATTGGTGACTCTAAATTGGCCGTAGGTGTGAGTGTAAGCGTGCCTGGTTGTCTGTCTCTATATGTCAGCCCAGTGTGACTGGCAACCAGTCCTGGGTGTATCCCACCTCTCCCCGAATGACCGCCCGGATGCCCCCCAATGACATATGGGTCCCATGTAGGTTTGTCCATGGGTTCCATGTTAGTCCCGCCTGTGGTTGCCCATGTGAACTGCAAGTATGGATCAGCCCATATGAGTCCCATCTAGGCCCCATCTAGAGATCCAAGATACTACTTGTAGTAAACATGGGCAAATGCAAGAATCTCTAGACGGGGCCTATATAGGTCTCATATGGGCTGATCCACACCTGCCGTTCACATGGGCAATCACAGGTGGGGCCAATATGGAATCCATGGACTAACCCAAAATTATGAGTTGAACATTTCAACTCATCATTTTGACTTCTTATATAATATTTTGAACTTTTAGATTAATCATTTCATTTTTAAGTCATATTTTGACCTTTTTAACTAATTATTTTGTATTTTATTTCATATTTTCTACTCCTAACTTTGACTTCATAATCCCATAGTTGGACCTTTTAGGCACTCAATTTAAAATCATATTTTGACTTTTAATTTCATGATTTTGACTTTCTTTCTAATATATTTGCCTTTTAAAAAACATTATTTTTCAATCTCAATTTCATGTTTGACCATTTGGACTAATAAATGGACTTTTCTCAGATTTTGAGCCTTTGAACTTATCTTTTTGTTTTTATTTCTTTTAAATATCAAAATGAGGTTGAGAGTTTATGGTTAAAAAGTTGACCCTGTTAGGCCCTCAGGTTAAACCTGAATCCAGAATCCGCCCCCCGCTGCAGTTGAGTTTGACACTCCTAGCCTAAAATCATTTTTTAATGTACTGGGATTTTCACGCACAACCATCTTTAGGCCTTGCGGAGAATGTTCCAGGAAGAATCATACTTTAAAACAACAATTACACAATTTGTGGATTCCACACATCTACTAATTGCACATCTACTTGGAATTCTAACTCAGTTGAATTATGCAACTAGGTTAATATTTATATTGCTAAGATAACCAACACATTTCACCCTCAGTCACGAAAACCTAAATTTCCTGCTCTTAAAGGCTCATTTGAACACACCATGATGTTTTAACATTCATTGATGGTCATTTTACCTGCCCAGCCTAAACATTTATTTTTAAATGTATTGTCTATTTAGCTAACCAGCTTTCATCATGCAGGTTACAACACAGATTTCAGCATTAGATGAATATTTCTAACTGAAGGGACTTCTGACAAAGTTTGGAGGATTTTACTGAGGCTGCTTTGAGTGGAGAGAGGGATAGACCCGCTGTGCTCATGGTGCTGATGTGCCACATACTTGCTGACTGGCAAATCAATTAGCCCTTATGATTATAACACACTTCACACACAGAGCTTCTTTCAGCTGCAGACACCACAGATGATCAATTCTTGTGATTACTTGAATCTTAATTCTGCTTCAACTGTTCATGCATTTTTAATGAAAGTCAGCCAATAATGATTGGTTGCTGATTAACAGGACCATCTCAACTCTAAACTGATACAAGTTATACAACCCATAGCTCAGTCTCATGTTAGTGTTAAGCCTACAGTATGCTCAGTAATCACAGGTGATTAGTGTTATCCCAACAGTGAGGAAACGGCAGCTTGTAGCAGCATGAGAAGCACTTTACTCCAAACTAAATGTAATTTGGCATGTTCTCAGGCTGCTGCTGAAATGTGTCCCCACCAGATGGTGAAGCTTGCAAGTCATGGTGGGAGCAGACATGCCTCACGACATCCTCAAAGCTACAAAGAACAAAAAAAAAAAAAAAAAAGAAAAAAACACTTTTACTTAAATCTGGAGGAGTAAATAAAATAGCATGCAGCCCACAATCAATCAAGAGGCACTGCTGACAGCTGCAGGTGAAGGTGTGTGTGTGGGCGGGGGACAAAGTTGTGTGACAAGAAATTTTCACAAAGTCTTGTCTTTAGCAGTACAAGCAGAAATACTTTCAGATGACATTCAAACCACATCGTTGTGGGGCATCCTAATTAAGAGCAGGACAAAACAGAAATAAGGAGTTAAAGATTCTGGTTTTACATAATAAACACTCGTACTTTATTTTCTTCCTCATCAGAAAGAGAGGGTAGTGACAGGGATATGGCAGCTGTTGTTCCTCTTTACAACATTCTAAGATGATCAAGAGACCAAATTTAGAGTTCAATTGAAATAAATGAACTGCTGTGAACATGAAACATCAGTTAGCCACATACTATACTTCCTTTGTAAATAAAAAGGTTTTGTGTGTGTAAATTGGATTTTTGAGTTTTCCCCCCTTTATCTCAACATCACATACTAACTCACTGTTAGTCATTCTGATCTACAGGGCTTTAAAATGCATGAAAATGAGTGACCCATTGTTTTGAGTGGTATGGTCTGTGGCTATCACTGAAGCACTGTCTAGACTAGTGCTGCCAGCTTTTTGAGTGCTGCATAAGGAAAATGATGTTTATTTTAAGCTCACAGCGTGTGTCTGATGCATGACTGTATTTGAAAGAAGACAGAAATGCATTTTGGATCAGGAGTATTACTTCAACTCAAATATGTACAGTATTTCATAATAAACCTCTCTTTTCCCTTAGAATAACCACACTGAATAAAACTACCACAGACACCTGGGCAGCTCATGATGGGCTACTTACTGTCAGATAATCTGACCCGGGATCAGCAAAGTGTTGTCTGGTGACAGAGGAGTAACATTAAAATAAATGACAGGGGGCGTCTCACTCAGGACAAACAAATTTAAAAGGCATATGGCAGCAGACCTCTACGGTGGGGCGTTCAGCAGCAGACCTCTACGGTGGAGCGTTCAGCAGCAGACTTCTACGGTGGGGCTTTCAGCAGCAGACCTCTACGGTGGGGCGTTCAGCAGCAGACCTCTACGGTGGAGCGTTCAGCAGCAGACTTCTACGGTGGGGCTTTCAGCAGCAGACCTCTACGGTGGGGCGTTCAGCAGCAGACCTCTACGGTGGGGCGTTCAGCAGCAGACCTCTACGGTGGGGCGTTCAGCAGCAGACCTCTACGGTGGGGCGTTCAGCAGCAGACTTCTACGATGGGGCGTTCAGCAGCAGACCTCTACGGTGGGGCGTTCAGCAGCAGACCTCTACGGTGGGGCGTTCAGCAGCAGACCTCTACGGTGGGGCGCTCAGCAGCAGACAGTTTGTTGGTTTTAATCAAAGTATTTAATCTATAAGAAAATGTTAAGGATTCAAAACGGAGTAACTTTTTCCCCCTATGAGGATTACAAGACATGAGATCATCATCTTTATGCAAAAATAAGTGATAATACAAACAAACAAAACAAAAATGTATACTCTTTTACCACTAAAGACACAAAATTGTATCTGTTAGTATTTTATTTTTTTTGAGAATGTGTATCAGTTTTCAGTGAATTTCTACCGTTAATTTTGACCCACAGTGGTTGTCATGGAAATCTACGAGCCGTGTTTATTGCAATTATTGAAAAATAAAAAAATCTCTGAACACACAAAAAAATCTCGATGAGGAAATACAGACACCAGAAACAATTCAACTGGATAACAGAAAATAGACAAGGCAACAAAAAAATAACTGGGGGGGTGGTTTGAATAAATATCAAATCTACCAGCTGTTTATAGTAAACGTTTTAATTTAATTGTGAGACAACGATGACGTCGTTTCCTGCGGCCAGAGTAGTGTCCAAAATCATTTTTGTGTTTTGCAGTTTAGTCCACTATATATGGTCCACTATATGCTGCTCACTATAGTGGATAGGGAGTAGGGAATGAGTGTGTGGTTTCGGCTATTTTACACAACAGCACAGTTTTATGAACAAAAAGATCGAAAATCTACCAAGTCTTGCAGTTTCGGCTCGGGTAATATATGTCATCGCCCCAGTGTAGAAGTCTGCTTGAGGTCTGCAGCGAGATCCTCTTGTCAAATTTAGCTCAAAAATCCAAATGCTTGTCATCTCTCTCTCTCTTTTTTAAATTAGGTAAACAACCACATAGCCTAGCTTCTAATTGCTCTCTAGTCAGCAGAGAGTTCTTGTCTTAAAAGAGGACGTGCTGAATGACGTCTTTTGTGGCCAGTGAACTACTATTGACCTACTCCTCATGCAACTCTAACTCAAAAAACACCAAACTACCAATTCAACTCAAGATTTGCCCAAGTTTTAGCTTACAGAAACATCTGAATACAGTCAGTGAGCATCCAAAAAGTTTTTGACTGATAAAAGTTTTCTCTCATACTCAGATTCAAAGAAAGTACCTCCAAGCACACTTGAACCCTTGGTAAGATATTCTAAGTTGCGTGCATGTTGACTGAATACGTTTATTGTGAGAAAGTACATAAAGGTTGTTCAAGCACTAAAATTGTGTGCACAGCAGACAGCTAGTTATATGTTTATTGAACTCCTACCTGACGACCAGCATGAGAGAGAAAGCTAGTGCACCAGTGATCCAGATTATTTTTATGTATTTCTTTGTTTTTCTAGTTTTATTTCGGGTTCATCATGCCCTTAGACAGACAGTACAGTGGATATAGTTGGAAACTGGAGAGTTGGAAACAGAGAGCACAGGTTGGATCTGAACCTGAGCCACCCATCTAGAGGACAAGAGTCTTGGTACAACCTCTAGGCCACTGGCACCCTGATGCTGCAGCTTCTGCTGGCCTGTCCTCTACACAGTGGTGTGTCTCATGTTGGTATTGTGACCCTCAAACTAATTTGTGCAATACTTTCTTGCATTTTAAGTCACACAAGGAATGTATAGTCGATCATTCCTAAGTCTAATAGGTTAAAAGTCTGGACAGCCCTCTGATTTCTCTGTCAGTGTTTAAAAAAAATGACTAAATTTAGGTCGCAATCTCTGCTTCTACATCTTGTGTTTTTAACAAGACCAAAATCATTTGGGAGACAGAAAAGCTATTAAGAGTTGAACACATAGCATGTGTTAAACATTTTAAATAACTATTGGGAACACAAACACCGGCACCAAGTTAAGTTACGTTCCCACACTTGTGCTCCTTCATTCACATTCGTGCCATGCTTTGGTACACCTTGTCCTTCCGGGCCAGAGCCAGGGAAGCATACCGTGTCCAAGCACGGAAGAGTGTACTCATGCTGGTCATATGTACTAGACTTTTAGGCTCAAACCTACCCAGGCACAGATTGCCTAGTGTGAGTGCGCCCTAACTCGGTGCTGGCGTTTGTGTTCAGGTATATCATTCCAGGAAGAGTGAACTCCTCAGCAATGGGCATGCGATTCTCAGGATGCTTTTCTGAGCACAACACCTGCATCAGGTTACGCAGAACAGAGGATGAGCCTTAACTAAGATTAAAATGATAACATAAAAGTTTGATTGTCCCACAAATGTGTATTTGCAAACTTTCCAAATTATGTGTGAGCTTGAATTCAGTAAAGGCAGGTTAGAGAGTGGGATAATGGGCAAATGCCCAGGTACCTGCAGGGATTTTTAAGTGAATACAAATCTTGGTTAAAGGACCCAATTTGCACAGAAATTAAGCCATCACTTAAAAAGATCTGACATAATTAAATGATTGCATGGGTGTTACGTTATTATAGTTCTTGCTGTGAAGAATGAATTAAGAGAATGTCAAGTGTCAGTTTCAATTTCAACCTGGAAAAATACTCTTTTATTCAGTCAGACTAAAGGAAAGCCAAAGACTGTGTTGTTAAAGTGCTGTTTCTTTCATTTACAGGACAAATGTCTGTGATTAACTGATACAGCTAAGATCTTTGTCATATCTGATGAATGTCAGCAGCTGTGAAGGAGAATATTTCCTTTTCTCAAATGTCAAAACAGATTAAAAAATGAAGGACACTGACAAAACTGAAGCTGTACTCACTTACACGTCAACTTCAGCTGGAGTATTATGAGTTTATGGTAAACTTATGTTTTCTGAGGACCACAGCCATGATAAAGCACAGGTGTATGACGAAACCTTACCATGAGATCTAAGTAAATCTAAGATTTTATGTGATGTTGGTACAGATTTGCAGAGCAGCAGTCATCATGACAGAGTCTGAAGTTGACCTGGAAGTCGCCCATGCTCTCTTTTTTACACCTTTGTGTTGCAGCCAGAACACGGTGTTGGAAACATTCCTCAAAGATTTTGGTCCATATTGACATGATAGCTTCACACAGTTGCTGTGGATTTGTCGGCTGCATATCCATAATCCTGTTCAACCACATCCCAAAGGAGCTCTACTGGATTCAGATCTAGTGACTGTGGATACCACTGGAGCACAGTGAGCTCATTGCCATGAAAAAAAAAAGCAGTTTGAGATGATTTGAGCTTTGTGACATGGTGCGTTATCCTGCTGGAAGTAGTCATCAGAAGACTGGTACACTGCAGTCATAGAGGGATTGACATGGTCAGCCACAATAAAAGGTAAATGGACTTGAGCTTGTATAGCGCTTTTCTAGTCATCTGACAGCTCAACACACTTTTACACTCATACTCATTCACACCATTCACTCCACATTCACACACTGATGGCGTAGTTTGATGTGGAGAATTGGCCATTAGCTAATCACTCATCCAAACCCATTTACATGCCATAGACGAAGCAGTGGGACCAAACTGGGGTAAAGTTAATCTTGGAAAGCAGATGGATTTGCTAGTTTCTGTTTCTTACTGGCAAATCTATCTTGAAAAGCTCCCACCTGAACTGTTTGGGCCCGGTTAGAAAGTGACAGGACCAATCAGGGATAAGGGGCAGTACTTTCGGATGCGCCAGAGTCATGACAAATAAGAGGCTGGTGCCCTTATGGCTGAAGACATTAGCATGGATGCTGCTAAAGCGCAAGTTTTATCAGAACTTGACATTTTTTTGATAAAAGACAGACAGAGAACAGCATTGAGTTGTTTTCTTTTCAAAAACAACAAAAGTCATGTACTGACATATCTACAGTCGCCATGGTTCCTGTTATGCAGCTCTCTACGGAGTTTAGCCTACTCGTTGGGAGGGGCACACTCGGTTTGGGGCTACCATGTTGCGTGTTTTGTTGCTCTGAATGGCCCGTAAAGATGTGACAGACAGAATGTTCATCCAATCAGCCTCCGAGTTTTTTTTAAAGCCTCTGCCCTTTCCCAAACACTGTCCATCAAAGGTTTCCCAGATGGATGTGTGTAACACATCCATCTGGCTTGTCAGGTTAGGGTAAAGTGTCTTGCCCAAGGACACACTGACAGGTGACAGGAGCTGGGCATCAAACCCACAACCTTCCGATGGCATTTGGTGTTTAAACCATGCTCAGGTGGTTGGTACAAAGTGGGGCAAGAAAACATCCCTCATACCATTAAACCACCAGCAGACTGAAGCGCTGATAGAAGACAGGATGGATCCATGCTTCATGTTGTTTATTCTGACCCTACCTCTGAATGTTGCAGCTGAAATCCAGACTTGTCATACTCAGCAATCTTTTTCTAATCTTCTATTGTCCAATTTTGGTGTAGCCTTAGTCTCCTGTTCTTAGCTGACAGGAGTGGTACCAGGTGTGGTCTTCTGCTGCTGTCGCCCCTCTGCTTTAAAGTGGACATGAAACACTAAATGGAGTTGTCATAATTTACAAAAGGGTCTCTCACCCTAACCAAAAAATGTAGTTCAAACACCGACAGTTGAAATAAATTCTAAAATCCTGTATTCAGAAATTCACTTTCAAAACAAGGCTGATGCCATATTTGTTGTGATGCCGTGTGTGACGTCATCGGATTGGTTCGTGCATATTCTCTTGCTAGGAACAACACTAAAAGTGAGCTAAAAACAGAGCAAAGGGGGCATGTTTTGTATTAGCCCTCACTGCTCCAATGAATTTTATAGAGTTAAAGACCAGGAGAGGACCGTTCATTGTCATCATTTACCGATGTAATGGCCGGTGATCCTATGCCGATGGCTAGCAACAATAAAAAGGAAGGACCCCCCCCACTTAGCAGTTATGCTAGGGTTTGTTGTGAGAGCTTCATAGCTCAAGACTTTGTTATGGAAAGTGTATTTAATGACGCAGGCGTATTAGTGAGTCGTTGCTCAAGAGATTTAAATCAGTGGGATCTCACTCTGTATTTTACTTTTCTCTATATGACACTGGGTCTACAGACCATCCCACCCAATCTCGAGCCAAAGAGGTGGGTGTGCACCAAAAGAAAAGAGCTGAACTGCGTGCCAAACTGGCAGAACAGCGAGAGATAATCATGCAGCTAGCAAATGCTCTACAACCTATTTTCTTACCGTGGCAGGTCGGGAACTCCTACTATTCACCCAAATCTCTCACATGTTCGTCTCTGGGTTATCAAAACACAACACAACTCTTAGTCCTGACAGTAAAACGTCACTACATCACCCATCTCATCCTTTCTGGCGAGCAACAGGTCACCGGGAGGTCAGTGGGTCACAGACCTACGTCTGAGGAAAAGTTAACTTTTTAGATGGAAAACCACAGAATTTTAAATTAAACCACAAAATCTTAATTCTAAAAAAACAGATACGTTTAACTTTGTAATTTTTTTATATGTTATTAGTACTAATACATCCCAAGATATAATAAGAACTAAGACATCCTAAGACATAACTGTACTTACATGCTCCAGGAAATTTATCTATTCACTGTACCTCAAATGCTGCAAAAAGGTTTTCTGTGGTAAAAAGCATCCCTTCACACTCATACTTGGACTGATTAATCTACTTACCATACTAATAGCTAACTTAATCTATTAACCGTACTGTAATACTGGTTAATTTATTCACTGTAACTCTAATGATGTAATATCCTAATATCTAAAATTTCATGAGATATCAGAACCCATGAGTACCCAGCCAACAACCCAGCTACAAAACCTGAGACCAAGGGTACCAACTTTTTAAGAAGTCACTAAAAGAGAGGCAATAAGAACTTGAGGGCAAAAATGACTGAGGAAACATAAAAGTAAAAGCATGAAGAAGAAAAACATTAAAGTGATAGAGGCATCATAAGGATAAATGCATAAAAAAATAAGATTCTTTTTCACTAAGATAATTCCCTTTAAAAAAAAGAATTAAAAAACCCCAGTTTATTTTAAAATAAATATTTCAATGGCTTCCAAAAACAGCATGAAATTAAAATAAATGTAAATATTAAATCATCAAGGTGGCGACAGGCAGCTCTCCCTCTCTGGCACTTGTCTTCATGGCAGGACCTGCATTATTGCGACTCGGTCTGGAGAGATGTCTGTCCAGGTTCGCAGAGTATGGTGTGCAGATCTCTGTTATTGCCACTGACTGTCTCCCATCTGTGCAGAAGGTCCTGCGACAGAAACACAAAAAAATCCAACATGAATACGTTACGAATGTGGTACATTGTCAAAACTGTAAGAAAAAAAATAATGCCGACCCACAATGAGGAGCTGTTTGAGCTGCTTCTCCACTTTTTAAATCATTACATAATCATAACAGTCAAACAATACCACAATAAATGGAAAATTGATCATTTTGGCCACAATTATTGTGATATTAAATTTTGCTAATGTTTCATCTCCATCTGCACTGGGCAGCTTGAGAGTGTAAACTCCTTGTACACAAAATATGCCACCAAGAGGAAAAAGTTTCTTAGGGAGAGCTTTAAAGCCAGGCTGAAGGTAGCGGCACTGGACCGTAATCTTTATGTCAAGAGAGCAACTGGAAAAACAAGGAAGGGACAGGAGCAACTCAAACACCAGTACTCTAAAGGTGCATGAGCCTTTGTGATAACACCAAGGAAGGTTGAGAAGTACTATACCTTCAGGAAAGACATTGTATGCGCAGGGCCAAGGCTGTGTCCATCCGTGCAGCACTCGAACAGCAGAAAACAGAGAAAACACCCACCCTGGTCCAGCACAAAGGGGTTGAGAAACCTGAGGATGCTCAATCTGTGGCAAAAAAGCTCAGCCGCTTTGCTTCACTGCCCCAAGAAGCTCTCTGAAAAAAACAAACAAACATGTACTACACCATTACACTTGGGGTGTAAATCTTTAATCATATCATAATTCTATTTTATTCTGATTTAGGTAAGGTCTAATTAGATAAAGAATATTACTTTTGAACCAAAACTACTTTCTAGTTAACAAAAAATTAAATGAATTGAAAAAGGGGGCTGTTTTACCATATTCCACTCCTGTCTGTAGGAGAATGAGAGAATGACAGGAGGTGCAGTGATGTGCTGTGTAGTTGTAGTATAGAGCAGCAATTTTAGTAGGCACATTACCTAACCTAATGTCTCTCCATGATCTTTGCAAGTAAACAAAACCATCAGATGGTCATATAGATTATTTCTGTATTTGTTTTGGATTGCTTGTCATCTCTGCCACAGAACCAGTGTCAGATACACTCATAGACATATGTGGAATATCCCGCACTTATTGATAATGCTCCCGGATATTAAAAATAAAATTATAGGCTATTTCAAACCTTGAATCTGAGCCTGAAGACTTTCAGAGGTGAGTCCAGGTCAAGTTTCAAGCTGTGCAGAAGGAGGAGAAAGCCTATATTAAAAGATTGATCTCTAAATTATATGTATCGATATACATATAATACATATCAAAAACAGTTGATCTAAACTGGAGAATCCATTTTTGAACCCAGTCCTATCCATCAGTCTCAAAGATGTTGTAAAAAGTTTACAATATACTTACTATTAGAACATGCAGGTTGGACTTCCAATACTTCCATGTCAGTGAGGCTGACCTCCTTAAAAAACGGGATTAGTGGGAATGGAGGGAGATGGTCATCTGTGATGGGGTACCTTTAAGCAGGGTAAAAAAAAAACATTCCCATTTTAATACTGGCACACTGTCATCAATGCCAAATGGCTGCCACTATCAGGAGAGAATACAATAGAAACAGATGACTTTAAATAATATTTACTATGGAAAAAAAATCCCCTTTTTATGATACCCTGATCATTTGACAGAAGACAAAACTACTATCCCTCAATAACTCTTCATTATTAAAACAAATGAGAGCAAAGACTTGTCTGTGTTCATCTGAATTCTGTATATCTCTATATATATGTCTCCCATATTGGTTGGGCTCTAATAGAAACACAGCTGGCTATGATTTGTTGTGCTAAGCAAGATATATGACATTACATAGTAAAAACAGACCTTATTCATACTGTTTATCTCAGCCCATACAACATCTATGCAGTTCTTCGTCCAGCTATTACCAATTACTGTATATAACATAATGTAAATACAACCTGTCCTGATATGCTGTGTTGTATTTCCAGGTTTGAGAATATCCCTTGTTATGGCACTGATTTTGTTCCACAAAGTTGAACAAGCATTGCTATTTATGTGTTATCAACCCAATGTACCACGGAAGTGCTAGCTACTGAACATGCTAACGCTAATTTTACGAACATTGACATGCTAAAGTTAATTTTATGACCCACTAGCATGCTAACGCTACACAAGCAAAACCGTGTGGTCAATGCAAACGTTACTGGCGTTAGATTTAAAAGTGATATATCAGCGACTGCTGATACCGTGACTTAGGTTAACCCACCTGCTGTTTATAGGTCGCTCCAATGTCCCAGCACGTACTTCACGCAGGGATGGCATAGCCACTTCCAAGACCTCCCTCTCACAGCAGAGCATCTGGTATGTGCGGGACAGGGTTATGCAGGATAGTTCCCCTAAAACACCATCTATATTTGCTTCTTGGCAACAGATAGACTCCCTGGTGGTTGGCATTTGCGGAGCAGTGGCCACACATACACCGAGTCGTGTGGCTGACTCTCTCCCGTTCTGTAGCCCGAAGAACGGCCGCCTCCTCCGCGACAAAAACAGGCTTTTCCTCCCTCCTTTTTTTCACCACTGGCTCAAAAGCATAAGCGATTGGGTTTGATGGGAATTCATCCAAACAACTCTCGGCTTCGTCCTCTGACATTTTTATGTTAAATAAACCGCGTGTAAGTGAACTAGAACTAGTAGTACCACCACTACTATTACTACCGCTAGTACTTGTTATTGGCAGTAGCAGGAGGCAACCAATCCGGTGACGTAGGCGATGACGTAAGACAAAGATGGCGGCGAGCAAACACACAAACCATGTCGTATATGAATATTGAAAACAGATTTTCTCTGAAACGGCTGACTTTTCAAACAAATTTTTTTTGAGTTTGTGTCATAATAATCCCCACATCACTATGGGGTGGTTCATTTTGTCGTTTCATGTCCTCTTTAAGGTATGAAGTTTTGTGTGTTCAGAGATGGAATTCTGCATACCTTGGTTGGAATGAGTGGTTACTTGAGTAGCTGTTGACTTCCTATTGTCTTGAACCAGTCAGTCCATTCTCTTCTGACATCAACTAAGAGTTTTCATCCACACAACTGCTGCTCACTTTATATTTTCCCTTTTTCAGACAATTCTCTGTAAAGCCTAGAGATGGTTGTGTGTGAAAATCCAAAAAA
This sequence comes from Cheilinus undulatus, assembly GCF_018320785.1. NCBI lineage: Eukaryota > Metazoa > Chordata > Actinopteri > Labriformes > Labridae > Cheilinus > Cheilinus undulatus. The sequence continues at coordinate 5,859,540 of NC_054867.1, read as the reverse complement.
AGTCTCTAAAATCCCATTTCCTCCCCATTCTGATGCACGGTTTGAACTTCAGCAATTAGTATTGATTACATGTACATGCTTAAATGCACTGAGTTGCTGCCATGTGATTGGCTAAACAGGTGTACCTAATAAAGTGATTGTTGAGTGTACAGTAGTGTGATTTCTGCTTCCTAATTTCAAACCAAACTTGTACAGAACTGGTGAAGCATGCTGCTGGTTTCACCATTCTTATAGTAATTGCTACCATGAAAATTATAATACAATAAAAAAAAATAGTGTTTCCCGTAGATCATGTAACTGTCTTTACATTGCAGAGCAGCAAGATCTGCAGCCTGTTGCGCCTGCTATGCATAAGTTCTGCCTTAAGTTCTGGTGTAAAGTCCACACTAAACCCTACATTGAAACTAGTTAAGATCTAACTTAAGTTGAGTCATTCTTCAGTTGAACCACAGAGACGTAAGGTTGATCCTAACTAGTAGAGATTTACATCCAAACTAACCCAAATATTTTTGCAGATATGACGTATTCTCTTACTTCAACCAATCACTGAAAAGCTTTTTTTAAACCCCGTGTTTGCTACAGATGCTAACGGCTCAAAATAACGTTTGCTAACTGCTGTTAATCATCAAAAAGTATCCAGTGTGGATGATAAATATGACAAGGCATTTTGTATATGTGCGTATTGTGAAGCCTACAGACTGCACCTTGGGTTTCTTGAAAGGCGCTGTATAAATTCAAGATATTATTATTATTATTATTATTATTATTACCGCCTAAACCTAGAGCTGGTATTAATAACAACACGGAAATGATCTCCGCTCATGGAAAACAACAGTGTTAAGCCTGATTTATGCTTCTGCATCGCATCAACGGCATAGCGAGGCGTAGCCCTCTGTGTTGACGCAGACCCCTATGCCGTAGCCTGACCCGCACCTCCAAAAAATCCTAACTACGCGTGGTCCGCTCAAAATGTCATTTCTTCATCAAGGTCCCTCAGGGGGTGAACCAGTGTGTCATTTAGTGGTCGTACAGACCACCTCTGCAAACATCTTCCCTGTCACCTGCGCTTCAACTTTTGCAACAAAAGAATTTGTTCATCGATATTGATGAGCTCCAACTCCAAACATACCTGCTCCACCTCGGTCGCCATGACCGGAAGATAAACAAGAATTTGGATGTGAAACCACACACACACAAGCCACACCCCCCTAGGGACATGGTGGTGAATTACAGAGCGACGTGTTCCCTTGACACAGAACTTCAAACGACGACGATGGTGACGGTGTCGCATTGATGACGTACCTATCTCATATTTTAGAGTAATCACTATGACAACCATATTCTACGGAGGATTTTACATCTAGTAGGGGGTAGGTGTAAGATTTAAGCTATAACTTAAGCTTACATTGAAACTATCTCAGCTGGTGCAACACCTTAAATGTTAGGAGAGCGTAAACTCCGTTGTAAGTAGGAACTTGCGTTCAAACTAGGCTACGTTTGAACTTACGCACAGCTGGTGCAACCCATAGCTGGACATACTGGACCTCATATTGCAGGTCTTGATATAAATGTGTTATTTTTTTCCTGAGTTGTCTTGAATTATCAATATCTGAACATTTCTATTGCAGTGTGATTATTGCTAAGTTCATCAGCTATGAATACCTTAAGGCAAACAAATGAGTGACTGCTCCGTAGTCCTTAAACCATCAGTCATGTACAGTGCCTAACAAATTTATTAGACCACCACCCAAAATAAGGTTTATGCCACAGCTGCCCTAAATTAACAGCACTGGTAATTACCAAATCATTTTTTATGTTTCTGCAATGGTTAATACACCAATATGTAGAAGCTCTTTAACCCAAATGATATTTTTAATGCTAAAATAGAATTATTATTGTTATCCATGAATTTTCAGATGTACTGATTTACAAAAAACTGAAAAAATAGTAAAGCACATTATTATTTCTTGATTAATATGTCAAATTATAGTTATTTACTTGCATTCCTGAACAAAAAAATGAGTTTTTGTGGTTGAATGTTATGCTTGATTAATTTCTGACTTCTCAGAGAAGCCCAGTGAGCCGGCTCAAATTTGGGTATAAAAAGGTGAATTCAATTTGAAATTCCTCATTCCTATTCAAAATGGTAAAATGTGGAGAGCTCACTGAAAATGAAAGAGTCTACATTAAAGTACGTCATGATGCAGCTGTGGCATAAACCTTACTTTGGGTGGTGGTCTAATAAATTTGTTACGCAGTATATCTCACACAGTTACAGAGGCTGTACACTATCCCTCAGAAGGACTGGATATTGCAATAGGAATTAGTTTTCTGATAAAGAAAAAAAATCTAATATGAGCATAACTCCTCAGGAGACATGGTGGTCTATGTACAAATATAAACTGTCTCCTCTTGTGCTCAGTCTGACGGCTCCCTTATGAGCTTGTGTGTATTTGCTCATATTTTTAAACTCTAAAACGCTCAGAGAGGACAATGAATGCAACACTGAAATAGACCCCTCAGTTGTTGATGTCCCTCTGCGGTCTATTAATGGTTGTGTGTGGAGATTTATAAACTGCCTGCATATCTCCATCATTGTGTCTCATTGATTGGTTGATATAGAGATGATTTAGAGCACCTTTTGTGTTCTCAATGAGAATTTTTTTCTGGTGAAACTGTGGAGAAAAGCATTCAAGGTTTGCGGTCTGTAAATGGCTTTGTCCCAGTCGTAAGAAATAACAAAACAGAAAAAAGACCTTTGTTTTAATGGTCTAATTTACATCTGCAGCTTACTGGAGATAGCATTGTTTCTTTCATTCTTTTTCATACCCCCGTCACTTACAGTAAGTTTAATTTACATTTGCAGAAAATTCAAAGAGGAAGGTCAAACACTGCATCAAATCTTTAAAAGGAACAAATTTACATTTCTGATATTATTCTGCAACCATTGCATATCTTCTGCAGAGCCCAGGCTTACTGGTTTATATTTCATTTGGGTCTGCATGCAGCTGTAAATCAAACTCAGAGAGGCAGACTAAACAAAGGACAGAGGCTGCTAGAAGAGAGGGAAACAACATCACTTTTCCCCTGTAATAGTGTTATAGAGAGCTTCTCTGTCCTGCAAATCTCTGCTGTATCTCAAATATGAGCGCCAGCTGAAGTTAATCCAGCTTTTCTGATTACCAATTTGCAAACTCTCGGTGAAAATCAACTAAAGATTTTTTTCCCATGAGGATTTACCATTTTTCTGTTGTTTTAAATTGTAATTTCTGATTAATTTTCATCTTTTAAATGCTGCAGAGCCATGGTTCTCCACAAGTCATTGTCAGCTCCCACCACCAACCCCTAAACTATACATTGATACTCAGATTTATAAGATTTTTCCAATCATATCCATATTTTTTAGTAAAAATGGGGCAGTTTGGACTTAACCCCTTTTCTCTCTCTCTCTAACTCTATCTCCCATCTTAATCCACTGACTAACCTCTGCGCTTGGTCAGGGAGGGCCGACCACGTCTATCTGACTAAACACTACCTTAGCAAATGCCCACCTGTACCTTATCAAAGTCTAATCCCTCCAAGCCAAGACAGTCAAGGTCATAACGAAGAAAGAAAGATTAAAACCTAGAGGCAAGTTGGTGAAATAGCTAGATTTAAAAGCAGGAAGCTTTAGAGGCTGAATGTGCTAAACATTTTTTAAAACTACCAGCTTTCACCTCGACGTGAACGCACCAGGTGAAGATGACACAGGTAACACAAAACACACCATAAACTGTGCAAACCACCATCTAAGTTTATGAATCAACTCAATGAATGTTATGGTTTTATAGCCTCTAAACCAATTTGTTTATAATCTATACAATACAAATAGCTAAGCTCTTTGCAAATATTCGGTATGTTACAAGAACTAAGTAGAAGCCATGAGGCTCCTCTGCAGCAGCAGCCAGTTTACTGCTGACTGAGCAAAGAAGAGCCACCGACACTAACGAACCAGGAGAGAGGGAAGGCAGGATTCAGTCTAAGGCTGGGAAATTAATAGAGAATTAGATTAAATTGTAATATGGCCAGCTGCATCTTTCAAATCGCAGAAGGTGCAGTATTCTTTGACCTAGTATTTGTTTGGAAATACTGGTTTTAAACTTTTTTTTTGCAGCAGAAATGTTATGCATGACATATGACGGAATCATTCAAGTGCCATTTCTTTTAGAATGGTCAACAAAAAATCCTACTTTCTTATTTCTGTACTTTATTCTTATAAAATATGAGAAAAAAAAACCTTCAATGCAACAATTCACATCCATTTGGCAATATGAGTCAGAATCATCAGAATGTGATATTTTTAAATATGTTTTTCAGCCCTTGTTTAGGAATAAAAGAAAGTTAAGGAATAAGCACGTATCAAATTGCCGTCACAATACTGGGAGGGTCGCAATTACATTATTCACCAAAATCGTTCAGTCCTAATTCAGTCAATGTTAATGTTTAAAAGAGTAAAGTTTAGACCTGTTCAGGATGAAAAATGCCTTAAAATCCTCTAAATGGTTCAGGGATATTAAAAAAACTAACTCAAGGCAATTGGAAAAAAGTGTTTTACAAGGCTTACACACAGTGTTCGGAAGCATTACTTTTAGATTACTGCGTTAGAAAGATACAGACATGGACGTAGAAGAGATAGAATACTGGGGCTTTTTCTTTAGTGAGGATTACTTTATGAAAATGTAACAAATAATGGCTTACTTAAATTGTAAAACAAACATGTTACGTTACTCATTACAACAAAAAAAGTAATATGAATACTCCAATGCACAGGTGTCAAACTCAAGGCCCGGGGGCCAAATGCGGCCCACGTTGCAGTTTTACCCAGCCCGCAAGATCGTGTCATATTTTATTAGAAGTGGCTCACCTGCATGAGGTCTGCAGATTTCCTCCAGTATAGAAATGTAAATTAAACCTGAAAGATTAAAAAAAAAAAAAAAAAAAACCTTGTAAAGTCATAAAAATCTGAAAAAGTAAAGGGGAGAAATAGTCAGGAATGAGGGAAAGAAATTAATTCTTGATTTTGTTTTTTTTAATCTCATATCTTGACATTTAAACTCATGATTTTAACTCTCTGTCTTATATATTTGCCTTTTAAAAACCTTATTTTGACTTTTAATTTTGTATTTTGACCTTTAGGACTTATAAAGTTGACTTTTTTTCTTAGACTTTGAGCCTTTAACTCATTTATTTACTTATTTAGCATTTATTTGACATGGATACACAGTAACATTGATGCTGTAATATTTAATCATTTTAACTTTTTTTTCTTTTTTTTTTTTTTTGGTAGAAATCTTAAAATCATTTATCATCACTGTTTAATTTCCCCTATAATTCATTACCTGTGAAAACACGGTTGATAGTCTTCAGTTAAGTCTTGACCCTGTTAGGTCCTCAGGTTGAACTTAAATTCAGATTTCGGCCCCTGCTGTCGCTGAGTTTGACACCCCTGCTCTAATGGATTACTTTGTAACGCATTACCCCGACACTGCTCATACAAAAAAAAAAAAAAACTACATAAGACTTGCACAACTGTAAAACCGGTCCTTTTAAAATACATAAGAAAAACATGTATATTTATACATGATTACTAGTACACTTGTGCTGCCGCCTGTCTTGGCCAGGAAATGAGATTTTCCTGGTTAAATAAAATGAAATAAAAGATAATAATATTAACGATTAACTTGTATGCCTTTTTAGGAAATAAACATTGGAAGTTAGATGTTATCATGATGCATATACTGAATACACAATTCTATATCTTCAGTTAAAGGTTGTGAACTTAAAGGTCACATATTTCATCTTTTTAAGACAAGTTTGTGTTGGTCCCCAAAACATACCTGTGAAGTCTCTTCGCTGGAAAAAACACTCCAGTACTGGATTTTTCCATGTCTAAACTAAAAAGAAACCCTGCTCAGAACGAGCCATTTCTGTTTCTGTGGCTATAAACGTCACTGAGTTGTCTGACTCCGCCCCCGACCACGCCCCTCTTAGGAAATGGATGTGACTTTTTGGATGTGGCTCTCCTGACCTTCCTCTCTGCTGACAGCTAAGAGGAAGATCAGGAGAGGAGAGCGGAACTTCCTTCCAAGCTGGATGGGGCCAACTGAACATGGGGGCGGGGCTAACTCCCCAGATGACATCATGAGTGGAAAATCTAAGAACAGCTTGTTTCAGCACACATTTTCTAAAAGGTGGAGAAAGAGAGGGGGGAGGGAATGGATTTTTCTGATTCTTGGGGGGATTGTGGACAGGGGCACATATTTTTGTTAAAAAAGCCTGAAAAAGGTGTATTTTGGACAATATATGACCTTTAAGTGGGCTGGTCTGAGCCATGAAACTCCAGGGCTGAAAATGAGTTCCACCCTGAATAATGTCTTTTTAACAGGACACAGTATCAGCCCAGAACCGTAACAACATCATGTTTTGTTTTGTTTTTTACTTGACAGAAGCTTTTTATGGAGCCTGAAATCTCTGTCTATTTCACACTTCCAGTCATTAGCCGAGCATTGCCGCTAACATCCACAGGCTCCTGTGTTCTGTTGAGCCGCTCTGTCCCAGTCGACATTTTCATTAAATTTACTTTCTCTGTATTCTAGTATCACTTGATGCAGCAACCACACCTCACCCTCCAGCCACACAAACATTTGTTTAGCCATTGTTGTATGTTTACACTCCACTGCTCTGTAGAAGGAAGAGTAGGAGTGTGTTCTTTCATCACAAAGTCACACCACATACTGCTGGTCCAGTACGTATAATACAGTGTTTTTAAATGTTGATGTGAGGCAGTAGTCAGATGACAAAACGTTCTCTTTAGAGCACAGAATTTATTTAGAAAAACATCAGTTTTCAGTCGACGATTTTCATGTTTACGTGGCCTTGCTTACACTGATTGTGACCTTTATTTTTCTCTCTAGGTTCATTATGAACAGCCAGGCTGCACACAACAAAAGGCAACAATGTTTCCCATTATTCAGAATAAAATGAACACAGTTATTGGTGTGAAAGCACAAAACAACTGATCTTTTACTGACCTTGGTTGGATTACCATTTATCTATTGGTCCACAGTGGATTAAGATGATTAACACTCCTCAGTCTCCAAACAGGCCCACACACGTGATTTCCTCCTCCACACGTCAGCGTCAATACAAACTCTCTTTAATTGCTTGACATGCCATGAGACCGGCTCAGAGAAGAAGGCAGACCCGATAACAAATAATACAGAGACACACTGTCTGCAAGGCTTGAATGAAAATGTGCTAAAGTTTGGTGACAAATAGAGTAAAATCCTAAAATTAAAACCCCAAGTCTAAAAAAGTTGGGGCACTGTAAGGGGTGGACAATACAGGAAAAAAAATCACAATTTTTTCATGGCTGGTTCACAATCTTGTTTTTTCTTTTTTCATTATTTATTCATATTTTCATTCTTATTTCCAAGGATAATTTTAAAGTTATAGTCCATTAGACAAACTTATTTCAAGAATTGTGTGTCCTGTTTTTAGTTTTAAATCTATTTTGTGTTCATCAGACACAATTTTACATGATGAAATTAATTTTTAAACATGGACTAAAAGTAGAGTACATACAGCTATAGATTTATAAAAGAAGCCTGTTTAAATAGCTCTGACAGAGTTATTGTAGCTTGTAAGAATTAAAAAAGCACTAATTCAAAGCTATCCCAGGGATTAATTTCTGTGATACATGGTCATGCAGTAAAGAAGTTGCCTTAAATTATCAATCTAACCTAATTTTTATCCATGAATGGGTTGGAAAAATGTATTTTATTGGACGAGTAGTGGTGGTGTTAGTGTCACACACCTGCCTGCTGCACACTGAAGGAGAGACAGACAGCTGCAGGATCAAGTCCAGTAGCATGGATAGAAGTTTTAAGTAAACCATGCATGTGAACCAGTTATGCTACTGTCTAAAAGACTTCACCACACCAAGGTCAGGACCTCACAGACATCACTGCCTCCCTCTGTAAAAAAATGACTGTGGTATTAATAGTTTCACCCGTGATTCTGTTATCCCACTAGGTTAGTATCATGTGGAGAGGTGGAGGATTTATTAATTTTTGATTTTATTTAACCTTTATTTAACTAGATAAAAGCCCATTGAGATCAGGATCTCTTTCACAAGGGTGACCTGGCCAACAGTTAATTTCGTTGACTAAAACTATGACTAAAAATATTTGTCAACAGCCTTTTTTTTCCATGAAAAAACTAGACTAAAATAAATCCATGATGACTAAAACTGACAGAAACTAAGTTTAATTTTTGTCAGGATGACTAAAACTCAACTAAAATGTAATGTAGTTTTCTTCGGACATTCAAAACCTGTGATATTTCTCCACTGTGGGTAAATCTGTCATTAAACAATGTATCTGTAGATATTCTGCCTCTCAGCCACATAAAGCACATCCCCATAGTCAAGAATGGGCTAGAAGGTCGCTGGCACTGATTTCTCTCTGACACTGAGAGAGAAGCAGGTTCTATTTCTGAAAAAGAACCCAAGCTTCACCCAAAGTTTAGTGACCAGATTATTTATATGTGCTTTAAATGAAAGCTCCTGATCTAGGATAAAACCCACATACTTGTAATTTAAAACCTGCTCTATAGGTTTTCCTTGAGATGTTATAATATTTGTAATGTTCTGTGGTAGCACCTTTGTATGAGAGCAAAGCATGAGCTTGGTTTTATCTGTTTTATCGAGACTGGATAACATTAAAAGCAGCTTGTAAAAACTGAAAAGCCTGAGTCAGTGAGGTTGAACAGCAATGAATAATAGTGTCGTCTGCATAAAAATGATACATTGCATTTGACAAGTTGTTACAGAGATTGTTTATGAAGACTGAAAATAAAATGGGTCCCAGCACTGAACCTTGGGCACCCCTTTGGTGATGTCCAGAAAAGAAGAGGTAGCTCCAGCCACTGAAACACATTGTGTTCTGCTGGCTAGGTAGTTGGCAAACCAGGAAGCTGCATGTTTAGATGTGACGTGGGGCTTGTATCAGCAGGCTATGGTCAACTGTGTGAAATGCTTTTGACAAATCAATAAAAAGAGCGATACAATAATTTTTGCTGTCCAGAGCCTCGATTAATTCATTTAGGACCTTTAGTGCAGTTGTAACAGTGCTGTGCTGTTTTCTAAAACCAGACTGGAATGGAGATAAAATAATATTTAATTCTAAAGATTCCTTTAGCTGGTCACTGATGATCCAAACAATTTAGCTAAAATGCACAATTTAGAAATCTGTCTGTAGTTGTTTATGTTTGTGGGTTCACCCTCTTTTAACAGGTGGAGAACATTTGGTAAAACACAAAGACAGCAGAATAACATTGGCTATAACAATTAAAACAACTGGACTCTCTGTGATGTGTATACACATTACTCAGATTTATTTTTCTGTTAAACTACATTCCCTCAATCATCTCTCCTCTCTCCATAACTGCTTGGCCTCTATCAAAAACAGGATGTCCCTAAATTTCCCCCACCTCAACCCTGACGAATCAGAAATACTTGTAATTGGACCCAATCACTTCCCTGCATCGGTTTAACAGCTTGTTGGCCACTATCATTCAAACATTAAACCCACAGCTAAAGACCTTGGAACCATCTGTGACCAACACCTATCGTTTGAACACCGTGTCACAAAACTTGTACAGACCTGTTTTTGACATTTACGTAACATTGCAAAAATCAGACGAATGCTCTCACCATCAGGAACTTCTCATACACACTTTCATTTTCTCCTGTCTAGATTATTGTAATTCTTTAATTCTTTAATTTAATGCCTGAACCGCTGAACATAGATCTAGTCAAGCAGAATATAACTCTCCTGATCTTAGCTTTAGCAGCTCACTGATTCTATTTCATCACAGTCTCAGATCGTCCAGTCGCACATCCCTGTGCTCTGTGTAAAATTATAAATAAAAACAATACAATCATTCAGACTATTATAAACCCACAATTTATTCACAATAGAACAAAAACAACATATCATATGCTAAAACTGATATCATAAAAGTAGGGACAGGGCCATGCTTACCATTGTTTAACATCCCTTCTTCTTTTAACAGTCTGCAAGTGTCTGGGAAGTGAAGAGAGCAGTTGCTGGAGTTATGGAGGATGAATGTTGTCCCATTCTTGTCGCATTGCAGGGCTCTATCTGTTCAACAGTCCTGGGTCTTCTTTGCTTGATTTTTCATTTTATGATGCACCAAATGTTTTCTGTTAGTGATGCAGTTTAGCATTGCCTTGCTAAAATATGCAATCTACTCTGACAGAGATGTTATCAGGATGGAAGCCTATGTTGCACTTAAACTCTATACTTTTCAGTAGAGCCCGACCGATTAATCGCCCCACCGATCAATGGGTTAGGCTCTACTTTTCAGTATTGATCCTGCCTTTTTTAGGTGTGTAAGCTGCCCATGCAGCATCATTGAGGAACATTTTTCTGATACTGTCCCACAATTTTCAGATGCAGTTTTTGGCAGACTGGTGAACCTTTGCCCAGAACTGGAAAAAGTACACAACTAATGTACCTGAGTAAAAGTAAAGTTACTTTGGATAAAACTGACTGAAGTAGGATTAAAAGTACTAATCTATTAAACTACTCAAGTAAAAGTAAAAAGTAGTTCATTTAAAATTTACTCAAAGTACTGAGTTTCTACTTTTTGAAACCAGAGGGAGTTATGAAGTCAAATATGATCTGTTTTTAAGTGAAATAACTACAGGAGAATATGAATCCATAACCAGGTTGTTTTTTATAAGAAGTGACTTAATCAAATGCAACAGTTGATTTTGGATGAAATGTAGAATTATTCTCCTGTTACTGACCATCATGTGCTGAGAGAGTCAAACTTCTGGTCATTTTCTTGTTGGCAGAAAGCTAAACATCCTTGTTTTGACAATTTTTTAGCTATTTTTTTTTTACTCAGTACTTGATGCTTTTCAAAATGTACACTGGGAAAAATGAATCTGGGCAAAGCAAATTTGACTTAATTTAATCTGTGATATCAACAATAAGAATCCAAGTTTTTAGCTTGACATACAACTAATGTCAGTTCCTTTTGTTAAAAATACAAGACACTGTGATTTTTTTCCTAAACAAGAATATTTTAGGTAATGTAAGCCAGTCTTCCAGAGTTTATCCACATAACTAAGCCTGACTTTGTTACCTTAACTCAGTTTCATTCTGTTTCTAAACTACAAAAAACTAAATTATCCATAAATAAATGCCCCCTGTGATGCATTGTGGGTATTTCAAATTGGTGATAAATGGCTTTAGATGGACTTCTGACTGAAGACATGGCAGTGATGATAGATCAGATTGGTGGGAAACAAATCTGAGGACATGTAGGCAGAATTTTCCCATGATGCCCTGGGGCAGAGTCTTTATATGTGTTTACATCGGTTTAAATGTGATCAGGGGAGTTTGGATGTTGAATGTTGTACAGAGCTCACTGTTGATATTCCTTTGTTCATCTTTCTGATGGATTATTGTTGATTTTGATGGTCAACACGTCTGCATCATGGGTAAGAAGAGGACTTCCTGAAAATGACTTTGACAGCCTGACTTACTTTTGTGGTCAAAAATTTAACCATTCTCTGTTAATTTCATTCATGAGGGAAAATCAAAAAGGTGTGGAAACAAATGCAGAAACTTCCTTTGCAACTATTGTTAAGTATTTTTAATGAACCAGCAGGAGTGATCTTAAACTATCTAATCTAAATTATTTTGTTAAACTGCATTGAAAGCAGGAGTCACTTTTACAAGCTGAGTTTAACTGACATTTCATGTATTTCAAAGAAAAAATTAAGTTAAACAAAGATTAATCTTGTTGAATCTACTTGAAAATGCAAGTAAATTTTACTTTGATGTTTTTTTTTCTTGAACTAAAACAGAGTAGTAGTTTTAACAAAGATTAATCTGGATAATCTACAAATAAAATAAAATAAAATAAAATAAAATAAAATGCAAAAAGTTGTCTAGGTTTTTCTTAGTAGATTGGGCTGAAAATTTTTATCAGTGTATTGAAGTACAACACTTCCCTAAAAATGTACTTAATTAAATGTAAATGTAAGGATTTTGAAAAGTACACAAAATAGCTACTCACAGTAACTTGAGTAAATGTAATTAGTTACTTTCCACCCCTGCTACAGCCCACCCTTACTTTTGAGAGACTCTGCTTCTGTAAAGTGCTACTTTTGTACATAGTCTTGTTGCTGTCCTGTTGCAAATTAACCTTATTAGTTGCAAAATGATCCTTAAGCTGCTGCTTACTTATCCAGCCTTTTGTTGCACCGTCCCTACTTTTATGACATGTGTTGCTGCCATATAATTCAAAATAATCTCATCTTTTTCATGAAATGGTAAAATGTCTCTGTTTCAACATCTGATGTTGTTTATGTTCCAATGTTATGAGATTTGCAAATGATTGCATTTTGATTTTACTGACATTTTACAGAGTGTCCCAACTTTTTTAAAACTGCAGTTGTACATTTGATAATTCATATTGAAACAGGGTTTGCAGTGAGTGCTACTAACCAGTATTTAAGATGTGAATATTTGTGCTGCAAGTGTGAGCATGTGTGTGTGTGGAGGTGGTTACAGCCTTTATGAAGCATGTTATGAGCTGTGTAAGTGCTTGGATGGATGGTGTAGAGTTGATTGATGCTGGCTGGAGCGGCTCTAATGCTGTCTGGCTTGTAGCATACACAATGTGACATTGGTTTGGTGTGAAGAATATCGATCTGGAATGGTTCTTGCCGAGCGCTGATACGGAGCGCTGTATTGATGTTCACCATGGTTCTCATTTCAAGCTCATCTCACCGCGCCTCTGTGTTTGTGTGTATGTGTGGGAGATTGTGTGTGTATGTGTGTGGGGCGGCGGCAGCGCCGGAGGCTACCCAAGTGTGAAATCGTGTGACGGTTTCTCCATTGCGCTTCATTTAGCCACACATCGCCCATCTCTCATTCCTGACAAGTTGCTTAACTGCTCCAAAATGCGAACGCCTCGGGGTGGGGTGGCAATGTAGCCCTGTCAGTGTACAATCAAATGTGTGTGTGTTTGTGTTATTGTGGGGGCTAAAGTGAGAGTCTAATAAAGCCAGCAGCTGCCATGGTAACTAGGGCAGAGGCTAACTCATCCTCCCTGTCTAGGGACCCATCAGGGCCTCTGCTTTGGTGCAAACACACTAACACCAACACACACTCGCACACAAGCACAATCTCAGAGCAAAGGCATAGCAAATGACTCTTAGAGGGAGGCCTCTTATACACAATTACACACAAACAGCAGACGAAGGGCCATGAAATAATCTGTGGCACCACAAGAAATAGGGAAGCAAGCTGCTTGTTCAATAGCCAGTGAGACACTGTTTCCTAACACACACACAACCAGCACTAGAACCCCGACAGCATGACATAGGAGTCAGGATGGCTTAAGATGCTCAATATCTAGCTGTAATCCTCTCCCCTTCCTTATCAAAGGGTGTATGCCTGTGTGGGTGCGTATACATTTGAGTGTTTGTGTGTGTAAAACAGGTAGATAAGAGTGACAGCGCGGCGAGGTTGACACCTTGACAGCAGCATTCTCCATGTGACAGGTTTATTGCATTTCTAATCTCTGTTTACATAAAACCCTCGACATCAAGCCACACAAATACACAAAAAATAAAAAAACTATATATATGCATGCATGCATGGAAACATCAACGCACACACGCCTCATCTGCTCTCCCCTCCCTGTCACTCAGACAATGAAAAGGGCAGAGGAAGCCAATCAAAATGATCTCTAATAAGAATATTACCCATCAGGCTGTGCATGTGTGTTGCGGTGGGGGGGTGTTAGACAGCTTGCCAAGCTTCGTCTGACATTTACCAAATGAATAGCAGCCAGTACACTAAGGAAATAGCGTTTGTCTTCGCACAGTGTGCAGCAGGCTCTCCCTGGTCTCTGAAAAATCTCATATTCTCACTTTCAGCTGCATTCCTGTGTGAAAAGTAGACGATTGCAATTCAGGCCGTGATTGAGAGTAGATGCTGGTGAAGGCGCGGCAGATCGCCCACTCTGGGTGCCACTGAAATGTCACAGGAGGCGGAAAGATGACAACAGTTAAGGTGGGCGACTGACTTGTTTCCTTTACGCGACTTCAGATTGAGTTTGGTCAAACAAGATGAGATTTAAATAACCCCTGTGGGGATAGCAGCTCAGCCAGACAGAATGCAGAGGAGATAAAAATAAGACAAATTATAAATACAGAGATGATAAAAATGCAGCTGGAATATTGAGCCTAGTAGCGCCTAACAGAAAACGTTGCTCTGCTTTTCTCTCATCTCGTTTTTCCTAAAAAGACCTCCCGAGGGTAGTTGTGCAAAATTATTTTCTGCATTATCCTGCTGAAATTATTCAGAAGAAAAGTCACTCATTTGCCAACAAAAAGCTGAGGCTGAAAATATGCCTGCTGTTTGCACCTTGTTTCCTCTCACATATGTAATTGGTCTCCAAAGGTACATAAACATATGGGCCCGTATGCAGTTGCTGGTTAACAGAAAAGGCACGCCAGCCTCAGTCCTGTTGGTCCTGGTTATGGGAGTCAGCCCTGAAGCAAAATAACACGCAGAATTTAATACACAGTTGTGGCATCACCAAAAGGAAAACAACAAATGTGTTTAATCATTCAAAATTCACACAGAGGCAGATGTTCCAAAACCAATAATTTATCAAGTTCTTATGATTTTTGTCATGATTGAGCAGCTCTAGGTGCAACACTACAAACTCTCATGTAAGACTCATTTGTTAAAGTTTTGCATTACCCACACAAACTTTCAAGCTTACAAAGAGGTTAAAAAAGTCATCATACAGATGTTAAATTTTAGATTTAAATCTCAGAATCCAAATTTCAAGTCATTCAATGCATTTATTTCAGTGTTTATTTCAGTGAAAAGTCTTCAACAGGAAAAATGTAAGGCCTGGAAAAAACTAATCATTTTTAAACAGGTGACTGATTTTTTTTATTTTTTTATTTTTTTAAGAAAAGCCACCAAAATGCAGTTTTTTCTCTCATACTGAGGTGCAACTTTAATGAGTCTTAATGTTATTTCAAAGCTGCCTGTTATGGGGGCATAAAAGGGAGAGCCTCCTGGGGCCCATGTACAGCAAAATCTCGGTCAGCTGTAAGGTTAAGCTGTAATAAATAACCATATTTTACTGCTTTTTTTTTTTAACTTGAAAATAACACTCTTATCAAAACTACAGTTTTTTATTCATTTATGTTGTAGCAGTCGTCTTAAAAATGTACTTTTTTAGAAAAAAAGGGTTTAAAATGGCAGAAAAGGTGGTGAATGGGATTTTAAAAGTGCAGAAACAGGTTCAGAGTGGCAAAACCAGCAGTAAAAAAATAAAAAGAGGTTATAAGTGGCAAAAAAGGTTTAACATTATAGGTGGGAGAAAAAGGCAATTCTTAGATGCATTGTGATGTGGAGGTGGAAGATTCTGAATCGATTTATAAATGTCCAGTAATCATTTATTTAAATATTTAATACTGTAAAATAGCCAGAACGAAAAGGTGGAACTCTGAAAAGCAGCGCATAACAGCAGGGTTTAGATTACCAGTTGTTTATCTGTTGTTCATCTGTGAAAATGACATTTTTATGTTTGTAATTTCAGGTATGTAACAAGGAAAGATTGCTTCTTTTGGTTCAGTGCAATTGTAACTTTCCAGTTTACATTTCCAGTCTGTTATGCTGATTTATCATCCATAAACTCAGTTTCTCCTCCATTATTTATCTCTGCACACTAAAACTGTGTTAAAACAACCCAGTTTGGGTTTTTTTAACCCAACCTCGGGGTAAAAAGTGACCAGTACTTTCCTGGTGTTAATTTAAGCAGGAAAAATGTGTTACTCATTTAACCCAGAATAATGGGTTGAATAGTCAACCCAATAGTCGGTTATATTAACTACAGTTCTGGGTTATTTAACACAGAATGTTGGGTTGAAGTGTGACACCATGAGTGAGGGGGTCAATGTTGCAGAGCACCCTGTCTGTATATGAGTGTATCTGTGGTTCAGAATAAATAATGGCTGCTCATGCTTCCTGTGCAAGAGCTTGTCAAACTCATTGAACTTGTCTGGGAGCCATCCCTCATTACTGCTCACCACAATATGAAACTAGAAAAGCACCCAGAAAACACAGACTTCCACCATGAGCCCTATCTCCCAATAGTGAAGAGTCCTCAGCTGATAACTCCCTCCCTGGTGGGGTGGAGACACGGTGAGGCTAAGCATTGGCTTCGCCACGTGTGAAAGTCATGATGGAAGCATGCCTGCTGGTGCCAACAGATGCACTGACAGTCTCACCCAATGTTTTCTTGAAAATTTTGAAATAGCCCTCCCCTTAAAGAACTAAACATACTAAGTTATCTCAGCTTAACATGATCATTGCGTTGCATCTTTCAGCTGAATAGTACAAACCACTAATTTGATTTAGTAATGTCAACGTACCTTCAATGCATGATTAACGTCCTCTTGGTACCGGGCCACAAGTGAGGTGCGTGTGTGCAAGATGACAAGGGGTGGAAGGAGGGATGCTGCAAGGGACATGAGTGAAGGGGTGTTAACCCAGAGTATGGGTTACTCTGATATGTTAACCCAGAAATTGGAATTACCCTTTCAACCAGAAAAGGGGTTAATTTCTGAAAATTAGCACAGAAATATAACCCAACCCCAGCAACTCAGGTGTTGTGTTGATTAAATAACACAGGAGTTTTTAGTGTGTGCTGGTGTTGTGAAGTTTCATTGACGTCCACTGTGTAGCAGCGTCCAATCAGAGAGTGATATCCAATGAGGGGGCGTGTCTTTAAGTTAAAGAGTTCCAAGAAGCCTGCTCTCACGTGTCTCCGCTCTTTGGTCTTCAGACCAGCTAAGGGTTTTTGTGATTGTGGGTCAGAAACTACTTCCGTTTCGACCAAAGTCTGATAAATTGGCAACTTTGGATGCAGCCTTGGTCTGTCATTGGCCAAGCCAAATCTGTGGACCGGCCTGGTTTATCTATGTGAACAACTTACTGTTCTAGTGACATAAAATCCTACCACATTAGGTTCCAGTTTACTTCACACAGAAGGGAGTTTGACCCAAAGCCGGCTGCTGTACTTAAACCCTTCACCTTTACAGAGATGGGTCAGTCTTTACCAGATTGGGAATTTGAGTGATGGACGCAGTTTTAGAAAAACCCAAAGACTCTAACAGGATACTGAGATACCTGGCAGGCAAAAACCAGAGGATGAAGATAAGGCTGGGTCAAAAAAAAATGCATTCACAGTGGTCGACACTGGAGAAAATGCTAGGACGAGGTGCACAAAGGAAATGCTATAAACTGGCAGCATGAAGGAAGATGTACTGGGTTTGAATGCAGACAATCAAGAAAATGAGTCACAGGTGCAGGTAATTAAGGTGGGGCAGACACTGAAGGTGGAAGACATGGGGAGCAGTGACTGGACGACAGAGACATAGGTAAGTAACCGACAAATAAAAGAGGGAATACATTTAAAATTTGCTTTGATTTTCTGTTTATTTCTCTGGTGACTTTAAACCAAATTTAACATTTAAAAATAATGACTGTCAGTCATAAAAATGTAATATCTCAGATCCAGACACTGGGATGCATTTATTTGTAGATGCTGATAATGTCATGATCCAGGTTTTGATTTATTATGTTTCTGAGTTTTCCTATGGTTATCCTTTGTGAATTCTGTGATTTCTAGTTTGATCTTGTATTAGGTTTGGAGTTTATTAGGAGTTTTCTTTAGCCCTCGTGTTTCTTGTGTAGTATTTTCCTGTTTCTAGTATTGAGTTACTTCTTGGGTTTTATGTTTAGTTACTCCTTGTATTTTATGTCTAGTTATTCCTTGTTTCATGTCTAGTTTTACTCCTCGTGTTTCATGTTTAGTAATTCCCTGCTTCATGTTAGTTTTACATTCCCTGTGTTTCATGTTTGGTTAATTCCTATGTCTCATGTTTAGTTTTACTCCCTGTGTTTGAGTTTCACTCCTTGGTTCTTTGTATCCTCCTGTGTTTTCAGTGTTTCTGTAGTTTTGCTTCTTGTGTTCAGTTTTCAGTCCTTGTGTGCTTCTTGTGTTAGGTCCCATGTTTCCTGTTTTATTTTGTAGTTGCCTTCCCTTGTGTGTTATTCCAGTTTTGCTTCCTGCCTGAGTTTCCCTCCACTTTGATTATCCTTCACCAGTTTCACCTGTGTCTGATTGTCCACACCTGTCTGCCATTGTTAATCACTCCCTGTGTATATAAGCTCTGTGTCTCCCTGTGTCTGTGTCGGTTTATTGCATATGTCTTCCCCGTGCTTGTTACTCCTCGTGCTTCCTCGTGCTTCTATGGATTTTGTTTTGTTTCTTTGAGTTTGATTCCTGGATTTATTTTGAGTAAGTTCTTTTGTTTCATTAAATCAGTCTTTTGTGTTATCTGCATTTGGGTCCTCCCTTTAGAGTTTTTCCCCGTAACCTGTGACAGATAATTTGTAGACTAGTTTTATCAGTTTGTCATCCAAACTCTCTGCCAGTGTAGTCTCTGTGGCTGTTTTAATCCTGTCACATCTTCTGAGTCTTCACTACATTGCCCGGCGTGTGTGCTGCATCTGTCTGTCTCGTGTCACCATGATGTAACGTTTCTTGTCAACAACATCATCTAACATTTCATCCATTGTAAATTCATTAAAGTCACAAACTGTTGGTGACTGACATGTTTTAGAGGTTCTGTTGATATCAAGCATTTGACAGAAAGATAAGCAAGCCAGTTAAACCAATTCTTTTCGTGTAGTAAATTCAGACCTTCAACATTGTAGGTAGCCTCAAACTTAAAGCTTCAGTCATGTTTCCAATGAATGCATGAAGCCTTTTCATGCAGCGCTTAGTAACTGCTAGAATTTCATGCAGTTTTGCAACACCTACATGATGAAACAGTAAATGAAAATGGCAATCCAAAGCCCCAAACCCCCAATGAGAGCAAGAGCAACCTCCCACTGGAACCTTTTAAGGAAAGAAGAAGAAACTCTATGTGCAGGATTTCACAGAGAGGGAGTGGGTTATCAGAACAGTACAATGTGTAAAAGAAAAGTGGAGGAAATATTTCTGCAGTGACATAGAACAATCACAGAATAAATGTCAGCTCCATCTCCATGGAGAAATATAACTCAATATGCGTAATACTTTTACCACCGTATAGTAGAGTGGGGCAGCAGAGTTAGATAACTGAAGAAGTTCAGTTCAATGGGTCCATTATTAAAATACATACAGGGGCGGAGATAGGTTTTTTAGGCACCAGAAAGAATATTACACAGGGCCCCCCTTGGCCCCCCGAGCCAAGCAACAAAAGTTGCATAAGTTTTGCAAATGTCTTTGCATTTAAATGTATTTCTGAACCATAATTTCCCAAAGTATTAGCATTAATTTTACTATGATTAAATTAAATTTACTTGCATTTTTGGCAGTGGAGGAGCAGGGGCGCTCCAGTGTTTTATTTCACTCTATATCAGGGGTCACCAAATGGCAGACCACGGCCCAGGTCCGGACCCCAATGCCATCCGATACGGACCTGGACCCGGACCTACAATCATTAGAAAGACAAAGAGAGTAGACAAAAAGATGAGTGAGCTGAGACAAGGAGACTAGGGCCCTATGGTTTCCGTGTTAGTGGAATTACGGACGGAATCGTGAAATTGGCTATTAAAAAAGGAATCTACTATTTAACATGGACATTGCGAAAATTTTAATGAATTTGACTGAAATGCTGTGTTTTTACCTCCGCCAAGGAGGTTATGTAATCGGGTGGGTTTTCTTGTTTGTTTGTTTGTTTGTTAGCAACATAACTCAAAAAGTCATGGATGGATTTTCATGAAATTTTCAGGAAATGTCAGAAACGGCATAAGAAAGAACTGATTAGATTTTGGGACTGATCCAGATCACCATCTGGATCCAGGAATTTTTTTAAGGATTCTGTACTATTGGGAGATAGGGCTAATGGCAGGGGTCTGCAGTGTTACCACTTTACACCAGGAGATGGCAAACATGAGTAACTTATTCAAAGTTTTGGACTTTAAAGACTTTGAAGCACACATGCCCAGTCGAGGAGACAAGTCGGAGCGTAACAGAGAGATAGACAGTGAATTGTAGTGTGAATACTCACAATGCTGGGAGGAATAGAGGAATATTCACTCTCTGCCATGACTTCCATTCATCCAGTGAGACCATGGGTACTTCCACCATGGCAGTCCACACGTAGCAAATCCAATGCTTTGCCTCACTGTGTCTCCACCCCACCAGGGAGGAAGTAATCGGCGAATTAGATTTTGGGAGTGATCCGGATCACCATCTGGATCCAGGAATGTTTTTAAAGGATTCTTCACTATTGGGAGATAGGGCTGATGGTGGCGGTTTGCGCTCTCTGGGTGTTTTTCTAGTTTATTAGGAGGAATGTATATCTGAGGAATATGTTCCACGGGGACACTAAAGCGTGGCACAACTTGTGCCTCATGTAACAAACACTCACCCCGCCCCCTCCTAAACAATAACAGCATGTCAAAGCAGCTGCAGGAAACACCGGCAAACAATAGCTGAACGTGGGGCAGTACAGGACGACATAATGTTAAACCTTCAAAAAAACTCATCTGTGCTTTGAGTTATTTTACCTCACCACACCTGAGAGTCACAGAGCGACTGCGCAAGGCACAGACACGCCTCTCACCTACACACCCCTCGAGGGCTTCAAACTCGACTTGAACTGACTCGGAAGTACCGCAGTCTTAATGATGTTATATTTGAGTATCAATTATCTTAACAATTCCCCCTGTAGATGCTGTAGTTCCCTTTGGTTGCTTAACGAGCCAATACGTGTCTGCATTAACACAGTCTAATATGAAGCAGACAGATGGACAGCAAGGATGGAGAGAGATGAGGAGAGTAAAGTTACAGTCAGGAGTAAAACACAATGCAGCATCGAACTGCATGGACTGTTACAGACTGTGAGAGTAAAGAAAGTTTAGGTAACAGGTTTACTTTTAACCATTTAACTTTAATGTGACCTTCTTATTAAGTTACTATCACTCTGTGTTTGAGAGAACAGAAGGATTTCTTCATTCACATGTATAAACATCAGTTAGGATGTGATTATACATGTGGATGTGTCTTATGTTGGAGGTATCTGACAGTTACACTGGTTATATTTATTTTATATTTTATATCAGGGTTATCCAAACAATAGCTCCTGGGCCAACTGTGGCCCTTTTTCAATAAATTTAAGGTTATTTCTATTTAATTAGTGAACATTGTATTAATTTTCATAAACAGGGCACTCTTTTTTTTATGGTAAAATTAGTGGAAAGGTTAAAAAACGGAATTCCAAAATATTAAAACGGAATTTGGCAAAAAACAAACAAACAGACAAAAAAAAAAATGATTTCATAGGGCCCTAAAGAAGAGATTCACAGATGGAGAAATGGTTGAGCTAGAGACAAATGTTCATATTTATCAGTGCAAGAAGTCCCTGAAATCGCACCCAGATCCACATATCACACTGACTCAAGTTAGACATTATGATTTTCCAGACCTTTGGTTTAATACATTTTCTCTGACTGGACCTCTTTGAATTTTAATTGATTACCTCTGCTCTATGTGAAATTGAACTCAGCTATCCAAGAACTGTGGTTAATCACAGTTAGCTCATGATTTAACAAGGGGGGCAATTACTTTTTCACAAAGGGCTAGACAGGTTTGGATTTTTTTCCCCCTTTAAAAAATTAAATAATCATTCAAACACTGCATTTTCTATTTACTTGGTTTGTCTTTGTGAAATACAAAAACCGGTTTGATGATCCGAAACATTTAAGTGTGATAGATATGCAAAAACATCAGGAAGGGGGCAAATACTTTTTCACAGCACTGTAGCTATGTACGTATGAATCAAAGACCATAACCTATCTGACTGCATTGTGCCAACTGTGAAGTTTGGTGGAGGAGAGATAATGTATGGAGCTTTAATCAAGGACTCTTATCTCAAGTGAAGGCCAATCTTAATGCTTCCAACTTTGTGGCAGCAGTTTGTGGAAGGCCCTTCTCTATTCTAAAAAGAGCCCAGCGCACAAAGCGGGACTATAAAGGCCTGGAATGATGAGTGAGGAAGAACTTGACTGGTCCACACAGAGCCCTGAACCCAAACTGACTGAGAGAACCTTGGGAACAGAGTTTGCAGCCCTGACCTTCTCGTCCAACATCAGTGCCTGACCCCATAAATGCTTTACAGAATAAATGGGCACAAATTCCCACGAAATAACTCCAAAATCTTGAGGAAAGCTTTCCAAGACAAGTGGAGGCTGTTACAGCTGGGGCCACCTCCATATCAAATTACATGTATCTGAATATCATCACAGCTCCTGTTGGTGCAATGGCCAAGCGACCAAATACTTTCATCCGTACAGTGTAAGTTGTTTTGGGGACGAAGTCAGAGAAAAGAAAGACTGCAAAGAAGAAGAGAAGAACTGACAACTGCAGGACGCCCAGCTTTCTAAGCAGATCTGATCTGTAAGATGTCTTAGACCAGGAATGGGCCAGACAAGATTGACCATTTGCTTAGAGCAGGGGTGTCAAACTCAATCACAGAAGGGGCCAGATTCTGAATTAAGGTCCAACCTGAGGGCCTAACAGTCAAACTGTCAACCTCATTTTTTGTCAGTAATAAATTATGGGGAAAAATGAACAATTATGATAAATTATTTTGAGGTTTAAAAAGTCAAAATGACAAGTTAAGGCTCAAAATCTGGGATAAAAAGTCAAACTTATTTGTTCAAAAGGTCAAAACATGAAAGTAGATGTTAAAATATTGCTTTTAAAAGGCAAATTTAAAAAAAGAAAGCCACAATCATGTTTTTTAGGCAAAAATATGGCTTTAAATTAAAAATGGTGCACCTGAAAGGCCAAACAATTAACAATTAAAATTAGATTGTGTTGACTTTAACGGCTCATTAGATTAAAGTCTCAGAGACTGGATGCTCTGCTGCTTCAAACTAAGAATTACACTGTTTTTAGACAAGGTGAGCTTTAATCCATGCCTGGGAGGGCAGCCATGATCAGCACAAGTTACAGAGATATAGATAACTAAAGAAAATAGAACATTAAAATCTTTATTACCATTACAATAATACCTATGAAAAGTACAGTCTTGATTTGCTTTAATCTAAAAAATCCAACACAGCTTATGAATAAAATTTGACTCTACAGTGGTTGAAGATATGTACCAATTTGTTATTTTATGTCTAAATGAGCACCTATAAAAATATTTTACATTGCAACTTTCCTTTTAATGTAATTTACATGAGTGGTATCCTACATACATTGACATATTAACATTAGAGGAGATCTTCTGGACCAACCAAGCCACATCAAGTCCATTTTAGGTTTAATTATCTGAGCTAAATCGGGGGAATTTAATATACGTAAGCTTTTTTCATTGAAGAAACATGAACAGCTGAGGGTGATCATAACCATTAACAGCTAAGCCAGTCTTTTAATGGGTGCTTAACACAAGCTTGGAAAGCATATTTTGCCAACAAAATTGATTAATCCCACCTAATTGGTGCTTGCCTGCACATCTATTTAATCTCATTAGAGGAAACTCAAACAGCAAAATAATCAGATTTTAGTGATTACAATGTTGTAACAATAGCTACAGGAACAGATGGAGTCAGCGAGAGTTGTCATCCACAGCACAAGCACATTTTCCATCAGACTCAGACTGTTAAAGCTATTTGATTATATACCACTCTTTCTGACCTTTTATACTGTCAATATCTGAAGCAGAGCACACTTTTCACAGAGCCTGTCTGCCTCGGCATACTATCCTTCATTTATCCGTGGGCTATATAGAAAATGTGTCACATTTACCACTCAGTGGTTGGCGTCTGCAGAACTGTAGTTATTGCTGTCATATATGCTAATGTTACAGCCACTAGCCAATTAGGTTAGCCGAGCATAAAAGAGACTAGAGATCTTTAGTGCTGCTGGGTAACCTCATGGTGATCTGGAGTTCACAGAGGTCACTGCTCCTGATTAATGTGCTTAGCTAGTGGGCTTAAGATGTGCCAGTGGGTTGATTTTTAACCTTTGGACAGAGTTAATCATTGCTGTCATTTATGCTGAAGTAGTCTCTTCAGCCCAAAGCTCTATGGAGGAATATTTAGCACTAAAAAGACCTGAGGTGGCATCGAAATGTTTTTAAACAAGAAATGTCTGCTCCTGAGCAGTGACTTAATACACCTGTGTGAGAGCCTAAACTGAGGCAGGTAGTTCTGGCACAACCTCACCAACTTCCAAGGTGCATGGAGGATGGAGAAAGTCTGAAAGCGCGAGTGTCAAACTCAAGGCCTGGGGGCCAAATGCGGCCCATGTTGCAGTTTTACCCGGCCTGCAAGATCATATCATATCTTAATCAGAACTGTGGCTCGCCAGACGAGGTCTGCAGATTTCCTCCAGTATGAAAATGTAAATCAAACCTGGAAGATTAAAAAAATCCCTGTTAAGTCATAATAATCTGAAAAAACTGAGAGTAGAAATATTGAGATAAAAAGTCAGGAATAAGGGAAAGAAATTAATTTGTGTTTTCATTTCAGCTTTTATTCCTCGGTATGTGAAATTCATCCATGAAACCAAAATGTCGGCTTAGTAAATATACCATATGTGTTGTTTTGTTAAACAGAGTCCTAAACTGAAGACATGAAGTAAACAGCAGAGGCGAGCCGAGCTGAGCAGCACGGCTTAGCTCGTGATCTCTTGTTTTCATTTTGATTGAGGATGTCCCCAGGCATATATTGCCATTTGGCTGAACACCAATTTAAATTGTGTTTAACCAACCAGTCTTAGGAGGAGAAAACACTATCCCACTAACTTAACAAAAACTCCTGTCCTATTTTTTGTATCTTACTACTATAATCGGCGGCGTGTCTGTGTGGGTGTCATCTGTCTGTCTGAACTTGCATACCACAATGTCGCTCCAATTGTCCTTGATACCTCTCAAAAGACTTCTTGGCGGAGTTGTGACATAAGCAAGCGGCAACAAGAGGCCGGTGCAATTATGGCAGAAGAGATTAGCTTGGATGCTGCTAAAGCACCAGTTTTATCAGAACTTGATGACATTTCTTCGTTAAAAGAAGAACAAAGAACAGCAGTGAGTTGTTTTCTTTTCAAAAACGACAAAAGTAATGTACTTACATGTCTATAGTCGCCATGGTTTGCGTTAACTTGGTAGCTGCGCAGGCTGGATGTGATGAAACACCTGCTCCATGATTAAAGTAAGCACTGTTTAAAGCACTTCTCCATGCTCACATTAAACAAGATAATACAAGAGATGTGTCACACGTTGGTGTGAGAAATCATGTTTTATTTTGTTATTTGGCAGTGTGGTTTACACATGTTATTGGTCTGTCTCTGCGCAGCCAAACAGTGAGATTCTTTGTTTAAGCGCCACAATAATTGCTTGCTCTTAAAGTATTAAGATAATTAAAAGGCAGACTTTTAATGCTCCCTATATTGTGTCACCGCAAAAACGCACCAGTGCATTGAGATGCTGAGCCATTATGCAGCCATTTGGGGAAAAAACAACCCTTTCCATACAAACTTGCTCTGATGACGAGGATAGTAACAACATGTTGTTAATAGAGTAAAATGAAGTCTGTCTGAAAGAGCTTGTGTAAACACATTAATACAACCATTCCTTTAATTAAACACACGGTTATTCTGAATATTTAACATGGATTGTCAGAATCTGTGTGGTGCAGGTGGGAGTGGACGGCATGCGCTGTGGGAGTGGGCGGTAATGGTCAGAATTCCAGCAGGAGTGGGATCAAGAAAAGAGTCTCCAGCAGGGCTCTAGTTCCTGTAATAAATGTGATGGTTAACCAAATCTGATTGTTGGTTACTTTAAACCAAAAATCAGAAAAGAAATAAGGATTTTGCAGTACACAATGTGACAGCTCTGATAATTGCAAGGCAATTCTTTTTTTTACTAAACAAATGCGCAGTCTTGAGTTTATACTTTACTTAACATGGCAATAGGAATACATCAATCAATCAATCAATTAATCAGTCTTTGTATAGGGCCAATTCATAACCAAAGTTATCTCAAGACACATCAAGAGGGCAGGCTTAGACCGTACTCTTTTTTTGTGGCCTGTTATGATAAACCAGTGTTTGTCATTATTATTCAGGGCTGACAGCTTCCATTCGATTGGTTGGTTGTTTGGTCAAAAAGCTTTAGTCCGAGCAAGATCACCCTGGTCAGGCGGGGGAGTGCCCCCCCCGTCCCTTGTTTTATTGTGACATGATGAGCCTAAAAAATGTATTAATGCTGAGAAGGACTGTTATGTTCATTTTAGCGTCATTTGGAGCACCAAGCAGGTGCAGTAAGGAACCTGTATGGATTAAACTGGTCCCTAATAAGGTGATTTTTTAATGTATTATTATTATTACTATTATTATCATTATTATTATTATTATATTAGTATTATCTTTTTTTTTTTTTTTTTTACCTGAACAACTAATCGATCAGTTGATGCCTTTGGTCCACCAAGTATTTTCTTTGGTTGACTACAGGCCATCTAATATTGTAATAAAAACTATACCCTATAATAAAGTCCAGCATTAATTACCATGAGCATAGCACTAGCAGTATTAAGTCCTGTTATGGTGATGACATAAATCTTTCCTAACAGGGCAGCACCGTCCAGCAGACCAGGGTCATGTTGAGCAGCTCTCTGCTGAAGCTGCACTGGGTTTGGAAAGGACCAGAAGGAAGGGTAGGGTAGGAGCAAAGCAAAAAGAGGAGAGGGACAAAAGAAACAACAAAAAAAAACAAAGGAAAGAATTCATGGCGGCCATGAACTTATCTCCCATTTTGTAGGAAATTGATGTGAATTTATTGATAATAATAAAACATATGACTTGTGAGATATTAGGAGTCAGTGGAGACAGAAGGACAAGTGTTCAAAAGTTATCCACAGACCCCACAGCTTCCCTGAGGGCTGCAGGTGGTCCATGCCGTGCACCCTGGAGTTGAGTTTTCCCTGTGTGGTCAATGCTCATTGTGCCACAGTTCATCCAGATGTGTCCCTGAGTCAGCACTCCTCCCTGCTTTAATAACTCATGATCCTTACTTCACTTAAAGCTTGCAGGGCTGTTAGCACCAGTGTTTGTGGTTCAGATGCTTGTTGCAGTGAGACTGATTTGCATGCATATGCAATTTTCTGTGCGCCTGTGCATTTCAGCGCTGACACACAACAGCTTTCAAGCCATGTTAACATCAACACACACTCACATAATGCTTAAAAAAGAAAGAAAACTGGTATGGTCCAAAAATCATTATTGGCAGGCTAGAACAGGAAATCAGAATCAGCTAAATGTAACCTAAATATGCCTGACCCATTATCAACAGATCACAAGAACATTTAAACTCTGATTTCTGGGCAAATGTTTCTAAAAAGTGACACATTTCTCTGTAATGTGCTGTTTAATTTGTGCAAGGACAAATGCCGATTGAAGGAGAGCTTACTGTAATTGGATTGTGGGAGGAAAAAGGACAGGTTTTGTCTTATTTTAAATAAGCTAGACATGTGCCTGTTTAATATGAGTAGACACATTTGTTACCTGTAATTTCCACGTACACCCTGCTGTGTGATGCCCTGCAGCACCGTGGTTTTGCTTTGACTGCAAGTGACCACCCTCACACACTGGAGGCATGTCTAAAGGGCTATGAAAATCCCCTACAGCCCTGATCAGCTCAAGACAAGAAGGGATCAAGGGGGAACTGCGATTTCATGCAGGAATAGTACGCCAGCAGTGGATTGTCTTTCCATTTGGGGGATGCTTTGCTGTTCATTTCAACATGATTCTATGATTTTATTGCTTCTGTCATGGGTGAGTAAAGCATGAACTTGAAAGCTTAATGTTTGTGACCTCTATGGTTTCATGTAAAATTCTGTGGCTTTTCACCTCAAAAGTAAACTTTTCCTTATCAGTGGTGCCTTTGTAGCTCTGTGACCCACTGACCTCCCAACATAGAACGTGCTGCAGGATGAGACATGGTGTTGATGTAGTGATGGTCTCTGCATTGTGTTGTATTTTGACAGAATACTTTGCATGCTTTTCTGGCTATTTGATTGATCTGCTCTGTGTAGATGGGCGCACTTTAGCAAGCAGTGGACACTGAAAATAGACATGCAGCGTATCTCCAATGAAGCAGAGCAATTCAATACAATACAATAACTTTATTTATCCCCAAATGGAGATTCATTTGTCTGGAGTCTCATCTGTTTATGGTAGAATTATATAGTCTTATTGCTGATGGTATGAAAGATCTTCCATATCTTTCTGTCCTGCAGCGAAGAGAGAGGAGCTGTCCACCACCGTTGTTTCTTTGGTCATTTAGGGAGATATGAAATGGATGATCCATGTTCCAAGGACGTGCTGGAGCCAGACTGTATCTTCTCTGATTGACTAGAGAGGAAATGATTTGTTCCACGGTATAATTTGCCGGCAGATTGCAGCACAGCCATTGTATGTGGAAATTGGGGGTTTGTTTGTGCTTTATTAAGTTAGGAAAAATGCTTCAAAGGTGAAGAGACAGTGTTTATTAACATTTCAAAGGACCGTAAATGTGGTTCAAGTAAATTTTGACATACAAGTAACCTGACACGCCAGATGGATCTGGAAAACCACACATATACAGCATTTGGGAAAGGGCAGAGCCTTTAAAAAAACTTGGAGGGTGATTGGATGAACGTTCTGTCCTTCATGTCTTTCAATCAGAGCAACAAAACACGTGGCGTCGTAGCTGCTACCAAGATGCGCATGCGCCGCTACCGAGGAGTCAACTCCATATAGAACTGCATAACACAACCATGGCGACTAAAGACATGTCAGTACCTGACTTTGTTGTTTTTGAAAAGAAAACATCTCACTGCTGGTCTTTGTTCGTCTTTTAACAAAGAAATGTCATCAAGTTCTGATAAAACTGGTGCGTTAGCAGCATCCACGCTAATGTCTTCCACCATAATTGCACCGATCTCTTGTTGCTTCTTGCTTACGTCATGAGTCCACCGAGCCCAAAAGTACTGTCCCTTGTCACTGATTGGTCCTGTCCCTTTCTAAACGGACCCAAACAGTTCAGACGGGAGCTTTGCAAGATGGATTCACTAGTGAGAAATAAGGAAATGGGGGAATCCATCTGCTTTGCAAGGTTAGCATACTGTAGTGTAATCAACCTGTAGCAGACTTACCTTCTTAGGCCCACGTCCACTGCTGGCCGTCTATGAGAGCCATCCAACATTTTCTGTTCTGAGACTCTGAGCCCTTTTACTGGTATTTGTTGGGTTTTCTTCCAGAGGTTGATGATGCTGATCATGTGTGGCCAGTGAGTTCAGATGATTTGTCCCGGGCAGATATTAGTGAATGTCTGAACCTTGTTGACGGTGGTCTTGACCATCCTCCATGTCTCCAAACCATGGAGCAACACGGTCTTTGAGTTGGAATTGAAAAGTTGGATCTTTGCTGTGAGATCTCTCTGGAGCTCCAGATGTTTTTGGGCTGAGTAAATGAAGCCCTGTCTTTGCCATTTCTTTCATTGACATCTGCATCTCTGCCTGAAGAGCCTTAAGCATGTAAAACATGATTTCTGGGCAATACTGAGGCTAGTGAAAACCGGGAGTGGCTATTAACTTAAGAAAGCCACAGTGGCTGAGGAGTAATGAAAAATATGTGTGTGGAAAAAAAGCATAGCATGCACTAAGCTGATTAAGATTAAGTGTTATTTTTAAAAATGTCTTTCACATTTCTTCTTCCTGAATTTGATCTGACAAGAATGAAATCTTCGTGACTTGTTTTGTTTGATCTTCAGACTCAAATTCATGGAAACATTCAACTTTTTGCTCTCCATCAGGTGGCAGCTTTAACCCTGGATCTCATTTGTACCTTTTTTCTTTTGAATGTTTTTGGCCAACAGTTCTGAATTCCAGAATTGCCAATTCAGTGCTGCATGAAAAAGGAAAAAAAAAAAAAAATCAGCTTCTTTTAGACAAGAAAAGTCTCATGCTTGTGTTCAAACTTGCAGTAAAAGCCCACACATACACACATGTACTTTGACACACATTGACAGGGAACAAAAGATATAGAGGGGACACCTGCTTGTCTGATACACCCCCTCCTCCTCCCCCTACTCCATTAGGATTCAGTTCAGGGATCGGCTCCGTCTCCGTGAGTAGGTTAGCCATGCGTGTCATGGCGAAATCCAGTGAATGATAATGAAGTAAGCCAGTGTGAGTTTGTGTGTGTAGGAGGAGAAGAGGAGGTGGTATATGCTGAATCACTCCCTCTCTCCATCCCTCCATCCACCTATCTATCTATCTATTTCTCCTCCTCCACCTCTTCCTTGTTGGTGTTCTGACGGCTAGAAGGACGGCCCCCGTGTTCTGACACACTCTCACACACCTCCGCGATGTGTCACTACCAATTCCACCTGCCTCTTCCCGTCATTCCCCGCTTGCCGCTCCATCTACCTACACTTGCTCTTTTCCCTCTTTTTTTTTTTTTTCTTTTTTTTTTAATTTGCTCTCGCTCAATCTTTCTCTCCCACCCCTTCTTGTCCTCAACCCCCCCCTACGCTATGTGTCACCACTGCCGGGAAGAAAGAAAAATGCTCCGGCCGACGAAAGTGCAAAGAGAAGGGATAAAACTGAGAGTGAAAGAGGAGAAGATAGTAAAAGCTGGAGAGAGTTTTGAGAACAGCGATGCCTCCATCCAACATGAGCCGGACTCTTTGATGGAATATCATGAACGGCGGGGGGCAGAAGGAAGGAGAGAAGTAAGAAGAAGAAAAAGTGGAGAGGAAGACTGAAAGAAGAGAATTGAGGAGGCAGGACAGCCAGCGTTCGCCTCAGGAGGGTATGAAAACACAAAAAAGAAAGAAACATACACACGTAGCATGCTCTTGCCACACTTTCTCTCACAACTTCAGCTCTTCTGTCCCTTTTGGCGTTTTTCATTTGGGTTTTGATCTCCTTCTCTCAAACACTCTCTAGCTCGCTGGCTCTTTCTGCTCACTTGTGTCCACAGGCTCTGTTTGGGATTTTGACTAATTGTGAAACTATTCTCCGGACTCCGGCAGAGAAGAGACTTTCTCTTCCCTCCATTTCTTTTTCATTCTAATTAACTCCACCCTGTGCAGACCCTCAAAGAGCCTCCCTCTCTCTCACTCCAACTCTCCGTCTCTCTACCTCGCTCGCAGTTTTTTTTCCCCTCTCTCTCCATCTGTCTGCCTTTGAGAAGCAAATAATTGGATGTGGAGATTGGCTTTTCTGTGGCTGAGCTGGAGGATTGAGGCTGAGAGACACCTCATGCACACACTATTACGCGCACGCAAACACCCTTGCACCTGGAGCTCTGTGTGTAGCTGCGTTTGCTGATTGTGTGTGCTGTTGTAAGATGAACAGTGAAAAATCTCTGACATCTCTTACATTAATAGTTAAGTCTGTTATTCTACCTTTATCTTTTTTACCAACAAACATAAAGACCAAAACCAACAATGTGTGTTCGCAGCTCTCCGTAGGGTACTTTCAAACTTCTTTAGTCTGCAGACTTTCAAGACAGAGCTGGGAAGTTTACTTAAAAATTGAAACATAATGTCCTTTAACATTTGGGCTCTCTAGTTTTTTCAATCAAGCATGCTGAAACGGAGCAAATGTTCTATCTGTGATGGACTATTTCTTTGTGCAGATGTGGACAACTGCCACTTTGAGCACATCGAGGTCTTATAGCTCGTTGGTTCTCAGTTGGTCCAGCCTTAGCACCCACTACCATCTCCATAATAGGAAACTGTGATCCAGATGTTGAACCATTTTAATTTACTCAGTAAAATATGCTTCATTTTTTTATCTTAGCTGCAGCAAAGCATGTGACTGAACAGAGATTTGAGAAAAAGGTGCATCATTACAGATGCAGTGGGCGGATATGTATGCATTCGTTTTATTTGACTCCATTTCCCATTATATAGGCGAACTTTGGCTGTTTTCTAGGGGTCTCACTGGTGACAGAAAGAGAAGTCTGAAGAAAGCAACACAAATTTGATGCTGAAAGCACATTGGATTGCCTTGTGTATCAAACTTGCCTTTAATCGCCACAAATTACTCACTAACTAAACAAAATCTACGGATGTAAGCCTTCTCAGATCTGTAGATTTTAGACTATTGCCACATTTTTTTTGGTCAAGGCACACATTGGCGACCCACTGAAAACTGCTTCTTAATCCACTTTTGGGTCTCAACCCACCATGTGAGGACCACTGTTATAGAGGTATCTTGGATTAATTTGAAAAGAATGTGCACCAGCTTAGCTTGGTGGGTAGAGCAGACGCCCATATGCAGAGTTTGTAGTCCTCAATGCACGTTCGTAGGATTGATTCTCAATTGCTGTGCTATTTTGGTGCTTGTCTTTCCCCACTTTTTAATCTCATTGTCTTATCTCTTCAGCTGTCCTGTCACAATAAAGGCAAATAAATTAATCTTAAAAAAAAACAAAAACAGAAAACCACAATTAAGGAAGAAGACATTTGATACAGTTTGCCATGGTTAGCCCTCATCTTACATCACTTTTTTGTCAGCTGTAGTGTGTTTAAGTTTGTTTGCAGTGCAGCAGCCATCTGCTCCTCCTTTTGGGATTCAAGTCACGTAGGAAAAAGTGCTGTCAGGATTTATTGCATTAATCGCAATTAATCAAGCTCCATAATTATTGCATATTTTATTACATCACCATTAATTGCAAGCTTTTCCAATACACCTCTGTTGGAAAGCTGCAGCTTCTCCCTGCAGCCACAGCGATGTAAAACTAGTCTACCACTGCTTCTTAATATCTAATTTCAGTCTTTACATCCCACAGACAGATCTGTAGACAGGGCAAAAGTCATCTGCACCGTGTCCTATCCAGTATTTGCTTTTTTACTCTTTCAGTATTTCCTTGTCAATCCATAACAAGTTTCTTTTCCATAGTTAAGTTCATGTTTTAATGACTGATCTACCTCTAAAAGCAGTCTGTATCCAAACAGGAAGTAGATTACCCTTAGTTTAAGACAGTAGAAAGATCCGAAATTACCCCAAAACATTTTAATCTAAAATATGGAATTTAAAATGCAATTTTAAAAAGATGATTAAAATTACATTTTTTAATTATTTAACAGCCCTTAGGGAAAAAAAAACTTTGAAGTTGCTTGTCTGGGTTTCAGAGCATGCCAAACTGCTCTGATTACAGGACTTTCACAGAGCACTGCTGAGGAGAAATTTGGTTGCTTGAGAAGTGGAAAGACTTTAAAGGAGATTAGCGGCAGAGGTATTTCCCTGAAGAGAGAGAGAGAGAGACGAAGGGAGACAGAGATGAAGAGCACCTTCAGAGAAAAGAAGACATGAGATGTGCTGTAATGGATTGGATGACACATACATGGACACTCAGACAGGATGTAAAGCTACTCTTTCCACACCACTTTCTGCTCGGAGGCAGGGCGCCAAGTCTCAAGTGACTAGCCAGAGAAGCTCTAGAGCCTTTGGAGCGCACACACACACAATCACTCAGCATACCAGCTACCTTTACACAGTTAACATAGAAGTGGAACAAGAGGGACACCACTTCAGCCGGACCCTTTTTCATGATTTTTTTCAGCCTCTTCTTGTTTTCTTCTGCTGTATTTCATTATTCACCCATTTGCTCTCTCTTTCCCTCTCTCTCTCTCTTTCTCTACTCCTCACCTTCCCGCCCAACCACACATCTCCCTCCTCTTTTTCTCCTCCTCCTCATTCTCCTCCTCCTCCTCCTACTACTGCTGCTTAGCTCCATCCAGCCCCGGTCTCATTGTCCTCACACACACCTCACCGCTGCCACCGAGGGGGTGTGTGAGCGAGTGAGCCCCTGTGCGTACATGCGTCTCTGCGAGGACGGGGGTTGCAGCCGGTCCCTTCCACACCATAGCAGAGCAGCGGATCCACTCTGAGGTGAGTGAGTCAACTCTTTACCCAATAAACATACTTTTCACTTCTGGAGTCTTCTGGTTTAGTTTGTAATACTTGGTTTGTGAGTGTGCGCTGCTTGGTTGGACTTGCTGGGAGTGTAAGGATTGTTTTAGAGGGTTAAGTTAAACAGAGGTCAAAGGTGCTGGCAGTGACATTTCAGTGACTGTAAGTTTGGATGCAGAGCTGAAATTGTGTGTCAGACTTTTCCAGACTGCTGGTGTGAATGTGTGCTGATCTTTTTTTGTGTGTAGCCAGAGGGTGAGCTTGGCTAAGTCCGTACGTGCTCTGCTTACCAATGACTGACCACCTCTTGAGTCGTACTCACTGTTAGGTCGCACAGAGCATGCAAACACCCTCTCCTTAGTTTTTTTCCCTCTCTTTTTTATTCATGCATTTCATCCTCTTATCTTATTCTGTCTGATTTGACTTCACTGACTTAATTGGTATGCCTGCATATTGGAGAGCGTTCTCAAACAACCAGCCAACCAATTCTCTGTTCAAATTATCTTTACTTCTTTCTCTGTTTCTTTCTTTCTTTCTTTCTTTCTTGGTTGCTCTCGCTCTCTCTATATCTGTCACGCACACACATATTCACACATTCCATGGCAGATTTAAATATTTCCCGGCGGGGTTGGGAGGGTGAACAGAAATAGATCTAATTCTAAATCAGGACGGAGCGCTCGGCTCAGGCAGCTCTGCCACCCTCCCTCACTCCCTCCCGTTTCAGCCAGAAGCTACAACACTTGCACTCTGACAAAAAAGAACAAGTTCAAAGATTAGCTGCAAATTTAACATTTCGCGGCTAATCATAAGCAAATAGACGGCACAGTGTGAAAAAGAGATGCTGAAATGTTGCCAAACCCCACGCGTTTTGGCCTTGATGCTGGACTTGGGATGGTTTAAGGACAAAAGGGCGTCTCAGTATTTTGGGATTTTTGAAACAATGCAGTTTAACAGAGTTGGTATTTTTTGCCGATTGGCATCCTGCCACACACAAAATAATAATAAGAATATACACAGGAGATGTTAAAGTGCTCTTTTAACTCAATAGAAACTTTTGAAAGATTTGGTGAGTCTTTAAGCTGTATGGATTTGTCTGTTCCGGCTCTTGGCTGCTACAGTAGCTGGCTGCGCTGGAGAAAGCTGCCGGATTAAGCCTCTAAGACTGGAGTTAAGATACATATCTGGAGTTGATGAGTGCCTGTCTTTCTACCTGTCTGTCTGCCTACTGCTTGTGTGTCAATGCTGACTATAGAGCAGCCGTATGATAGGTCACAGCCCGCCAGCTGCCTCCAGCGGTCCTGATGAAGGGCTGAAAGAAAGAGATGTGAGGAGCAAGAGGAGGGGAGAGATAGGAGCGGGATGAAGGAATGTGTGTGTTCATATGTCAAAGTGTGAGATTGTGGTGGCAGCGCGAGAGATAACGCAGGTTGGGGGTAGAGGGATGGGGGGTTAGGATAAGATGTGCTGAAGGCTGGATAAGCAGCACCTGGCTTGAGAGAGAAAATAAAAGATAAGAAGCCACAAAGAGAGATGTGGTGATGTGAGGGTGGGGGTTGTAGAAGTGGGTGAAGCCTCCAGTATCTACCTACAGTCAGTCACATCAAAACCCACTCATCCTTTACCTCTCTGTCTCCCCCCTCTTCCTCCATCTCCCTCACCAGCCGCCCTCTTCCTCTTCTACTTCTCTTTTTTTGACAATGAGCCGACAGCAAAGAACAAAAGAAGACATAATACATGCAAACCCTCCTCTCTCTGCAGTCAGGAAGGAGAGGAGGAGGAAGAGGAGGAGGAGGAGATGGGAAAGAGAGAGGTATGAGTAAGACATAACATGTAAGGCAACTGCAGTAATCAAATTATATAAAAAAATAAAAATAAAACAAGCCGCACTGTCAGTGCTCCAGAATAGTGTTGCAGGTGTTCCTCAGCAGGATGGGAGATGAGTGTGAACTTTGGGAATGCAGATGTCATAAATTAAAATATGATTATGTACATCTGAGGCATGCAGAAACAGCTCTTAGTGAGCTCAAAGACATCTACAGGAAAGTCTTTCTCAACTCAACACTTCAATAGCCTTTTACTAACGAGTTACCTTACGCCATCAGTTAATGACTTTCCACTCTTCCAGTGGAGTCTGAAGAAGCATCATATTATTGTAGTGCAAAGAACCCTAACTCCTCGCAAGTGTGGGTTTTAAAATCTAACCCACTGGTGGCTTTGATTTGATCAATTTTTTGTAATATTTCCTGGCTCTAAGTAGTGGTGGGTGGTAAACATCAACAGTATTACGCTGCCATTAAATGAATTTTTACTGTACCGACAGCAGCGGTATAAACATGCAAAGCCACTGATTATTCAACCTTCCAACCTTGTCGGCGAGTAAAGAAAAGTAGCATATTACAGGGTGATTTGAGACAGACAACAGACTCAGATTGAGTCTGCATGTTTCTAACACTTCACTGTAGTTCCCGGGAACCTGCACGCCCACTAACCAAACGGCACCTTCCCTGCCTCGTGTCAGAGCGGTTGCCAGTGCTTGCAATGAAAGTGAGTCGTGGCACTGAGATGAGGTAAACATGTGATCTGTCCTTTTGAAGTTTAATGTCTGCAAAAAACAGCAACATTAAATCAGTGTGCTTGCCTTGCAGAGCATCTACTGGTCTGTCTGGGGCTTTAAGATATGTACGCGATATGTTGGAATGGATCCACTTGGTTTGTCTAGAGCCAAGCGCTGCAGCCATTTGCAGCTCAATAACAACATCTAAACCAACTGCTTTAAGGTGTTTCATCTCATACCTTGCTTGTTTAAAGTCTGAGATGATAAAAAGGAGAGGGTCTAGAGCAGTTGTAAATGCTGTAAATCTGCATACTTGCCTCTTATTTTAGCTTTGCCAGAATTCGGTGTTAAATACACCACATTACAAATTATTACGCAAACGATATTTTTCTCAGATTTTCCTAAATAGTCTATACAAATGATTTTTAAGTCTTCAACTATTAGACCATAATTTCAGAAATAAAAACCAGCAATGTTCCACATTATTATGCACAACAGAGTTTCAAAACATTTTATAGGTTGTAAAGACCTGAAAATGGCCATTTGTTGAATTTACAGCACTAGGAAGTCATATTTACTGAAATCAAAGCTACTTCAATCAAAAACATCTTAACAGGCCAAGTTTCATGTTAACACAGGAGCCATTCTTGATATCACCTTCATTATTCTTGCATCCATTGAACTTGTGAGTTTCTGGAGAGTTTTTGCTTGAATTTCTTTGCAAGATGTCAGAATATCCTCCCAGAGCTGCTGTTTTGATGTGAACTGCCTCCCACCCTCATAGATCTTTAGCTTGAGGATGCTCCAAAGGTTCTCAAGAGGGTTTAGGTCAGAGGAGGTTGGGGGCCACACCATGAGTTTCTCTCCTTTTATGCCCATAGCAGCCAATGACACAGATGTTTTCTTTGCAGCATGAGATGGTGCATTGTCATGGATGAAGATAACTTTGCTACAGAAGTCATGGTTCTTCTTTTTGTACCGTGGAAAGTGGTACTTTCACGATACTTTACTGAGGTCATTTTCACACCTTCAGGGACCCCAAGGGGGCCTACCAGCCCTCTCCTCATGATTCCAGCCCAGAAAATGACTCTGCTCCCTCCTGCTGACGTCACACCCTTGTGGTGGTGGCCATCCATCAACCATCCACTACTGAAAAATGAGTCTTCATGTATTTCTGGGCCCACTGCAACTGTTTCTGCTTGTGAGCATTGGTTAGGGGTGGCTGAATAGTAGGTTCATGCACGACTGCAAGGCTCTGTAGGATCCTACACCTTGAGGTTTATGGCACCAGTAATTTCAAATACCTGTTTGCTAACCTTGCTAAGCAGATGGATTTACCCGTTTCTGTGTTTCTCACTGGCGAATCCATCTTGCAAAGCTCCCGTCTGAACTGTTTGGGCCCAGTTAGAAAGTGACAGGACCAATCTGCATCATGACGTAAGCAAGCAGCAACAAGAGACTGGTGCAATTATGGCAGAAGACATCAGCGTGGATCCTGCTAAAGCGCCAGTTTTTATAATAACTTGACAACATTTCATCGTTAACAGAAGAACAAAGAACAGCACTAAGTTGTTTTCTTTTCAAAAGCGCTGAAAGTTGTGTACTGACACGTCTACAGTCGCCATGGTTCACGTTATGCAGTTCTCCATGGAGTTGACTCCTCGGAAAGGGGGGGTGCTTTGTTGCTCTGATTGGCCCGTAAACATGTGTCAGGCAGAACGTTCATCCAATCACCTTGCAATTTTTTTTTTTCAAAGGCTCTGCCCTTTCCCAAACGCTGTTTATGAGCGGTTTACCACATCCATCTGGCGTGCCAGGTTACCTGTTTGCTGCTTTGTAATGGCATTTTAGCAGCTGCTCTCTTAATCCCATGAATTTGTCTGGCAGAAACCTTCTTCATTATGCCTTTATCTACATGAACCCGTCTGTGCTCTGAATCAGCCACAAATTTCTTCACAGTACGATGATCACGCTTAAGTGTCCCTGAAATATCTAACGGTTTCATTTCTTGTCCAAGGCATTGCACTATTTGAGGCTTTTCAGCAGCAGAGATCCTTTTTCTCTCCCATTTTGCTGAAACCGGTGGCCTGCTTAATAATGTGGAACATCCTTCTTAACTAGTTTTCCTTTAATTGGGCTCACCTGGCAAACTAATGATCCCAGGTGTCTGAGATTGATTTCAGTGATCCAAAGAGCTCTAAGACACAATATCATCCATGAGTGTAATTGAAAAAACAAAGAAATTAATCTTTATGACACTAAAATCCAATTTGCATAATAATGTGGTACGTGATGTATATATTTCACAAAGAAATTCCCATTTTGCTCTGTTGTTTTAATGTTTTCATTATGAAACAGTCTTATCAGGAGCTGGGCTTATTTCAGCAGTGAAACAAAGCTTGGGAGGAGACTAGCAAAACATAAAACCGCACGCGTTCGGTCACAAGCTGCAAGTAGTGAAAAGTGAGCACAGAGACTTAGTACAGCATCCCTCTGTAATTGTATGCTCTAATATGAATTTATCATCATATCACAGGATTCTGTTGGGGGGAAAGGTTGTAGATCTTGAAATTATATATAACTGGAACATGATACCATCGCAGAGCTGAAAAAATGCCATGATATACAATCCAGTCATATCACCAACCACAAGCTCAATGATGACAGCAGGGGAAGTTCTGTTTTTAAATTCATTGATTTCAGAGCTGATCGGGTACATCTGTTGTTGAAGACCTGTACCTGAATATGTGGGACATGTTATGTTCTAGCTGTATTTGTGCAGTACTTGTTGTAAAACACCCTTAAGGAGGGGTTGAAGACAGACAATCAAACCCCATTTTCAGTGCCCTACAGGCGATTTGGGGCTGTTTTCTTTTATCTGTACTTAAGGGGATGTCTGGATTTTAGTCAAACTCCTGAGGTGAAGCGCTCCTCCTTTGCCTTACGAACTGCTTACTCAGAATGCTGCATTAGGGTTGGCCCACGGTTATGTTGACTTCGAGGCTCTTTCAGCTGTCTTTGCTCCCTGAAAAGGAATCCTAATAATGTGGGCCATGGTTCTGTTTCATCTTCCATCTTAAGTCGTACTGACATCCAGAAAAGGTTGTTGTCCTGACATAAGCAGATTTTTTCATTTTCCAGCATCCAAAGTTGATGATGGTGTCAGACTTAAAAGGGGCTTTGTCTTGCAAAGAAAACTGGTGTGGCCTTAAATCCAGCCTTTGGGCTATCTTTTGCTGATGAGGAGGGAATAGAAGGTGTGTCTGACCACTACTTCCATTGCCTGGAGTCCAGCTGTCAGTTAGACTAGAATCTGCACACACAATGAGTTGGTAAATTCCTAGTTCTTCTGCTTTGTGATGAACCCAATGGGAACAAGCCAACACACAGCAACCACACATTGCTCTCTTTTTGTCCGGACGAATAAAGGCAGAGGGGAGAATGAAATTTTGTTGAACCATTTGGACAGCAAGCAGTAAGAGCTGGGTGGATAGGGAGGAAGATCAGGTACAGATGTGGTCCTTGACCAGCCCAAAGCACTTAATCACAACAAACAAGGGTGCCAGTGAGCCAGGATCAGTAAGAAGGTGGTTGTTGTATTCTTGGGGCCAGGAATGATGGGAGATCTCCTAGTGGTAGGTACTTCATTTCTTGCTTAGTGGGACTACATGTAGTCTGAGGTGTAGTCCATTAATATCACCTTACTTCTTTTTATCAAAACCTTTCTGACATAAATTCCAGAGGTGATGAATTAAAAGGTGTATGTTTTTCCTGCTGACTTAAGAGATCTCTTGAACCTTGCCAGGCTTCTAAGATTTATTTGCTCATGGACCTGCATATCCATGTTGTTTCAAGGGGGCTCTTCGTATCATTGTAAGCTTGAGTTTAAGGCTGCTAGGATTGTGGTAGGGGGCTGTATAGCAGTGTAGGGGTTAATGCTGTTGCCTCACAGCAAAAAGGTCCCTGGTTCGCTTCGTGGTCAGGGTCTTTCTGTGTAGAGTTTGCATGTTCTCTCTGTGCATGTGTGAGTTCTCTGTGGGTACTCCGCCTCCCTCCCACCACCAACAACATGCTAAGGTTAGGTTAGGTTATTACTCTAAATCGGTGGTGAGTGTGAGCGTGCCTGGTTGTTTGTCTCTATGTTAACCCTGCGATTGACTGGTGACCAGTCCAGGGTGTACCCCACCTCTTGCCCAATGCCAGCTGGGATAGGCTCTGACCCCCAGCGGGATAAGCGGTATAGAAAATGGATAAATTGTGAACATCTGGTTTTGCCTTTGTTTTTTCACTTAAATCAGTTGGTTAAGTGATGTTGAAAATGGCAGCGACAGAGGTTTATTGAACTTGCTCCAGGATGTGCTGCGTAGTGCGTACTGTTAGATCTTCTCTGAGTGGGCTGACCATTTCTTGGAGATCTTTCCGTGATTTGGTTCCAACTGTAACCAGAGGAAGATGACAGCATTGTTGCTTTTCCCAGCATGGACAGTCACAGGCTTTTCTAGCCATTTTTGGTTGACATATAGGCGTTGACTTTATTTCCATAAGTGCAGTATATATATATAGAGATAATTTTAGTTCATTATAGTTAGAAGAAACACCTAAGGGCATATCCACAACATTTATAAATGGGCAAGACTGCAGGTGTTTACATTCAGTGATGGAACTGGTCAACTTGGAGGGCACCAAAATCAACACCGTATGAGCAGAACTAAAGAAATGCATAACTGGCCAATCAAGAACTGCACTGTTGTTTGCTGGTTTACATACATCACATATCCAGCCTAGTCAGTCAGTAGTCCAAGCCCCTCACAAATTTTAAACTCTCCTCAACAATTTTTCTCTCACTTTGGCATCTATTCTCTGTCACAGTGAGCCATCCTGTGCAGATTCAGCCAGCTGAGGCTCAGCGGTTAGGTGCACTGTGCCCATGACAGAAGGTGTCACTTCCACTACAGCAGTTGGCAGCTGATGATCAAGGTTTGGTGATGGTGCTGAGAGGAAAGCCTCTGAGCTATTAACACTGCAGCTAGCTATTAACGGCACAGTAATAGCAGCAGAGGCTTTGAGAGAGGAGCCCTCATCAGTTACTGAAGATTTCTTTGATGCTGTTTTTTCCACTGGCATTGTTCCCGTCTTAACAAGGACATGTGCTTTCTTTTCTCAATGTTGTACTACCTATGTATGTCACAGATACACAGGATTTCAGGTGTTTGGACTTAGACATACCTGGGAAATGACTGTTTGGGCCAGCTGTCCTGGGATGTAAGGACAATGTAAGTTTAGTTTAATAGAGTAATAGAATTTGATTTCCTTGTTTAACCTTTATTCATATGCTGCTGAAAACTAGGGCTGTCAAAAGATTCACATTTTTAATCATGATCAAAATAATTTGTTTGATAACATTTTTAATCACCAATTTCTGTAGTTAATCCCAATTAATTGCTTCCTTTCTATTGCATTTCTAATATTCCACTATTTTGCATTACAAATGGTCACTTTTGGATTCTCTACTGCCTAGGCTGCTGTAGGCTAATCTTTTTGTAATTGAGTATTCTATCAGTTCTTGGATTGATTTATCGAGTAATGCTGAGGGTTTTTTTTATATTAATCACGTTTGTCTCATTTAAGAGCAATGGTAGTAGACAAATGAATAAAGATGATGGGTCTTTCAATGACCTGTGACTTGGTAATTTAAAATGGCCATTATTGATGACACAGGTTTACTAACAAGTCCTAATGACATACAACTTAAATTAATTTAATATTTATATAAATATTGTGACAGTGATGCTTAGAGATCCTCTGCCCAGAAAGTTTGAGTGCTAACACTTTATATCTAGTGTGAAGCTTGTTTTTATGCTACAGTTTGCCATTAAGTCATCTTTATCTTTTTAAAGGCTCATATTTCATAAAATTCATTTTAATATCAGGCACCTTGTGGGTGAGTTTGACATTTCACATTCTAGCACAGGAAATAAAGCTCCGTTATTCACACGTTGGTCTAAAGATGCCAATGAAAGCTGTTACATTACAGAAATATTATCCATTCCTTTCTTTTAATTTTTTC
Organism: Cheilinus undulatus; assembly: GCF_018320785.1. NCBI lineage: Eukaryota > Metazoa > Chordata > Actinopteri > Labriformes > Labridae > Cheilinus > Cheilinus undulatus. The sequence goes on along the minus strand of NC_054867.1, from coordinate 5,816,777 downwards.
AACCACATTTTTGTTTGTGAGGTAAGCCCCTGAAAATACGACTTTTTAACACCTCTTTTTGACCTGAAGGAAACATGTAAGGTGTTTCTCCTTTGAGCAGTTGAATCCTGATGAACTCTGACCTATTAAGTCTCGACTTTTGAGACTTTTTAACGACTTTTTAACACCTCTTTTTGACCTGAAGGAAACATGTAAGGTGTTTCTCCTTTGAGCAGTTGAATCCTGATGAACTCTGACCTATTAAGTCTCTGCCTCAGTCACTGTTTGTGGCAGTTACTGTCATAATGGCACAAACAGTGGACGAGAACCTCAACATCACCCCATCATCTTCTTATAATAAACATTTGATGACAAAAAATGTTAAAATTCAAGTGTTTTGCTAAATTATGTGAACTTGAATTAGAATACAATTCTACTGCTCACTAGCTTTAAAAGATATAAAACCTAGGATAAATATGAAACTAGTCTTTGGATCCTAGATCTCTGGATGTATAAAAATAAACTGAAATCTTGTACAAAAGTAACGGTACTTGTGCCAAAAGATGCATGCCATGCATGAAATCAATCTTCAACCAAGCGTCAACCTCGGGTCCTAAAAACTGAAGCCAATGCAGAAATGCAAAAAATTGTAATACAGCGAGTGCCCACTTAAGGCTGGCTGCAGAATCACCAGAAGTCCCATACACAACACGTTAAAAAGCCATTTTTTACACTGGAAATAAACCAGTTTACAGACTGGTTCAAAAAACGAAACGTGTCTCATTAGCTATATGTATTCGTACCGTACCGATTCGGTACGGGCCTCTTGGTACGGTACAGACATGTACCGAACAGATACATGTGGAATGAAGCTCACATACAGACAGAAAACCAGAGAACAACTCACTGCCACACTGTCCTGGCAACCACACAACCACAGCAAACGACAGCAACAGCCTGAATATTCCCAGATAAGCGTATCCTGTTTAGGAACACTTTGTTTCCCAGTAAACTACAACAGTGGACAAAGACAACAACAGTAGCGCTGACATTATTCAGCAGCTGTGTCGCTGGCAGCACGTCGTCCAGCGGACCAATCAAAGCATTTTAAAAAGGACCACTCAAACAAGAACGTCACTGTAACAAGGAGGAACAACAAAAAGTCTCACCGGTCTCAGTCTCAGCCGGTTATGAATTTCCTATTTTTTAAGATGGTTTTTATTATAACATTGGTGCTCTGGCTCTGTGAATCAAATCAATCCACCTTCAACCGTCAGCCTTGGAGGAGCGGGAGAGGGGGCTCCATCATGTCTGCAGCTGCGTCATAGGTGAAGTTATCTTCAGATTTCACACTGCTCTAACTGCTTTATTCGTTAAGATGGCCTGTAAAAAGTTGTCAAACTTTGTAGTAGGTCCCATTGATTAGAAAAGGTATCCAGTGCTGAAGTCCCTTTTGAAACCAACAGGATATACGCTAATTGGCATACTTAACAAGCTAGCTTACGGTTGTATGATGATGTGTTCAGGTTGGCTGGGAAGTTTTAGTGTTTTAAGAATAGTATAAATATGTCAATATATCAATGAAAATAACCTAGTAATTTAAAAATGTATTTATTTCTTTATTAATATTTTCAGTCGTTGAAATACTTTTGGAAGGAGGTTGCAGCATTATTGATAATTTAAATGTAATTTATTCAGCCTATTTAATTTAATACAATTTAATATTGAAAAAAAAAGAAATACATTTTATGTATTAGCTTCGGTTACTGTACCAAAAACGTACCAAACCGTGACTTCAAAACTGAACCAAAGTTTTTCTGTACCGTCACACTCCTACCTCACACTGCACGGGAGTGAACTTTTTTGTACCACAATCGTTTCAATTATGTTTAGGAAAACTCACTGCGCACTGATTAGTGCGTCTCATTTTGATAGATAGACAGCTTGATAGGCAGACACTACACTTTAATGATAGATTAGCTGACAGGAAGTCAAGCTCAGTGGGCGGACTCTTGTCTGCCGTTAGGTTGATCCAAAGTTCGGTTGAGACAGCGATCCCAATATGGATGCCGCCACGGATTGGCTTCAAAAGCTGTTTGAGTCAAAAGGCGAGACCGTGTTTTTCAGAGCACATGACAGTAAGGGAATCATCAGGACTAGATGTAAATGTAAGGGAATCATCAGGACTAGATGTAAATGACGTCAGTGGACTGAATCAAATGGAACCGGTTCTTAATTTTAATACCTAAGGGCAATTGACTTCCTGTTTGGGTACAGAGCTGCTTTTATAGGTAAATCAGTGAATTTATTGAACTTGTAATGAGTTGAAAAGGAAATAAAGGAAAAAAACGGTCAATGTTAGATAAGACGAGGTGAACTATAGAGACACTGAGGCAGTGGTTGCCCTATTTTACATCACTGTGGCTGCAGGGAGCAGTGCAGTGGCTTAGTCAGAGTGTGTTAAAAGGAACAATAAATCATGCAATTAATCGTGATTAAGAAAATAGTGCTCAAATTGTGGACCTAGATTAATCACAATTGATGTGATTAACGTTGACAGCTTGACTGAAAACTGAAACCTGAGAGTAAATGATGTAAATTAGAGGGCAAAATGAGATTTACCTACAATTTTATATAGATTCATTTAGGATGCCAGGGTAAAGTAGCCTGTGCTTCGTTGCTTGGATTGCCCCTTTGGCTGTTCTTTCTTATTCAGCCTACTTGATAATTAATGGTTGCCGTGTATTACACATTGAAGAGACCCCCACACACACATGCAGTGATCACACACTCGCCATGATGGGAGCAGAGGTAATTAAAGAAGTGTTAGCGGTGAGTGAATAAAACATGCATCAATCCCTCTTCCCTACATTTGAACTCCCCTCCTCCATTCTCTCCTCTCGTTGTTTTTTTTTCCAACCCTTTCACTTCTCTTTTATCTTCTTCTTCTTTTCTTTTGTTCTTTACTCACCCTCCTCTCATTTTTCTTTGTCTTTCCTCATGGTGTTCTGCTTTCCTTTTCTTTTTCTGCTCCCTTTTTGTTGCCAATTTCCTCTTTTCTTTCCCCATTTTCCCCCATTTCCTCCTTCATCACTGTCCCTCTTTTCTTACTCTTCACCTCCCGTCTCACTCCGTCCTCTCCTCCGCCTCTTCCCTCTCCTCTCCATCATTCCCCAGAGATGAACCAATGTGTGCAAGCTGTTGCAACAAGGGCAGCGCTGGCGTAGATCGAGCTAGTCCAGGAGGGATGAGGCACACAGGGCGTGTGTGAGTGCGCATACACACTTGGAAGCTCACACACTTTCTAGCACACACACGTGCCTTGTAGACACTGCAGGTGCTGCATCAAGATAAATGAGCTGTCATTAGCCAATCAGGTCAGCCGGTGGGAGGGCGATGGAATACCAAGGAACGAGATCAGCGAGTGGAGGTCAAGCCTCTGACAGAGAGGATGTGTGTATTTCTGTTTCTCTGCGCTCAGAGATTGAGACGGAGGATTTCCTGATTAGATGTGAGCTCCTACAAAGTTTTCTTCTCCTTCTCCTTGCAGCTCAACCTTTCCCATCTTTTCTTTGCTCCAATGCTGTTTATTCTTTTCATTCCCATCAGCGCTCCTCTGGGAAGAGCGGAGGAGTGCTGAGGATTGTTGTGCTGCAGTTTGACGGCCCTAATTGGTATCTCCAGTCCGTTGTTTATCTCTTTATCTGCGAATCCTCAGAGTGAAGGAGACAGAGGTTGAGGAGGAATTAAAAGCATTTCAAAAATCCACTTTCCAGCTTTGGAATTCAGCTTGAGGAAAAGGTAGATGTCATATTAAGTTTTTTTTTTTTTTATTGTCTTTGCTTCCTAAAGCACCTCCCAAGGGAAAACTCCATGAAACCAATTAGTGAAAAAGTTATACCGGCATATATTCTCATTACGGCGCTATCATCAATCAGTGTGTGCGTGTGAGTGTGCGTTTGCCCTCTAACATTTATACTAAGGCTAATGCAAATGGATTTATGCATAAGGTGCTCGTTCTCACAGCCAAGGTACTGCTGGGAAGGAGAAAGGTAAATGATTAACCCCATGGAAAAACCTAATCTCCCTGATTCTCCCCCTCTCTCTATGAATGTGTGAGTCTGTAGGGGGCTTTCAGGATGGCCGCTGGCTTTCTTTGATCACTAATCCATTCTCTGGCCTGACTTTCTGTCCCTGCTTCTTTTTTTCCTCTGCCCATCTCCCCGCTCTCCTCTCATCTCCTCTCCCGCTCTCACCCGTTGCCATGTCTGCATTGTGAGCAGCTTACAGGCAAATATCTAGGGCAGGGTGCCCTCTCTCTCTCTCTTTCTTTCTTCCTCCTTCTTTCTTTATTTCTCCTCTCTGCTTCTCACTCCTGCTTTACCATTCTCTGTTTTCTCGAGTGCTTGAAAGATAAATTTGGATTTTAACAAGTCTATTTTAATGCGACACTTGTGAGCTCTTGCTTGCCATAATTCTTCAATCTCTGAAACGGGGTCTAAGAACTGCGACACGGTTTGCAGGGTACTACAGATGGAAAGGGGGGATCTACCAAGATAGCTTGAAATTTTATTCTCTTATCAGAAAATACTGACCATCATAATTCTGTATGACATTTTTATGAAAAAGAAAAAAGAACAGATTTAATGTTAATGTACTTTATTGCTTTTTTGAAAACTTTGACAACTCATGGATAACAGTTATATGAAAAATCAGCAAACATGCACACAGACAATCTGCAGAGACTATGCAAGGAGGATATGTCTTGAAGAATGAGTTACTTACAAAATACTAGGAGTCAGCACTCTGATATGTTGTTTAGAAGGGATACACAATATTTTCCGCCAGTATCAAGATAATTCCTTATGTTGGCATCAGTTGATAAGAACACTTTTGTCTATACCAATATTTACAGCTTATCTATCAACCATTCATATCAAAAGTATAAATCCTATACCTGCCTTAAGTATGTGTAGTATACAAATGTACCAGCAGGTATCGGTGTTTGGCTAGAGCAGAGGTTCATACACTTTTTAGCCAGTGACCCCCAAGATAACGGGGTCAGACCTGGAAACCCCCTCTGTCTCTGGAGGTGGTTAAAGCATAGTTGGGCACAGAAGTGCAAATTCGACAACAGTTGTGTGCAAAATTAAATGTTACACATTTTTGAATACATTGATTTCAACATTATTCTCGTATGATGGATTTAGCTAGATTTAGTTTTAAAATGAACTAATCTATGCATTTGTTTTTTACAGTATGGGCAAAATAGAAGGCATCCGACAATCCCCCCTCTTCCTATCCTGTGACCCCTGGGGGTCCCGATTAGAGCTGAACAATTTGGGAAAATGATCTAATTGTGATATTTTTCCTGAATATTGCAATTGTGATTTAATATTTTTCAAATAAGACAAGAAATGCATTATTATTAATATAGCTTAAACAATAGTAGATAGAATATAATAGGGCAAAACGATTTAAAACAAATATATAATTGCAATTATTTTTGCTCATATTGCAAATCTGATATACATTTCTGTATTGAATAGGATGATCATTTTAATGTCAATCTCATTTTAAATGAAAAAAAATATTCATCAGTAAAACAGGGATTTTTATGGAAAAAAAACCTTGAATGTTTGCATAATATGCATAAAATCTGCTCCAAAAAAAGTATGAAACTGGTTTACTGACACATTTCAAGTTAAAGAATTATTGCATCTTTTGCGATTTGTAAATTGCAGCAGGCTATATTGTGATTGATTCTAATTTGCGATTAACTGCCCACCCCTAGTCCTGATCCCTTCTTTGGGAACCACTGGCCAAGAGTGCCATACGGTCCAGGGGCCCAACTATGAGCCCTCAACATTCAGCAGGTAGTCGGTTGTCTCAACTCCTGCAGGTACGTGCTGGTGTGTCCTTGAGCAAGACACTTAACACGCTGCTTTTGTAGTGTAAATGTGTATGGATGTGTTTGAATGGTTTAATTGATTATCTAATACCAGAGGTGGAAGAAGTACTGGACTATTGTACTCAAGTAAAAGTACAGTTCCTCTGGTTAAAATTGAGTAGAAGTAAAAGTACTGGTCTATAAATCTACTCAAGTAAAGTCAAGTGTTGGCAGAAAGCTTGGACCTCCTTGTTGAGGCTTTTAGTGTTTATCTTTTTATTCAGAACTCAATTCTTTTTAAAAAAAAAAAAAAAAAGTAACTAAGTACAACACTTAACTCAAAATATACTTAAGTAAAAGTCAAAGTAGTGGTTTTAAGAACTAGGTGAAAAAGTGGAGGTACACAACAAAGCTACTCAGTTACAGTAATTTGAGTAAATGCAATTTAGTTACTTTCCAGCCCTGTCTAATACTGACAGCCACTTCTCCATAGCAACCATCAGTGAGTGTGAATGTGGAGTGAAAGGGTGTGAATGGGTGGGTGTGACCTGTGGCATAAAAGTGTTTTGAGTAGTCAGATGACAAGCTCGAGTCCATTTACCATTTACCAATAAGACCCCAAACATAAAACCAACTACCAGGCTGTCTGGTAGAGATGAACCAAGATGATCCTGCTAGATCTTTCTATATTTCTTAATGGTATCACTCATCGGTACTGAAAGGGACTCTCAGGGCTTCAATCTGAAACATTTGTGCCTGGTCATACAATGATCAGACCAATCAGAGGGTTGCTAATGGCATGATTTGGTTGTCAGTAAACAATGGCAAATGTGTCAGTTTTATTCAAGCTGAACAACATTTCTTCATTCAAGAAGATCAAAAGACTGCACTGATTGCTTTTTTTTGGGGGGGGGGGTTGTTTTTGCTCTCCATCTGTGGGTTCCACTGATAGTTAACAACGATAAAGGCTGCCTGTTGAGCTCACATTGTGAGTTTACTTCCAGGGCCTCCACAGTCCTACTACATCCTATGTTTTGCTTCTTTGATTGGCCTGTAATGAAAATGACAGACAGAATATTCATCCAGTTATTGAATTTTGTTTTGCCCGTCCCAATCACAGACTTTTGGTGGCCACCAAAATGGATGAGACACATTTCAGCCAGGTCCACTTTGTCAAGAAACACACATGATTTGATATTTTTTGATTAGCAGTTAATCATTTTGCTCAAATTGCTATTTTTTTATATTTGGCTTTGTAGCTGTTCTGGGATCCCCCTGCCCTTTCATGAGCTGTGGAAACTATTGAGCCGGAGCAGCACATATTCCTGCTCCTCATAAGCCTATAAAGAAAGACATTAAGTCAGAATGAAGGAGGAGCTGGGGTGGAGGAGGGTTGAAAAAGCAACTTGCAGATAGCACCACAGAGCATAGCCAGGCAAGAGCAGTTTAAATAAGGCAGCATGAGAGCAATCGCCGATAGCTAAGCGTACTTAGAGCAAATCAGCTGGCTGTCAGCTGATAAGGGCTTGCATCAATCAGTTAGTCTTTGTTTGTATAGTGCTAATTCATAACCAAAGTGATCTCAAGATACTTTACAAAGACACTAATTTCAGCATTAATTTTTCATCATAATAAAATGTACTGAGGGTTTCTTCCCTTTTATGTAATTGCACTTAGAAAACTAAAATGTAAAAATAACGACAGCTGATATATATATTTAACCCCTGTAAGGATCAAGATTATTTTTAAAAGGGTGAGTCAGAAAAAAATCCCTGCTATCTTTCTAACACATTTCTTTCTCAGTGGATGTCCTTCCATTTCAACAGTGTTTATTTTGTGTCCTATGGTTTTCTCTTCCTTCCCCTCTGCTCCCTTTTCAACATTCATCTGTCTCTCTCTGCACTTGTCTCTCTCTCTGCTGCTCTGAGATCACTGTGACCTTTCTGTCCTCTTTTCTCTTGCTGTCTCTCCCACCCGCTATCTGTTTTTTTCTCCCTTCAATTTCAGGTAATCTGTCCAACCAGCTGAGGCGAGAAATCTCTCGGTTGTAGTGTACACATCAATACTCTCACACACATTCTCTGTCTATCCCTTGCTCTCTCTCTTTCTCCCTCACAGTTCACAGCCCCTGTAAGTCTCCTGTCAATGCCCTACAGAATTATAATTCAGCACGTTCATAACTTCATAGAGGAGCTCAATGGTCGGCCAGGCCGCTGTTGTGTGAGTGAGACCTGGTAATCCCTTTGCTCTTTGCCCGGGCCTTGTTAAGCTTTATTCCCCAGTGGGAACCTGGAGGCTATAATCAACGTAGCTCCAGTAGACCTGAGGAGTGCCTCTTTGGCTCTCTGTTTTCCTGGCTCAGCTCCACAAGGGGGCAAAAGAGACTCTGACAGAAGCCATGAGACACCACAGGTTTATGTCAGCACCACTGGAGAATATAGGAGCCGACTTAGCTGTAGTGTACTTTAACGGCATCCAATGATTACCCTTTTTTCTCAGTTAAGACACTCAAAGTGACTGTTAATATTTTTTTCTTTTTCTTTTTTTTACCTAATTAATTTCTGACCCTCAAAAATATTCAAAAATTTTGTAAAATAAAAGGCAGAACTACATGTATCTAACTTTAAATTTAGTCATATGAAAATATGTGTCAGTTCTAGTCACATTTTAGTCATTTTGACCTTTGTAGTTTCTGTAGTCTTTCCTGTATCGTTTGATTTGGTCCAGCTTCCTTTCAAAGTTTGTATTGTGATGACCCATCTGCAGCCCCGTCCAGATCAGAACTGAAATTGAAATCAGACTTTTTGATGTTCTACAGACTGGACATGCTCAAAGAAACCAGAGGTAGGACATGCACATCAGAGGATAGGGTTCAGGATCCAGAAACGATGTAGAAGACAAGGAGAGAAGGTCTGCACACCAAGGCGCTCCCATATCATATCATGAAGTGACGTTTCGAGCCTACATCCTCTTCTTCTGACTTGTGAATGTATCTGAGTAGCCCTCTTAAATGCATTACACATTTGACTTGAAACAGCTGTAGTTTATCCGCATCTAACAATACAGGCCTGTATTGTGTATATTTTGCACTCATATCCACTAATTCCAGCTATTTCTGGATATATACTTATTGTTCTGCCTAATGGAAGTCTGGATGAAACAAAAGTTTTGTGCAGGGATGCACCGATCCACTTTTTTTCAGTTCTGATCCGATTCCGATAAATATGTGCCGATACTGATTCCGATTTTTTTTTTTTTTTTTAACAATTATTTTTGTTGTTGGTATAATGTGTGAGGTTACATGAAGCTGTAATAAACCACCCAGCTCCTCTTATTAAAAAGCAAAAAAAAAAATACAAAAATGAATTGAATTCAAATGTATTCTGAACAAATTTATTTGAACTACTACTAAACATTGATTTACTAGTTTGTTAAACTAATCACCTATCATTTTTTTATGAACATGTGCTTGAAATCCCTGTCTATAATGCTCTTTTAAACTGTAACGGGCCTCTCGCCACTAGGGACCGCTATAGTTTCAGTTAAAGGCCGCAGCCTTCCTCTCTGACCCTTCACCCTTTGTCAACAATCAGCAGCTTGTTGGTGGCTAACGGCTAACGGCAATTAGCCGCAGTTTTCCAAAGGAGTAAATGGAAATAAAGTGGTATGTGGGCTGTCGAGGGTTAAGCTCACGTATGACCACTCATCTGAAGTGAAAAGAGACCAAATATCAAAGCATGCTATTAGTCTGCAAAGAGGAACGAAGGCGGGCAGCGCTAGCTTTCAATGCTAGCCACGCTGTAGAGAGTATTATCAGGCTAACACCCACTCTTCTTTGTGTTCTCTCATCTTTAGACTTGTTTTGACTATTCTAAATATAGATTTACATTTAATCTACTTGGTAATTATACCGCTAAGAACATCCTAACTAATACTAGCTCAGTTACACACAGACTGTCTCGTGTCAGACTGCGGTGCGTTCATGGTCTACCGCAAACTGTAGGATGGATTTAGATTGGTCACTTGGATCGGCACCGTCAGTCAGATATCCGATCTATTAATTACGTCCATATCAGGCCCGATACTGATATTGGATCGGATCCGTCCCATCCCTAGTTGTGTGTACATACTGCAATGATGAACTGTCTTTACACTGAAGCACAACAAGAATATCGGGGTGTTTTGTAAAAACAGAAGTTTCAGTGCAATGAAAAAAAAAGACACACAAAAAAAAATATCAAACATGTTTGGAAAAAGAAAAAGTTTTGGCATCAGTGTGTGAACAGGGTGAAATAAAGAACACAGTACAAAGGCCATAAGTAGATCCTTCCTCCAGGGAACAGGTTGTTGACGTACATTTTTCATCATAGATTTCATCGAGACCATTAACACTGCCTCACTAAAGAGGGAAATAAAGATGGTCAGAAGTGGATGGAAGCTTAAGAATAGCTTAAAATAAATACTATACATGTTTGCCTTGGCTCATCTTGGCACATCTTCCTGGCTGAGTTTTTTTTTTTTTTGTTGTTGTTGTTTGTTTCTTGAATGGCCACTCTGAAAGATGGGACCAAAACAACTGCTTTTAAGTAGAGTTAGACACAGCATGCTTTATAAAGGAGATAATAGTGCATGGTTTTGTACTCTTCTCTTTCAAAATGTTGCCCTTGACTCTACAAGAGAAAAGAAGATCAGTGATTATCCTGTGAGCACTCAAAACTAAAAAAAAAAAAGAACAGTGGAAAAAAACATCAAAAAACAAGTGGAGTAAGCATGCTCCCATCATTTTAAAGTCAGTTAATCACTTGATATAAGGAAACCTACGAAAGCTGTGTTGTATTCATGATAACTATCAGCTAATAAAGAGGCTGAACATTTACCCACATGCATACAATGGCATTCATGGAACCCTTTAGCGGTCTTCATCCAGCCCTGTCTGATCGATGGTCTGTGCAGATGTTAATGCCTCTAAGTCCAGTGAAACCAGTGGCAAGGGTTACACGACTTACAGAAACTGACATCAACTTCTCTAAAGTTGATGTCACCAGTGTTGGCAGTTCATCTGTCAAGTCTCAGTGGAAGATACAGTAGCTTCACTCCTTTGCAGTGACAAAAAATGATTAAAACATAAAAATGCAAGCATCTCCAGTCTGTCCTAAAAAGGAGAAGAGAACTTAAATTTATAAATATCAGTAGAAGGGCTATCCTGTCAGTCACTCCTGATGCGTTTCAAGTAAAATAGAAATGCTGATAGCTTCAACAACATACCGATTTGAGGCTCAAGTTAAAATGTTAGTCAGCTGCACTTTCATCCAGAAATCTGTTAATAGAAACCAATAAATCATTGTTAAAACTGCTGCTAAAGAGAGCTACTAATCCATTAGTGCAGGCAACGTCTCACCTGTTTTTTTTTTGTGTCCAAATACGTTATGGTTTCTCCTGTATACACCAAAGCCAGCTGATTGGTCAGTTCAGCTTGGACTATTAATGTGCTACAATAAGAAACCTGATCACCTCTGATTATGGTCCAGCAACACCCTCATTTACAGATTCTACATCCCGACATCTGTAAATAGAGAGGACTTAAAGAGCAAATTTTATTTTAATGGCGTATGGTGAACTTGGAACCATTGTATTACCTGAGAAGTTAACCGATGGATTTGTCTGACTCCATCTCTATCATCAGGCAAGTCCATCTTGAAAAGCTCCAATCTCCAATATTTGTAACAAATGGAACATGATTCAATCCAATCAGCATCCATGGATGACACGAGACGGTAGCCAAGGGCAGAGTTTAGTTGTACTGTGAGCAGATAGCAATGGCTTCTGCTTAGGGCAGCTTTTAGCTCAGATGTAGCTTTAGTATTGCAGTAGAACTGCACCATATTTCGTTATTTGATATAGGGTGAAAAACAACACTGAAAGCTTTTCATGATGTAAAAGATGTTTTAGCTCTTCTGCTGAACTTCTTTGGCATGATTTTGCGAGCATTGCAAAAGGGGTGCTTGTACTGTGAGCCGATAGCGATTAGCGTGGATGATGCTGTAGAACAGCAGCTGTTTAATCTGACCTTGACCACATCTTTATTACAACAAGAAGAAGAAGCCACGATGTAAGCTCATCATGGTGGAAAACACATTTTTGCACTTTTCCCAATCAGCCTCGGCATAAGTTTTATCCATGTCATGCTTCTCTGTTGATAGATACATCAGCGTTTTCCCGTCCAGTTTCCTGGAGCTTTGCCTGCTGTCAACCTCATTTTGTCTCGTCGCTCTGATTGGCACATACTGAATGTGACGGACAAAACATTTCTCTAATCACCTTCTGAGAATTTTTGAAAAGTCCCGTCCTTCCCAAATGCTCTCAGTGGGAGCTTTTCAAGATGAATGGGAGAAATAATGATGCAATGGATATATGAATCAGTCTATCTGATGTGAAAGGTTACTGAGAAGTAGGAATCATGTTAGGGTTGCAGTGTTCCAGTAATACATCAGTCATTTTTTTTCATCGCTGCAGTGCCAAATCATAACCAAAGCTACACCAGAACAAAAAGCAAGTCTACACCATACTGGGTTACTCGTCCGGCATGTTGAGCTAACAATGCAAAGCAGATGGACTGGCCAGATTCGATGTCTGTCATCAAGCAAAGCTCTAATCTGAAATTATTGTGTAAAATCTGAAAACTGGCCTGACCAATCAGCATTATTTGAGGAGAAGGAGGTGGTGGCTACATGCAGAGTTTAGTTTACTGGTAGCTGATAGCAATGGCTGCAGCTGGTGTAGACATTAGCTCAGATATAGCTATTGTGTAGCGGCAGTTTTATCCAGCTGGGCCACATTTCTTTATTTACACAAGAGGAATGAGCTACATTAAATCCTTCTCTTGCAGAAGATGTTTTTGCTGTTCTCCCAACCTGTCTCGGCATTTCATCCACCAACAAGCTCAACCATTCATCATTTTGGCAGCACTTGTCTGTTGAGCTCAGGTTACTACCAGAGCTGTGCATGTCTGATTGGCCCATAATGAATGTGACAGAAAGTTCACCCAATCACCTTTAGATACATTTTTGAAAAGTCCTGCCCTTCCCAAATGCTTTGTGTGGGAGATTTCTCAGATGACTGTGAAATATGTAAATGCAATTCAAATATTAAACAGCCAACCTGGTGTGTCAGGTTAACCTTGAGCGATCATTTGGTTATTTAAATGTTTAGAGAGGATGTCAAAGAGCTGGTTGTTAACTTCGATGCACATGTTTATTGAGATTAACTGAAAGCTAATTTGCCATTAGATGAATGCTAAAGGGTTCCAGGGCTGTAGCTTTCCACCCCTTCTTCTCACCTTACACACTCTTTACCTGCTTTCACTCTTTACTTTAGAAAACACCAGGTGATGGTGCCACTTAAACTAAAAATGGAAACCAGAACACTTCTGAAAACAGCCACACTGAATCTGTAAATAATGATTAATAATAGATGGATCGAACCAATGGGAGGAGGCACCCTGGGTCGTTGAACTTGTCATTCAATTATTCATCCAAGATGATACAACTCCAGCTCAACGCTACTGAGCCTGAAACAAAATCAATTCTATCACCTCCTTCAGCATGCACAGATTTAATAACCTTGCAAAGTATATGGATACGTCTGTTTCCTTGTTTCTCTCAGGCGAATCCATCTTGCAAAGCTCCCATCTGAGCAGTTTGAAAGAGACAGGACCAATCAGCAACGAGGGGCAGTACTTTTGGGCGCGGCGGAGTTGTGACGTGAGCAAGCAGCAACAAGAGACCGGTGCCGTTATGGCAGAAGAGATAAGTGTGGATACTGCTAAAGCGCCAGTTTTATCAAAACTTGACGACTTTTCTTCGTTAAAAGAAGAACAAAGAACAGCAGTGAGTTGTTTTCTTTTCAGAAACGACAACAGTTGTGTACTGACTTGTCTGTAGTCGCCATGGTTTGCGTTATGTGGCTCTCTGTGGAGTTCATTCCTCGGTAGCTGTGCACACGCACCTCGGTAGCGGTGACAAGGTCACGTGTTTTGTAGCTCTGATTGGCCCGTAAAGATGTGACAGACAGAACGTTCATCCAGTCACCCTCCATGTGTTTTTTTCAAAGGCTCTGCCCTTTCCCAAACACTGTATATCGAAGGTTTTCCAGATGGATGTGTGAAACAAGTCCATCTGGTGTGTCAGGTTACAGATGTAATGCATTTTCAGAAATAAGAGGAGTCACTTTAAACTTAACAGGCTCATGCCACTTTGCTCATCTAGTTTTGTAAACATAACTTTCTGTGCTTTAACTGAATGGAAGTATTGAGTAATCTCAAGATCTAAAGGTCGTTTACCTGTGAAAATACAATAAGTCATGAGAACATGTACTTTTGTATCTCAGTACAGCACAATGGATATAATCAATGAGTATTGAACGGTCCTGGAAAGAGGACGATGTATTCAGGTGCAGGTGGAGAGGTTGTGTGTTATTAGTGTGTGTATTGGGGGAGACACACAAAGCACCGGCCTGTGGAGAAGAGAGAAAGCTCCTGTGTGTTAGGGAGTCAATAGGCTCTTTGTTCACTGGGACCAGGAGACAGTTAGCCGAAGGGACGGACTAAGACTCCAGCGTACTATAGTGTACCTAAAACTGCACACACAGAAATACACACTCTTACACACTGTTCACATACCTAAGCCTTAGTGGTCATCATTCAATCCCCACCAGTGTTCCTGCTTTCCCTCTCTACTGCCTTATCAGTTTGTCCCCCTTCCTCTCTCTCTCCATACATATCCATCCACCTTTCCCTCCATCTTTATCCCACCCTTCGCTGGTGTCTTTGTACTTGAACAGCAGAGCAGTTTCCCTGATTTTTTTTTCTCCCTCCCCTCTCTGTTATCTGGACTGGGGGATTGGTGGGCGGGAGTTCTTACCTGAGAGCAGGACAGAGAGCAGTTTGTGTTGGACAAGAGAGAGGGAAGAAAAGGAGAAAGAGAGCTTGAAAGGTGGGTAGAATTTAAAGGAGGAGGGGGGCAGGAATGCATCTGACACAGGTAAAAGCTTTGTGCAGGTACCAGAAACAAGTGCAGGAATCCAGGACACACTGGTTTAATGTCCATGTGATGGTAAAGAAGTAGGACTGGGGCTCGGAGCCAGGAGAGAACAGGATCTGAGAAAAGGGAAAACAGGAAGAGACTGTCTAGGTGCCTGAGTAGATCTGAGAACTGCAACAGAAATTTTAAATCTAGCTGTCAAATGATCAAAACCGCCAAAGTGGGAAAGTGCTGCTGATACGACAACACAAGATGTAAGTAAAACTCAAATCTGCAGTTGAACATTAACCTTTTTAATGTAATGTCCCTTTTTGTATGCTTTAACTCAAAGGAGGTTCCTTTTAACTTGTGCACCGAGCTGTCTGAGATTTGAAAGTGAAGCAAGATATTCAGAGGAACAGCGCTGGCTTTATTTTCCATCATTATAGCAGGAGGACGACAGCACAGTGAGGGGTATATGTTTCTGTGCTGCTGCAGCAGATTTACCTGCTGCACCGAATACGAGAATTTATCTTAAATACCTTTAAAGTTTAATTAACATGCTTCATTGATAGCCTTTATTGCATTTCATTAAGATGGTTTTGTTTTGATAAAACTGCTGTGATTTCCAGGATAGCTGACTGATAACTGGGGCGACTGTGGCTCAGTAGAAGGGGTAAGTCACCCTGCAATATAAAGGTTGTGGGTTCGATCCCCAGCTCCCACAGTCACATGTCAATGTGTCCTTGGACAAGGCATTCAACCCCAGTTTGTTTGGGTTATACAAGCTCAAGTCTATTCACCATCCATCTATTATCACCACAAGAAATTATATTTCAGACAGTCTTCTGACTTCTGTGTCATTTCTCTTGAGGTTTTTGCTGAAGTTAGTCGATGAGTTCCCCAGAATTGTAAGCTAAGTTTTACTTATTTTCAATCAAACCAATTTTTCTGTGATTTCATTCATTTTCTACTGCAGCAAGAAGTTTTCCAAAGCAAATTTGTGTCACCCAAGAATACTCCTAAGATAGCAGCACATTTTAGTTTTTAGTGTGAAAATAAAAATAATGGCCCTGACACTGAACCATGCAGAACCCCACACTTTGGATTCAGTTTTAGCCAGTGTAATTTGAGCGTGTTAATACTGAACACATTGTGTGAGATGCTTTTTAGCTCTTATCAGATTCTGAAAAATTGTAGCCTCGCATGACGGCAGATACAACAGATTTAACTGGTCTTTTTTTGTGTGTGTGGTGTGCCATGGAGCAGGGCTTTTCAAGAGTGAGCCTCCCCTTAGAGAAAATTATTTTTACATGGACTCCATCCCCATGAAGAATAAGACGCAAAAATGCAAACAATTTTTCAAACATTTATGCCTTTAAACATTTTTATATCTTTGATATTTAGGTCTGCATTTGCTCTTAAACATCCATCTTTCCCAGGCAATTATCTGGTTCTGAAATAACAATACTGCCAACACTACCTAAATATTTTGCTCTAATTTAGTGGGAACTATTAGGTTGCATCTATGCAGTAGATGCAGGATTACACACTGTAACTGCAGATCATCCTCCACCTTCAGCCTTGCCTGGTGCTCACTTTTGATCATTGTCGGTGCCCAAAACCTACACTTGCAGTCGTTTTCACACCTGATAGTCCGGGGGACTCGGTCCATTTTGGAATGCAATTCCAACATTGTTGCACTTTCCTCTGGTTTGGTTCACATTCACACTGCTCTTGGTCAAACGGACCAAACCATCTGAACACCTACAACCTCTGCCCATTAGTGGTGTTGTTGTCTCAAACAAGTGGCCACTAAGAAGAAGGGAAGGTGTAGGAAAGATGAAACCTGAAATCTATCTCCTTCCACTGGTTTTTTCCTCCAAATTAACAATTTAGGCTGTCTTGGGGTTTCTGCTTTTGCACTGGGGCATTATGAGCAGCAAGTGAGGCGGTGAGCTGTCCGGGCATGTCGTTCTTTACATGAGACGAATAAATCAGCACCGACTGCGATGTGTTTGCTATGGCTACACAGACGCCAAGCGAGGTACCAACATGTATTTGAGTGTATTAAATCACATATAAATCTGTATATCATGACGCTTTGGTCCGCTTTGCTTTCACACTTCAAACAAACCGCACCAGGGTTAGTTTTGAAGCGGACTGAGACCCCCTGTTTTCAAGCGGACCAGAGTCTGCTTGTTTGGTCCGCACCACAGTTCGTTTGAGCTTTCACACCACTCCAAACAAACGGGACTATCCAGGAGAACAGACCAGAGTTCATTTAAAGTGGACCAAACAGCTCTGGTGTGATTGTGCCCTTAGTGTTTACTTCAGTGACCGAAATTCCTTTTACTTCCTGTCAAAAAATTCCCTTGGTTTGGTCACTAGAATATGTGCTTTGTCTCAATATGACCACAGGGTTTGCACAGCCTTACGCTGTCATCAGCTTGAACATCTTTGCAGATTAAACAGTGTTGCTGTTGAGCATCACCAGGACCAGTGCAGGTAAAATCCTAACTGAAATAGTCCATTCAATAGTAATCCCCACACAGCAGAAGTTAGCTTTATGGTTCCCTAAAGTCCTGTGGTGCCCCCCAGGGGAGGCCAGCCTCACACTGTAAACAGCTGCTATGGAGTATACAAGCTCAATGTGGTTAACTGTTTCTGCAGCTAACGGGTACATTAGGAGTAGCATTTTTGGTCCAACTCCTCTCCTTGTCAGTTCTGTTGTAGGTTTCACACAAACACTAGTTCAAACACTCAAAGTTACCACAGATCAACAAGTTGGTCTTAAATTTCATACATCCAAATAATTTTATTTCACTTTCTTTTTAACATGATTGTAGTCAGCTTGACTGGCTATCATTCTGGTCCATGTGACATCCACAGGCTGTGCCCTCTCTGTCCTCTCCAAACAACAGGATCAATCAAAAGTAATGGCCATGTTTGAAATGTGTAACTTCAGAAGTAGGGTCAACCAGTATTGGTTTTGGGCAAATATTCATACTGATTATTAGTAGTTAAAAATAGCACTATCTCTGTCAACATGAGAGCCAGCCAGGCCTCAGAGTTGATTGTGGCAGTCTTGTGACATCTAGCCAGTCAGCCAGAGGGCAATGCATATCTTGCAATGGAATCAAAGTAGCGTACCTTTTAATTAGTCTGATTAATTATTGGTGAAATTATAGGCTGCATGTTGGTGCTGTTGCCTTACAGCAAGAAGGTTCCTGGTTCGCTTCCTGGTCAGGGTTAGGGCCTTTCTGTTTGCATGTTTCCACCAGTACTCTGGCTTCCTCCCACCAACAACAACATGCTTGTTGGGTTAATTGGTTAACTCTGGTTGGTTGGTTAACTCTAGATTAGCCGTAGGTGTGAGTGTCGACCTGGCGACCAGTCCTGGGTGTACCTCAGGTACTTGGCAGCTGGGATAGGCTCCAGCCCCCACGGCCCCTAACAGGATAAGCGGTATAGAAAATGGATGGATGGTAAAATAAAATGTCAAATACCCACTTTTCACCCAGGCCAATAATCTGTCTAGCCCTGCTTTAAATTGTCTCCTGAGCTGACCTGGGGAGGTAAAATCCCTCTTTACTCGTCTTGCACCTTTGCTGTGTTACAACATAGAAGAGAAAAATTGTGCCCACAATGTTGCTGTTTTTACCATGGCTAAGTAACTGATAAACCATTCCATACTTCTGATTTTTTATTATAAAGTTATGGTCAACTGTACCAAACTTTTTTTAAATCCAGGAAAACTGTTACAGCGTATCATTTGTTTTATAAAGCATTTGCTATTTCTTCAACAAATTCAAAGAGTTCCACTGAAGAGATTTGAGTAACCCTACACCCATATTGTTGGTCAGATGCTGGTAGCATCTTATAGTGAAGAGTCATATGTTTCCCCTGTTTTTTATACACCAGTTACTGTATATTATTGCCTAGTTGATGGGAAATGATGTGGACAGAAGGTTTCTCAGTACTACTTATATTCCATGAGTAGAAGTCAGGCACATGTCAGCCTGAATCACGCTCACATTTAGTCTTTCTGCTGTGTGTGTGTGTGTGTGTGTTTCTGAAGGCAGGCATGCCATAAATAATGGATAAAGGTCTAATAAGCTTTCTGCTGAACGTCTCTGGGCTGTTGACCATTGGGATAAGCATTAGGATTCTGTCACTCAAACTCAAAGGGACAAAACTCAGCTTATCAACTGCAATTCGAACGCACACGCAACTTGGAGAGCGTTCATGTGTACGCATGCGTGGTTGCATGTTCTCATGCACACGAGCAAACACTGATCGCCTTATCTCAACGTCCAAACAAGAAGATAACAAATAAACCACATTGTCTGTTTCCACAGAGGATCTCGATAAGACACAAATCAGCTTACACACATACACTCGGACAAACACACATGATTATATACCAGCATATACAAGGAAACAGCACGGGTGACAAAGACTGACTAAAACCAGGATAGATGACTTTGACATTAATCCCACCAGCTTTAAACTCTCTTTGTGTGCCCCTCTTGCTTTATACTTAAACCCTGATCCTTTCTTTCTAATTTTGTCTTATCTCTGATGTTTTTTTTCCAGCCTCTGACTTATTCTGACTGTTGCTGCAGCAGTCCCTAGAATAGAAGGGTTTCCTTCTCCAATCTGATAGCTCTTTGTTCACAGAGAGCCCTATAACAAATACACTGAGATGGTGTGAATGGTTATCAGCATTCTTGCACTTGTGTTTAATCTTAGATCCGGAAGTGATTCTATTTCTTAGCAGAGATGTGACACCAAAGATCAATACCATGTTTATTTCTGTTCTTACAATTTGGTCATCAGTCAGTAAGTTTATCTTACCATAAAACCAGAAGACCTAAATAGATTCTTTCCTCAAATCTGAGTATATTATCTGTATACCACCATCTTATTTTCTGTCCATTTTGAACATTGATATTTTTTGTGTCATGTTGAAAATAGACCTTAAGTATTAGCCAAATATATCCTCTCACACTGGGAAAAAGCCATATAAGTGACCTCTCTGATTTGATCATTTCTGTGCTGTCCTCTTGTCATTGATCTAGAGTTAAAGGGAATACTTTTCCTAGCATTATCTGTAAAAATGGCGATACATACAAAGGAATCTTCTTAATTCCTGAGCATGACAAAGATGCCAAAGTGTTTTCGGTCTAACATGCAGTCTGCCAGATCTAATTGAGATTGTGACACTAACCATCTTTACATTAACGTTGGACTAATTACTAAGCATATTGTCTTTCTTTAATTAATTAATGTGCTTCAAAGTTGATACTGACACAAATCCAATTGCAAGCTAATGTTATTGATGAATATTTGATGTACAGACTAGGCCTGTTAATACTAACATGCTAACGCTCGTGATTAATGTGGAAAGCTTAACGCATTAAGATAATAATAATGCAATTTAATCATATGACTAAGTCTGACCACAGCTTCCTTCCATAATCCTCCAGCATGGATGTTTACATCCCTGGGGTGAAAAGGTTAAAGGTGGGTCAAACGCAGCCAGCAGTGATGAGTGAGGAGACAGACCCAGGACTGCTTCATGGCAGATTTTGATTTAAAAAGTTGCCTAATGGAAGTCTGGATGAAACAAAAGTTGTGTGTACATACTGCGGTGATGAACTGTCTTTACTCCGAGTCTGAAGTACCAACTCCGGGCAAAACGCATCTTTGCTAATGTTAGCATCTTTGCAACACAGGGTCAAGCCATAACATTAAGCTATGCGGCACAGTCCAGCAGACCCAGATTTGTCCCCAAAACAACAACATCTAAGCTAACTAATGCGATCGCTAATGGGTCACCAGAGACCGCAGACCATCGACATTGTTGACAACAAGGGGCTTCAAGACATCATCCAGGTCGCCTCGGATGACCACAGAACACCTACGAGAACTACTGTCACAAGAATCCGTGAACTGTATGACAGCTAAAAAGGCAACTAAAGTGGAGCAGCTGGCCCGAGCTACATTTGTTACACTGAAGAGAGACCACTGGACATCAGTCAGCAACTTCAGCTACCTCGGGGTAACAGCACACCTGATCATTCACTTTACAGCACAAGTTGTTTTAGTACCTGATGTGTTTGTCTACTGGGCTCTACTGCAGATTATAAATATTATTGCTCAGTGAATTAAGACACTCTTATTTACAAACCACAAATAAGTTTAAAAACTCTAGTTTGTTTAATATTTCTTCATTTAAACACCATACTTGTGCTAATTTATCTCAAACAGAAATGCAAGTAAACGGTAGTAAGTTAAATGTTTATTTATAGATAATGACAATAATAATAATAATGACAAAAACATTTTTTAGTAGAAAAGGGCTTTCAAAGGGCTGTACATAAAGTTAAAATAATTAAAATAAACATTTGATAATAAGAAGGTTTAAAAATCTTAAAATTACTAAAAGTAAAGAAATGCTGTGATTAATCATGATTAATCACAGCATAGCGATGTGATTAACTTGATTAATATTTAATCAGTTAACAGCACTATTACAGACGCATCTTAAACAATAAGAATACCACCAAAATGTTCCTTTTTTATCAGAATGGAATTTATAAACCCACATATACTCTAGATTTATCACACAAATTGAAATATTTTTTGTTTTTTCTTTAATGCTGATTGTAGCTTATAGGACATAAATTCAAGTATCAGGATATTTTGAAAAAAGTCAAATATCTAGTCAGTTGTTTCAGTAATTTAACTTAAAACCCCTGCAAAGGTTTCCTGGGCTTTCCGTCTCTTATTCTGGTTCAGCTCACACAACCACAACCATGTGGAAGACTGCTGACTAGATGCTTGTTGAGAAGACAATCACGGACATCCTCCACATGGAGGGTAAGCCACACTGCTGAAAGGGCAGGCTGTTCTCAGAGGCTGTGTCAAAGCAGATTCCCGGGAACCTGACTGGAAGGGAAAAGTGTGGTAAGAAAAAGAGCACAAGCAACAGGGATGAGCTCAGGCTTCAGAGGATTGTCTAACAAAGCAGAAGAACTTAGTGGAGCTTCACAAGGAGTGGACTGAGATTGGACTCAGTGGATCAAGAGCTACCACACAGACAGGTCAAGGAAATGGACTATGAGTGTCGTGATCTTAGTGTTAAGGCACTCCTGAATCCATCGCCATCAAAAGTGGTGTAACAAGAAAAATAAATGAACCATTACACAGTGGTCTGAGATCCTGTTTTCAAATAAAAAACTAGTATTGCAATTCAGTTGGAAACCAAGGTCCCAGAGTCTGAAGGAAGATCAGAGAGGCACAGAATCCAAGGCATTATATTCCACAGTCAGTGATGGTTTGAGGTGCCATGTCATCTGCTGCTGTTGGTCCACTGATGGCGTCCATAGTCAACGTAGCCATTTGCCACGAGATTTTAGTGCACTTCATGCTTCCATCTGCTGAGAAATTTGTGGAGTTTCTGACTTCCTTTTCTAGCAGGACTTGGAACCTGCACAGTGATGCCAACTACCACAAACTGTTCGGCTGACTGGTATTTCTGTGTTTGTTTGGCCTGCCAACTGGGCTGACCTGAACCCCATAGAAAACCTCTGGGGCATTATAAAGAGGAAGATGAGAGACACCGGTCTCAATACAGATGAGCTGAAGGCTGCTATCAGAGCAACCTGGGCTCCGTAACACCCCAGCTGGACCACAGGCTGATTAAATCCATGCCACAGCGCATAGATAAGTCATACTTTATTAGTCCCTGAAGGGAAATTCACAGTTTACACTCTATTGTTACACATGCTACACACACACAGGCTGAATTACATGCTAATACACATGCACAAACGGGATCCCCATGGACATGCACTAATGGAGAGATGTCAGAGTGGTGGCCTTGCTGCTCTCGTTGAAGCGCTGCTGTGAGCTGTTGGGGGTTTAGTGCCTTGCTCAAGGACACTTTGACAGTGCTCAGGAAGTGGCCTGGCACCTCTCCAGCTACCAGACCAAAGTCCAGATATGGTCTGACCAGGACTTGAACCAGCAACCCTCCCATTCCCAGCCCAAGTCTTTCCAGACTGAGCTACTGCCGCCCCAATGAAGATGCAGAGATTAGTGGAAAAAGAGCCCTGACCAAGTACTAAGTGCATAAATGAGCATAAATTTCCATTTTTACCTCCGCCAAGGAGGTTATGTGATCAGGTGGGTTTGTTCGTTTGTTAGTTTGTTAGTTTGTTAGTTTGTTTGTTAGTTTGTTAGCAACATAACTCAAAAAGTTATGGATGGATTTTGATGAAATTATCAGGAAATGTCAGAAATGGCATAAGGAAGAACTGATTAGATTTTGGGAGTGATCCGGATCACTGTCTTGACCCAGGAATTTTTTTAAAGGATTCTGTACTATTGGGAGTTAGGGCTAATGGCGGAGGTCCGCGCTTTTACCAGTTTACACCAGGAGATGGTGGACATGAGTAACTTCAATCCCAGCAGCAGTTTTTGGGTGTGTTTCCATTCAAAGTTTTGGAGTTTATAGAGTTTGAAACACCTGGTCGAGGAGACGAGTCGGAGCGTAACAGAGAGAAAGACAGTGAATTGTAGCAAGAATACTCAATGCTGGGAGGAATAGAGGAATATTCATCCTCTGCCATGACTTCCAGTCATCCAGTGAGACCATGGGTGCATCTGTTGGCACCTATAGTGAAGCCAGTGCTTTGCCTCACCGTGTTTTCACCCCACTGGGGAGGGAGTAATCGGCGAATGCCGTGGTGGGGGCACATGGGGATGGATCCAGGAATTTCTTAAAGGATTCTTCACTATTGGGAGATAGGGCCAATGGTGGAGGTTCATATAGATTTATATACACACTAGGGCTGTCAGCATTTGTGTCCAGAATTATTGAATAGTTTTATTTTAAATCATGTGGACTGCATGCTATATTGTTCATTTCAGTCATGCAAAAAACAGTACACCACTCTGGCTTTATTGCATCTCATTTCCCTTGAAAAACAACTCGGACAGCTCAGTGGATAAGCCAAAAGTCAGCTGTACTTTGTGTTACCTTTATTCTCATTCCACTATTCTTTTGTCATCCATTACAAGTTCCTTTTTTGGTAATAAATTTCTTGTCATGACCTTCGATTGACCCAGAGTTCCTTGTCCTTCAAAAAGGTGCAGGTTTGTATCCAAACAGGAGGCCAATCATCCTTAGTTTTAAGACAGTGCAATAATATATAGTCTACCAGTACCAGTAGCAGCCAAAAACTAGAACTGGTTCACACACTGCATACAACACTGGAACTCCATGGAACTCCAGTATAAAGACATGATAGCGTGACTTACAGCTTAATAAAGAAGGAAAAATCCAGCCACTCAGTAGAGGGAATACTTGGGCATATCACTGCCTTGAGATCAATAATTTAATAAGACACAGTTAAACTTTTATAACTTTCATTTTTCCCCTGGCTAGTAAAATCTGACCAAAGATATGGCTCTTTGTCTCCTCTGGATCCCACCCGGGTTGGCTCATGCATGGTGCCACACTGTACTCAGGTCCGCTGCTTTTCATTTATGTGTGTATTTGTAGATGCACGTGGGCTGTTTTGCCTCCCTCTCCTGCTCTCTGTTAACGTTGACTCATCCATTTTCAGCCAGTTAATAATTCAGAGGGTCTGCAGGCTGTGTTTTCATCTGTCTCATCTCTGTGCTCGCCTGTGAAAGAACCCCTAGTAATTACACACCACCAAAACAAGACACCGACTCCTGATGGCTGGCAGCGTGGCTGAGGATGGAGGGCGAGCAAGTGAGGGGGAGACTGAGTTAGAGGGGGGGGGATGGAGGGGAAGGATTGGGGGATACACGGGAGACAAGAAGGATACACAGTGGAGAGAGGTGTCTCAGCACTGTTGTAAATCCTCTGCAGGGCCTTGTAAGCTGTCAGACAAGCTGAAGGTGTTAGAGGCATGAAGTGAGAGAGCTGCACACACTCATGGACACACACGAATCTCTGAGTGGAGAGGAAAGTTTACTCATGCTATCTGCATGACTGGCTCGCTGCTGTGTTTTATGGCTTTCTATTCCTATGTGATTTTCTCTGGCATGTCACATAGGGTCTAAAGCCATTGGGTACAGAGTGGGAGATCTGCAAACACGGATCAGATGGATATATGGAATGACACAGCCGGGATAAAAGCCGCACACAAAAGTTTAATAGCATATATGTACACACTCACACCAATACACTGCATGGCCTGAGGCGGTTTTGTCACCGCTTGCAGGCAGCACCAGGCGAGCTCAGCTAATTGCCCCCATATGAGACAGGTTGATGTGCATCAGTCCCTAAAGCCACGCATGCATAAAAACAGACTTTATGTTTGCTCTGTGCCCGGGTTTTTGTCACCGCTCTCCACAACTTGTGTTACACACAAAACACACACACACCAAGTGTACTCTCCCCAGTGAGAGCTGCTGGTGCTGCTGACTCAGGTTGGTATTTAATGAAGCTCTCAGTTTCACCCCGCGTCTACTAATCTCAGTGCTCCTTTCTGATTGGCTGCTAGCACACGGGCGAAAAATGTTAACGTTGTAAGTTTAGTGAGCCTTAAGACTATTTCTTGCTGTGTGTGTGTGTGTGTGTGTGTGTGTGTGTGTTGTGCGTGGATCCAAGAGAGAGGGAGGGTAAGAAACAGAAAGGAGATGTTGAGAAAATATGAAAAAAGCAGAATTCATGTGGAGTTTTTTAGACAGTTCTCGATTGACCACTCTGGTCTTTACTGCAGTGTGAGTGTGTGCAGTGTGTGACTGGCCTATTGACTGAGTTTTGTAACTTTCTTTCCATCAAGTTTCTGGCTGAAAGCACTGAAAAGTGTGAAAGACAAAGACATCCTTAGAAAAATCATTACCTTGAGGATTGGATCAGCAACTTTCTGCTACATGTGCACTGATTTTTAAGTTTTTACTCTGCTGTAGCCCTGTGAATGATGACTTATTGCAAATCATTTGTAATCATCACATTAAGCTGTGTGGTCACATGGGGAATGAGAACTCCTGGCTGCCATTGTTGTGAAAGCTTCTACTGAGCTACAGGACAAGAAGGCTGATTATTGATTTTCCATATAACCCCAGGGTGATATTTATGTAACACTCTTGAATGCTGATAGGCTACAGTTCTTGCTCTCTTACTACAATGAAATTCGGGCTGTAAGTCGAGGATCCCCCAGGGGGAAAAGCTTTATACTGTTTTTAGCATAATATTTTCCATTGTGTTCACTTTGTGCAGTTGCTGCGTAGCTGTGCGGCACTTTTAGCATCTGTTTCCACCATATTAATTTACAATCCTGGCAGCTGTCAGTGCAATCTGAGCTTTCAACCTATGGTAACATTTATAGCTGTAAAGTACTGATACACAGCCCATGAGTTACTCCAAAATGTTAATCAACTTATCATTATATTACCGTTTACTTTAAATACTAACCTGACATGCCAGATAGACTGTTTCATATTTCCATTGCATTAGATATACTGTATTACCCATCCATCAGGGAAACCTCTCATATGAAGGGTTTAGGAAGGGCCGTACTCTTCCAAAACTTTTGGGAGGGTGATTGGACAAACGTTTGGTCACATTTATTACGGTTCAATCAGAGCGACTGGACAGTATGAGGTGGAAGCATGCGCAGTTCTGGTAAGTGATGTTTGGAGGGCAGGCGGGGATTCTACACACTTTTAGAAATCAAATTTTAGACTTTTTAAGACCTGAACTGAGAAAACTTAATAATAGTTTATGCACAGTGAACGGTCACCGAACCAGGGCTGATTTATGTGATTTGATTGTTTATGAAATGGCAAATGGGCAAAAGAAATTATTTGGTCATAAATGATGATTTCTGGCACATTTAATGCCTCTATTCTATCAGTAAGTCCAATGGTGATATTTATCATAACACATTTTCGCAGGTGTGCTGACCTGATTCTAAACAGTTTAACTACTGGGTAGCCCTGAGAACTGGACTTGTGTTTCACAACAGTACATTTTATTAAATCACAGTGAGTCCGATAACATCGGAGAGCGGTCTGTGGACCCTCCCCCAGGAAATTTAGAATATCCAACACAGATTCTCTTAGATATGGAGAATATTTATGCAACAGTTTGTAGAAGAAAATGATTAAAATCGTACAGCGTTGCCTAGAAAAGAAATATTGGACAAGGACGTGCCTTGGTCAAAGTGCCTTCTAAAATTTAAGACCTCTAACTGGTGAAAAACAGATTTTTTTGTAAGACCTCGTATGGTCTTAAATTTCAAATGTTAAATTTAAGACTATTTAATACATCTCAAGGATCTGTAGGAACCCTGGGCAGGTGCGGTTGTAGTTTACAAACAGTGGAGCTTGTTGGTGGATCAAACTCAAGCCAACGCCAGTCAGGAGAAGGGCAAAATCATATTCTCCGCCAAGAGAAGCTCATTGTGGTTCTTTGCTCCACTTTCAATAAAAAAAATACTGCCCAGATCTGGTTAAAAACTGCCACTATACTATAGCTACATCCAAACTAATCCCTGCACTGATGGGAGCCATTGCTAACAGCTTCCAACACAACTAAAGCCCACCCATAACTATCACAAACTCATGCCAAAGCAGGTGTGGGGAAAAGCAGGAACATCTTTTCTGTGAAGAGATGTTTTTCTGCCATTATTTGCTCTTCTTGAAAAAAATAATTATGGTCCAATTCTGCCGCTAAAGCTAAATCAGAGCTTTATTTGGAATCTGACCTGTCCATCTGCTTTGCAAGGTTATTTGAATGCATCATTTTTGGCCCCTAAGAATAGAGAATAATGTTAAAAAGCGGCACCCCCTTCCACCAGCTTAGTCTGAGTCACTGTTTCCAGCATGATTTGAACAGTAAAGCAGCTGCTAGCAATGCACTATAAAAACAGGTGTGAATATTGGATAGCATTTATTTGGGGCTGCACAACGGCGCAGGGGTTAACGCTGTTGCCTCACAGCAAAAAGGTTGCTGGTTCACTTCTGGCCAGGGCCTTTCTGTGCAGAGTTTGCATGTTCTCCTATTCCACTCAACACTGTCCGTCTCCTCACAGTGCTGACCCACAGCATGCGTGGGTTCTCTCCGGGTACTCCGGCTTCCTCCCACCTCCAAAAACATGCTCATTACGTTGATTGATCACTCTAAATTGCCCGTAGGTGTGAGTGTGAGCGTGCTTGATTGTCCGTCTCTAAATGTCAGTGTATATGTCCAATTGACTGGCAACCAGTCCAGGGTGTACCCTGCCTCTCACCCAATGACAGGCCCCAGGCCCCACAACCCCTAATGGGATAAGCGGTATAGAAAAAGGATGAATGGATAGCATATATTTGCAGCATATGTCTCAACATTTTAAAGTGGACAGATCCTTAGAAATGTACTTTTATTATCTTTGCATATATATTTCAGCATCTGGAGGATCTATAGACCCACAAAATGTGTAATAAGCCATCCCAGTCCTTTGTTCGTTGTACGTCTGTGTCTAAAACAAAGAAATCCGACGGTCTTTACAGAAGCTGCAGTGCTTTTAATGTAACTACTGGGTTTGAGTAAGAATATCTGGCTCCGCCCAGATCTGGTAATACCTGGTACCTTCACTGATAGGTCTTAACCCAGGACCATGGAAGTGCAAAGCTGTACTGGTGTTGGGACATCCCACCATAGACAGGGGCAGGGTGAGAGGAGCTTCTAAGCAGTCAAAGGCTGTTTAGAGCTGGTTTATACACAGTACAAAAAACAACTCTGATGTT
Organism: Cheilinus undulatus; assembly: GCF_018320785.1. Lineage (NCBI taxonomy): Eukaryota > Metazoa > Chordata > Actinopteri > Labriformes > Labridae > Cheilinus > Cheilinus undulatus. Next base: position 5,788,112 of record NC_054867.1, on the reverse strand, counting down.
TGATCAATAATTTGACCAAAGCACAGCGCAGACATTTCACTAAGACCACTAGGGATCCTGCTAACAGGTATTAAATGGGTATGATTTGTCACCTTTGAAAGGGAAAATTGGCCACACTGGTATACATAAAGTTATCCTTCGCTGTAACCTTTTAGATGACAAAGTAGTTGAAAAGGTGTGACTGTCAGGTTTTGGAGACATTGGTTTAGCTTAGTCAGTCTTGCAGGTGCTCCATTAAGAGGCTGTAGTCCTCAAAGAACTGGCCTCAGGTTTGACTTTTGGCCTCATTTCTGTGATGCATACTATATCTCCTTCACCCTCATGTTTCCTGTTACTCTTCAGCTGTCCTATACGAATAAGACCAGGGCAGTGGAGAACAACAGGAAAAGCATGCTTGCAGGTTTGTCTTCCCTTGGGAAGTCTTTAGAAGGGATGCTGAATGACAGTTTCAGCTGAGGATGCTGAGAGAAGTCTTTCTTTATCACATTTTATTAATGGGTTTCAATGTTCTAGATCAGGGGTGTCAAACTTAAGGCCCAGGGGCCAAACCCGGCCCTCGAAACAGTTGCATCCAGCTCCCAAAATCATAACATATTTCCATTAGAACTGGCCCACTGGTATGAGGTCTGCAGACTTCTTCTATGTACATTTAACCTTGAGGATTTTCAATATCCTTCTTAAGTCATAAAAATATAAAAAAGTAAAGAGTAAAAATAATTAGATAAAGAGTCTGGAAGGTGGGAGAAGATATAAATCTATGTTCTCATTTCATATTTCCAATTTGGCATTTCACAATTCAGACTTTAGGTCATGATTTTGACTTTTTATTCTATATCTTGATATTTTAGATTCACAATTTAAAATTTTAAGTCATATTTTAACTTTTTGAACTCCTATCTTTGACTTTTTGATCTCAAAATTAAAAAAAAAATTCAAAAACAATATTTGCCTTTAAATTGTGTCTTTTAACCTTTTGAACTAGTAAGTTCTACTTTTAAATCTCAGGTTTTGAGCCTATAAATTTATCAGTTTGACTTTTTCTAATCTCAGAATGATTTATCATCAGTGTTGTTTTTTTATTCATATTTTATTACTGTTGAAAATGAGGTTGAGAGTTTACAGTTAAATGGTGACCCTGTCATACAGACATAAACACTAACCAGATTATGGTATAAAAATCAGAGGGTGACTAACAGACAGCTGTGTACTAAACACATGTTAAAGCTACTTAACAGCATCAGTCTGTAAACAGAGACTTCCACTCAACACTTTCCCTCTCCTCATGGTGCTGATGCACTGTTTTCTCTAATTACGTGTTTTTTCAATGTAATGAGGAGTAAAAGCTTTTCATTTTGGCAATGTGGCACCATCAGCCTAGCAAACAGGGCTATGCTTTAAATTACTAGACCTTACAGAGGCACTTCTTAGTTATAAGACTCTTCAGTTTAGAAAAATTAAACAACAGAGGGTGGCGTGTCAGTAAATGCAGTAGATTCACACTGTCAGATTATTTGAAGAGTCATCAACTAAACCTCCGCAATCTAGGTCAAAATCTCTTTCCTGATAGGTTTCTTTGATTATTCTGACTGTGTTTACATCTTTAAAACATCTCAATGTGTGAGCAATGATAGAAATGCTCTAGCCTGCTCTGAGTTATTAAAGGACTTTCAGACTGCTACACAAAACTGAGGGTAAAACATTCAACCATACTGGTGCGTCTACTTAACCTATACGTCAGGGTAAACATCAGTTTAGATGTTTCTAAAGAGAACAGCCAGATTTTAAGGGATGCTTCATCAGCTTCACTACCCCTGCTTCTTTCATACAAGAGTCTGAAGAGTTGTCTCAACAATCTTTCCCTATGCAGATTCAGTTGTAACTGAGAGTTAGCTGTAATACCTAAATCCTGAGATTCAGAAACACAGACTATGGTAGTCATCCTTAGTGATACTGGCTTAATTTCCCAGTTACAACAACTTAAAGGCCAAGGGCCATTATTATGGTTTAGTCATCCAATCAAACTCAAATTTAACACTTTAATACTTTATAGGACTTTTTATGAATACCATTAGTAATATATTGGGGTGTGACGAGATTAAAACATCACAAGATGTCTCATCGAGGTAAAAATCATCTCGCAAGATAAATATTTCCCAGACATCAGGGAACAACAGAAAACAATACCTAACTGGAAGTTATAAAACATCACAAAGATGCCCTGAATTCTTTAAAACTGTTGGTTTGACAGCTAATGAAGAAACGAACTGATCCGTAACCCATTCAGTCACCGCTCCAACCCCCACCCCCTCCTCCGCGTGCACTACGCGGGGCCATACATGATTAGCAAATGCATAATAAGTTCATAATAACGATGTGAAAAGATTAAATCCTGCTGCTGGAAACCTGAGCAGTCTCCACGTGTTGGTGTATGCACGCAGACTCGTTCATATCGTAACATATAACTTTGCCTGTTAAGATGTTTTTAATTGAAATAGATTTTGATTTCAGTAAATATGACCTCCTAATGCTGCAATTTCAACAAATGACCATTTTCAGTTCTTTACAACCTGTAAAATGTTTTAAAACTTCCTTTTGCATAATAATGTGGAAAAGTGCATTTTGAGGTTTTTATTTGAAAAAAAAAGTTGTCATTATGAAGTTTGTCAAAAACATTTGAATTATGGTCTAACGGCTGATAACTTGAAAAATATTCTGTCATTTGCATTAATATTTAGGAAAATAAGAGAAAAATGTCATTTGCATAATAACATGGAACGTGGTGTCGTTTTTTTTAAGAACTGGTATAAACTAAGGAGAGCTTTAACACATTAAATAGGTTGCAGTACAATTTTTTTTTTTTGCAACAAAACTTGCTACAAAGTTTGGAAGCTCTTACCACAGCTGGTATGAGAAGATACAGCAATAGAGTTAATGATTTTTTTTTTTTTTTTTTTGACTAAATGACTGTAGGAACTGTAAGCCCAGATCTACACGTTAGGATACACTGTGATTCGTTGATATGGCAATAAGTCTTCTCGCTGACGATGTTTTCTTTGAATATATTTTGGTGAGGTTTTTGGTTCTTAAAGAGGCGTGATTAAAGAAGTAGTGACCACTTCAATGGTTTTTTCAGCTGAACACTGAAGTATCTGACTGAACTATAATAAAACAAATCTGTGCTGGTGTTATTTTTGACATTTGCACCAAATTGATAAAAATCTGCATTGCACAACTTTTAATTAGCTCCAGCGGACATCTGCTTTGAAAAATCTTTTCTGAGAAGGCAGAGCTTATGTGATGTAGAAACCTATCGGTAGGTTTCTACATCACAAACTCTTATATAAGCTCCGAGAGCTCCGGCTTTATTTTTTCAATCTTTAGTTGGCAACTATGATGCACTACTCACTCATTCAAACATTTTAGCTGCAATATGAAGGAGATGCGACTTGTAGGTCCCCATTAATATGATTGTGAATGTGTGTTGAATCTGTGACTGCAGTGGAGGCCGTTAGGTAAACATACCAACAACTGGATCATGGAAACCAATTAGCGTGGACACCAGTAGGGCGATAACGCCGGTGCTGGAGCCAACGGCCCAAACAGGTAGAGCTCAGGACCACCACGATACACCACCACACTACAGCCTGCTTCAGGTGACTCTAGAGGGAAAAATCCTCCACCTCAAAAGATCGCTCTGAGGCAGCAGTGCTGTGGGACTCTGTCACTTTCTAGCAAGGGGAGTCACAGTCACTTCTGCTTCATCTGGAAAACCCTGTCCTTAAAAAGAACGTCCTTTTCCTCTCCTTCCTCTCAGTACCAAACTGCTCATTTTCTGTGCATTTATTGAAATCTATCCCAGACACAGGGTATCATAACCATGATTTGATACGAAGAGCATTTATGGTAAAAGCAAAGTCTTCCGGTACAATTATCACCTTTTGCATGTTTAAACGAAGGCAACATAAAGTATAAACATCTGATGTAAAGCACAGTAAGACAACATTGAAACTTCTGGTTGTGTGTTACTTGAATTATTGTTAAATACAAATACAAATTTCTTTTTCTGAAGTGTTATAGTGTAACTCATGGATGTCAAACTTAAGGCCTGGGGGCCAAATGCGGCCCATATAATTTAAACCTCGAAGATTAAAAAAAAATCCTTGTTAAGTTATAAAAATCTGAAAAAGTAGAGAGTAGAAATAATGAGATAAAAAGTCAGGAATGAGGAAAGATATTAATTTGTGTTTTAATTTCATATTTTCATTCTGCATCCCAAGATTATGACTGAAACTTAGGATACTGACTTTTTTCATATTTTGACCTTTAAAATTCATAATTTTGACCTTTTCTCTCATATTGTGACCTTTTAGATTCACAGTTTTTCATTTTAAACCATACCTTGACCTTTTAAACTCCTAACTTTGCCTTTAATCCCATTTTTTCACGTTTTAACCCCTCACCTACTGTGCCGGTGCCGCCACTGTGTTTTATATGTCCGGAGTATTATTACCGTAACTCTGTCAAAGTTTGTCCGATCGGAAAAATTCAACGGCGTTGGAAAGCTGAGAATTGTGGGTATGCGCACATATATGGTTCATTACAGTACTCACAACCATATGACGTGGGCATTCATAGCAAAACACCGTAGCAAAACACTAGAAGTATCGAGAGACCGCTACACGGATTCTCAATACTGTAACTCCTCGAAAATTTGCTCAATCTAAAAAATTCCAACACTGACAGAGGGCTGAGAATCTGTGCTTTCCGGCAATATATGATGTGTGGTATATATATTACGGTAATGTCGAACAGCACCGTGAAAACGGCAGCTTTGGCAGAAGACGAGTGAGAAAGGAGAGTGAAGGCAGAGAGTAAAAGGAGAGCAAGCGAGAGTGCTGTTTTGTTTTCAAAAAATAGTGGATTAACAAAGTAGAAGTGAAGTAGTGGATTAAAACAGTGGCATTTGTGCATGTCTGTCATGTGCAATAACAATATGTTACTTGAGAATGTTGAGAATACATTTTCCCACCTTTATTTGCACTAATTTTCACTTATGTATATAGTTATCTTTTGCACTGTGTTTTGCACACCCGAGTCCTAGACACAAAAAATGACTGGTGATTGTTCTAAACATGTATAGGTTCACATTTCAAATGTCAAATCAAAACTTTATGAGCAATAACAAAATTTCTTCTCATAAAAGCCATAAAAAACAAATCAGTTTTGTGTTTTTATTATTTTAAACTGCTGACAATTCCATATAATGTGCAATAATCATTAACCAGATGTTGAAAAGTCAAGTTCAAGTATTCCTGGGAAAAGGGACCAAAGCTCTCAGACTTAGGGCATTTCCTGACTATTTTACAGCCATAATAACAAAATATGTCCAAATTGCCATTTTTAGACTCAATAGGTAAAGGGTTAAACTCCTGATCAAGAATTTTATATCATATTTTGACCTTTAAGAGTCACAATTTTGAATTTTATCTTCTATTTTGACATTTAAACTCATGATTTTAACTCTCTATCTTATATATTTGCCTTTTAAAAAACCTTATTTTGACTTTTATTTTTGTATTTTGACCTTTAGAGCGTATAAAGTTGACGTTTTATCTCAGATTTTGAGCCTTTTAACTCATTTATTTATTTATTTAGCATTTATTTGACATGGACACAGTAACATTGATGCTGTAATATTTAGTCATTTATCATCACTGTTTAATTCATAACCTGTGAAAACACGTTTGACAGTTTTCGGTTAAATCTTGACCCTATTAGGCCCTCAGGTTAGACCTAAGTCCAGATTTTGGCCCCTGCTGTGGTTGAGTTTGACGACCCTGGTGCCAGCTGCTTAAAAAGCAAACCACTGGCCAGCTAACTTGCAGAACAGCAATGTTGTCATATGCTTTTTTTGAGCATTTGGATTCCCTCCTCAAAACAGTTCTCCATTTCACATGTCTAGTAAATAGGTGCATGCTATATGCATTAATATTACTTCAATTTCTGTTTATCAGGTATAAGAACTTTCATCTGGTGCTAAATTAACCACTCTGCAAATAAAATGAATCCTAACAGTTGCAGCAAGTATCGTCCTTGGAGGCTTTATTCGCTTGAAGCATCCCCTACCCAACTTCTGCACACTTAATCATAGTTTTTACTTTAGGCAAGTCCTTTGGCAAACTCTAAGAGAATCAAATTAAGCCAAATAAAGCAAAATCACTTCTTAATAGATCAGTGAAAACTTAGAAATGAGAAAACTCACTTTGTCTCAATTTGCATTCAAACAAATGAAGACCGCTTTCTTCTTTGATTCAGTGTCTGAGTGTGTTCAAACGACTCCTTGGGAGAAAACTCCTCACATCTGTGTGATTTTGTGGCAGATTGCCACATGAAGGAGAATCATTTTAACACCTCCGCTCTCTCTTCCCCCCTCCCTCTCCCTCTCCCTCTGCAGGTTTATGTGGATGTGGTGCTTCAGATAGACCATGCCTTTCACCTGTGCCTGCTTCTGTGCTCTGAACGGCTTCTGCCGCAGACGGAAGAAGAAGAAAAAGGGGCAAGTGGAGGAAGAGGAGGAAGAGGAGACAGAACCATGGAGGGACCAGGAGACAGAAGTGTGACTGCAGAGCTCTCAGCTGCAAGTCTCTCACCTTCATCAGGGTTTCATCCTTTAACAGACTGAATTGTCAAGCCCAGGTTACTGCTGCTCTATACAGACTGTCTGATGTCATGTAAACTGATACCAAAACAGGAATGGTAAAGGGATAAAGGGATAGGGGATTGAGCATGCACAAGCTTTTTTAAAAATTTCTAAAATAATTGTACTTTAATGGAGGTACTAGATTTTCTAAATATCGGTCAGTGCATCTATATTCACAGTTAATTCAAGCTACAGTTGAAGCTTTGTTGGGATATTTAACCAGATTACTGTCTTTGTCACCAGCATAGACTACAAGCAGTGAGAGAAAATCCATTTACACTCTGCTACACTTATCATGAAGGCTGTGTTACTTCCAGGTCCAAGACCGCTCTGAGGCGGGACGCCTTGTCAGTTTAGGGATCAAGAGTAAACCAGTCTTTAACTACATCAGATCAGTGTTTTTGTCAGACTTCAGGAACTTTAAAGGTCACATATTTTAACAAGTTTATATTGGTCTCAGAGGTCCCCAAAACATGCCTGTGAAGTTTGTTGCTGAAAAAAAAAACCCTCCAATATTGGATTTTTGCACATCTACAAACCCTCTCTTTCATCCTTGCTCAGAATGAGCTGTTTTTGTGTCTGTGGCTTTAAATGTTACTGAGTTGTCTGACTCCACCCCTCACTCCACCCCTGACTCCGCCCCTCTCAGGAAATTAATGTGGCTTAATGGATGTGGCTCTCCTCATCCTCCTCTCCTCCTATGAGCTGGCTGCTCATAGGAGGATCAGAACATGAGGGCAGAACTCTCTTCCATACAGGGAGGGCCAACCGAATCTGGGGGCGGGGCTAACTCCCCACATGACATCATGAGGGGAAAATCTGAGACAGGCTTATTTTTGTTAGAAGAGCCTGAAAAGGTTACTTTCTATAATATGTGACCTTTAATTTACATTTTCAGTTGGACTACCAATTTAAATGTTTTTTTTCAAGTCCAGTCCAGTTTCAATATAACATCTATAAAAGTGGTTTGACTATTTCTAACTGCATGTACACTTACTGACCGGGGCTTCAGGTTAAAGTAATTTTCTACTTTTTGAACTGCTTAAACTCAACTACCACTATGCCGTCCTGAGCCATAAGCCTCTGGATCAATCAGATTGATGAAAGTAAAAGCTTGTGAACTCTGAGCCCATTCCCATTACCCATCCCTGCAGCACTCTAATTTATCCTTGGCAGCTTACTGAAAACTTCGCTTCTGCTGATGTGATTCCAAAAAACGTTTCTTATCTGTTTGATTCATGTCTTGCCATAACTGGTGTTCTGTATAAGGTGCAATGTGACGGTGGACCCTAGAAATCCATTATTTCTCTCATTCACACCTCTCGACAATGCCCCATGTCTCTGTTCTCCTCCTTAATCGCAGCTCCACAGAGGCTGAATTGGAACCGAGACTCAGCGGAGCTCTGCAGCTCCTCAACTACCTGCTTATGTCAGATCAACTTAGTGAGAACTTCAGCCAAGTGAGAAGGTGTACAGTAATTTCCAAAGTCACCCATGGAGGGCTGGAGCCCATCTCGTTTTTCACGCTGAGCTGGGCCCAATCTAAAGCCGAGCAGCTGTCCAATCAGCAGCTTAGCTGGAGTGTGAAGATAGGAGTCAAGGGTCAGAATGAGGAACAGGGTTTCTGAAAAGTCCCTTCTCTGATGCCGTAGTATCTCTGTCTCATTAATAGGCAGACAGGTAATTACAAACACATTCACAGTGATGCAGATCCATCCATTAATGTCCTCCAGAGGGAGTGGAGTGTCTGTCCGTAAATGCCACTGCGGTGCGCTTCCAGCTGTCACCTGTGAGAGTGTGCGTCTGCAAATGTGTGCCTGTGTTTTTGTGTTGCTTCTCAGCCGCAACAATAGACTTTCAAAGCAGAAACAAGTGGTTAAGATATCCATTCAGGCGCCTTAGAGCTGCCTTTTCTCAATTCATATCCAGACACAAAGACAAAGACAAGCACGTGCGCGCAGCTCTCATTAGCGTGTGTGATTATGCATGGCACGTCCAGTCAGGCAGTGGAGATGTAATTAACCTTTTCCAGCAGGAAACAGATGCCTGGATGTCACACACAAACACACACAATGACATACACACACAGACCCACACACACACGTCTGCTGTCAGGGAAACAAAGCCAACGTCATGGTGTCACGGAAACAAAGCTCCAAAAGCACCGCCTGGCACTCTGTGATAATCCCCTCACGCATATTTACATTCAGGGCTTAGAATATGCCTCGATGCCGCCGTCTCCACCCCCAGCTGCACTCCGCTTCCCCCTATCCATCCTCTCTCTCCTCTCCATCCACCTTTGGGCCTTCCACCTCATTCACTTTGTCCTTTCCTTATTACTCCATCTTTTACATCTCCCTGTAGGGCAGGGGAGGGCAACTGGTGGCCTGAGGGCCACATGCAGCCCCTGTTCTTACTCAGTGTGGCCCGTGAGTCAATTTCAGATATCAGTGAACTGTAATTAAGAAGGAAGAAAAGGACAAATCTGCCATGAAAACCTGAAAAACACAAATATTTCCTTCATAATCTTTGATTACTGGTATATGTTCAGCTCTTTACAAGACATAAGAGATATAATTGGCAGTATTTATTTCTTTGAAATACGTTTATATCCATGACTAAATGCATTTACAATATATAGAACAGAGATTGGCAAATGGGATGACAAGAAAAGCAGCATTATTTTTTTTTACAAACTAATGAATCCTCTCAATTTAAGTGTAATTCAACAGAAGGTACATTAGTTTTTCTGTGATAATGAGTAAATTTATGTCATTTAAATAAGATTTTACCTTACTTATATTCTTTTATTGGGATGAAAATGCTGGTTTTCCCAACATAATGAAGTCATTGCTTGAGAAAATTAACCCTTTAAAGCCTGATAACTTCAATAATAGCCAGAAATGTCTCTTTTTATTGGAATTGAAATTTTTTATTCAACCTTACACCTTAAAAAGGAAAGTGTCTCACATTTGGTACATTAGGCATTTTTGAAAACTCATAATCCACTGGAGGGCAATTTTATCAGATTGGATTCAAAAGTTTTTTTAGTTATTCAACTGATCATGTTGACTAGATAAAGATGTCATCAAAGTGCGTATCAAATATGATGCAATAGGCTTAAAAGGGTTAAGTAGAAATAAAGCATATGCATTGTAATGTGCCTTTCAAAGATGTTTGTTTTGCATTGTATCTTTGTTAAATCCTGTTTTTGTGAAAGTCTGCAACATTCTCTATTAAATACATTTTTGTGTTTCAAAATTTAGAAAACCTGGGTCATGGTCAAGTGGCAACCTCTGGTCCTGAAAAATGAAGCCAAAGTGGAAGTGCAAAAAATTGCAATACAGCGAGTGTCCACTTGAGGCTGTCTGCAGGAACACTGGATGTCTCGTCTAAAAAGCTGTTTTTACACTAGAAATTAAACTGGTTTACAGCCTGGTTCAAAAAACCAAATGTCTCCTATTAGCTAATGTCTTCTTGTGCTTTCACTGTAAAGGGGTCAAATTTTTGTACCACAATTGTTTTGATTATATTTCGGAAAAACCTCACTGCGAACTGATTGGCCTGTCTCATTTGACTGACAGATAGCTGGACAGGCAGAAGCTACATTTCTGTCAACCAGATTGCTAGCTAGCTGACAGGAAGTCGTGCTTAGTGGGTGGGCCATTAGGTTGATCCAAAGTTTGGTTGAGGCCGCGATTTCAATATGGAAGCTATGGATTGGCTACAAGAGCTGTTTGAGTCAGCCTATATAGTGGTGCAGGAATTGTCACAGTACAATTTATCCCAAAGAGGAAGTAATAAGTCCTGAATAGCCCGGTCAGCTGAGAGCCACCACACTAAAGCAGGGATGGGCAACTTGGATGAAAGGAGGGCTACATCCATTTTTTTCTGTTAGAAGGTTATTAAAAAAATGTTGGATTTTCTCAGTTTAAAAATTTGAAAGACTTAGACTTGAACAAACGGTACAAATATATAACATTCATCTGAATTTATTTCCCCAACATTTAATCTCAAACACACAGTAATGCTTAAACAAGGAGCTAAATACAAAATTCAAGCCTATCAGAGCTTCTTCTCAAACCAGTGACCTTAGTCTTAATGCTTATTTGAGTAAATATTATACATTTTGAAAATGCACTTAGTAAAAGATTTAAACATATTTCACATAAGTGAATAAACATTGTTTCGCTGCTGGAAGTTGCCAACTTTTGATGGCTTCTTCCAGCAGGATCCAATGGAGCACCTTTGGGATGTGGTAAAGTGGGAAATTTGCATCATGGATGTGGAGCCACTAATTCTGCAGTAACTGAATGATGCTATCGTGTCAATATGGACCAAAATCTTTAAGGAATGTTCCCAACACCTTGTTGAACCAATGCCACGAAGAATTCAGGCAGTTCTGAGAGTCCAACCTGGCACTAGTAAGGTGCACTTAATAAAGTCAGTGTACATTTGTACCGTTTTAAGTGATAGTGATAGAGTCCAACAGTTTGTTCAATTTTGGGCTTCTGGGAGCTAGGACAAAATCACTTAGTAACCATCGCTGCTTTGGAGCAGTGGGTCTCAACCATAGACTGTGGAAAGAACTGGACAAACCCTGTGTGATGTCAGCTGTCTGCTTACAATAGGCAGACTCAAACTGCTTTGAAAGTCAATCCGTGGCAGCTTCCATATTGGAATTGCTGTGTCAACTGAACTTTGAATCAACCTAACGGCCCGCCTACTAAGCTTGACTTCCTGTCAGCTAGTTAGCTAGCATTCTGGTTGACAGAAATGTAGCTTCTGCCTGTCCATCTGTCAGTCAGATGAGATGCGCCAATCAGTTCGCAGTGAGGTTTTACCTAAATATAATCTAAACCATTGTGGTACAATTTGCAATTACATTTGCAATTTTTTGCGCTTCCACATTGGCTCCACTTTTTCTCAGAACCGGAGGTTGCCGCTTGGTTTCAACTGGTCCCGCATAAGAAACCATAAATACCTCCTTATGATGAATCAAGACCCAAACTTTAAAGGTTTCAACCACACAAATATATTTAATAAAGAATGCTGCAGTTTGAACTTTAAACTGAACAAAACGTGTTGTAACAAAAAGACAAACTAAAACAAACATGTTTGAAAAGCACATACAGAAGGGCATGTTACATTTAGTTTTTACTTTATTTTCCTGAGACAGAATGGAAATTTTGGTACTTTCTCAATGATTTTTTTGATTATTTGGGGAAAACCAGCTGTGTTATCCAAAAATAAAAGAGGATAAGTAAGGTAAAACCTTGTGCAAATGATTTAAATGTACTCATTATCACAGAAAAACTAAGTAGCATAGAAATATGGATGTATGTCCACATAAGGATTTTTGTCCCCCCTTTTTTTAATCCCTGCACACATTTGTGACCCACCAGAAAAAGCTCCATGACCCACTTTTGGTACCCGACCTATCAGTTGAGAACCAGTGCTGTAGAGTGTTTTCTACATCTTGCTAGTCTGTTTTGTTATCAGTGGATGGTGCATGGCCTTGCATGGCAGCCCCCATAGATTAGCCCCCACTCTCTGTCTCTGTGACTCTGAATATCAGGGATTTCTTCAGGCGGGCAAAAAGCTGCTTTACGACAGATTAATGGACGTCCCTGATTGTGTCTGTTGATGTGTGTCTGTGCCTGGGTGGAATAGATTGTCTGTTTACTCATTCTGCTGCTACAAGCGGCGAAATGAGACAAAGCTAAAGCCATTTCACAGTGTAGAGCACCTATTATGATCCAGTGTGTTACGACGCAGCTCTAATGAGAAAGAGAGAGACTGAGAAGAGGGGTTGGAGGAGGATGGTGGAGGAAGAGAGGAGAAGACGGTAATGAGAGTGAGATTTGGATATGGAAGAGGGGGGCTAATGCTAGACAGAGCAGTCATGCTAATTGGCTACAGTGGATAACTTTCTGAGGCGGGGGATGAGTCTGTGTGTAATTGTATGTGCGTTGGGGGGGGCAGCTGAGAGAAGAACAGCCTGATCTGTTGGCGTTTCACTCGTTTAACTCTCCCTCATTTCACCTCTTTAATGAGAAGAATATTCGCTCCAGTAATGGCGAAAGATTTAAAAATGCGAACAATTTGTTGCTCACACACACGGAGGAGGCGAGAGGAGGGGAAAGGCTTGAGGGAGGATGCTTTTGGCAGAGGAGGGGGTGTGTGTTTTCCCTCAAGCGCCACAAGCCAGTCCTTTATGGATCAAGGCAATTTTCAGGGATTGTAACTCAAGGACAAACAGCTAAAAATAGAGGGGTGGTACACGACTCCTGCGATAGGGGCGAAGGAAGGGAGGTGCGAGGTGTACATGTGGGCGGGGACGGCAGAAACGAGCCCTGTCGCATTAGATTTGGGTCAGAAACGAGGGAAGAGCCGATGGAGCGGAGAGCGTTACAGACGACTGGGAGATTCATCACTCGCTCCTCCCCACACCTCTCCCTCGTCTCCTTCAACAACTTGCCGCCCTCCCCCTCTTGTAGAAAAATGGTGAGAGAAAAAAGAAAGTGAGCCACAGCTGGGTTAGATTATATTAATATATGCTACTCTGTTCAAGGCCCTTTTCTGTATAATGTATGCATGCATAAATTAATGCTTTAAAAGATCCAAGAAAGGTGCAGAATGAGACAGGGCAGTTTTGCTGCTATCTCTGGATACATCCTGGTAGAGATGCGCTTGATTAGCTGGCTTAGCAGTTTAATTTGGATCCCTTTGTTGTCAGCACCAGAACTTCAAGTCAGGTAAACTAATTATTAACATTTTTTCAGTTCAGGCCCACAATCACAGTCAAACTCCCCGGCCTGCCAGTGTTAGTCGCTGTGGTTCTTAATGACTGCTGCCTTGCTGCTACAGAGCTCTTTGCTCTGATAAAGTCGTCCATAGGCTGTCTGATGAAACTCACATATAACCAAAGCAAAGAGTGATGATATTCAGCTCAATATAGCTAACAGCTATATTCTACAAACCAACTTTGCACTGCTAGTGGGAAGTTTTTTTAACCTCTGTGGTGTAAAGTCGGTTTACAGGATGTATTTTTTAACTGTAGACTTGTTGGCTAATCCCAGTCATATTTTGTATTGGAATGGATGGGAAATTATACACTAAATTTGGAGGGGCTACCAAGTTTTAGGAAACAGGTCAGTGATTTAAGAAACAGTGACATTTGAAATAAAGATTAGAAAACTAGTTTCAGTCCATGGTCTTTTCAGTTAGTCTAGAACCAGGGTGTCCAATTCTTTTCACTGAGGGCCACATGCAGAAAAATGTCAGGATGACAGGCCACACTGATGTCTCTCACTTAGTGTTCAAACCAGTCCAAACCAGGTTATGATATAACCTTGCAAAGCAGATGGATACACCTGTTTCCTTGTTTTTCATATGCAAATCCACCTGCTCCTATCTGAACTGTTTGGGCCTGGTTAGAAAGTGACAGGACCAATCAGCAATGAGGGGCAGTTATTTCAGGCGCAACAAAGTCGTGACGTAAACAAGCAGCAGCAAGAGAGTGGTGCAGTTATGGCAGAAGACATTAGCATGGATGCTGCTAAAGTGCCAGTTTTATCAGAACTTGATGAGGTTTCTGAAAAGAAGAACAAAGAACAGCAGTGAATTGTTTTCTTTTCAAAAACGACAAAAGTCGAGTACCTACATGTCTATGGTCGCCATGTTTCATGTTATTACTCAGTAGCTGCGCACACGCAGCTCGATCGCGGCTACGTCATATGTTGCTCTGATTGGTCCATAGAGATGTGACAGACAGAATATTCATCCAATCACACATGTGTGAAACACATCCATCTGGCTTGTCAGGTTAGTCATGATATGCTTAGTCACTGAATGTGCTTAAAAACCAGTCTAATCACAGCATTGTGTGTAAGGCTAACAAGGGGAATATTCAATAATTGATAACAATTTTGGGGCGGCCAATCAGATTCCAGGAGTGTCTGAGTTGGCCCTGGCTGCCACTAAATCTTCCGATGTTTAGGCCGAGAGTGGTGGAGCACTGACAGCTCATCTGCTCGTTCTGACTCAAAACAAGAGCTGCTAGGCTTCAAAAGACAGTCGCTGCTAAAGGATGATTCAGGCGATACTGCTTTACTTTGTGAAACTGCCCTTAAAGTTGCAGTGTGTAACCTGGGGTTGGCAACATCTAACAGTCAGATTCTAGGTCACGATGCACACTCCTCAGGTGCTAACTGCTGCAACCAGTGGAATAAAAAAAGTGACTTTCCACAGCATGCAGCAGGATCAGCTTCCCATGTCAGAAGTCACCTCACTTGAGATAATCTGTTTTCAGCAGAGCCACTTCCAGCACCAAGCAGAACAGAGCAGGTCAAACTTGACAGGAGGTCTGGTCAACTTCAAGATAAAATATTAGGCAGAGATTTCTGATCGTACATCCAATTTCTATATCAACACGACACTTTTGAAAAGAACTAGTGACTTTAGATGTTTGACCTTTAAAAGGTTAGAATTCAGGCTGTCTTGAAATTTTTAACTGACTGAACTTGAAATGATAACGTAAAATAACTTTGTTCAGCCTGTCCAACTAATTTACTTCCTATCAAACCAGGTTACTGAACTGGATTCTCAGCTGGTGGGTCAGGACAACCTTTCAATTCAGTTCAGTTCAACTTTATTTGTATAGCACATTTCATACAGGTGTAAAGTCAGTGTGCTTTACAGAAGATTAAAAACAAACAGAAAAAGCAATCAACATCAGCAGAATCCTGATTGGTAGACATTATCAAGATAAAAGATGGTTGTTCAGCTTTTTCCAGTGTGTGTCACATAAACAATGTGTGGCATTTTTAATATATAAAAGCCCTAAATGGACATACAGAACATCATAATTTTTAGGTTTTCTTGTGATGGCAATTAACTTTAAGTCTTTTCCTAAGATTTCCTGGATAAAATAGATGAAATTTTCCCAAGATAATGAGAAAATGCCTTGAGAAGCTGCCAAATGTCTATGCTGTCTATGGATAAAAATCCCAGCACTTTAGTATTGTCTCAGATCAAATTATACTCGCTTTTAAATTCAAGTAACTTGTATTCTATTTTAACTTTATACATGTAAAAAATGAGATTTTTAGCCTTACACACTAGCAACAGGGTGCCAGGGTGCACTTGTGTATTTACTCGGTCTGAAACAGCAGGTGGTGGTATGCACATAGCTGATTTACAACCCTGCAAAGGAGGAGAAAGAAGAAGAAGCTACCATGGCAACCACTGGGGTCATGACCTGAGCAAAGATAATTTTTGATATGACCCAAAAAAGGCAAAAAGTCCATCCTGCAGCCATGGATGATTAAAATCACTTTTAAGATGCCAGCAATTTCGCTCTTCATATCTGCACATCTACTACAGCTCAGAGGATTAAATGGGCTCGCGCTGCACAGATACAGCGGTTTTTGAGGCGACAGGAGACTTTTATTGCCTTTGCACCTCCTCTCACTGACTCCAACTTGTGTTCATCTGTAAGGTTCGTAAAGCTGATACGACGCTCTGTCCCATATCCGAGCGCAGTTGCATTCACATCTCATGCGAACCGTGCCAGAGTCCACTTGAATCACACCCGAGAACACCTCCCACATTGGGGCGCGGTTCGTTTGCATTCACACTACCAAACGAACCAAACTTTGGGCTCAAGTGCACTCAGCCCCTAGTGTGAAAGCTACTGGTCGTAGATCGCATGTGTTTAATTACCAAGGAAACAAAAAAATAACTCTTGGTCATCCATAATTTCTTTTTACACCACCCTAAAGTAGTCTTAGATTAAAAAGTATGACAACATGTCATACTTGCTTACATACATAACAGAGGATAAAGCAGGAGAGACAGTGGAGAATGCCATGTGGGAAAGGAGCCAGAAGCAGGCCGTTAGGAAACCCAACTGCAACACCACTGTTTGTCAAAGTGCGGGCATTATCACTAACAGTTGGTTTATGCAAAGAAAAGCTTTAACTTTTTGCAAGATCAGGCTTTGTTAAAGGAAATTGGAACACACAAACAATCAAACCTCTGACATTTAACTCAACAAACCCATCAGATTCTATCTTGTAACTGTCACCCAGGGATATTTAGTTTGCATAAAACATCTGAGTTCAGTTTACTTGCAAATCAACAATAATGTCAGCAACATGTTTTGAAAACAAGCCACATTTCCAAGTCCTGCAGGGCTCTTTTCAGGGTGTTTTTTTTTATTTTGATTTGTAAACATGTCAAAATAAATTCCAGAATATTTCGTCGTACATTCAAACCCTGTTAAGAGGAATTCTGGTGAGAAACAAGTTTCTTTGGATTGCTGATATAATTTTGGTTGATACATGGCAAATTAGTGGAGAAAGCAGCTCTTGATTCTTGACTGCTGAGTTAAAACAGAAAAATCTCAAAGCTTGTAAAGCAGTTAAAGGCCATGCAATATTACTGCAACATTCCCAGTCTGATCCGGTTCAGCTGCCAGTGTTGCATGACATTGCCTCACTGTGTCTGTGTCTTCTGTCACGATTAGAAAGTAATCAATCAAATCAAACCCATATGCTAACAATTACTCCTAAATGTGGTCTCTTTTAAACTGCCTCTTGGAGAGTTAGTATCTACTTAACTTTGGAAGTGATGCAGAAACTATTTGCCGATGCAGAGCACCTTTACAAGCAATTAAATTCCTGTCAGTCTTAGTGCCACTCTTAAGGGAATGAAACCCTCAACCCTGGCAGTGTTGCAGCTCTTTTCCCCTCCAGCATGTCCTCCTGTGCATCAGCCTGTTGTCCCTTACACACCCTCCACTCTCACCCACATCTGTTCTGTTTTCCTAATGAAGAGGATGGTGATGGTCCCACCAAGGCTAATTAAGTGAACTGAGGAGCAAAGCACTGATAGACTGGTGATAAAGTCAGGAGGGAAGCGCCAGCACAGACCGCTTAGAGCGCCCACCAGTCCCCGAGCATCAGAGGAGGGAATGGGGGAGAGGGATACAGACAAAAGAGGAAAAAAAAATCAGGGAAAGGAAGGAGAGGAAGATATATAGCGTAATTGAGACTGTAATGGGTTTTGTCAGGAGCACCTGTCAGGGTCAAGTTAAAATGGCTTTAGTGAAGCAGGAACAGAGGGATGAGAGGACGGGAGAGGACAGAAAAGGCCAATTGGAGTCGCAGCACTGTTGAGGAAAGATTCGCCCATGCCAACTTTACCTGATTGCCAATTTGTGGCAGTCTGTAGACTTCAAACACCAATATGAGACGCCCAAACACATAAGAAACACCCCTGATTGGAGAGTGCTAACCAGCTAGAAGCACTCATACACATTCAGTGACACACATGCACAAATCCACACTGACAGCCCACCTACACCTGCTGATTGGACGCATCTAGGTGCTTAACAAGGTGTCCACAGTGCAGACTTGAGCTGTGTGATTGGAAGATAAAACTGCCACCTTTAAGTGACTAATTCTCCCCCACGTCTAGATGAAAATAAGGTGCAGTGCTGATTAGATTGCGGCCTGCTGTGCCAGCCTCAGTCCTGCGCCATGTTCATTACTGACGCGCCTCCCCACCACCACCACCACCACCAAACAAATCCCATCTCGGTTCGTGTTCTCCTGCCAGCCCCAAATACTCTGTTTGTGATGGAAAAGCAATTCTGACACCCTTGAGGGCTGAGGTCGATGCCTGAGGAGTGATGAAATTAAGTCGGGTGAAATTTATTTATAAATGGCTGTTAAAGCTGCACCTGGCAATTTAACATGGTGACAGCCCCAAACAGCGGCGAGACCAGCCGATGGAAATTTAGGACCTCAGTCCCAAGAAACTCAGTGAAGGTGGTGTCAGTGCAGGTGATGAAGAGGTTTAGCCATCATCCTCAGGACAAAGTTCTAACTCAGGTTTTCATAGGAAGCAGAATTCTGCTTAGAGGGAGGAGAAGCAGTCCTTCTTTTCTGTCATTTGTCTTGTAAAATATTTTGTTTTATCACAGATGAAGAAGGAAATTTAAGGGATTCATTTAGGTTTAACCCTTTTCAGCTGCTCTACATTTTGAACACCATGATTATTTCAGATTTATATACACAAGTTCAAACCAAACTATTTAAGTGACTATAAGTGCAATTTTTGAGTTTCATGTTTGTTTGAAGGGGTTAAAAGTTTGTTTTTCAAAGTTCAATTACAACATCAATGCACCAAAAATGGGCTTTTTATTCTTATCCCACATACTTCAAAAGAGATCTTGTAATAAGGCCAGCCTTAGGCCAGAGGACTTTGCAAAAACTTTGAAAAGACTATAAAAAGACTTGACATGTGATAGACTTTGAAAGATTTTGCAAAGACACTAGAATACAATTCCTTTTGAGTTTATTTCCCACCATGCATCTGGTGGAAATTCACAACAACAATTTTTGAACAGAGAACAAGATGTAGAAGTAGCCTTGCAATGCAGATGGATTCGCCCGTTTCTGTGTTTCTCACTGATGAATACATCTTGCAAAGCTCCCATCTGAAAAGTTTGGACCCGGTAAGAAAGTGACAGGAACTACCAGGAGTAAGGGGCAGTATTTTCGAACTCGGCAGAGTCGTGACGTAAGCAAGCAGCAACAAGAGGCCGGTGCAATTATGGCGCAAGAGCTTACATGGATGCTGCTAAAGCGCCAGTTTTATCAGAACTTGATGACATTTCTTCGTTAAAAGAAGAACAAAGAACAGCAGTGAGTTGTTTTCTTCTCAAAAATGACAAAAGTCGTGTACTGACATGTCTATAGTCGCCATGGTTCACGTTATGCAGTTCTCTATGGAGTTTACTCTCGGTCACGTGTTTTTGTTGTTTTTGTTTTCAACTTAAATCACGGGGGCAAGCTGCAACTTTACCAAGACTCCCATGATTATACTCTGACTTTGGAATCAGAGGAACAGTCGTTAAGTATAATACCATCTTAAACTGCATGAACATATTCATTTTTTGTCCATATTTTGGTCCTTGTTGTCACTTATACAAAATACATTTTTATAAATCAGGATTGCCCCTGTTATAAAGTGTGCTGTCTACAGCGTGTGCAAGTGATTTTGGGCGGGTCCAACTACATTTTGCTACACATATGAGGTGCAGAGTGCAAAGAGGTTGTTGCATGATCATATGTCAGTAAATTTTGACCATAACAGTGTCAGATCACATTCTCTTTAACAGCTAGTCTCACCTGCAGGCTGTCCTGTTGGTTAGGAGTAAATGCTGTCAGGTGAAGCCTCTCTGGGGAGATTTCCCACAAGTTTAAAGTTTGTTGGCCCCCATGGGCCCTCTCCCAGCCCAGGGCCCCAAACAGTTGCCTGCCCTGCATGCTCTAAAGGCAGCTTCTTGGACAGAGCATCCAGTCTCTGCTTCAAATTCTTCTCTGTCAGGATGTAAGAGGTGTGATTAGAACATTTCTGAAACCAGCAGCAGAGTCAGCAGTAACCCTGCCAACAAAATATCAAATTTGTGTCAACTTAAGATGCTGAAATTCTCCTGCGGTCTTCAGAGTTAGTGGGCTGAAGGTTAAAGGATGCGTACATTGAGATGGACGTTATATTTTTCTCATCAACTTTAACACAATCCGCAGTAACTCTCACCAACTGCTCCAGGCTGTTCGAGCTCACACACTACACTTTAAGCTGCAGCCACAGTATAACAACCCTGTTTGTTCATAATGGGAAAAAATGTAGGCTATATTGAGCTGTTTTTAACTGAACTGAGAAAAACTTTTCTAATTGACCGGGGGCTGTAAACAGGTCAGGTGTCCCACATATCTGATGCCAAATAACCATCATCAAGAGGAGGTAAATCAATTCTTCATCCCCTTTTCCTCAGCCCTTTCTCTTCATCCTGCCCCACCTCCTGCTCTCTCACACTCTTTCTCATCCACACACACAAACACTCACACTTCCACTGGCACTGGTCGATAACTGAGCGGGTATTGAGCAGTGGCTGTGGTCTAAATGAGAGTTTGATTTCTCGGGGGGTTGTTAGCCCCTGTAACCATGGTGTTGCATGGCCATGAGAGACCTCTTTGCCAAATGCTTATTGGTAAAGTGCGTGTTTGTGCGTGTGGTGCCGAGTGCGCACTTTAAACACCTTTTGATTTAGTTGTGCTCAAGAACAATACTTTTCATTAGAGGCTGATAGCATTCATTAAGAGCAATTCAACAGGGCCACTAATGAGCTATTCTGCTCTTGAACACTTCATTCTCCTTGAAAAACAATGCAGCGTGGCATCACACAAATACACACACCCTGAAAGACTAAACTTGTCCCTGTAGCATCTTGAGTCAATTCTTAAAACTGTTAGTTCATCAGAGCTCCCAATCAGTAAAAACTCTGACGCCAGGGCTTAATTTAGGAAGCTGGAGCTGGGGAGCCTTTCTGCTCCTGTAGCAAATTTGTACACTTCATCTTGTACTGGCAACTTTTAATGAAGTCAGTGATATTTTCTGAACCAGTGAAAACAAGCTGGAACCTTCAGTTCCAATATGTGGCCAAAGCCGACACATAGACTGTACTCCACACATTTTTCTTAACAGTATTCCACTGATCATTTTTCCTTTCTTTTTCCAAGTTCAGATGACATTTTCATAACAACTGACTTCCACACTGATCCACAGTTGTAAACACTGTAATATGCATGCCAGGCCACTAGTTGGCAGTGTGACTTTCGACTGACAACACATGTGCACCTGTAAATACTCTTCCTTTTACAGAGAATGCAAACATATTTGTGTGGACGGACAGTGAGGTAAGATTTTTACTCCAAATGAATCAAAACCACACTGGCTCCAATCACCAGTTTTTTCCTAAGGTTTTTCTTAAATTCATTCTTGAATGTACAATATTTAAAATTCTGCCAAGAGGAGGCTCTCCAACAAAAACAGTGAGCATGTGTGACGCTAGACTGCATCTACATTCTTTCCACTGAATTTCTCCCTCATTATGAGAAATTTATGGATGGAAACCGCTTAGTAAACATGACTTGTGAAGCAATTTTTATTGAACAGAGCCCGCCTGATCTTAATTTACAGGAAATATCTTGTAAGGGGGTTTTAGAGGTGAGTTTGGGTAATTGAATTTTCACCCACCATGACAAGTTAGTCCTGTTACAATTGTAAAAATGAAAAATCTCTTACTTACTTAACTTTAGGAAATATTTGAGATATTCTTTACGTCAATTTAAAAAATATATAACATGGGAATGTCACTTTTAGAATAAATATAGATATTTCAGGGTAGAAATTCCACATATTGTATCTTTAAGAAGATGCACAGGAAAGTTTTTTTCAGATTCATCAAGATGTTCTTAAACTGCTGAATTGTTTGTACTTGCGCTCTTAAATTGCTGAATGCCATGTGTTCATAAGCTCGAAGCTTGTCCCTTTTTATTCACTCAGGACAGAGAAATACCATTTTTATGCCCATATAAGGGCAAGAGAGAGCAGTGTTGTGTGCAAACTAGTGATGCACTATAAGTATTTTTTTGAGCAGATACTGAAACGCCAATAATTTCCTACTCCTGATGGCCAATAACCAAAAAGAACCGATAATTTTTTTTCAATTGTTGATTTTAAAAAATAAGTTTATTGGATGTGTTTATGTACATCTGGAGGTAAGAAGGGGTTAATATATGGTGAGCAAAGATATTTATAACTAACTCTAACTATTTTCACTCATGTTCACATCAAAAAACAATCCTGACTTTACAGCAGTTTTTTTTTTCAACATTTGTGTACCAAAGTAAACATACACAAATAACTGACATAGGTTTTCCCCTTTTCCCTTGAAATAAATGTATGTATCTTGACAAGAGGTCAAATCAGACATTTTAATCAACTAAACAAGGATTCAGCCGACTCATGTCAAATCAGACATAAAACCAAATAACAGGCTATCATATTTAATAAATGAAGATGTTTCTGGGGGCCTCTTTTTTGTTTTTGCTGCATAAGTCAGAATTAAAGAGAGCTGCTGTTTTACATAAAGATTAAGAATATGCTCTGACATAAGTCATATCAGAGATGGGTTAAGAATGTAAAGTCCACCGTTATCTGTGGCTAAACTTCGGTTCCTTAACGTCGATCAGACTGAATGAAAGCACATCAAACAGAGCAGGCAGGCATACATCTATGAAAGTAGTGGTGGGTCAGGAGACTGTCAGACTGATTTGTCATTATTAGTGTTGCCTTCTGGCTCTGATGAACTTTCTACAGTCTCCAGTGCCTGCTCAATCAGCGGTCTGGCTGGTGTTAGCCGCTGGCTAGGTCCTAATGCCCACGACTAACACTGGTTTAATGTCATTAGGCTGATTACTTTTAAGTGACTTATAAGATCCATTGTGTTAAAACCCGAGGACTATTTTCCACTCTTCGGGATCTTTGCAGGGCAAATTTTGCAACCACTGTCGTGTTATCCTCCCCGTAAAGATTGAATAACTTGTCCAGTGCTGCGGTGCTGTTAGCCGCTATTAGCCTCTTAGCGTTCAGGCTGTCGCCACCTCCTGTCTCAGAATGTGTAGTCTCGTGAGAAAGAGAACAAACGCCTTTATTATCAGTGGATTTTATCGGTTAATATTTTATTATTGGGATAATTAAAATATATGCAGTATCGGCTGATAAATTATCGGTGCTGATAATTATCATGCATCCCTAGTGCAAACACAGAATGCCGATAGGATCAAACTGACGGGAAGAGGGGTGTTAGGAATGGCTAAATTGAAATATAAAAACAATCATGCACTGAACTCGGCGTGTACAAAGCAATTCAGTGGTTCTAAAGGGGTCATAGTGCATCTTGAAAGAAACACAAAAAGACTGATTTAGCAGATGCACATAGTTTGGATGCTGTCCCATTTTTATTAGAGTAACTTTGATTTGATTGTAAATTCAACCTAAACAATGAACCATGTGACAGATTTGTCATTGAAATATCCAATGTGTAAAAGTAGATCTACATTGCTGTGATAAAAGTATTCTGTTTTCAACTTTAACTTAGAAAATCTTAGTAATCATAGTACTCAGTACTTAGAATATATTTAAAGTTAAAACGTCATAGCTTTCAACAAGTTATTAACAGTGATTCTCAACTTAAATTACACCTTCAATTCCTTATATTTTGTAATCATAACTTTGGGACAGGTTGGACTTGAAATGGAACAAAAGATGTGATAAAAAAAAGTGATGAGACATATCTTTCAAAGTAAAAGCACATATATGCCACATATTTTTGTTTAGGGCATCTGTGACCCACTGAAAACAGATTCTCAGTCCACTTTTGGGTCCCGATCCACCAGCTGAGAACCGATGTAATAAATGTTAATTTAACTGTTGATTAAAATAGTACAATGTAATGAAATGTTATAATGCGTTAAATGAATGAAGCTACAATCATCTGATTTTACCCTGTCATATCAGCACTCGAATGTTCTGATGAGTGCTCTGGAGTCTTCTTAGATTTTGTTCTTAGCCCAAAACAAATAACAGATAAAGAAAATTTAAGGGAATGTCAACACCTTTGTGAAATGTGTAAGAGGGTTTTAAGAACAAATTTCTTGCTGAGAACAGCTGCTGAATAAGGCCCAGTGAGTAAATTTAAACCTGGAGTAAGATCTATCAACAGAACTGGAGTCTCTACTGTTACGTTAGTCCTCCTCCCTGGCTATGCCATAGTTGTAAAAGGCAAATATCTGACTCATACATTAATATCGACTGGTACCAAAAACATGGAATCCATCTGGAATCATCCATCTTTGTCTGATAGTTGATAAAACCTAAATTAAACAGATGTGAACTTCTCTGCTATTCCAGTAAAGTCAGGAGTTGTGAACAACTTTAAGGCAAGACTTCCTTTTCCATGTGCAATTTCCATTACTGTAAGGGTTACCAATATTAGCTCTAGACAAGTAATTTCATTTCAAACCTTTATCTATTCTCAAAAGGACACTGAGGTTTCCCTTATTTCCAATGCTGTTGAGATTACACAAACATTAAAACAGGCAAAACAACAAAATCAATCATAACAATTACAACTGGAAACAAATGACTGGAATCAAGGTGCTAAACTCTGCAATAGTTGGGAGAACTTCTTGAATCTTTAGAGCTTGTTAGAGGCCTTTCCTTGAACTCGGGGCAGCAAAGGAAGATGCACTTTTATCAAGTTCAGTTCAAGCTCGAGGGGCTTTAAGAAGTAACCAATCAGTAGAGAGGGTCATGGGAGTGCTTGAACTCCATTCCAACAAGCTTGAGATGTAAGGTGGCAATTTTCCAGTGTCTGCTGTGCTTCTCTTCAAGGCAAGGCCAACCAACCTTCTCATACAGGACACAATGATGAGTGCTGTATCCATCAACTGTCATAAATCTAAGGGCAGAATGATAGATAGTGTCCAGTGGCTCAAGACTTGATGTCCATAATATTTTAAGGTAGTGCTGTTCACCTTTGAGTGCCAGTTTAACATCAGAATCTAAGTTATATAGTGGCATAACTCTGGCACACTTCAGCGGTATGAGCCCTAAAAGTGAACTACTTCCAATGTGATTTACTCATCAATCATGGGGTGTGAAGCTTGCCAAGATAACATCAAGATGCAGATCTGTAAAAGATAGATAAACAGTCTTTTTTGTGTCTTCGTTGTGTCATGCTTTAATGTGTGATGTTTAATAGACTGTTTTGACACACTTTTGTGTAGATGCCTGTTTACAGAGATAAGCACTAATAATGTTCTGTCTGTATTTTTGTTATCCCATATACTACTTTAACAGTATACACCAAAGCCTGGTCAGCAATGCTTGGAATACTAAAGTGGTACAAACAGAAACTAAAGCACCAAATAAGATGGAAATTCGAACCTGTGTATAGATACAACAACTTTCGTGTAAATTCTGTAAAAAGAGATTATTGGAACTATAATGAGCATGTGCCAGATTTCTCTGTTTTCCAGTACAAAGGGTTTGATGAGGGCAAGACTTTTTAAATAACTCTTTGATCCTGATAAGACAAACGCTCTGTCTGTCACACAGTCCTTTTCACACCGCCGCATGGCAACTCCCCGCCTCCAGTCAGTTTAATGAGGGAAGGGCAGCAGACAGGAAGCAGAACCAACCATTGAAACGTATTTTCTAGGGAGAATTATTTTGATGATGGAACCGTATTTTGCCCTCAGTTTAATAGTACATTATACATGTTAATATACAGAGATTGTGATAAGTAACGTGAGCAGGCAGGCGCTGTCATAGTATATGAATGGTGGAGCTAGTTGGTGGATCAAACTCATGCTGATGCTGATTGTGAGCGGAACAAAAACATCTTTGCTGTCAAAAAAAAAAAAAAAAAAAACCTTCACTGCAATTCTTTGCTCTTCTTTCAGTAAAGAAATGCTGTCCAGATCTGATAAAAGCTGCTGGTAATAGTACAACCAAGGTAATCGCCTCACCAGCAGTAGCCCTTGCTACAGGCCTGCAATAAAAGTAAAATCAAACTCATGCCAAGGCTGGTCAGGAAAAAGCAAAAACATAATTTCACATCAAAAGCTTTCAGATTTGCTGTTGAAGAAATGTGGTCCAGTTCTGATAAAACTGCCTCTATGATGGAGAGAAGCCTGCAAGCAAGTTTAGGCTTTCAACTTGCGCTAATGATTCACACCTGCATCGTCATCAAATCACAAGACACCCACCCCCATCATTCAGTGGTCTATTTAAGCTGCAGGATTTCCGGTCTCTTCCTCTGCTCTACGATTGCCAGCTCTGCATTGAATCAGCACTGTGTTCATGCTTTCAACCCCAGCATCCACCTGCAGGCTCCAACTGGGGGAGTTAAGATGTTATCTCATCACTCCTCAAACTCTGCGTGTAAAATAAATATTGTGTTATGTTGCCATAATAAATGCTTGAACAATGACAACGTGAGTGGACTGACCGAACTTTATAGCTACATCCGAGCTGATTGCTACACTGGCAGTAGCCATTGCTAAACCCTGCCTGTAGCTACCACCGTTTTCATCAAATGTCGCTGATTGGCTGATCTGTTTTCAGATCTGGCACAATGGTTTCAGATTGGAGCTTTGCAAGATGACAGACATGAGATCTGGCCAACCCATCGGCTAAGCAGCTGAGCATTTTCTACATTTTCAGGGACCTAAAACGCCATTGCAACACAAGGCAACCATTTTCAGCTGAAGTCAATGCCATGTTAACCCAGTTTAAGTTGGTTCTACAAGATTTGTGTTTGCCCATTTCAGCATCTTGAAAATTCTTCAACAAACAACACACATAACTGCCTTTTTGTCAGTGTTTGAGTCTGTAAAATGATACATCCTTTTTACTATGGAGTTTTATATTATTCATATCTTCTTGGCCTTTGCGGCAGGGGATTGAGCGAAGCAGAGAAGGAGAGAGAAAAACAGAGAGTGGAGGTTGGACCTTTGACGGTAGCATTGATGAACAGCTCGACAGAGTGAGATACATAAACATGAGGTCAGAGAGTATCGCAGTGGGAGACGGAGTAGGAAACGGGAGAAAGGGCAAGAGAAAGAAAGAGGGAGAGAGAGAGCAGGGTAAGACAGATATACTGCATCAGAAAGGTTGTCTCTCATTGATAAGCTCTCACTCTGTTCAGGAAACCCACCAATCAATTCTCTGGCACGGTGGGGAACACACTCAAACACACACAGGCATACAGCAGCCTGCGAGGCAATGTGTGTGTGCTGAAGGAAAGGATGTGCAAGAGGTCTGCGTGCTGCAGGAGAGTTTGTGTTTGAAATGCAGAGCACGTCAAGAGTCCTAGGGAGCTCCTTTTGCAGCAAAGCCTCATTAAAAAGACACTTGCCTTAAAGCAAGGATATACTGCCAGACCACACATACTCCACACCAACAGTAGAGCTTCACTCAGGCTAACAAAAAGTGATGGCAGAAGCAGCTTCGGACAAACTGAATTGAAATCTTGGTGAAAGAATTAAAGTGCAGCAAGCGGAGGAATAAATGCAGGGTAGCAAATGTCCTCCACCTCATTTCTCTTCCTTGTTCTCCATTTAAATAAAGTTTCATTTATCCATCCATCGCCCCTCCTCCACCTCCCACTAATATTATATTCATGTATATTTGATTGTGTCAACTCTGTGGAGACTGCCTATGCTGTATCTTGTGTGCCTTTTAAAAATGCATCTATGAATAAATAATGCCTGTATCCACTGATTGAAAAAGCCATATTGCCAGAAAGCCATGATGAAATGATAATGTAATATCTGTCCCTGTGTTGAATAAAGCAAAGCACCCCTCAGACTTTACTCCCTTTTTTATTCTGAGTAAATGAAACTTAAGCTCTGCATCTGCACCTTCTACCGCCTGATGACATTCTCATGTATGGTTTGCACTGCCGCTCTGAGTGTGTTTTAATAAAACAGATCCTCCTTCTATACGTCTAATGTGTGTGTGCGTGCTTGTTTGGAGATATTAATAAAGAGAAGCGAGCCGTTTCCCCGAGCGGCTCCCCTGCTAATTGACAGTGATAGCAGAGAGCCGTCTCCTGGGCTGATGTCGGGAGCCTAATAAAGATGCATTACTATGAGGATGTGAGAATGATGCAGATCGCGTGTCCCCCACACACCCCCTCCTTCTCCCATCCTCCTTCTCCCTGCCCCCCTTCTGTCTCCCTCCCCCTCCTTCCCCCCACGCTGGCTGATTAAACTGATAAACTGCACCAAAAAGAGGGAGAGAAGGGGATGTAAATAATAAAATAGGAGCGAGTGGAGGAAGAGTCAGGCGGGGAGGAGAGGTGGGGGAGAAGACACAGCATTGAGACGGAGAGAGAAATCCCATTAGGAGCAGCTCCACACCTAATGATAGAATGCTAAGTTTGATATCGCCTACTTAATTTCACAAATTCTTAATTGGCGTGACATTTCAAGTTACAAGCTCTGGCCGCTCCGTGACCCTGGGGTGTCACGCCGTAAATAACACATACATACACAAATGCACACCAGTACACTAAACAGGCAGCTGCTGCGGCTCGTGGCTTTGATATACTCTCATTAGCATAGCAACAGAGAGCTGACCATCCGCAAGGGATACAGTAACCCAGGCAACCAGAGTTGGCCGGTCTAACTATGGGAACCAGAGGCAGAAATGGAGCCCTCCTCCCAGTCTTCATACTGATGTTTCAACACTTGTGTGCAAGTATGTCAGCAAAGATCTCTGTTTTACTCTTGGCCAAACTACAGTATTTCAATCAGGAGAGACTTAATACGAGTTTAACAATAATTTATTTGACAAATCTGATGAAAGAAGTGCA
Source organism: Cheilinus undulatus (assembly GCF_018320785.1). Lineage (NCBI taxonomy): Eukaryota > Metazoa > Chordata > Actinopteri > Labriformes > Labridae > Cheilinus > Cheilinus undulatus. The sequence continues at coordinate 5,759,109 of NC_054867.1, read as the reverse complement.
CAGTCTTTAGCGATCAGACCTCATTGTGATGACTTCATTTACTTGAAAACGTAGGAGGCCGACGGCAGGAATAAGATACCCCTCCCCCCGGAGTCAAAACATGGGTACAGGTGTTGATGAGGTATGCAGGATGAGATGACAAGTAGACTTCCAGAAGCTGGACTGGGATGTCTGTAAGGGGGCTTGGAGGAGGAGACTGAGATGGGCAGAAGAACTGTGAGGATCTGGACTAGATGCTGATGAACTGAATGGAGGTGGCTGGGGTGGAGGATGGTGGCAGCTGAAACGACAGGCTAACTGAAAAAGAGAACAACTGACTTACAATACACTATATTGCCAAAAGTATTCGCTCACCTGCCTTGACTCACATATGAACTTAAGTGACATCCCATTCTTAATCCAAATGGTTTAATATGACGTCGGTCCACCCTTTGCAGCTATAACAGCTTCAACTCTTCTGGGAAGGCTTTCCACAAGGTTTAGGAGTGTGTTTATTTTTCACTATTCTTCCAGATGCGCATTTGTGAGGTCACACACTGATGTTGGACCAGAAGGCCTGGCTCTCAGTCTCTGCTCTAATTCATCCCAAAGGTGTTCTATCGGGTTAAGGTCAGGACTCTGTGCAGGCCAGTCAAGTTCATCCACACCAAACTCTCTCATCCATGCCTTTATGGTCCTTGCTTTGTGCACTGGTGCACAGTCATGTTGGAACAGGAAGGGGCCATCCCCAAACTGTTCCCACAAAGTTGGGATCATTGAATTGTCCAAAATCTCTTGGTATGCTGAAGCATTCAGAGTTCCTTTCACTGGAACTAAGGGGCCAAGCCCAGCTCCTGAAAAACAACCCCACACCATAACCTTCCCTCCCCCAAACTTTACACTTGGCACAATGCAGTCAGACAAGTACCATTCTCCTGGCAACTGCCAAACCCAGACTCGTCCATCAGATTGCGAGATGGAGAAGCATGATTCGTCACTCCAGAGAACGCGTCTCCTCTGCTCTAGAGTCCAGTGGCAGCGTGCTTTACACCACTGCATTGGACGCTTTGCATTGCACTTGGTGATGTATGGCTTGGATGCAGCTGCTCGGCCATGGAAACCCATTTATGAAGCTCTCTATGCACTGTTCTTGAGCTAATCTGAAGGCCACATGAAGTTTGGAGGTCTGTAGTGATTGACTCTGCAGAAAGTTGGCAACCTCTGCGCACTAACCTCAGCATCCGCTGACCCCGCTCTGTCATTTTACGTGGTCTACCACTTTGTGGCTGAGTTGCTCTCATTCCAAATCGCTACCACTTTGTTATAATACCACTGACTGTTGACTGTGGAATATTTAGGAGTGAGGAAATTTCACCACTGGACTTGTTGCACAGGTGGCATCCTATCACAGTACCATGCTGGAATTCACTGAGCTCCTGAGAGCGAGCCATTCTTTCACAAATGTTTGTAGAAACAGTCTGCGTGCCTGGGTGCTTGATTTTAAACACCTGTGGCCATGGAAGTGATTGGAACACCTGATTTCAATTATTTGGAAGGGTGAGTGAATACTTTTGGCAATATAGTGTATGACAGGTACATTATGATTGAAAAAAATGATGTGGCAGAATCTGATTAACTTAGTACTTAAGAAAGTGAACACCCATAATCAGCTGATCACCAGAGTGGAAAAAGAGAATCAAAGGAAGAAGGCAGAGGTATGAACGAGTGGTAACGAACTTGTGCTGAGCTCCAATTTCACTGACACCTAGTGAGAAGTAATGTTTTGCAGCTTTTGTGAGTTGTCTAAATCAAATTTTGTTCAGCTGCATTTATTTAGTATGTCCTTCAGACTACAAAAAAAAGTTATAATTTGTAAGGTTCTTGAATTTCCAATAACTGAGGCCAGCTCAACGGCACTGGGTTTTCATGAAAACATTTTTTATCCTCTAATCTATTCAGAAAATTCTACCAGACTGGTGTCCACATTTTGAATAATTTCATCTCCAAAACTGCCCAAACACACCGGGGTGACTAATTTCTGAAACTATGACCTTTAGGGAGAATACCTTGAATTACACTGGGACAATATTTAAACAAATGTGCAGTGCTGTATTTTGTGCATATTAGTCACACTTTCAGTTCATAATACAAATTCTGATGTTAGTCAAAGATAACCTGTGCATTTTTTAAATGATAATTTAATTTTAACAGGGAAAAAAGCCTTCCAAACCTGTCTGGCCCTGTATGAAAAATTAAAATCATGCCCATTAATTTAACTGTGATTAACTGTATTTTATGGAAAACCGAGTCCAATTTTACTTGCCACACCCAGGCCTGAGTACTGCCAGACCTGTAGAACCCAGAGAGAACCTGTCTGATGAACTCGGCCATGATTTTAAATAAGCAACACATAATGGCACCATCTAAATAAAATCAAAACAGCTGAGAAACAATGTCATTGATATCACTCAGCCTGGAAAGGATTAAGAGGCCAATTCTAAGGCATTTGGAATCAAGTGAGCCATGGTGAGAGCCATTATCCACAATTGGAGAAAACTTGGGACAGTAGTTTTCCATCACAGGAGTGCCTGGCCTACCAAAATGACTCCAAAAGTGCACTGATGACTCATCCAGGGCTTCACAAAAGAACCTAGAACATCTAAAGGCCTGCAAGACTCATTTGACTCAGTTAAGCTCATTGTTCAGGATTCCATAAGAGAGAGACTGGGCAAAAAACCAGCATCCATGGGACGGTCCAGACCAAAAGCGCTGATAACCAAAAAGAACACATAGACTTGTCTCACATTTGCCCAAAAATATCTTGATAATGCACAAGTTTTGGGAAAATATTCTGCTATACCTGCTGTAAGACTAACTCAGCATTTCATAAAAACAACATTGTAGCAACAGTCAAACATGGTGGTGGTACTGCAATGGTCTGAGACCTGGACCACTTGCCATAAATGCTGAAACCATTAATTCTGCTCTTTAGCTTAATCCTTAAGGAAAGTCAGGATGGAAATCCAATTGAGATGCTGTGGCATAACCTTTAAAAGGAACCCTGACTGATCAGACAAGTTCATCTTGTTGGATAGGTTTTTGTATCTCTTGTATGTTTAATTAACTAAAAAAACCCACTAGATATCTACATTTTGAGCAATTCGAGTTTATAAACTCACCAGGAGGCCGCCATGTTTTGGTCCGTGTTGCGCCTTGACGTCACAGTTCCATAGCGCTCCTCGCCATTTTTATGCAGTAACCACTGTTTCAGACTGGCAGCCAGTGTTAGGGCTGCATCTCAGAGACCCAGCAAGTCTCACGCAGGGAGAATTTTAAAATTTGAGGTCTCATCTATTTTATATTTGCACCATAAACAGTTATCTTTCCATTTAGACATCTAGAAATACAGAGCCCTTTTTTGTAGCAAATATTTACGTCCACATCGGTAGAATATGATTGAAATCTGTTTCTTGATGAACCAGATGAAGGCCACAAGCTAAAATAGGTCTGTTTCTTAAGTTGTTCCCCAAACGTCTACTCTTAATGAAGCTTTCTGTTTCCACACAGGTAAAGATAAACACAGTAAAAAAAGAACGTCTGGTTTGCGCTTTCAAAGTAAAAGCCCACTTTAGCATTTTTTGGAGAATCTCTTTGTATGTACATTGAATTTTGTTTAGAAAAGCTCCCAGCACGCTTCAACTATACACTGAATCCACTCACTTTAGGGAGTTTTACTGAGGTAAAACTTAGGAGGAATGACAGAGATTTGACAGCAGGGAGACGAACAAAGCAAACTGGTGTCTGGTATGAAAGCTGTTATGGCAGCAACAGCTGCAAGCAGCAAAACTGTCCTACAGCAGAGGAGCACTCATAGGGAATGCTGTGGCAGGGTGACGTCACACTATCAGCTCAGATCAAAACATGGCAGTGTCCTGGTGAGTTTATAATCTCAAATTTACTAATGCAGGTATCTGGTGAATTTTCTAGTTCAATATAGTTTTGAGAGATACCAATATCTATCCAACAAGATGAACTTGTCTGATCATGCAGGGTTCCTTTTAAGAGGTTTTTCATGCTGGAAAAACCCTCCAGTGTGGCTGAATTAAAACAATTCTGCAAAGAAGAGTTGGCAAAAATTCCTCTACAGGGATGACAAAGACTCATCGACAGTATTCACAAACACTGCTGCCAAGGGTGGAACAAGTTAGGTTAAAGGGTAAATTACTTTTTTTTTTTTTTTTTTTTTTTACATAGGGCCAGGTAGATTTGATGCCTTTTTTCCTGTAATAAATGAAATCATTGTTTAAAACCTGCACTTTGTATTTAGGCCTGTTATCTTTGTCAAATATCGACATTTATTTAATGATCTGAAACATGCAATTGTGACAAATATGCCAACAAATTTAAAAAATGGACATCAGGAAGGAGTCTCCCACAACACTGCATTTCATCCGTTATCTGTACCAGGCTATCCTATCTGAGGTCAAGTGGCTGGAGCCATTCCCAGCTGTCTTTGGCTGGAGGCGGATAACACCCTTGACTGGTCTCCAGTCAATCACAGAGCTGCCATACTGAGACAAACAGCCAGGCACTCTCACACCCGTGGAAAATTTGGAGTCATCAATTGACCTGAACAGCACGTCAAAAAGAAGCTAGAGTACCCAAACCCACACAGAGGTCCTGTCTGATGGGACCAATATACTTCTGCTGTGGGGCGACAGTGCTAACTATGGCACCTAGAAAAATCCAGCCTACCAACCTTTATTTTAAAGTTGTGCCTTTATATAATGAAAATCAAAAGCCCTTCAAGCCCATAGACAATCCAAACTGTACTAGATGTTACTGAGATGTTGTACACATCCATGTTTTATCTAGAAGTGTCCTTTTCCTCCTTACACTTGTCTTAGGTGCTTAAGTGTTATGAAAATGTTCTGAAATTCCCAAACAGCTCTTATTGCTGTTGGCAACTGTGGCTCAGTAGGTAAAGCCAGTCTTTTTGCAAACGAAGGTTGTGGGGTCAATCTCCGTCTCTAGCAGCCCCATGTTTGATGTGTACTTGGGCAATACATTTAACTCCAATTTTCCCCCACTGCTTTGTCTGTGGCGTGTAAATGGGTATGGATGGATTAACAGGCTAATACTAAAGGCTAATTCTCCACATCAACTCTGACATCAGTGTGTGAATGGTTAGGTATGACCTTTAGCGACAAGAGAAGCCCTGGACAATTTACTGTTACTTAAAGTTGACTCTGCTATCAAGCATATTTGCAGCTTCTGCAGTGGAGACTATACACCACTTAGGGGATCTTATCTGTAAAACAGTGCGTAGATTCCAGGTTTTATAAATGATTTATCAAAGGGAACAGTATAGATCTGCCCTCTTTATAAAGCATCTCAGGATAACTTAGGTTATGAATCAGGGCTATACTAATAAAGGCTGACTGATTCATTGTGAAAGTGTTCTTGTGCCAAAAGCCAAAATTTGGGGCTTGCCAAAAATAATTCAGATTTATAAAACCAAGTGCACACACAATTGCACACAACGTTGTTTTCATAAATCATAATCCCCTTGGAAATGTGATTACAGATCACATAAGCTTATTCTGACCCCCAACCATATTCAACCATAAATGGCCAATTCAAAGCTCTTTTAGAATGAAATGCATAAAATGATCAGATGTGTCCAGTGATGAGAACCTCTACCCTTGACTGACCTGGAGATAGTTTTTCCCTCCGCCATGAAGAAAGGCTTTCAGTTTCTGCAGTGAAACTTCAGGAGATGAGGATTGAATAGAGAGGAGCGAGGAAAGTTATGGCCAAAGTCACAAAACATGACAGGTTTAAAGGTGTGGCCCCTGCCAAAAAGTATTTTTAAAACATAAATATAAAGTCACAATGTTGGGTGTCCATACTCCACGTATGCAAATTTCCAAACCGTAAGATAAATGTACACGGCAGTAATCTTGGAATTAGAGTGTAAACTGATGAAAACGATTCGTTGGGAATCTCTCCAAGACCGTCCCGAGACGAGATTTCGATGGAGCAAACTGGTGAGGGGGGGCACTGTTAAAGAGACAGCAGCGTAAACGAAGCGTTTCAGATGGAGGTTAAAATAAGGGTTTTCCAGGACGCCAGTGTGAGAAACATGAGTTTTTTAGGCTGTAAACCATGTGAAGCTACTATCAGAGAGATGGTGTAAAGCCTTGAAAAAAGGCATAATACCCCCTCTTTAACAATTGTGGCATCACATAAGTCAGTAATTTCATTATTGTTTTTATTTTATTACGCGTGTCAATATTCTCCATCAAACTGAATGGTGGATTACTGTGCTGATCACAAAAACGCACACTCTACTCACACTGATCTGTACGTGCATGAGGAAAATTCAAAGGAAGGTAACATAATTAAATCGATCAACCAAAGTAAAACCACTGATGACCTGCTATGCTAAAGAATTTTGACTACATATATGTATTTTTTCATTTGTTATATAACCTAGAACTGACAGACCACAGTCTCACAGAACCTTTTGTTTTACACTTCAACTCAAACTACAGAGTAGGAGGGTGTACATTTAGGCTTTGAGAAAAATGACATTGCCATTTCAGAGTAATTATAATATTCTTTAATTCTGATTTTGACGCACTGATGTGTTCATGATCACTTTACCATTGCAGCTGATAAGCTACCAATCATTACAGTGGAATTGCTTTAGTTTAGATAATCTACTTCCTAAAGTCCTGGTGGGCACCATTTTAGATAACATTTGGGATACAACCCATGTGGGTACTTTGCCCAAACAATGCCAGCTCCGTCAAACTGGACAAGCAGTCCCATCTTATGACTGGAGATGTCATAAACTGACATCACATACCTTATGTGTGTGGGATCTTGACACCTGAATGTGGTTAATAAGTTGGTGAGTGTGTGAAAAAAAGCTTTTAACAGCTAGACAGACTACAGCTGCTGTCACAGAGCGATCATGACTTTACATTACAGCGCCGGCCCAACATTTGCTCTCTTTACTCCTCTCTAGTTTCAGCCAAAAGTAACAAAAATATTTTTTCACACTCTGTCTTCATTTGATGATATCAAAACATGCCTTAAATTATGGCTTTTTGATGTTTAAGACACAAAACACAATGAAACCGATGAAACCACAATGTTACCGACATTGTCTAATCTATCCTCATTTAATATGAGGGTTTGTTTCCCCCAAATGGGGGCGTGGTCACATTCAGAAGTGGGAAGTGATGTTGCACTGCTCTGACCTATAAACTAACATTTTAGTTTTTGTTTTTTTTTTGCCACTAAAAAATTACTTTTGTTGTTAGATGGAAACCATTGGTTCTCAATCTGGGGTCTGGGACCCCTGAGGGGAGGCACCAAAGATCTCAGGGGGCCACGAGGCTTTGTCTGTTCTGAGGCTGCCAAAATTTGTTTTGCAAATATTAACTAAAAGCATGATAAAACAGTTATTAAGTAGTTCATGCAAAGGTCTTTTTCAGGGTTTTATCAGTGAAAATTTAAATCTATGTTGATTTTTGACGGCAGTGTCACTTTTTCTTCTCTCTTGGGTCCTCCACTTTTCTTATGTAATACAATACAATACAATACAGTACAATACAATACAAGAACTTTACTCATCCCCGAAAGGAAATTCACTCATCTGGGATTCTCATCTGTTTACTGTAGAATTATAGTCTAATAGCTGATGGTATGAAAGATTTCCTAAATCTTTCTGTCCTGCAGTGCAGGGATATGAGCCGTCCACCTCCGTTGTTTCTTTGCTCACTGAGGGAGATATGAAGTGGATGATCCATGTTTCTCAGAATGGCCTCCACCTTGCTCAGTGTGCATCTCTCCACCTCATCCTCCAATGAGTTCAATTTGATTCCAACCACGGAGCCAGCTCTTTTTTTTTTTTTTTAAGGGGGCACCAAGGAAAAATGGTTGGGAAACAGTCTGCTAAACTAGACATTCAGCTTTTCTTACTAACAGTTCTCCTTAGTTTGCTGTGTTTGTCTGACTAACTTTCTAAATCTGTTTTGAATGAGCCACATATTACGTTTCCAAGATTTCTGCCCCATTTTTGACTCTGGTTCTATTTTTATCCTCTTCCAAAGGAAAACTTCAGCCAAACAGCTCTTCACAGTGAGTGGAACATTGTAATAATCTCTCCTGTTTTTACTCATACATCTCAAATATAGACTCTATGCTGGCAGATGGAACAGTGTCAGTCTCCCTCCATCATTTGGCATGGAAACCTGCAGAGTTTTTGAAATGCATATGGTGGATCCCGCACAGATGGATACCTCGCACTAGCAATTTTATTCCACCTGTCAGTGTCTATCCCACCTGCCTGACATACACACACACACATGCAGACAGCAGAGCAGTGGAGGCAGTAGTGCTGTTGTTAATTAGGATCAAACATATCAGTAGTGCGTTCTTTCAATACCTTGGTGTGTGTGGGGGTTAATTGTGTGGGCAGCGTGACTTGCTGCATTGCTGTTTGTGTTAACTCAATACAGAAACACAGGCTACGTATGGGAGCGTCTAATAATAGAGGCATGGACAGATTGGAAAATCCTCTGCACAAGCACAATAAAGTGCTTTAACTAAGCAAGAAGGCAGTGTGAGGGAGGACAAGGAGGAAAAGTTGAGAAATAGAAGCAGAAGGGAGGAAAGGCACGGTGTGTTTTTACTCTGTGTTAGCTCTTTGTGATGCTGAAAAGTGGTGCTGTTCAGTTTTTGATGGTATTGTGGTGATATGGCTGGCTTTTTCAGTGCAGCGTTTTCATCGCTCTTTGTGTGAAACGTTGTGCAGAATTGTCTGCGTGCCTCCCAAAGACACAACTCTTTAATGAGCATATCGATCAGTGTTTCTCACACCTTCATTTCCCCCACAGAGAGAGAGCGGGAGACAGGGAGGGAGGAGAAGAAAAGAGAAGGGGAGAAAAGCTATGAAGAGACGAAAGCTTAAGAAAAGCTTTAGACTCACAAAGTGGGGCTTTTTTTTTTCTAAAGACCGCAGGGGAGTCGGCTTTGTGCCTGTAAAATTCAATTTACCTTTTCACAGATGGGCTATACTGCGGCTGGTATTGAGGTGCACAACTCATAAGCTGCTCTGAATGTGTGTATGTGTGATTCTGCTTGTACTGTATGTGTGTGCTCTCACTTGTGAATATGCATGTGTGAGTGTGTGAACAGAGAGAAAAGCAGCAGTGTAAGCCACCCTGGTGTGAACCTGGGTTTTCTCTCGGAGCTCCGTCTCGCTCCAGTCGCTTCTCTGCATCGCATTACCTCTCCTCCTCCACCCACCCAGCCCCACAGAGACAGGGAGTGAAAGAAAAACATCAAAGACAGCCAATGAGACTGTTGGAGCAACTTTAAAATCGCTGGATTGTGACTTCATTGTTGACTTGGAGGAGAACAGTCAATACTGTATGCTGTTTTGAAAATGGGGCTGTTGTTAACTTTAAAAAATTGTCTCTGAGTCTCCTGGGTGAGCTGGTGCACTTTAGCAAACACCATGTTGAGTGATAATAATACGCTGTGTCAGCGGAACCTCCACTTCCACTCTGTATGCCCCTGTAGTTCTTTAAAGTGACACTCTGCAGCAACATTTTGTCACAAAATCAATTCCTCTCAACAGATAGCAGCTTTGGTGGAAGGGACAGAAAACATAAATACAAACTTGTTTGTCCAAAAGCTTGTTTGCCTGAATCCAAAAGAGGGAATGCTTACAATGAATATGGTTCACAACAAGTAGAACTACTGTAAAGAAAAAGTCACATTTATGGTGTAAGCATGCCTAATGTACACCGCGTTCCAAATTATTATGTAAATGTTATTTTTCTCGTATTTTCCTAAATATTAATGCAACTGACAGAGTATTTTTCAAGTCATCAGCTGTTAGAGCATAATTCAAAAGTGTTTGAACAAACTTCACAATGATAACAACTATTTTTTTAAATAAAACCCTCAACATGCACTTTTCCACATTATTATGCACAACAGAGTTTTAAAAGATTTTTTTTTGGTTGTAAAGAAGTGAAAATGGTCATTTGTTGAATTTGCAGCATTAAGAGGTCATATTTACTGAAATCAAAGCTATTTCACTCAAAAACAACTTAACAGGCCAAGTTTCATGTTAACATAGGAGCCCTTCTTTGATATCACCTTCACAATTCTTGCATCCATTGAACTTGTGAGTTTTTGGAGAGTTTCTACTTGAATTTCTTTGCAAGATGTCAGAATATCCTCCCTGAGCTGCTGTTTTGACGTGAACTTCCTCCCACCCTCATAGATCTTTAGCTTGAGGATGCTCCAAAGGTTCTCAGTAGGGTTGAGGTCAGGGGAGGATGGGGGCCACACCATGAGTTTCTCTCCTTTTATGCCCATAGCAGCCAATGACACAGAGGTATTCTTTGCAGCATTCATTGTCATGGATGAACATAACTTTGCCACAGAAGTTTCTGCTTGTGAGCATTGGTTAGGGGTGGCTGAATAGTAGGTTCATGCACGACTGCAAGCCTCTGGAGGATCCTACACCTTGAGGCTGGTGGGACTCCAGAGGCACCAGCAGCTTCAAATACCTGTTTGCTGCTTTGTAATGGCATTTTAGCAGCTGCTCTCTTAATCTGATGAATTTGTCTGTCAGAAACCTTCCTCATTATTCCTTTATCTGCATGAACCCATCTGTGCTCTGAATCAGCCACAAATTTCTTCACAGTACGATGATCACGATTAATTTTTCATGAAATATCTGATGTTTTCATTCCTTGTCCAAGGCATTGCACTATTTGATCCTTTTTCTCTCCCATATTGCTGAAACCTGTGGCCTGCTTAATAATGCAGAGCATCCTTCTTAAATAGTTTTCCATTAATTGGGGTCACCTGGCAAACTAATGATCACAGGTGTCTGAGATTGATTTCAGTGGCCTCTGATGACCCGTACCACAGAACACCTACAAGGAGAACTACTGTCACTAGAATCCACAAACTGTATGACATCTAAAAAGGCAACTAAAGTGAAGCAGCTGGCCCGAGCCACATTTATTACACTGATGGGAGACCACTGGACATCAGTCAGCAACTTCAGCTACCTCGGGGTAACAGCACACCTGATCATTCAGTTTACAGCACAAGTTGTTTTGTACCTGATGTGTTTGTCTGCTGGGCTTGTTTTCGGTGTATAAATATTATTGCTCAGTGAATTAAGACACTCTGATTTACAAACCATTACAACTAAGCTGAGATGTTGAAGTTTAAAAAATACTACAATTTAATATTACTTTATTTAAACACCATACTTGTACTTCTTTTGTCTTAAATCAAAATGCAAGTAAATGGTAGTATTTTGAATGTATAATTTTTAAAGAAGCACTTCCAATGTGCTGTACATAGAATTAAAGAATAAAAATAAAACACTTGACAATAACAACCTTTAAAAATCAGAAAACATAAAACTATACTTAAACTATAAAAAATATGCTGTGATTAATCATGATTAATTAATCATCATTAATCATTAATCATGATTACTCAGTGAAATGATGTGATTCCCTTGAGTACATGTTTTAAACAGCACTAATATAAATATATTGTGGTGTAATTTCTTGACAGGCTTTGAAAGTCAGAGCACAGTCTTACTTCAAGGCTTAAAGTTTTGTATGATTGGTATAGGGCAGTGGTTTTTAAAGGTTTTTTTTGCCCAAGGCAAACCAAAAATCAGGGTGAAATCTCGAGGCACACCATATTAATGTCCTTGCTAAATAGCCTCCTTAAACACCTGTCGCAGCGTGTCCGACTGCTTGCATGTGATCGAGCGCCAGCTCCAAAATCAGTTTGGCGACAGAGTTTCCTTTTCCTGACAGCTTGTGAACAATGCAGTGCAATGCAGCTCAAAGACACAAGGTTTATCCAAAGTCACCCTGTTCCTGTTTTCCTCTCTGTTGTTTACTTTTAATGTACAAGTAACAAGGAAAGAGGATGACAAGGCACCAGGAGTGTCCTACCAGAAGATATTCTTAATTTTCTTCCGCTTTTCTCACTCCTGAAACTTGTAAGCTTGTTTGACAAAATGGAGGCTGTGATGCATGATTATTCTCCATATCCATTTATGAAAATGTATGGTCTGACTTGTGCTAACATGGAGACAAAACTATGTGGCTCACAGTCGTTAGCGGCTAGTTAATACAAGGCACCACACTTCCATTTGTCTACGTTCTAATTAAAATCATGATATGTCATATGTTACATGTGGAAAAAGTCCATTTACAGGGCAGGGAATTGCATATTTAACAGTTAACAGATAATGAGCATGCAATGCTGCATGATGCAATGCAATGTCTGATGCCTGCATGCAGTGACATTGGTTATGGTATCTCTAGTGTTTGTATTGTTGTAGTAATGATGTATAGTTAGACAAATTCCCAAGGCACACCTAAACTTGCCTTAAGGCACACCAGTGTGCCTCAGTTAGCATATTTTCAATCCTACAAATGCACTTCCTCCTCTCCTTTTGTAAACCAAGTGGTTGCATGCATCACTCTCACTGTGTTGTTTATCTTGTGTAAGATTACTATCATATTTGTATGACCATTTTCCTCTGTCTACATATTAAAAAAAATCCATCCATCTGTCTACTATTAATGGTAAATCATGTCCTGAATAAATCCATCACCTTACACTTCCTAAATCTGAATGATAACATGACAGAGGTCCTTGAGTTTGATCAGCCTGGGCTGTTGGAAGTGAGCACTCTTGACCCTTCAGCTTCAAGTGTGCACCCTTCAGTTTGGGGGCTTAGTATTTATTTTGATGGTGTTTTTAAAGTCAATAGGCAGATCTCTTCTGTTGTAGAGTCAAGTATCTTTCTGCTGAGGGTAATAGCTAAAGTTAAAGCAATTTTCCCTTCCAAAGACTTAGAGAGGTTGATGCACACATTTACAAAGTCTTGACTTGATTACTTTGACTCTTGTACGTGGACTTGGACCACTTGTTCATCCAGCACCTGCTGTTTCAGAATGCAGCTGCTCGCCTCCTAACAGCCACAAAAAAGGACCATATTACCCCCATGTTGCTCTCCCACTAGCTGCCTGTTGACTACAGGATCAAATGTAAGATTTTATAGTTGGCCTTAAAAGAACTTCACAGTTTGGCACCAGCTTACTTAAGTGCACTACTTTATGTTCACACTCCAGCCAGGGCACTAAGGTCTGCCAACAAGCTGTGCCCAAAAAAACGCTTAAAACCAGAGGGGGATTTAGATTGCAGCAGTTTCACCACACCAGCGGAACATTTAACACTCCATATGAGATCTTCCCCTACTCCTGAAAATCTAAAATCATTGTTAAAAACAGCTCTTCTCTTTGGTTTTTGTTTAAAGTAGACAATAATTTAAACTTACTATTTTACTGACTTCCTCTGTTGTTTTATTTGGATTGATTTTACTCTGACTTCTTATTTTATTATGAGGTTTTCTTGTTCCATGCTTTATCTTTTACTCTGTAAAGCACTTTGGTCAACCTTAATTGTATGAAATGTGCTCTAAAGAAAAAGGTGATCTCACTCGACTTTAACATGTTAACATTTGATAACCTTTGGATATCTAAACACGTGGTAGCCCCTCATTTAAGGGGCATATTATGACACTATGTTAAAGACCCTGTAAAGTGTAAATGAATCTGTATTTAGGTTTGTTGTATGACAGGATACTGTGTCATGAACACCTAGTTCAAATTTCAGTCAAATAAGCTTAAAAAATCATGAAAAATGAGGCAGCAAAATCTGCTAAAGGATGGTGTGGGCGTGTCTGTTTAACGAGCTGAAGCCACGCCCACTCCAGAGAAATACGATCCTCTCAGATTTCAAAATATTACAATCTGAATGTTGACCTTATGATCAGAGTGCAGCTGCCTGGCTCTGTGCCAGAGTAGAGAAAAAGTCTGTTGTCTCTGTTATGATGTTTTAAATGATCCATAGACTACTGTGGCTGATAGATTTGGTAAATTCAGCTCACAATGAACAAAAAAACAGCATTTAACTGACAGTTAATTTTCAATTAAGGCAGGGACATCAGATAACAACACACTACTGAGATGAACTGCTCTGTGATTTTATAATGTAGTGCTAGAGGGGCGGGGTTAATCCCTACATATTGGCCCCACCCATATTAAACCCAGCCAGGAAAGAGGTGAGCTAGTAATCTAAATCCAAAATTCAGTCACATGTTTACAGCAACCATATTCCAACATACTTAATGTGTTGAGACAAAAACTTTGGATTTCACTTTACAGGGTCTTTAACTTGAAATGTGCCAAAATACCAGTTTAATATATTTATTTTCCCTAGCAACAAAAATTAATGCACATTATGCAAAAATTCAATGTCAACAAAGCAGTCCATTCAAATATGACGTTCTTCTCACTAGTTCTTGCTTGCATTCATGCTGATGCACCACACTGCTGCTGGCAAAGCTTCCCCTCCTCCACCCCAGCCTCCTCCTTTATAGCTTAAAGCTTTTTTCACCTTCATTTTCATATTCATGCTACTATGGATTAATTGCTTATGAAATAATGTAATTGTTTTCAATGTACACTGTCATAAATGTATCAACCATATTCCAACATATCTAGTGTGTTAAGACAAAAGCTTTTGATTTCACTTTACAGGGTCTTTAAGTGTTTTAGTGCTCATACTAGTGGGTACAGAGTATCTATTGACCCATAAAATGTGAAATAAACCAACCAGGTCCTCTGCCTGTGGTCTGCTTGACAACGAGAATTCTTGCTATCACTTCAAAACCTCACATTTATAAAATAAACTCCTGGTTCTTGACCCAGAGTATATTTAATCAAAGCACAACACTGGTGTTTCATTTAGACACAAGGGGACTGTATTAAATGGTGGAAAATTTATGTCACCATAAATATCTAGATCTGATTTCTTGCTCAAATCAAAGCTAGATAAAAAATGTGCCTCTGGCTAACTAAATATATGTTAAACCCTCAATAATGTCAGTATCTGAGTTTCTGTCCAGATCACCCCTGGCATAAAAAAAATCAGACACTGTCAATAATGTGGAATTCACAGCCTTCAAAAACACAATCTTCAGAAGCCTAACCTGACACACCAGACGGCTTTGTTTCACACATCCATCTGGAAAACTTTCCATTGACAGCATTTGGGAAAGAGCAGAGCCTTTGAAAAAAACCCTCAGAGGCTGATTGGATGAACATTGTCTGTCACATCTTTACGGGCCAATCAGAGCAACAAAACACAACGCGAACCATGGCGACTATAGACATGTCAGAACACGACTTTTGTCGTTTTTGAAAAGAAAACAACTCACTGCTGTTCTTTGTTCTTCTTTTGACAGAGAAATGTTGTCAAGTTCTGATAAAACTGGCGCTTTAGCAGCATCCAGGCTAATTAATCCGCTTAGATTGCACCGGCCTCTTGTTGCTACTCGCTTACATCACAACTCCACCGCGCCCGAAAGTACTGCCTCTTGCTCCTGAACTGTTCATATGGGAGCTTAGCAAGATGGATTTGCCAGTGAAAAACACAGAAACAGGCGTATTCATCTGTTTTGCGAGGTTATTCAGAAGCTACATCACATACTTAAATTCTCCTTCAGTTAGCAGTCAAGTTGCATCAGAACACAATCACGTTAGCTAAAACTGTTCCTTGAGAGTCCTTGACATTTTTTAAACTAAACCACTGTATCCTTCGTATGAGGAGGAATATACGCTTTGCATACTAAGGGGCAAAGCTGGCATGGATCTAAGCTAGCATAGCTATTTGTCTTCAACAGCCTTCAACGTCTATCAGGCTTTGTCCAATACCTTTAACGGTCTATGTTTTTATCACATCCTTCCAGCATGTCCCTGCTTCTGTACCTTTAATAACAACATATCTGCCCCTCCAGGTATCACCACCTCATTGTGGTGGAAGGGTTTGTGTGTCCCTGTGAACCTGGGAGCTATGTTGTGTGATTCAACAAACCCTAATTAATGTGGCACTTGGGAAGTTGAGTCACCTCGCAGATGAAAACTGGGGCACCCACCTGAGGATACCCCAGGGTAGACCCAGGACTCGCTTTTTCCAGAAAGTCGCCATTGCTTCTCTCCTATTAGTGTAAATAGCCCATATACTGTGTGTGTGTGTGTGTGTGTTTCTGTCTAATTTTTGGCCAGACAGGTCAGTAAAATTGCCAAGAAAGGAAGAACAGACATCTGATCAGTGTCAGTGCACAAAAATTCCAAGTAAGCAGAGAGAAACAAGTAATGTCAAGAAGAGATTGATAACATCTTTAAGAAATTCATGAAGCTAATATGAAAATGATAACTTAGGCTGTCATCAGGCGAAGGTAACAAGGAAGAGTGATGCTGAGGACCGAGAGACCGAGACATTTAGACAGCCCCATCGAGTCTCAGGTAAGTCTGATGAGCATTTCTCATTTATCAGATAAATCAGAGCCACAACACGTGTGTCAACCCTGCCCACATCTCCTGCATCATGCTTAACGGTGCCACACATGGATAGAAGAAAAGCAGCTGGGGTTCTCAGACTGATTTAACTTCTAGTTCCAGCTTAGTAATAGCAATGTCAGAGTAACATTCACAGACCTTATTTACACATCATTTACTTTTAAAGTCATACTGAGGTGAAATTGTTACCTGAGCCCTGGAAAGTTTGCGCATCATAAAAAACACAGCATTTCCATCAGCTCTTGCAGACAGCAGACTAACCTTCATTCTATTCATGTCATACTATTACCGTCCTCGTATTTAGATGCCTAATCAATAAGGCCAATTTGCATGGAAACGTGGCAAACAACCAAGGTTTTTTTCTCCCCCCTATAACTGCATATGAGCTCAGCATCTCTGCAGACCAATGCAGCGATAGGCCAACAAAACAGGAGCATTAGAGCTGTGCCTTTAGACTTATTTACAAAATTATGTGGCGCACTTTTTTTTTGTAAGGCTTTTACATGGCATCATACGGCCCACCTGCTGTGTGATACTGGCAACGGGGAGACAGACCCATATTCAAACAAGCATTAGCGACTACAGCTGACAAAACAGCAATTAAATGGTGATTTCTCAGTGAATGATTCTAGCAGCAACATGTGAAACATATCCTGTGTTATTCTGTTTAATATGAGCATGGAGAAGAGCTTTAAAGAGGGGGTATTATACTTTTCCAATTTTTAAAACATAAATATAAAGTCACAATGATGGGTGTCCATACTCCACGTATGCAAATTTTCAAACCACATATACATATGCGGCAGTAATCTTGGATTAGCATGTAAACTGATGAAAACAGTCAGTTGAAAATCTCTCTGAGATTCTCCCGAGACGAGATTTCTATGGAGCAAACTGGTGAGGTCATCGCAATAGGCTCTCCTGACTAGTTCATGGTTCCTCCGTGCTGCCGGCAAAGCGGAACAGACCGCCCTCACAAGGCCTTTTAGTCATTTAGCCACTTAGCAACACAGTAATGAAACACTTACCAAACAGATACGTCCTGCTCTATCCTTCACTGCTGCTGCTTTTCTTCTCCCCCCTCTCTCCAAACTATCAGGGTCAGACTCAGGGTCTAACACGTATGGACGTATATCAAAATTCACCATATTTTACTCAGTCAGACCGGTTCATTCAAAGTTTACAAGTTCTAGCATAACATTAGCCACATTGCAGGGGCGGGCACAAAACATTAAGTCATGCTGCCGGCCAGCTTCTGGAAAATCAGCCAATCAGAGGAAAGTAGGTCTGTGGAGTGGGGGGTGTTAAAGAGAGAGCAGCAAAAACGAAGCGTTTCAGACAGAGGTTAAAATAAGGGTTTTTCAGGACACCAGTGTGAGAAATGAGGAGTTTTTTGAGCTGTAAACCATGTGATGCTACTACGTGGGTATCAGAGAGATGGTGTAAAGCCTTGAAAAAAGGCAAAATACCCCCACTTTAAAGAGGGCTGACTTTGATCGTGAATCATGGAGCAGGTTTATCATCTTATCCAAATACATTTCCTTGTGGTTGTGTTACAGACAAGTCCAGCTGTTTTCCGGCTCTGTCACTTACTCTGATGAACTTGTAGCAAATGGAACACATTATCTCAGGTGTCAACATTATCAACATTTGTCTTCCAAGGTAAATGAAACACAGCAGAAGAATGAAGACTTGGCACAACATTTTGGGATTTTATTGAACATTTGTACATATTTATGATTTTTTTTTTTTTTTTACCATGGCACCAGATTCGAACGAGTGCACCCAAGAAGTCAAGGACATTGGACCAACAGTGTTGTTAAAATCGAGACGGACAGACACAGACATTCTGCCAATTATTGTGGTAAGATTACCAGAGTCCCCTAGGTAATACTAATCCAGTGAAAATTGTGCTTTTGTCTACATGAAAACCCCAATGACCGAGCTTCATCATCTAGGTCAGGGGTGTCAAACTCAAGGCCAAATCCGGCCCGTGGTAGAGTTATACCCGGCCTATTTTTATTATAACTGGCCCACCAGTACGAGGTCTGCAGATTTCCTTCAGTGTAACAATGTAAACTTAACCATACTATTGAAAATATCCGTTTTAAGTCATAAGAATAAGAAAGAGGGAAGAGTTAGAATGGTGTGATAAACAGTAAGGAATGTGGGAAAAGAAACTTGTATTTTTATTTTGTAATTTGCATCTCACAATAATGACTTAAAGTTATGGTTTTGACTTTTATCTCATATTTTGAACATTTAGATTCACCATTTTAATTTTTAAGTCATATTTTGATGTTTTGAACTCATGAATTAAAATTTTATCTTACATTTTGACATTTTCAACTCCTAACTTTGAATTTTAACCCCAAATATTAACCTTTTCGATTTAAAATTGTGCATTTTCTTTTCTCATATTTGGACTTTTATAACTCAGTGTTTTGAATTTTATCTCGGATTTTCCCCTTTTCAACTTTGGTTTTAGAATTTTTTTCTCATATCTTGACCTTTTCAACTCCAAACTATAACTTTTAATCCCAAATATTGACCTTTTTGATTCAAATTGTTAATTTTTTTTATCTCATCTTTTCACCTTTAAAACTCGTAATTTGTGTTTTTTCTCATATTTCGACATTTTAAAAGGATACTTCAACATTTTGGCAAATTCGCCCATTGCCATAATTCCTATAGTCTTAGTAATAGGATCGTTACCCTCAGTTGTCAGTGCAAGCTATTTTTAGATCGACACTGCCGAGTTTGGACCTGCTGTGCCAACTCAATGTAAGCAGACGGTATTCCGGCTTTCCCTCATCAAACTCATCAAATACACAATCCAACAACTCCAAATTGTCTTGTGGACAAGTTGTGACCTGCACATTCACCCCGCTATGAAATAATAATGTATAATTATGTAACATTACGACACATGAAGCAAATACTCTGAACTATTTCTTGAGTAAACCACTGGGTGGAGTGACACAGTGCAGCAGCCACGTCTGGAGTGTAGTTCTGGCTTTGCATTTATCTTTAAAACATCTCCATCTCATAATGTTCCATGATTATTTCATAGTATGGTGAATGTACAGGTCACGACCTGTCCACGAGAGCGTTTTGGAGTTGTTGGATTGTGTATTTGATGAGTTTGATGAGGGAAATTTGGACCCAGTTAGGCCCTCAGGTTAGACCTAAATTCAGGATTCGGTCCCTGCTGTGATTGAGTCTGACATCCCTGGTCTAGGTGTTTCAAGTAACCTCAGTGCTCGCCACCATTCTCGTTATCACACATCCATCCAGGCTTCCTGCTCTCTGACAGCAGTGAATAAAAACGCCCTTGAGATGCTGAATAGCCTTTTTTGGCTGCTGAATTTGAGAATAACCTTTAAATTTATAACCATAATAGGAAGACTCATATTCTTTAAGATTTATTTCAGACAATTAACTTCCAGTTAATATTACAGTCAACCTTGTTCTCGATCTGTTTGTACTCACAAGAGCAAAACCAAGTTGAGAATGATCCTGTGAATATCTGAATGAGTTTTTAAAGTCTATTTTTTACTCTGGATATGGCCATATGGTTTTACTTTCCATGCTGACACCACTTAATGGAAATTTAACTGCCCAGCTGTTCTTCGAATCGTTGTATTTGGTGTCTCTTTGTGCTACGATAAAAGAAGAGGAATAATCGGGGATTTAGCGAAACCAAAATAAGAAAAGAGAAGTGAAAAACTCAAAACGAGTGGGAGAATGAGAAAGTGACAGTGAATAATAGGGGTGGAAAAAAGTAAAGAAAATGTAAAGATGAAGGTGGGAGGAAGATGAAACAGAGATGAGATAAAAGAGGGAGAGATGTTTGTGACTGTGATTTCTCTGTCAGCTCCTATTAGCTTGATGGAACCTTCAGGGTAGCTGCATGTTGATGTTTGTGTAATTGTGCATGTATTAGCACGCATCAGTGAGAGTACACATGTGTGTATGTTGGTGCACCTCCACCACACTTGGCTCCTTTTACTTTTTCTGTTTTTTTAGCTGAAGAAAAGAATTTCCTCCACAGCAGCCGAGAGTCTCTGCACACTCTGATATCAAACACAGAAAGAGAGAGAGAACGAGCAGTGGTGCTCTTCATACTACAATTACAGTGACACTCTCCCCATTCCTCTGCTAGTGGAGTGACGGAGCAGCTCTGCAGCAGCCGCAAGAACTTCTGTGACATTTCAGAGGCTGAAAAGCGAAGAGAAAAAGTCGTTCACTCACATCGAGAGAAAACATGTCAGAGTTGAAAAGGAGTTACAAGAAGAATGGGGAATCTGTTCTCTCTGAGCCTGTCAGTCTGCGCCTCTCTATGGATCTACCTGTCTGTCTCTTTGTCACACTTTGTCTATACATATTTTTGTTGCTATCCTGAAGTTACTTTTAATGGACTATTTGTTTTAAAACTATGTTCGCTTTACCCAAGCAGATAAATATAAATGAAATGTTCTTATGAGCCCTGTTCAACCAGGATTAGTATTATCTTTGGTACCTCTGATCAGTTATAATAAATGTGGAGGCCTTTTTTTAATCCTTTGTAAATCGACCTTGTCTGTAATTTAATAAAACAAAATCTCCAGGGCAAATTCCCCTCCATATTTCAGCACACATTCAGGCCCTCTAATAATAGCAATCCAGTCCGAACCCAATTTATTTATTTTTTTTATTTATTGCTTTAAAATACAGAGACAATGCACATTAATGAACATTACTGTAAATATGCCGGTTTAGCCAAGTTGGCTAATTTTCAACAGTAGTCTCTGGGGCAGCTGACATGAGCACTACAATAATTAAAATCCATTAAAAACAGTACTATGCCTACTTAAAAGAAACATTACAATACAATGCAGCAAATGCAATAAAATACAGGTGACATTAAAATGCATTACAAACAGTACTATGCCTACTTATAAGATACATTACATACAATACATTACAATGCATTACATAATACATTACAGCACATGCAATAAAATACAAGTGTGTCAGAGAGAATGGTCACACACTTGACCATCTATCAACCATAATTTTAAATTTCTATTAAAAGAAAGGTAATTGTCATGCTC
Organism: Cheilinus undulatus; assembly: GCF_018320785.1. Classification (NCBI taxonomy): domain Eukaryota; kingdom Metazoa; phylum Chordata; class Actinopteri; order Labriformes; family Labridae; genus Cheilinus; species Cheilinus undulatus. The sequence continues at coordinate 5,737,532 of NC_054867.1, read as the reverse complement.
CCTGAGCTGAGCTGGAAGAGTATTCCAGTTGTGAGTAGCTCTCACCGAAAATGCTGCCTGACCAAAAGCAGACCTTCTGTTTGGAACCTAACAGTCCCTTCTACTGACAGACCTAGTATGCCTGTCAGTAGATGTTTTTCATTTTATAAAAGCACCAAGAGGGGGAGGAGCCAGGCCATGCAGGATCTTATAAATAAGACAGGCCTCTTTAAATCTGACAAAATTATCCCAGCTCAGTAGGTTCTGGTTTGTAATGCTGTGACAATGATGATAAGCATTTGTTTACCTGTCCAGTACTTTCACAGCCTGATTGTTGACTACTTGTGCCCAGCTGGTCAGACAGTATGACAGATGTGACATGATAATGGCATTAAAATACAGTACTGCTGCTTTTGTTGACAGTGAGTTTCCGATGTGACGGAAATTTGATGAGTGAAACTTTGCTGTGTTTAATACTGATTTAATTTGTTTTTTTTAAATGTGAGATTTGAATCAATTTTTATTCCGAGATATTTATGTTCAGGCACAACTGTCAACTTTTCCCTGTTAACATAGACCTCAGGTGTAAACGGTGTCCACTGACCTCTTGGTAAAAATCATGCATACCATTTTTTTAGTATTTAGATGCAGACATGAGTTATTCAGCCATTCAACAACTGGGGTCAGTGCTGCAGTTAACTTGTTTGCAGCTTGCTGCTTTGTTGCTGCATGAACATAAATGACCGTGTCATCTGCATACATCTGGATGTCAGACTCATTGCATACAGATGGAAGATCATTTATGTAAAGACTAAACAACAGTGGTCCCAATATAGATCCCTGGGAGACACCAAAACTACAACTGAGGGCAGAGGACAGCTCACCGTTTACACTTACTGTCTGAGTTCTACCTTCAAGATAAGACTTCATGTATCTGATGGTGTTAGGGGAGAAGTTGTGCCGAGAAAGCTTCATGAGAAGGACGCTATGATCCATAGTGTCAAAGGCTTTCTTTAGATCTAAGAGTACGGCTGCAACAACTCCCCCCTTATCAAGCTTAGATCTAATATCCTCCAAGAGAAAGCATATTGCAGTCTCTGTTGAGTGGTTCGATCTAAAACCAAACTGCATGGGGTGCAATCCAAGAGAGCTGGTATTAAGGTGATTTATCAATTGTTCAACACCCAATCATTAAGGGTGGTGTGAGAGTAAATTTGTTTTTTTCTGGTCCTGACTTTAAAAGGAACCCAACATGATCAGACAAACTCCCCTAATTGCATAGATATTTGTATTTCTTACATGTATATCGAACAAAAGAACTCACTAGATATCTGCATTTTGAGTCATTTGGGCTCATAAACTCATCAGGAGGCCGCCATGTGTTGGTCTGCACTGGTAGTCTGATGTCAAATGGCTGGAGTGCTCCTCGGCCGTGTTTATGCACTAACCAACCCTTTCACACTGGCAGTGTGTTTTTCTGCTTCAAGCTGCAGCACATGTCGGCTCCAGCACACACCATCACAGCTTTCACACTAGACCTGAGTTTGTTTTGTCTCCCTGCTGTCCAGTGTTGCCAGTGTTTAGCGAGTTTTCAGACTCCTCTAGAGACTCTTTTTCAAAACAGCGACTGGCGACAAATCTAGCGACTTTTTCTGGTGTTATTGGAGGCTGATGTGGAAAGCACAAAAAAATTTGGGTCGTCTTTGCTCCTTTTCTTTTGTAAATGATGGTCCAGTGCATGCAAAAGGAGATAATGTAGGAAGCAGTTAAGTTCCTTTCCTTTTTATTTAGATCACAGGTGTCAAACTCAAGGCCTGGGGAACAAATCCATCCCGCAAGATTATAGCATATTTCTGTTATAACTGGCCCATCAGTCTGAGGTCTGCAGATTTCCTCAAGTATAAAAATGTGAACTTATCCTTGATGATTTAAGATTTCATCGCCTTCTTAAATAATCGCCTTAGTCAATTTTTCAAGTTTTTCAGGAAGCACAAAAAACAGAGCCATATGTTGAATATATGATATTTTTAAAAATTCTTTTACTCAACAAGGTCATGACAACAGATGACTATTGACAAACTAAAAGCAATGTCTGTCAACTGTAATATAAGAAAAAAAATGACTTAGGCAAATTTTTGAACATGTCTCTGTGACTTAAGCAATTTTGCGCCTTCAATTCTTGCAACAATAAAGCATAACAAACACGCTAACGTCACATAATGCTGAGGAGGCATGTGCATCTCCTCACCTCTCCTTCCAGCTCTACTCTGCTGGGTTCATGACTGATGCCTAGGCAACTCCATCATGAAGTATGCAGACGACACGACAGTGGTCGGGCTCATGTCAGGGGGAGATGAATCTGCGTACAGGGATGAGGCAAAAAAACTGTCATCATGGTGCAGCATCAACAACCTGGTCCTCAACACAACTAAGACTAAAGAAATAATAGTGGACTTCAGGAGAAACTGATCTAACCCTCAGCTCATACACATCAATGGGGACTGTGTGAAGAGGGTCTGAGACTTCAAGTTCCTGGGCCTGCACCTGGATGATGACCTAACCTGGAAAACCAACACCACAGTGCTGATCAAAAAGGCACAGCAGTGACTCCACTTCCTGAGGGTCCTGAAGAGCAACGCCCTGGCCAAGGAGCTGCCGGTGTCCTTTTACAGATGCTCCACTGAAAGTGTACTGGCATACTGCATCCCAGTGTGGTTTTCCAGCTGCACTGCTCAGGAGAAGACAGCTCTCCAGAGGGTCATCAACACAGCACAGAAAATCACAGGCTGTGCTCTCCTCTCCTAAGAGGAGCTGTTCAGGTCCCGCTGTCACAGGAAGACCCTGAGCATCCTGAAGAACTCATCCTACCCAGCACATCAGCTGTTCCAACTGCTACCCTCAGGAAGACAGTTCAGGACAATAAGAACCAAAACTAACAGACTGAAAAACAGCACCTATCCCAGAGCAGTTTCAATATTTAATGAGAAACTAAGTGAAACTGCAAAGACATTTTACAATGTCAATAAAAATGATTCTGATTCTGATTAAATTTTAAAAAAAACATTAAAAAAAAGGTCAATTCTTTGTAATTAGTTATACAAAAACATTTCAAGCTGTTAGATTGTAATGTGGTGTTCAAATCTCTCTTAATTAGATCTTGTGATGTGGAAAAAATGAGACAAAAACTGGATTTTCACGGTCCACTCTTGGTCCAAAATAGCTAAGCATAATAGCTTAGTCCATGCATATCATTTAGCCAGCTGACTAAAAAGACTAAATAACTATGCCATATTTATAGCTTAGCCTTTATTATAGTAAACCTCATCACTTACCAATAGGGGATGAGCCTTGAATCATGGAATAACTTAAGAGGCTAGGTAGATTTTCTCCTCCTTGAAGCAGCTGCCATCTTGACAAGCTTGTACAGTTGCCTAAGGCCGGCCACACACCACAGGATTTTAAGCCCGATTTGGGGCAAGATTTGCCTCCCCCGACGATCGTGGGGGCGTATACCAACTGGAACCTCTTTGCAAACGATTATTTGTCTGAGTAGTCTGCATATGTGTGGTGTCAACATGATTAATTTACTGTTCCAAATCGCGTCGTAGCCTTCCAAACCCTGAATCATAAATATCAAACATGTTTGATATTTATGATTCTAGGTCGTAGTGCCTATACCAACAAATGAGAGCGAGCACACCGGGTAGCACCAGACAAATCATACGTACATTCACCGCTGACATCCATAAACACAATGGTACTTTAATTCCAGCCAGGATTTCGTCCTGAGTCTTTCCCATGTTTTATGATTTTTGCTGCACCTGTGACGCATGCCAGGACAGCCTGTGTGGAGAGACAGCAAGACGGTATCAACAGACATACGTGTTTTTTTTTGTCTGAAGTCACGTGATCATGCAAAGTCGTAGGCAGGTTGGCAGGTGTGTGGTCTCCAGTGATCTGACAGTCTGGCTGAGTCGTCTAGTGCGTGCGTTCAGAGGATTAAAGATAAAAAATCTTTGGAAATTTTCCTGAAGTCTGTGGTCTCCCACGGTTTTAAAATCGTTCCAGATTTAAAAATCGTCTAGTGTGTGGCCGGCCTAACTCACATTGTCTTTTGACTTAGTCAACAAAAAAAACGGCCTAAGTCACACTCTTGACATAGGCCAAATACTAAAGGTGTAGAATCACATGATCTGTGATGATGTAGGCCATTTTACCAGAGGGGGGCAGCATCATAAGGAGTTGGTTTAGGCAAAAAAAAATATTTTTGTCAAAAAATTACGTAGGCAATTATTTTAAGAAGTTGACGATATCCTTGTAAAGTCACAAAATCTGAAAAAGTAAGGTGTAAAAAAAATTAGATAAGAAGTCAGGAATGTGGGAAAAGAAATTAATTTGTGTTTTAATTTCACATTTTCAATTTAGCATCTCACAATCAGGACTCAAAATTAGGATTTTGACTTTTAATTTCATACTTTGAGCATTACAACTCATAATTTTGACTTCTCATATCATATTTTGAGATTTAAGATTCAAAATTCCAATATTTAAGTGATATTTTGACCTTTTTAACCAATTATTTTGTATTTTACCTCACATTTTCAACTCCAAACTTTGTCTTCATAATTGTATAGTTTGACCTTTTAGACTCACATTTTAAAATTTTGAGTCAAATTTTGACTTTTCATTTCATAATACAAATTTTATTTCATATTTTGATCTTTTACACCCATGATTTTGACTTCTTTCTAATGATTTTGCCATTTAAAAAGCCTTCTATTTCAAATTCATGTTTTGAGCTTTTTGAACTAATACATTTACTTTTCTCAGATTGTGAACCTTTAAACTTATCTTTTTAATTTTTTAAATGTCAAAATCATTCATCATCAGTCCTAAGTTTTTTTTCATATGGTTTACTGGTGAAATGAGGTTGACAGTCCTCTTTTGCCTGATCACCTGCAGATGCACACCTACACTGACTGACGCCACACCTCAGCACATAAGCGTGGTGGAGTGTGTGGGGAGATGGTCCACTTGTTGGTTGTGAATGGTAGGCAACAGATAAAGAAATATGCTCAGCCAATAGGCTGCACTTGGGCACATCTACTGGGAACTCCAGTTCAAAGTATGTGTGATGAGTAGATGAAGCAGGTTAAAACTAGACCCTCGGGTGTGTGTAGAGAGATGTGCAGACAGGCACTGGAGGAAGAAAAACAAACAAAATCTCAGGTAATAATGCAAAACTCATCAAACTGGAGAGATCTCTGCTAAAACACTACTGGTGAAGCAATGCTAAACTGGCAGTTTGCAGGAGGCACAGGAGACTTGATAATGAGGTCAGATGAGGTGCAGCTGTTCAAGCAGACACCACAGACCTTTAGCAGACCACAACTCCAGCCATTGCTCCAAAGACAAGAGAAACAAAAACATAAGCCCACAATGGAAAACGACACAAATGATGACAACATTAAAAATAGAGAGTAATACCAAAAGTACTGCCTCTTACTCCTGATTGGTCCTGTCACTTTCTAACCAGGCCCAAACAGTTCAGATGGGAGCTTTGCGAGATGGATTCACCAGTGAGAAACACGGAAACGGGCGACTCCATCTCCTTTGCAAGGTTATGAAGGACTGGGGGTCACACATATAACAGTTGCACCTGATGAAGGATCACTGACTGCAAACTGACTTGTCAAACCAACTAAAGCCAACACTCGTGAGGGGAACACTTTAAAATGTAATGCATCAATTTGTTGTTTGCCAACTACCAACTTCAAGAAGAAAAGAAAAAGAAAAAGAAACATCAAGAAGAAAAAAACAGATTAAGAGATGGGATTGATGGCTTTTTGAAGGGGGCTGGATCCGGTCCCCTCAAAGAGCCTTTCAAAAGATCGGCTCATATTTTAATTTTTTTTTTTTTTTTTTTTTTTTTTTTCATTTCTACAAAGCTAGCCAGGGGGTTACTTGTTTTATCCAGGAAAAAAACACAAGGAGGAATGATAGGGCATGATTTGGATCGCAGTCATTCAGACTTAGACATCCCACTATATTCCATTGGTGGGATGGATGTGTGTTTTGACTGGAGCTAGGTGCCTGGCCAGGCAAAGATGGTGGCCCAATGTTAACAGAGGTGGTGTTAGGTGCTGCTGTAGCTGTAGTTGGAATGATAACAGCCTGACGTCTGCCTGATGTGGAGGCAGAAGCACTACCGTCATTTCTAGGCTGACTTGTACCTGGTGTGGGGGCAGAGGAAGCACCGTCAGTGTCATTTTCTCTTTCACTGATGGAGACTTTATCATCACTACCATTGTTGTCATTAAAATCAGTCAATTCTCTTCTCACCTCTGCCATTTTTACTGTTTAAGAAAGTGCTACTGTTAAGGTAAATTGAAGGCATCGTAGGTGTTTAACTGATAACTTTCTGCTCTGTGAGTCATGATGTTTTCTTTTCTCTAATTATAATTGCTCTGTTTTTATGTGCTGCTGTCGTCTTGGCCATGACACTCTTGTAAATGAGATTCTTATCTCATTTAGGTTTTTTCTGGTTTAATTAATTAGAACAAAATAAACATGATATATATAAATATATAACTAAATAAACAGACCATCAGGAACACAAGTGTTAAATCTTTTATTCAACAGTCATGATTGCCTGTAGCCTGTACCTTAGTTTTAAAAAGCATAGAGATGTGTCTAAGTTGTGTTTAATTAGCCTTCAAAAAAGTTGATTTTTTTTTTATTTTATTTGTGTAAAAATTAACAGACTTAAAAAAGTATATCATCAAAGTTGTTTATGGTAATCCAAAGTTTTTATGCTTGACTTTGATGGGGAAGAAGATAAACCAATTAGGAACAAATGTAACATTTGGGAATGGAAATATAAAATTATAATTATACAGAAAAAAGCAAGAGATTGGATCAATAATGTCTGTAATGAAGTAGTGATGTAAAAATGATCCGATGTGTGAGCAGTAATGAAGAGACTTTAGCCCTAAAATTAATATTTGTAAGCCTAACATGAATGCAATACTTGTTAAAAATGTGTTTCATCACTTGATTTCTAACTGGAGCTGTTTTAATTAGGCTCTGTTTTTATCAAGAGATTAAGAATTGCAAAAAATCATCTCAACTCGCCAGACTCTAAATACTCACAGAGAACAAGATGAGCTTATAATTAATTACTCTTTTTTAAGCAGATTTTTACACAATACACTAAAAATTTGAGCACAACTGGATTCAGACTTCACTGAGGACTTACTCTGACTCTAATCACGTAATTATATGTGGCGTATGAGGCAAGCCATAAAAGCTGGAATTACATGAAGGTTAATAAACTTGGCTCAGCAGCAAAGACCGTGCCTCTACCTTGTCCCATTCCTGCTGCCTGATGTATACAAACACGCCTCACTCATCTATATGCCTCAGACTCTGCTTTAACATCCATCCCACCCAAATCCCCTTTAATTCTAACATCTCTGCATCTCCTTACAGGAACCACTGGAGGCCTCTTACTGAGTGTGGAGGAGATTTCCCCCCACCCAGAGTCTCTACCCCTCTGGTTCCCCAGATGCTGTGCCAACAGCAGCGGACCCCTCTATCCAGGCCTCGAGTTCTCCTACTTCCTTTGGCTGCATCATCAACAGCTCAAGGCGATTAATCGGCCTGCTTAGACCATAACCAAAGTCACCAACTAAAGGCTAAATCCCAATTCTCCCCTTAACCCTCAATCTTACCCTCAAGCTTAACCCTCAGTCTTAACTCGCCCCTCAAAACCAAGTGTAAGGGCCATCCCGGGGCTTAGAAATGGGACATCCCTTAATAGCAATTACGATTTCAGACTGTAGAGGGCAGTAATGAGCCAAAACTTTGTAGTCTGTTGATTTGAAGGAAGAAGAAGAAGGTGTTAATATTCAACCAAATAACATGTACAAACACTACAACCATGGACATATTCAGCTGAAAGTCACCGTATAACATGGCCATTAGCTAACGCCAAACACCAGTTGTAACTCGTAGGCTTGTCCACGATGGCACGGTTACGGGCTTAGGATTGTAAAAATGAAAGTAAACGTTACACTACAAAAAGGCAAATAATCCATAAAATAACATTAAACTAAGACATTTTAGATCTCTATTAACAAAGAAATTTACATTTCTAGCTCGATTTCTTCCCCACATTCGCCGCCATCTTTCTTTGAGTGATAACCCACAATACCTAGGGAGCTCCAGGAACATCTCAAAATCAAGGGAGAATCAGGACATCCCTTGCAGTTCGCGGTAACATGCATTTTGAGACCGAGGGTTAAGATTGAGGGTTAAGGGGAGAATTGGGATTCAGCCCAAGTCTCAACTTGTCAGCCTTCCTCAGATCAGACCAGGTCAAAGCATCATCTCTGCATCCATCTGCTCGGTTCCTCACAAATTCATCCTCTCACCCCTCCATTCCATGACCCTCACCCTCCTTCATTCATTCCTCCGTTTCTCTCCCATTTCTTTATTTTAATATCAAACTACTTCAACCCATTTCTGACTAGTGTGATCTCTGTTAGTGAAACACTGGAGTAGATTCTGTCACAGCAGTTAAGCGTTCATCCTGGTGGCAGGAAAAACAGCACAGCAAGTGTAGAGAAACAAGGAGAAGTAGTTTATCAGACAGCAGCTACTAGTGCAGTTGGCCTTTGATACTGTAGCTACATCTCAGTGCCGTCTGATGTCCTTGCAGCTGGCTAGGTAGTATGGAAGTTATTCCAGCTAAAACCAGATGGTATAGTAGTTCGAAATATATCAAAGCACTGCAGCAAAAATGTTTTTTTTTTTTAACCTCTTTGGTTTCTCCACATTAACCTGATACATCATGATATTTAATGTCCATCCAGATGTTTGTGAGTGGAATGCACATCAATCTGTCATGAATTGTAAATATGACTTTCGGAAACTGGATGTAGGAGCAATCAAGAGGCACATTAAAGCAGCGTGAGCCTTCCAGTAAATCACCATATGGCAACCTGAGGTCTGTAAATGAGGAACACATAGAGGATAATGAGGTAAATACTGGAGTGATGGACCCACAGTGCAATCATTTTGGTGCAAAGTGTTAGTTGTAGATGTTTTCATGGCTGAAACTCTGAAAATGATTAGTTTGACCAATTCTTCCAGTGAACTGACCACTAAACTTATAATGCTGAAAACAGAGGACAAACAAAACTCACGGGGGCTTGGCCCTCATGATTAAATCTTGTTTGACTCTGTCCAGCAATATCAGGCTTAAGAACGTGCTGAAACACTGAAAACAACATATTTTTCCTGACAGGAGACATCCTGCAGCTTTTTGAATAATGACCACCCTGGGTAAAGACCAAAGGCAACCATCAAACGAGTTTGCTCTCTTCTGTGATCAAACACAATGTTGCTTTCTGTAATCATAAGACATCTTTCTTCTGTTAGTATAAAAACAGGCGAGCTGATCTTTCTGTCAGCATGAGCTGTTGACACTACGGTAACTCATTATCAGCATGGAGATCACACCCTGGTTTCATTAGAACCCCTGTTCTGCATTTTGCAAAATCAGTATTTTTATAATGGTAAATGAACATGTGTAGTGCCTTTCTAGTCATCTGACTACTCAAAAACGCTTCCGCACTGCACATTCAGTGAGGGCCAATCAGAGCGATATGACAAAAAGAGGTGGGAGGCAACTGATCTCCAATAACTGATGAAAGCTAGGGCTGTGCAGTTAATTGCAAAGTAGATTAAATCGCAGTATAGTCTGCTGCAAATCCCAGAAGTTGCAATAATTCTTTAAAGACCCTGTAAAGTGAAAATAAATCTGTATTTAGGTTTGTTGTATGACAGCTCACTGTGTTATGAACCCCCAAGTCAAATTTCAGTCAAATAAAACATCTCTAAGTTAATAAAATTAAGCTTCAAAATCATGAAAAATGAGGCAGTAAAATCTGCTCCAGAGAAGAGACGAAGTCTGTGTTCTGGCTTAGATCTCTGTTATGATGCTTTAAATGATCCATGGGCCACTGTGGCTGATAGATTTGGCAAATTTACCTCACAATGAACAAGAAAACAACATTTAACTGACTGTTAACTTTACATAAAGGCAGTGACATCAGCCAACAGCAGACTGTACTGAGATGACATCATGAGTCCACATATTGGCCCCGCCCACATGAAACCAAGCCAGGAAAGAAAAACTTTCTTACAGTCCAAATCCAGAATTCAGTCACGTTTAGGTTTTCACACATTTACAGCAACCATATTCCAACTTATCTAGAGTGTTAAGACAAAAACTTTGGATTTCACTTTACAGGGTCTTTAACTTAAATGTGTCAAAATACCAGTCTAATATATGATCTTTTTTTTTTTTGCAACAGCAAAAATTTAATGCACATTATGCTAACATTCAAATTCAACAAAGCAGTCCATTTAAACATGACGCTCTCCTCACTAATCCTTGCTTTCATCAATGCTGATGCACCACACTGCTGCTAGCAAAGCTTCACCTCCTCCACCCCAGCCGCCTCCTTTATAGCATAAAGTTTTTTTCACTCTCATATTCAGATTCATGCTACTACAGATTAATTGCTTCTGAAATAATGTCATTGTTTTCAATATACACTGTCATAAATGTATCTGTCCATATGGTGTTTCTAGCCATGCGCCTTGGAAAGTCAAAGCATGCTGCTTGACTAACCCAGGGAGCATTTTTTGAGCAGAGCCTTCTCTGACAAGTAAAACTGTGAATTCATTTTGCAATAAAATGTTAAAATGTATGATGAGAATGTTCCTGACTGAATGTAGGTTATAATGTTGAAAGATTTATTGCTTGAATTGTTGAAAAATTCAAAAGATGAGGACCCTATTAATAAGTGCATAGTAAATTGCAATTGCAATATTGGGGTAAAAAAATCGCAACTAGATTATTTTTGCAAATCTTTCAGCCCTAATGTAAGCTTAGCAGGAAGGCGCTGTCATAGTTTATGAAATTTTTGTTAGATGAAACTTAGCAGGGGCCAATAGGGGGAAGTGCAAAAACATTGTTGCCACTATTAAAAGCTGTCAGTGAGGTTCTTCGTGCCACTTTCAGTAAAGAAATTCTGTCCAGAAATGATTAAAACTAAATCATTTCTAAAGCTCAAGCTACATCAGGGTCAGTAGTTGCAGGGGTGGCAGTCATTGCTACTGGCTTACAGTACAGCTAAGCCTCGCCCATAACTACCACAAACTCATGCCCAGCAGGTCTTCAGAAGAGCGACAACAACATATCCGTCATGCAGAGCCTTCAGCGTTGTTCTTTGCTCTTTTCTAATAAGGCCTAACCCCAGGAGCCAATCGGCCTGGGTTGGCCTGTAGCTAAATGCAACACCAGCACAGCCATTTTCACCAGTTTTCAGGTGAACTAAACCCCACTCATATCCACCTCGTCGTTCTCCTCAAACTGATTGTTCAGGTCCATTGTCAGACCGGGCACAAATGATTGAGACTGGAGCTTTGTAAGATGGATTTGCCTGATGGCACACTTGGAATATAGCCAAGGTTAGTAGTCTAATGTATCTTAAAGAAAATAAGATGGAAGTTTTTATGAGAAACTTGAACAAATACAGTTGTTTGGAGGTGATATTTTTTCAAGCAATATTTATTTAACCTTTATTTCAGTCTAAAACGCCATTGCAGTTTCCATCATTTGCAGTTGCAAAGAGATGCATGAAGAACAATTAAAGCAAACCAGTACACTGAGTAAAACAGTAACAAGCAGTGGTGAGGTGATGTTAGAGTAAAATAGTTGTGACATTTCTGTCAAAAATGCAGTCTGAGTGTCTTTACCCCATTAAACATTTTCCTTATAATAACAGAAAAGCACTGATGGTGGTCTTGATAACAACTTATATCATTAAAGACTGTCATTAGATATTATTACAGATAAAATGACCAGCCCCCTCTTACAGACTGTCATTTCATGAAAATATAAAAGCATAAAGCAGCTTCAACCAAGTGATGTCCCATATATCCTAATCCTACAAATAGGTGCAGCAGCTGAGCGAAACACTCTGGGTCATTTTGGACACAAACAACCTGTTTTGTCATTTAGGTATGACAGAATTTTGCCCTATGGGTGTATTTATTCCATATAATGAGCAGAGCACAAAAACATGGACATATGGAGGACAGGAAAATAAAGAAAAGGGTGCCACGGGGGTTTTATTTAGACTTATAGCCCAGTCACCTATTCTGCATTTGGGAGCAGAAATTTCACCATGTGCACATCCAGCTGATGTTACTGGTGGAGCAGGGACACCTAATGGATGCTTGTGGTATTGCAACTTCCTCCGAATCCCACCTTGACAGTAATCCGGTCCGTCTGATTTTAATCCTCTGTGACACAGGTTCGATTAAAGAAATGGGAAACTATAGCTTACTCACTAACTAGACATAATCAGTCTGCTGTGAAAAACTTCTGATCATTCCTCTGTGTGTTTAAAATTCTCTCTGAGCTCTATGACTGTTATCAGAGTCAGATTTCAGACACATCTGACCGTTCTCCACAGGCTGTGTCTGTCTCATGGGATTTTCAATAGAGAGTGTTGTAAGGGAGATCTCCAGGCATGAGGACTGAGAGTTTTTCCCTCGGGAGATAATGGAGCTCAATGGGTGACTGCATTGCAGCGTGGCAGGGGCCAGTTTCCAGCTGTGGATAAGACGTGTGGCTGTAGGACGTTTCTCATTTAAAAAGCTGAAGGTCAAAGACTGAAAAGTCTGGACTCATAGGGAGAGATTTAATCAAATGTGACTGACATGCACAGATTTTAGGCTGCTTGTATTGACTTTCCTCTTTCTTTTCTACCCTATTCCTTTTGTCAGCTCTGCACCTCTCTCAAACATTTTCATCCATTTTCAGGTTTTACCATCAAAATTTCTGATTTTTCAGTGTCTTGTCTTGCCATCCCTCATGTGCAACATCAGCTTTCCAGCTTGTTAGAGGAAGTGAAAAAGTCAAACAGAGTGGACAGCAGAGGAGGAAGTTGAATCGCTGGCTCAAAATCAGTTGTGCCAACTTCTTTGACAGTCTTCATCTCTGCCGAGAGAGTCTGAGCAGTCAACAGAGCCAGACGGCCCGGCTTCACACTGCCCTCCTCTTCAACAACACTTACTTTAGTTTGTACTCAGCCAAAACAAATATATACCATATTGCCAAAAGTATTCACTCACCCATCCAAAGAATTGAAATCAGGTGTTCCAATCACTTCCATGGCCACAGGTGTATAAAATCAAGCACCTAGGCATGCAGACTGATTCTACAAACATTTGTGAAAGAATGGCTTGCTCTCAGGAGCTCAGTGAATTCCAGCGTGGTACTGCGATAGGATGCCACCTGTGCAACAAGTCCAGTGGTGAAATTTCCTGGCTCCTAAATATTCCACAGTCAACTGTCAGTGGTATTGTAACAAAGTGGAAGTGATTGGGAATGACAGCAACTCCACCACCAAGTGGTAGGCCATGTAAAATGACGGAGTGGGGAGAGCGGATGCTGAGGCGCATAGTGCGCAGAGGTCGCCAACTTTCTGCAGGGTCAATCGCTACAGACCTCCAAACTTCAAGTGGCCTTCAGATTAGCTCAAGAACAGTGTGTAGAAAGCTTCATTGAATGGGTTTCCATGGCCGAGCAGCTGCATCCAAGCCATACATCACCAAGTGCAATGCAAAGCGCCGGATGCAGCAGTGTAAAGCTTGCCGCCACTGGACTCTAGAGTAGTGGAGACGCGTTCTCTGGAGTGATGAATCGCGCTGCTCCATCTGGAAATCTGATGGACCAGTCTGGGTTTGGTGGTTGCCAGGAGAACAGTACTCGTCTGACTGCATTGTGCCAAGTGTAAAGTTTGGTGGAGGCTTGTTTTTCAGGAGCTGGGCTTGGCCCCTTAGTTCCAGTGAAAGGAACTCTGAAAGCTTCAGCATTCAGAGAGCGGATGAACAGTCAACCCATCTGAATGCTTCAGCATACCAAGAGATTTTGGACAATTCCATGCTCCCAACTTTGTGGGAACAGTTTGGGGATGGCCCCTTCCTGTTCCAACATGACTGTGCACCAGTGCACAAAGCAAGGTCCATAAAGACATGGATGAAAGAGTTTGGTGAGGATGAACTTGACTGGCCTGCACAGAGTCCTGACCTCAACCCGATAGAACACCTTTGGGATGAATTAGAGCGGACACAAAGAGCCAGGCCTTCTTGTCCAACATCAGTGTGTAACCTCACAAATGCACTTCTGGAAGAATGGTTTAAAAATTCTTATAAACACACTCCTAAACCTTGTGGAAAGCCTTAGCAGAAGAGTTGAAGCTGTTATATCTGCAAAGGGTGGACTGACGTCATATTAAACCCTATGGATTAAGAATGGGATGTCACGTAACTTCATATGCAAGTCAAGACAGGTGAGCGAATACTTTTGGCAATATAGTGTATTTACTTTTCATGAATATGCTCTATTGATCTAAAACAAATCTAAAATAGTGTTCGTATCTCCACTCATGTAAATATTTGCTTATATGACACACTTCATTGTTTTCCTCTGCCTCCTGCATGGACTCGAGCTAATATGGCCAGCATCATTGAGGGTTGAGTGAGCATTAAAAGTGACACTTGATTTTTTTTTTTTTTCCATGCTCCCATTTTACACATAGTTGGACTTACATTAATGTAAGAAACAAGAACATTATTTCACAGTAAATGTGATGTAATCAACCAGATAGCAGTAGTAACGCATTACACGTCTGTGTTACAGACAACTATAATACCATTACAGTAACGTGTTTCTTTGTACTGCAGTGGTACACCCAACACTGTATATGTATGCCTTTAATGTAACAGGCATTTCTATAATAGAGCCAGAGTGTTTGTAGTTTTATTTTTAGGCTTTTGAAGACTTTATTTGAGACAGGACAGTTGATGGAGAAGAAAAACAGGAGGGAGACTTGGAAATGATGTGGAAAAGTAGCCAAAGGTGGAAAATATACCAAAGCTGCCTACTTTAAAGACTTTTTTTTTTGTCCATAGTCTGACCCTAGCCTTTAGGCTAAACATTTTGTATTGAAAATACAATAAAATGACAGAATAAGGACAGAAAGCTCTATCTGTTTTAAACGAGCCTTAAGGAGGCCCCATCTGACAGCACATTCTTTGTGCTGCTAGGCACTGCATGTATAACCTGAGATGCCAGATGGATTTCTTTCACACATCCATCTGGAAAACCTTCCTTAGACAGCGTTTGGGAAAGGGCAGAGGATTTGAAAAAAAAACATTTGGAGGGTGACTGGATGAACGATGAATGTCACATCTTTACTGGCCAACCAGATCAACAAAACACGTGGCACAGCTGTTACAGAGAAGTAAACCCATAAAGAACTGCATAATGCGAACCATGGCGAGCGTAGACATGTCAGTACACGACTTTTGTCGTTTTTGAATAGAAAAAACTCACTGCTGTTCTTTGTTCTTCTTTTAGTGAAGAAATGACATCAAGTTCTGATAAAACTGGTGCTTTAGCAGCATCCACGTTAATCTCTTCCGCCATAACTGCACCGGCCTCTTGTTGTTGTTTGCTTACATCACGACACCGCAGCACCCAAAAGTCCTGCCCCCTGTCGCTGATCAGTCCTGTCACTTTCTAACTGGGCCCAGACTGTTCAGACGAGAGCTTTGCAAGATGGATTCGCCAGTGAGAAACATGGAAACGGGTGAATCCATCTGCTTTGCAAGGTTACTGCATGTATTATTCCTGTGAAAACCCGAGTTTGTCAGTTTAAAGTCATCGAGGAGGATCATCCGTGACAAGAGATAGAGGAAAAATTGGGTAGAAGAGAAAGTAATACAGTGGCAGGTGAAGCAGGTGATAATAACCAGATGAAATAGCCAATGGCTAAATTAGTTCATGCTGGTCAAGCCTTGAGAGTAAAGAGAGACATTTTTATAACACATTTATCTTACCAAACATTATGGTGTTTTTCCTTTGAGATTCAACATCTAAAAGAAAGAACTGCTGACTATGGCTTCTTTCAAACTCAGGTTCCGGAAATCACCTCCCACCACTGTTGTGACTGGTCAAATCACGATTGAGCCAGGTATCCCAGTTAGATGATTTATTAAAGTCTCTCACAGGGTGTACAACGGTACAACATAGGTATATGTGTGTGTGTGTGTGTGTGTGTGTGTGTGGTTTCTAAAAGAAAGACAAATAAATACAGACACAGGTGTCAATCATTACAGTCATGAAATGACTAACTAACTAAGCACTATGTCCAAACTATGACAAGATGGCACTGTAAGACCTAATGCTCATCCTTAAATTGCAGAAATAGCTCTCAAAGGAGCAGGCAATAATAATATAACAAATTAGCAAATTAGACTACATATCCTAACTTAACATGGCCATATTACACACAAAGGCACACTGAAGCACTTTAGAGACAGAAATTAGCTAATACACGCATCACACAGGAAACTGAAGCTAACAGCGCACACTATTAATTGGTCATTTAGGCATCAAAGCGAATAAACTTAGCTCTACAAACAGTAGAAATGTGACAAACCATGCTAAACAATCTGATAACATACTTACATTTCGATGGACACACACAATGAAGAAATGCACACAATAAAGCACCCGGTCTAGGACTAGAACAGTTTAACAACTTTGCAGTCTCTCGGTCCCTCTCTCGCTCTGCTCTTGCTGCTGTAGACGTACCGGAGTCGGACCGTACCAACTGTAACAGAATGTGGGGGGAACAGTCTAGGTGCAGATATCCTGTGGCTGGAACGTACCAACTTGAGGGGGGAGTCTAGTAGAGCGGTTTGACAGCAATTATGGGCCTTTTTTACAACATCAGTCAGCTAAGCCAGCAGAGAAACATGTTAGGCTCAAGCTAACCTCCAATTTCCACATGCTCCACTGGACTATAGTCCAGGATCACAGCTCTTTGCTCTGACAGAAGGTGAGCGACCACAAGCTGACTGTATGTCTGGAGTGCTGCATATGCAGCCCTGAGTCACTCCAGACTCCACATCACAGGAGAACTACTAGCTCATCTGGGAGTAGTATAAAAACAGTGGATCATTTTGGCTTCCTGGGTAGGGATGAGTGTTGAAAACCGGTACTGACATGGTACTGGTACCAACACATCCGATGCCTACTGGATACCCATTGTACAGAATTACAACACAGATATCAATCCTTCATTCTGATACCATGCCATCCAATAAAAGGCAAGAATTATGTTGTGGTTGGTTGTTTCCTTTTATAACTCATGTTTGACTGGCCCTGTTTAACGAAAGTACAGCAAACTATTTATGATACCCAGACAGCTTTTATTTTCATGTTGATATTTGGCTCTGAGCACCAACAAGCTGCAGTCTAGTTTCACAGAGTTGTTAGGATGACTGCAAATCTAAGTTATAGTAGTCATTAAAGCAGCAGATAGCGCTGAGAGCACCACGGAAAGCAACAGACCCCCCAACATGATGATATGATAGTTAAGGGAAAGGGTTAGTTGTATACAGCTAATGAGTTGTTGTGTCTGACTGAGCCGCAGCGACGCTTCTGTCTGAACCAGACGTCATATCTCATCCAAACAGGTGCAGAGAGCAGCACTGAAAGCTTTCTGTGACAGAAAAAAATGTTCTCACTCTACTCCCGGTTTGTTTCGGCATGGCTTTCCGATCATGGCGGTGGGCTTGTCTATGTTCTCCGCTGTTAGCTGTTAGCTTGGATGTCGCTGTAAGACTGCTGCACCGTTGTTGAATCCAGAGCACAGCAGTAGCGTCGGCTGCTCTCCTCCCCTCGATTGCTTTCATGCTGCATGAGTAACACACACACAAACACGACGCTCACGCACACACCTACACTTAAACGCACGCTAACATGTCGGTAGTGTAGACTTCAGGCTTCTATCTGTTAAGGGAAAAAGTTTCAAAATACTGGAGGATAAACAGCAGAACTTTCTCCTTTTATAGCTCCTCTCTGACCACAGAGGATCAGCACTGTGTGTGTGCACTCCAGCTGTGTGTGTCTGTGTCGCCTGCATGAGCCAGGGGTGTGTGCTATGTAAAAAAAAAATAGTTGGTAAATATTCCCTAGATTCTATATGTTTATTGGGAACAAATAAATGTTAATGTCCACATTTGCGTTGTTAAGAGAACGTTATTTAAATGTTTAGCACGTCTTTATTGGCAGGGAATATGATACATGTGCTGTTTATAGATAATTAACAGATATAAAAAAGGACAGGAACACTAAAGTAGAAATTCAGATTAATTGTACACATATAAAGACCCTTACACACCCGTCTGAGGAGAATTAGAAATTTTTATGAAACCTGCTGCAGTTTTAATTTTATTTTAGAATAAACACTGCAATAACAGTTAGTGATTTAATTTTAGTATAAACTTACTACCATTAAAGGCTTACATCTGACAAAACAATAAATCTCCAGTGACACAGTCTGTCTCTATCAGTGAAGTCTGACACATGTCTCTGTAGAGTGTCATGTGTACACAGAGAAGAGCTTTATTAAGAGGACAGACAGAGAGAGAGAGAGGACAGCATGTAGCTATGGATATTCAAGAAGCCACAATGAATTTGGCTAAAAAAATAACAATAATGACAAAATTACTCTGCCAGTCAGGCATTTCAACAGGCATCCCAGATAGTTGTGGCCAGCCATATACTAGGTTTATACCTAGTCTTGTTATTTTATGATTCCAGCTTGATTTGTTTTTACTCTGCCTTAGCTGTCATTCTAACTTACCTTTATATTGATTTTGCTTTGAAATAAATTACCTACAGTTTGGAGTTTTACATGTGAATCTATTGTGTGCAAATCTGACACGCCAAATAGACTTTTTCCTATGTCCACTGCATGGATGGATTTCACACTGATCTGGGAAAGCTCCCATAAAGCACGTGAGAAGAACAGGACTCTAATAAAAAATCTCTGGGAGATGATTGGAGGAACTTTCTGTATGTCACATTCATGACGGGCCAACAAGACAACAACGCGTGCTTTTCTTGATCTGACAGCCTGCCAATGCCGTAAATTGTTGATGGTGGAGTTTCTTGGTGAATAAAATTCATGCCAAGGCTAGTCGGGAGAAGTGCAAAAACATCCTCTCTGTTGGGACAAGCTTTTGGTGTGGCTCTTTTCTCTTGTTTTGAAAAAGTTCCGATTAAACTGATGCCTTTGTACAGCCTCATCCAAGCTAAAAGCTAGCATGGCAGCAGCCATTGGAGATGTAGGCCCCACCTGTAATTATCGCAAACTCATGCTGAAGCAGGTCAGCAGAAGAGCAAAAACATCTTTCCCATCATGAAAAGCGTTCAGTGTTGCTCTGGAGCCATGTTGTTATAAAGAGATGTTGTCCAGTTCTGACAAAACAGAAGAAGAGCGGAAACATCTTTCTCATCATGAAAAGCTTTTAGAGTTGTTTAATTCTTTCTTTCATGCAGAAACATGGGGAAGTTCTGTTAAAAAATTGATGCCATGCTAAAGCTATATCCAAGCTAATCACTGTGCTGGAGGCAACCATTGCAAACAGCTATGGGTACAACTAAACCCCTCCCATAGCTACTGCCTTGTTCTTCTCAAATGAGGCTGATTGGTCCAAACAGAGTTTGGTAGGCCTGGGTTCAAAAGATTGATTCTCCGATTCAGATCGATTCTTTTTTAAAAATCCGATATCGATCCATTAAATCCAAAGATTGATCTTTTAATATACGCCATTTTTTCCTCTCCTGCTGGCTCCTCGCGCTACCAGTCTCAGACTTACATCACTCATGCATCCTGAAAGTTGACTGGCACTCGCTTCTTAAAGCATTTAGACTTTAATTCAAGGTTTAATTCTCACGCCCAATCATCTAATTTTGGATATCTGGGCGCGTTATCAATACAAGCTGAATATCTCTTCCTCAAACATAAACTTCCGCCGATGCAGCATGAGCAGGTGGAGAGCGCTAAGCTGCTGCTGCTGCTACAGACCGGGCAGACTAACACACACAATAGTGATCATCTGAGATGCTACATTTAAAAGGAGCAATCCCCAACTGATTTGTGAAGACCCCGTATATGTTGCTCCATATAGTGTGCTTAATTTTACGACCCCCTATTCCTCCGTTTCACACGCAAATTACGCACGGTCCCCCTGTTTACAGCAGGGAATGACGGAGCACTCAGTCAGTCAGAAAGATATGAGTAACAAACTCACATCTCATGTAGATTTTCTGTTAAATTAGCATAATATAACATTCACATTAACATACAATGTACATAATATGCTAGATAAAATGATGCATATTTCTTTTTATGAGCGCTGTGGGTCTTTTAATTAAAGAACATAGGTGTCTGTATATAGTACACATCTCATAGACACCAGACAGAAGGATAGACATTAAAGCACCACACTGTATATACTATATCTGAAAGTGTGACTATCACTACTACTCAAATCGATTCAGGAAAACAGTGGCAATACCCAGCCCTAGAGTCTGGCTCTGCTCAAAAGTTGTGAATTTGATTTTTTCAAGATGGATTTGCCTGATGACAGAGACGGAGTCTGGCACATCCGTCTGCTTTGTAAGGTTAATTGTGTGCTTTACTGATTTCTATAATAGAATGCACAACAAAAATCAAAATAATATGGTGTATAAATCATATTAATCTGAATATTCTGGCATGTTAACATAGTCAAACCTATTAAAATGTTAAAAACACTGGATAAATTCTACAGTTACCAAGACTTTTGCAGTATGCACTTATGCAGATTTTTGCACCTGATAGAAAAATCTTAACACCTCATCCTCAGTTAGTCTTCAGCCCGAGGTCAAAGCTGATATTTGAATTTTATAGTGCTGTTTGTCCCAGCTCTGTGCCGGCTAGATTTATTGGAATGCCTCACCACTCGTTACAGTGTGCTTTCACACTTCCAAGGACATAAGAAGACAGAGTTGGTAATGATACATGCCTTGTCTCACAGCAAGCAGACAGGAAGGAGATTTCACTGACTTTCCAGCTCTGATGCAATGTCTTATTCATTACAAGGCGCTTGCAGCCTTTGGAGAGGCCTGCCTTTTATTTCTTTATTCTCCAAGCCTCAAGGGAAATGTACATCTGATATGGACTGGAATTGGAATTAATTTCTTTTTGCAAGAGCTGACTATCTTGTGCATTGGTGTGTTCTGGATTGGCATGCCTGTAATGCACTAAAATGGTAAAGCTCCCTATGGAAGCAGGTGTGCACAGATAGAAACTATTCCCTGGTGTTGCCCTTGTACTGTGTGTTTGATTCTCTCTTGTTTTTTGCTCTTTCATCCCCCTCTCTTTGGTACATGGTGTGTACCCCATTCTTCCATCCCCATCTCTGTTTGTTCGGATAACGAGCATAGCGGCGCACACGGCCTGCCCACAGAGAGAGAGAGAGAGCGACAGAGACAGAGTGAAAAGAGAAAGCCACGAGAAAGAGAGAGAACACTCAGTTTTCATAGGAGACTCCTTGTGTTCCACTTTTGCCATAATGGCCTATTTGAGCACAACAATCTCTCTCCAACACCTCGCCTCAGATGCCTGGTTTATTTTAGAACATGCAGGGTATGCTTCCCCAGATGCAGTTAATGTGTGCATGTGTTTAAATGTGAGTATGTGTGTGTTTTTCCAACTATGTGGAAGGCACTCATCTGTCAGCCCAGCGGGGTTTCTATGGGAACAACACAGGGCCCACAGGAGTAATGAAGATGCTCTGAATTGTTGCAAGTGACCTTGAAAAATCAGGAGAAGCCTTGTGTGCAGGTAAGATGCACAAGATGTTGTCCACTGCACACAGTCTTAGATATCTTGGAATATCCCCTCCAGTGACATGCCTTTTTTTGCTTTTCAAGACAGAAAGTTGGAGTACTTCAAATTCTTTAGAATTTTCTGAGTCGTGTCATCTCATCCCTTTGGGAGCTGTTCAGTCAAAAGGAGCAGATGCTTTCTTCAAATATTCAAAATCCTTCTTCCATCACATCTGAGGACACGCTTCAACCACAGACGTAACATGGATCATCAGAGAGCTGCTTTTTAAACTTCGCCTCAATCAAAGGCTGTTCCAGTGGCACAGGAGCCAGGTGGAGGCTCTTTCTGTAAAATAAGTGTCATTAACTGATCACGTTAAGCAGCCTAAATTCACAAGCTGCAGCTGTAGTCTTAAATGGAGAGAAACTGCTGATAACTACAGGAGTGTATGTGTGGGTGTGTGTGTGTGTGTGTGTGTGTATGTGCTATTCTGTCTTCCTGTAGTGGAGCTAGTGGGGTAGCAGTTTAATCCTACTTACCACAGCGTCTTCCTGCTTTCACGGGAAGGTGTTGTTTACAAAAAGAAAGAAGCTCAGCTGAAACTCCTGGAGGTTGAAATGAAGTCACATTAACCTGAGATCACTGTCCTTCAATGAGTCATTTTGTACATGCACTCCTGAGGATTTCATAATGTATAAAAGTCATAAACAGTATTTCACAGAACAAGCTCTTTGAAGCTATATCCTACTAACCTTGTGAAGCAAATGCATTGGCCTGTTTCCATGTTTCTCACTGGCGAGTCCATCTTGCAAAGCTCTCGTCTGAACAGTTTGGGCCCGGATAGAAGTGACAGGACCAATCAGCTTTGAGGGGCAGGACTTTCAGAATTGGCATAGTTGTGACGTAAGCAAGCAGCAACAAGAAGCTGGTGCAAGACATTAGCGTGAATGCTGCTTTAGTGTCAGTTTAATCAGAACTTGACGACATTTCTTCATTAAAAGTAGAACAAAAAACAGCAGTGAGTTGTTTTCTATTCAAAAACGAAAAAATTCATATACTGACATGTCTACAGACACCATTGTTCGTGTTATGCAGCTCTCTATGGAGTTTACTCCTCGGTAGCGGCTACGACGTCACATGTTATGTTGCTCTGATTGGCCCCTTGAGATGTGACAGACAGAACACTCATCCAATCACCCTCTGAGATTTTTTTTCAAAGGTTCTGCCCTTTCCCAAACACTGGCTATGGGAGGTTTTCCATTTGAATCAGTGAAACAAATCCATCAGGCGTGTCAGGTTAGTATCCTACCTCAAAGTCATGGTTTTAAACTGAAGGTCTTTTCCCACCAAGGACAAAGCAAATGAACCAAACGAAACATAAATAATTTAGAGGAAAATTTTCAAGCACCTCTCTACACACACATCAGGAGTGTCATGATTTTCAGATTAACCGTACACATTCTTGAAAACATTCATGTTGCCAAGGTCTGCAGTGTGTTTTGCACCACCCTCTGGTAAACTGAGGTACTGTACATTGGTAGGACATACTTTTCATTTATTCTGTAAATGAATAATATTAGTAATATAAAATGTGCACTCGAGCTCACTGTGAGGGGGGGCTCATTTTTGTGTTACTGATCAGAGGAGTAACTTCAGGGAGCTGACTGACTCAGACAGGTGACAAGCTGTATGTCTGAGGTAAGAGGAAACTTTGGTGTTAAATCATTGGAGTAAAGTCCTGTTTGGTTGCAAAATTCAGTCCACATGGATATTTCAGGCAACATGTGTCACTACACCAAATAAAAATCGCAATATAGACAGCATTAACTTTGCACTGTCTGGAGACAAATATTAATATGCCAAGAAGAAAACATTATGTATTATAGAAGGGGATTTTTTTTGCTTCTCTGTCTGCCTCAAGACTCTGATACCCTGGGCAACAATTAGCCATTGTTAACCATGGTTTAAAAAGTATTAGCCACAACTTTGCAAAATAATTTTGTGCCAATAATTGCACAAATTGCACAAATTCCCCTTTCTCAAACTTTCAGAAAATGTGTGAAGAATCAAGCCATACCCCTCTTGATGTCGTGGGGAGTTAGCACCGCCCCCAGGTTCGGTTGACCCTCCCTGAAAGTTCTTCCATCCTCTCCTGAGAGGGGTGTGGTCAGGGGCGGAGTCAGACAGCTCAGTAACATTTAAAGCCACAGACACAGAAACAGCTTGATCTGGGCAGGGCTGAAACAGAGGGGATTTTAGACGTGCAAAAATCCAATACTGAAGTGTTTTTTCAGCAACAAAATTCACAGGCATGTTTTGGGGACGTCTGAGACCAATATAAACTTGTCTTAAAGGGGTAAAGTATGTGACCTTTAACACTTGTGTATCAGGGCAACATTTTATATCATGTTAGAGTCACAGTTATTAGTTAAGTTTCTTTGCATTCATTTGATTCCCAAATCGAGACACTGATAAGAACAACTTTACTTTGTCAACGTGGACCTAAATGCATAATAATACAGTTTTTAAAATTTAAAAATTGCGTTAACCATTAATAAATATTGATATCCAGTGATTATTGCAATTGATTTTTTGATAGCCATAGCATAAATAAACACCGACAACCAAAGTTTAAGACGCAGTTTTTGTGTGTTTCTCTCATATCATGTAATATTTATCCTTAAATACAGAATTTTAGATTCACTGAACTGAAGAGCTGATAAAGTGGATCATGGATATCAGTGAAGCCTGTAAGAGGAACTAAATGGTGAATAAGAATTTTTAAAAAACATAAACAAAAGTGAAGAATGTTAAAGCTCTGACTAGGCTCGCTTTGAACTAAAGGTATAATAGATTGGGATTTTTCATAAATTTTAATTTTTATTTAGTTTTTACCTTTTGTTTTAACTTTTAATTTAGTTTTAATTTTGCAAAAATACTTTGTCTTGGTTTAGTTTTTATCAGTTATAGTTCTTTTTTTTTCAGCAATGTACCTTTAAGTGGCAACACGCAAAAGGGCTCTTTGCTTTTCACTCTAAATATTCAATTTGAATGCTTTTGTAACAGCTGAAGACCTAAAATTATCTCTGGGTGAAGTTTGTTAAATCAAACTACTCTCTCCAGGCTCAGGTCTTCATGTCAGTCAGTCTGCTAGTGTCAAAGACTGAAACGAAGGAGATTTTGTCCCTAATTCTATTTAATTTTAGTGAGCTTTGTAAGCACATAATATAGTTTTAGTTAGTTTTCATTCAATTTGTAAAGCTATTTTTTAACTCTAACCCTATTTTTTATTCATTTTCTGTTAAATGAAATGATTTTTACTTTAAAGTTTTAGTTATTTAGTTAGTTTTAGTTAACTATAATAACCTTAGTTAGAGTCCTTGACACAACCAGAATGACTGGCACCTACACTAGAGTCACACTGTGGTAGTTTTACATCTGCAGTTGTATTCAAACATCATCAAGAATAAAATATGTAAAGAGTAGTGTGGCTGTCACAGAGAAATCAGTTCTGTATACATCTTTAATTCTATTTCTGTGGTTATGTTTTGTTTTCAGATGTATGCACCTTGTTTTGACTGTTACTGACACCTACTGGTGAAACTGGGTAATGACATAAATAATCAGCATGCAGTGTTCACATGATAAATCAAGGGGGGCACATGGACTGTAGCAGTAAGATGCAAAGAAGATGTTTGAGTTGGAGGATTCTGGAAGATAGAAGGACGTAACAACTCCTTCATTTTGGGTCAGAAGGCGAACACAGTATGTGACTATGTTTTTTATTTGTATGAACTTTGTTAGGATTTATTTTGTATATGTGTTTCTCGTGTCTGTATTTTTTACCTTAGTTTATCACAATGCTTGAGGTGGATGGAAGAGTTTTCTGTGGCAAGAAAAGAATAAACATCTGTCATACATCAGTTGGAGCGTGGCTTATCTGAACATAAACTTTAGATCAGTAAGTAGCCTGTTTGAATATGTTTTTAAAAATGTATGATCACTCTGCCCAACATATAACTGGAAAAACTAATGCTAAAAAACAAACTAAAATGAAGCATTTTTACAAAATTAAACTAAACTGAAGTTGAACACAGAAAGTGAAAACGAAATAAAAATAAAAACTTATGAAAAATCCCAAACTATTATAACCTTGTGTCCACACTTCCTTTAACAAAACTCAGTCGTCAGTATGACTGTCCAAACACTGATATGAAGCTAATGTAAACTTAGCACATAAAGTAAGGATATTTGTGTTTGCTAGATTATTTCTTTGCTGTAACAATGCTTCTTGGCAATAAATCTTATACCGTTGGAAAGCCTGTTTATTACCCTTTATTACCCAAATGCATGTTCCTTACAAATGCAGCACCATTTAAAAGGGTAATAAACAGGCTTTCCAACGGTATAAGATTTATTGCCACGAAGCATTGTTACAACAAAGAAATAGAGCGTTTCACACAAGGGGCCCAGTCCCGGATCCGAGTGCGAGCCACAAGTCAGGTTTGTTTTGGTAGTGAGAATGCAAATGGACCGTGCCCGGGTACCGGGCCCGGGCCCACTTGGGGAGGTGGTCTCGGGCGTGGGGATCTGGCTCGGTTCGGATAAGATGTGAATGCAACCGCGCCCGGATATGGGACAGCATGCCGAATCAGCTTTATGACTTCATTCAAAACAACTGGGGCTAATGTGAAAGCACCCATAATCTACCAGACACAAATGTTTTGTGCTGGGTTTAGTAAGCTATATTTACATGTGTTTTTCCTCTCCATGGGAATATGGAGGAGTAATGAAATGATCCCATTGGAAGAGTAACAGATAAGTTTTACATATTTTAATCTCCAAATAGCTCTAATCAGGATTAAAATCTCTTTACCATGCGTGATCCCAGTCTGACAGAAGACACCTGAAGTCGCTCCCACATGGGCTAGGAGGACTGTGGATAGGAGTAGTTTTTCCTGTTCAGTGTGTGAACTATTCCGACCAAAATCATATTTGAACCGGGCTGTAAAGACGTTTATTTCTAATCTAAAAAATCACCGTTATAACCTGGGGTGAGTATGTGACTTGTGCATCCATCACTATCATATCAGTCCCATTTCCTCTCAGTCTTGAAAACGAAACATACAGTACCCTGTGTCAGAGATTTTCCTTATAATTATCCTCCCTTTAGCCTGAAATTTTCTCCCCATTTGTCATTGGTGAAAGATCTCTGATGATGATGTTTTTGTTAATAAAAATTAACATCAGTATGTGAGCACAGAATCAGTGTGTGTTCAATTGTATGTGCGTGTGTTTGCATGAGTACTGACAGGGAAAATGAGGAATCGAGGTCAGCATGAGTGCAGACCTAGTTTGAGAGATTCACGTTCATTTGTTAATGTCAAACAAGCACCACTTAACACTGATCCGAGCTCCTCGCTGTGCTGTTCAGATCAGGCCCTGTGACCCTGTGTGTATAGGTGTGTGTGGGTGTGGATGTCTGTGTAAACTCAGCCTACCTCCACACCAATCAAACCACAGAAGCGTTATTGATCGCGCTGCTCTCGGCTCACCTTCCCACTTGTTTACTTGTTTTAGTGATTAGCCTGACCTCAACCAGCTGAAGGTCGTCACCACCGCTTTCCGATGGAAATAGGGAAAAGAGAGATGTGATGAAAAAGAGGAGGAAAGGGGATGAGGGAACAAGGAGGTGCGAGAAGGAAGTGTGAAATCCCATGATGTGTTCTGCTCAGCAGACGGAGGATTACAGAAACACATCTGAGGGCAGCAGAAGTGAGCTCCCCTCATGTACACATCGATGCTTTTCAAAATGGAATATACAGCACTGGAATCAAATAGAAGAGTTACTGCACAAGCATAACTTGAAAACTGTGGGTTTTTTTCTGAAGTGATTAATATCACTTTTATCCCAGTATTCAGTTTGATAATGCTGCAAAGAGAGGTTAACCTGGCACGCCTGCTGGACTCTTTCACATATCCATTACGTGGATATTTCTCACATTCATCTGGGCATGACAGTGTTTGGGAAGGGAACAATCTTTGGAAAAAGATCTCAGAGGGAGATTGGACCAACCTCAGGTGTGGCATTGTGGGTCTGGGCATACCCACTTGTCTAACAGCCCCACCCTAAATGACTGGGATGTAGGAGTAGACTTTCTTTGCTTATACTTTCATTGATTTAAATTATTTACATAGTTATTTAGGTGCTATGTATCATCTAAAACACCCTTTTAAAAACATTGAACTTATAATAATGCAGCTATCAAATGTGAAGTCATAACCAGCCAGTCAGGCTTGCAAAACTTGCACGTGTGCAATCACACATTTTCCTGAAATGAGCATCAGCTGATCCATGAGGGACAGAGAGACAGCTGCATGTGAAATGGAGAGACTCTCCATTTCACACCACTCTCCATGCTCTCACCAGGTTAAAGTCAGACCACTAAAGGTTTTATCACCACCTTTCTCTCACTGAGCTCATCCAGAGTGGCTGACACTGCAACTGCTGCAATAGTCTGATCTGATTGTATAAATAGAATACTTCATAATGACACAAAAAAGTGACAGAACATTTAAAGAATACATTAGTAAGTGCTGAGTGTTGCTATTTAATGTGATGTTTTTTCACAGGAAGCAAAATTTAATGTTTCTATTTCTGATGAAACAAACTGGTTCTGTACCAGTCAGCATGTAGCTGCGTACACAGCTGTGTCAGTGCATTTGTCTTGCTAGCTTACTGAGCTATTTAAGATAGCAGAAAAGACGTCACTGCTTTGTGGAATTATCCACCACATGTTGGACAAAAAAGATAAGTTCAAGAGCTTGTATTGTGTTGTTTTCATTGAAAGAGTCCCTATGAGACATGCAGCTGACTGAAAACCATGACCTGGACAAATGAGAACCTACAAACAAACACCGTATTAATCACTGCGATGGTCCTAAAACATACGAGACATCCTGGTTCAAACCACAGTAGCGAAAGGAAGGATGACAGTCCAAAAAGTCTTTGACAAAACATTCTGTTTATCTCTGTCTTCTTCTCATGATCAAACCGTCTCTATGGTGTCACTGAGTTGCTCTGTCTATCCATAGACTCGGTCTGCACTGCTACTCTGTCTGCTTCTGCAAGCTCAGTCATAGCAAAGGATTTGATAGGCCAAGTGGCGTCACATTTGACAATCTAAACATTAAGGCTAAGAAAAGCTGACTAAAACAGATTCACATCTGGTGTCAGTGAAAGCTGCTTGGTTTCAAATGAAAACACATGGAATTAATGTGTTAATCCTCTATAATACCCTGGGGACTGGCCCTTATTTGTTGGTGTGGACCACAACCTCCACCATTATGCAGGGCCAGTCTTTTTTAGAGGAAATATGTCAGTCAGTCTTTGTGTCACTCTATATCCCTCTGCCCAGTTCTACCAGCTCTGCTTGTTGCCAGTTTATAACCAACAAATGGAATGAGAAGTTAAAGAGCCTAATTTTGGTGAGACAAAAATACTTTAACATTTCACCAAATATGAATTAAATAAACGCAGAGTTGTGTTATAGTACTCAAGAACAGTCCTGGTCTTGAGACCCCATTTTGAATGCGTTGGTCTTGTCTCAGAATCAAGGGCATTGTTACTTCTTGTCTCGCTCTCAGACTGGCCAGATCTGAGATTTTCCATCAAGACTGGTCAAGACCACCACTTGTGGGCTATTCTTTGAATGGTTCCTGATTATCAATGTTGTGATTTGACTTTAAACAGCTGCCGCCAGGTCACTGGTTGTTATGCCTCCTTAGAAATAAGTATCAATGTGTCAGACACCTGCAAAAACACAGATCTTAAGAAACCAGTCCATCTTATTTCTAGTCAGAAACACCTTTAAGGGGCACAGCTGGCCTGGTGGTTTAAGGTGCTCCCCATGTTCGTAGTCGGCCAGCCTGTGGCACTTTTCCACATCCCAGCTCCCTCATCCCTGTTTCCAATTCTGTCCACTGTTGTCCTCTGTCCATAAAGGCATAAAAAGCGCAAAAGTAAGTCTTCAAAAAATAAATGCCTCTCAAACACTTATTTTAGGCCTCATTCACCTGACAAATCTAGATAAACATCTAAAGAATAAGATCACAGGTTCAAGTGGTCAGGATGAGATTCCTCAGGAGGGTGTCTGGGCTTATAAGAGACAGGGTGGACATCCGGAGGGATCTCGAAGTAGAGCCACTGCTCCTTTGCATCGAAAAGAGCCAGTTGAGGTGGTACAGGCATCTGCTCAGGATGCCTCCTGGTCACCTCCCTGCAGAGGTCTTCCGGGCACGTCCAACTGGAAGGAGACTGGGAGGGGAAAATGTTGCTGGGGAGAGAGATGTCCAGGGTGACTCGCTTGGTCTTGTGCCACCGCTACCTGACCCTTTTTAAGGTCTTGGTCTTGTCCCTGTCTCAGCTTGTCTCTGTCTTGATCCCCATAAGTCTTGGTCTTGTATTTGTCAGGGTCTCATGCGGAGTACATGCTGAAAGCTCCATCACAGATGTGTTTTTAAAATTACCTAAATCATTGCCCTGATGCATCTTCAGGGTCTGATCAGAGCTCTAAAAAAGGACAGTATCTCAGGATGGTTTGCATTGTTTTTAAAATTATTCTGTAATGAAAGATGGGATCAAATCAGACACTACAATTCATCTCCTAAAAGACGCACTGAGTCCTGCTTCCACAACGTTCACACGCTTGTTCTGCTGTTTCTCCTCACAGCTGAGATTCATCTCTTCTTGTCGGCAGACAAGAGCTCCTGCCTGACATCCGAAAGTCAAATCGGGGAGGCAGTGTGAATTTATAGCACCTCATCTGGTCGCAATAGGACACTTAATATGGAAGCCCCTCTCTGAGATGACAAGTATTTTACATAATAGCTTTGACTGGTCCAGCATTAACTAGAGAATGTGTGCGCAAAGTGTATATCAAACTGGGCAGTTACATTAGAGGTGAAGAGATTTCGTTTTCTTTTTTATACAAAAAAATATTAAATGATTAAAACATCAGTTTTTGAGGAAAAAGGGCCAGATGGAGGCCAATCAGCAGCTCTGCTTCAAGCTGTTCTTGTAACAAGTGTACTTATGGATGGCCTCAAGGTTGATTAGGATGAGTGAGGAAGCTTCTTATTCATTCCATGATTATTCCAGCATGCTGTGAACATACATGAGATTGCCTCTGATTGACACTTAGAGTATGCTGTAACCCTCTGAGCACAGAGATACACCAGACCAGCAGCGAGGATTGCAACCATCACACAACAACAGTTCATGAATGTGGAAGATTATTTACTTTGCAAATCTGGTTCTATTAAAAAGGAACGCAGCATTTATTTTTACTGTTCGCCTCAAATATGACAAACTAGAAGACTCTATAGTAACAAACTAAACTGCTTAAAAGTTCAAAAAAAAAAAAAAAAAACACACACACACACACACACACACACCCCCACACACATGAAAAATGAAAAAACTTTTTAAAAAAAAAAAACACATTTTCCTAAACACAGAGATGCCATGGCTGTATCCCTCAGAACTGTGATTGTAAAAAAGTTGCACAGGATTATTTCAAGCCACCAAAAAAAAGATATTTTGAGTATGTTCTTAACTTCATTTTTGAAATGCACTCATCTTTATGAACTGTGGTAAAAACTGAAATAAAATGAAATTGTGCTCAATTTGCAAAAAGACAGCATCTTTATAAAAAATACACTATTTACAGTAATGCAATCAAATCTCTAAGTGTGCCAGATACTTTAGAGCAGGGCTGTCCAAATGGCCCTTCTTTTCATTGAAGGGCCAAAACCGAATTGGAGTGGAGGGTTGCGGGCCAAAACTAAACATTCATGTTGCAGTGCATGAAATTAAATATGCCTATAGCATAACTGTGCAGGATAATAACTCATGCAAAGTAATTTTGAAAATGAGTAGCACTATTCTTTATTGTGTTTCACAACATGAAATTACTGAACATCCATATGGCACAAATACTAATGGGGCATACTGCCTTGAAATCAATTTCAGTAAAAAAGTACTCATGTTCCCAACTATTTTGAAACTTTCTTTTATCAGTGTGCCACTGCCTCACACGCTTCATTTCTGCCATGACCCCAGTTTGACCCCAGCATCTTCTCACTGACTCACTCTCTGGTCATGGGCTTCCAGATCTGAGCTGACGGGGGCTCAACAGCGCCACCCTACCCCCAATTTAACACAGTGTTAGTTTGTGGTCAGGAGGGGAACAATAAATAAATATTGAAAGAAATATTTAGACTGCTGGCGGTGGGAAAATAATAATTAAAAAAATAAAAAACTCGAACATGGGCATCGGCTAAAAATATTCGCTCGTGGGCCAAAGTTGGCCCGCAAGCCCCAAATTGGACAGCCCTGCTTTAGAGCATACATGTGTTTGCAGAAGACCATGTTGAAACAATAACAAGTGTGACTTGTGACCCGAAGAAAACTACACATATATAGCCTGGATTATATGACACTATTGTTTTTGATGTGAGCGTTTTGTACTACATTTCTGCAAAAGAAGGGTATTTCTAGAAGGAAGGAGTACTCTGGAAACAATGAATGTGTGATATGTTAGTGTTACTCCTCTGGTTTTACATGCAAAAAGAATTATTGCTCTTTCTTTTGGTTACAATTCTACCAGCGGTTAAAATGCAAATGGGAGGTTTTAGAGGGTTAAGAGGGTCGCGGACCCCAAACTTCATAGCTTAGCCATGATGCAGCAAATTTCAGGATACCAGAGAATAGAGCAAAAGGAACTGTAACAACTTTAAGGCACAAATAATTATATAATAGCAAAATAATGGTGAAAAGTAGCCAAATGGGCCGAAATAAGTGGGGAAAAGAGGTTAAAGAGTGGCAAAATGGACTAAAAGAGGCAAAAAATAGAATAGAGCAGCAAATAAGGGTTATGAATAGAGAAAGTGGCACAATGACTGTAAAAATGGTGAAAAGCAGTTAAAAAATGACAGCTAAAGTTGTGAAAAGTGGTTAAAAGGTGACAAAAATTGGCTAAATTTTTGGTTTGATGTGGAAATAAATGTGGCAAAATTGACAGTGGCAGGAAAGAAAAGGGTTAAGAAGTAGTGCAAATAAATGATTTGAACATCAGAAACCCAATCATGGCTTGACACACCTTTACGCCCTAAAAAAGAAGTAACTGTTAGCCAGGATGCTAGCACCAGAGCTACTGATCCAACATGCATGCATTGACACTATATCACAGCTGGGGAGGGTCCATAAGCTGAGATCTTCAGGGCCCTCCCCAGTTGTGATAATGCATGTCAATTCTGAGGGCAGGCCTAATGAGGTATAGTCAAGTATGGAAAATGATTTAGTTTAAGCCAGTACTGCCAGCACTGGAGAAAGGATCAGCCTAATTTAAATTTCTTACCAGGGGTAGATCAAGTACATTTTACTCATATACAGTTACTCTGATTAAACATTACAACAGCAGAAGAATCAATGTTTGATAAATCTACTAAGATAGAAGAAATTATTTACCCTACTCTGAATACTTGAGGAGATGGAGCTGAAAGTCATATATGCAGTTCCTTCTTCTACAAAATAACATGATTGTTCATCAGACTGAAAATACCCCTTTAGTACAAAGTGCAATGCCAGAGGATTGTGGATGCTGTGTATTTCATTCTCTCTGTGTGCTTCTAACTGTCGTATGGAATCATAAGCCAAGTTTCACAAACTTGATAGAATGTTAGGACCTCATCTTTTACTTTTTTAGTTTTCTTTTCCTTTGGATGCTTTGGAAATAAAGCAGTAAAACTTAAATGACTCTGTAAAAGGAAACTCATCAAAGTACGCTAAAATGCTTCTCCATTTCCATTTCAAATGTGAATAACTGTGGTTCACGACTTTAACATGCCATCCTAATACACTATATCTTCAAAAGTATTCAGTCACCCACTGAAATAATTGAAATCAGGTGTTCCAATCACTTCCATGGCCACAGGTGTATAAAATCAAGCACCTAGGCATGCAGACTGTTTCTACAAACATTTGTAAAAGAATAGGTCGCTCTGAAGAGCTCAGTGAATTCCAGTGTGGTACTGTGATAGGATGCCACCTGTGCAACAAGTCCAGTGGTAAATTTCCTGGCTCCTAAATATTCCACAGTGGAGTGACCAATCCCACTTCTCCATCTGGCAATCTGATGGACCAGTCTGGGTTTGGCAGTTGCCAGGAGAACGGTACCTGTCTGACTGCACTGTGCCAAAAGTTTGGTGGAGGGGGGATAATGATGTGGGGTTGTTTTTCAGGAGCTGGGCTTGGTCCCTTAGTTCCAGTGAAAGGAACTCTGAATGCTTCAGCATACCAAGAGATTTTGGACAATTCAATGATCCCAACTTTGTGGGAACAGTTTGGGGATGGCCCCTTCCTGTTCAACATGACTGTGCACCAGTGCACAAAGCAAGGTCCATAAAGACATGGATGAGAGAGTTTGGTGTGGATGGACTTGTCTGGCCTGCACAGAGTCCTGACCTCAACCCGATAGAACACCTTTGGGATGAATTACAGTGGAGACTGAGAGCCAGGCCTTCTCGTCCAACATCAGTGTGTGACCTCACAAATGTGCTTCTGGTAGAATGGTCAAAATTCCCATAAACACACTCCTAAACCTTGTGGAAAGCCTTCCCAGAAGAGTTGAAGCTGTTATAGCTGCAAAGGGTGGACCGAGGTCATATTAAACCCTATGGATTAAGAATGGGATATCATTTAATTTCATATGCGAATCAAGGCAGCTGAGCAAATACTTTTGGCAATATAGTGTATCTAAGGCAAAACACTCTGGGTTGTTTCTATTTCTTAAACCAATCACAGTAGTCTGGTCACAGCTCAGGATGCAGCAATGCTGACCTTTTAACATTGTTTCAGAAATGAACTTGTTTTAGCAGGACATTTGTACACATCTTAGGTCTGGCTTTTATTTTCATGACAGCTAATAAAGAAAGTGCACTGAAATGACATTTTTAGCAGCTAGTACTTGTTATAGCTCCAGCACCAGATAAAAAGCAGGAAAAATGGTGAAAACAGGGGAATCTGAGGACGTGCAAAGCAAGGCCTGCTGCCTGCACGTCCTCAGTGAAAGTGATGTGAGAGGACACTACATTTTTGTCGGGACACAGCTTTAGCTTGGCTGCAGTTCAGTAAACCCGTGGAGCCTGAAGTGAAGAGGCAGGATGAATTGCAGCCTTCTCAGAATAATGTTTTATTCTGTGACTAAAATGTCATTACATATGAAAGAGTGCCACAATTTAGCCTTCAAGTTATTTCAAAGCCTCACTGATGTGTCGTTTTTACATATGCACTCTTGAAAATGTCTAGAGTTGAAGGTAAAGGGCTCTTTAAATCCTCCTGATCTGATTGTTCACACATGCCTCTCACTATTCCAGTCACACAGAGGGAGGGGTCAGGTGGTCCCCAGAGATAAGGCATGGCGTTGAAGTATGATACAGAAGTGGTCAAATAACAGAGTCCACCATCGAATGCTTATTTGACAGAATCTCTCAAAAAGGCAGAGAAGAACATGCTGGTGAATGGGAACAGGATGAAGCAGTTTAATTCTATGCATGGAGATCACACCTTTAGTGTGCATACAGCCAGTGGATGTGCACAGACTGCAAAGAATAAATATCTCCACCTTCTCCCACTCGTTGCAGTGAATTCTCCTTCCTGATTTTATCTTACTGTATTCTCACATCAGCTCGGTTAAACTTCAGAGGAAATTCTACTAAGGGCCTGGCTGCAGCACTTCAGAATTTTACTGAGATGGAATCACACCCTGTGTAAAAATATTACCAAATCTGTTTATTTGGTGATAGCAGAGAGTGTGAAAAAAAATGCGAAAAGGCTCAAATCTTGAAAATTCAACTGGGTAGCAATATGATGCATCCGACAACCATCGCATAATATCTTAAAATCTTTTTTTCTTCTTTCTGAGAAATGACATGAGTCCTCTGAGCCTATGAAGTCATGTCAGCCTGAAAGCTACAGCTCCAGCAGACTACAAAAATATTTCACTGTTTATCCAGGGCCTGAATTTTAGTTTGGGATTATGGAAAATAAAAACAAATTATAGAATTCCATCAGATCTTGCACTCATAAAAAAACAAAAAATCCCTCATAAATTTATATCGCCCCACATGTCCCACAGCAAACATTTGCACAGCTCCGTCTGTTGGTAAACATTGTGAGCAACAGTTTGGCTCACTTGTGCACCAGCTCCCTATCTTCCCCTCTCCTCATCTCACTTGCAGTATCATTAATGCACACACGCATTCTGACAGGCATGCAGTGAATATCAGAGGTGACTGATAATTTCATTACTCACACGACTCTTACTGGACAATTCACCCTGATACGGTCACCACCAGGAAAGGATATGTGCTGATCATTTTAGCATTTTTGTCTTTATCATTGCTCAATAAGAAACTGGACAATATTCCCTATCTGTGGACTCGTCAAAGCGTTGCAGTAACCTCTGCTTCTAGAGATAAGGGAAGAGGTGAGACAGGACAAGCTGTACGTGTGAATAATGTCATGGGCTAAGCCCCGGATTAATAAAGACACAACTTACCAGCCCTACAAAGAAGAGTACTAAAGGAAAACACAGAGGGAGAAAATGACTGGTTTTCATGGCAAGAGATACAAATTGGGTCAGCTCACCTGTTCTTTCTAGAAGGTTTTGCAGTGAGTAGCGAGTCCAAGCTTTGTTGGAGTTCTGTTTGTATTTGGTTGGGTTTTAACATTATATTAGGCTAATGATATATTGATACTTACGTTGAGTCTGGTAATGTCTTTTCTCTTTGAGGGAGGATGGATGGATGGACGGATGGATGGATGGACGGATGGATGGATGGATGGATGGATGTATGGATGGGGGATGAATGGAGGGAGGGAGGGATGGATGGATGGATGATGGAGGGAGTGAGGGAGGGATGGATGGATGGATGAAGGGATGGATGGAGGGAGGAAGGGAGGGAGGGAGGGAGGGATGGATGGATGGATGGATGGATGGATGGATGGATGGAGGGAGGGAGGGAGGGAGGAAGGGGGGGGTGGATGATGGATGGATGGATGGATGGAGGTAGGGAAGGTTGTATGGGTGGATGGATGGAGGGAGGGAGGAGGAGGAGGAGGAGGGATGGATGGATGGATGGATGGATGGAGAGAGGGAGGGAGGGAGGGATGGATGGAGGGATGGAGGGAGGGAGGGAGGGAGGGATGGATGGAGGGATGGAGGGATGTATGGATGGATGGTTGGATGGAGGTAGGGTGGGAGGGATGAATGGATGGATGGATGGAGGGATGGAGGGATGGATGGATGGATGGAGGGAGGGAGGGAGGGCTGGATGGATGGAGGGATGGATGGATGGATGGATGGATGGAGGGATGGAGGGATGGATGGATGGATGGATGGATGGAGGGAGGGAGGGAGGGATGGATGGATGGATGGAGGGATGGATGGATGGATGGATGGATGGAGGGAGGGAGGGAGGGATGGATGAAGGGGGGGTAAATGGATGGATGGATGGAGGGAGGGAGGGATGGATGAAGGGGGGGTAAATGGATGGATGGATGGCTGACACAGGGATGGATGGATCGACTGTGTGACATTTTAAGGGGAAACCCCCATTCAAAATAGAAATTTGGCCCTGAATAATCCTTGTTTGAAAATTTGTTCTCATGTGATATTATGTCTACACTGTAAAAAAAATATCACTTGATTAATGATGATTGAATAAATTATGAAGTACTGGATGGACTTTTGATTTTTCAAGAAGTTGATACAACACATTGTACTGATTTTCTTAAACTATGTTATCACACATCCAGTGAACATATAGATTTAGGTTGAGTAAAAATTGTCTTGGGGCTCAACTTTAATAGTAGACATAACTACTTTAGTAGAGCCAACTGAAATATATGTTAGTACTAGATTTTTGTTTTTAGTTATGAATATGTTGTGCCAAGTAAATAGCAACATGAAGTCTTATGTTAGGCCCTTCAGCTCCAAAATCTCTGTAACTTGTTACTTAATTATTGACATCGGGGCCTCATATGTGCTTTTACAGCAATTTTTATTGTATCAGCTTTACTTTTCATTGGTCATGTGACTAAATGTAGTTGATGTAGATGTCTGAGTAAAAAACAGTGATGTTTTTGATGATAGTTCATTCATTTATATAAAAACATGATAATTCTTACAAACTATCACACAGGCTCTTTTTATTCTTGATATCATTTAAATGGTGTTTTATATATAATTCTTCAGCTTGAGCACATCTTAGAACTTTAGAATGTAATTTTGAGATGTACTTTTCACTGGTGGTGTTTTTAAGACCAGCTGTGATTTCTGGGAATGATATCTGACAGAGGTGCAGACCCCCCACTGGCAGCTGTGCAATGGAGGACATCATATCATCCTCACAGGACTCACACAGCAGCCTCAACTGTCAAATTACTTTCTCAGTCAGATTGGAACAAAAGCTGTTTGACTCAAACTTGAAGGTCATGACTGGAGAATTTATTCATTGTTTCATCTCTGACTGGCACAGAACAATTACTCCTGTATATTCTAATCTTGATATGCATCCATGTACACTTCTGGAGAGCTTCAAAGAGTGCCTTTGAAAAAAAACAAACCCCCAACTCCATAACAAATTAGCATACAAAAGTCTCCCCGCACATGACGTTACACCACACTGAATCTCTTCACATACGGAGCTCTGCCGGATGATTGAAGTCGAGCTCTCCTGAATTTCCTCGGCTTGCCTCTGTGATCAAAGTGGATGAAGGCAGGCGGTTAGCGAGACGGGCCCAGAAGTGAA
Source organism: Cheilinus undulatus (assembly GCF_018320785.1). Taxonomy (NCBI): domain Eukaryota; kingdom Metazoa; phylum Chordata; class Actinopteri; order Labriformes; family Labridae; genus Cheilinus; species Cheilinus undulatus. The sequence continues at coordinate 5,698,860 of NC_054867.1, read as the reverse complement.
GCTGTGCCCGGGGCGCTCTCTGTTCTGAGCATGAGGAAAGACTTCTATGACGCGTAGCCTTCACTGCAGAATATACACAACCTACAAGTCAAATCTGCTCTGTGTGCTGGAGCCTTCAGATCCCAGCTTTCTCCAGTTTTGAAGGAAAATACAGTCTCTCGTTTCTTTGCAGTGCAAACATTACAACACAATATAAATTTCAAACTAGGGTTGATTTATGGAAGGAACATCTTGTGGAATTACTCATGATTCTGGCTATGATCTGTAACATTTAAGCAGGAATCTGTTGGAGCTTACTCTGCATGATGAAACCGATGGTCACCTTGATGTGAAGCCAGACAGGCCTTAAAGGGTAAGTTAACCCTAGAGATTCGATTGAAATGCTCATTTATGCTCTATGTTTGAAGCACATACAGATATGGATAAGGATGTCCTGACTCTGTGTTTATTTCATCCATATTTTTCAAAGCCTATACTGGGCAAACAATGTAGTGAACAGTTCAGCCAGAGCTGCAAAACACAGCGATGAAAAATGATTGTGTGTGTTAGTTAGAAACTACAATGATATTAACTCACTGGGGTACAGAGACAGGCAACTTTGGAAAAACAGCTTAGCAGAGAAGGGATGGAGCAGCAACCAAGGAGATGTAGAGGTCTACAGAGACAGCGATCTTTAAGGGGTTAGTTTTTTTGAAAACCACACCAGATGTATTTAAGTATGCATCTGGCATGATGATTTCATTTATTAAGGCAAAAAGCCATCCAAACCTACCTGGTCCTATATGGTAAAGTCATCACCCCCTAAACCTGATAACTGGTTGTGCTGCCCCTGGTAGCAACAACTGCAAGAAAGGGTGTGTGACAACTGGAAATGAGTCTTTCTCATCACTGTGGAGGAATTTTGGACCCTTTTGGACCCCTCTTTTTGGAGAATTGTTTATATTCAGCCACACTGGAGGGTTTTCAGGCATGAACTGACTGTTTAAGGTAATGTTATAGCATCCCAATTGGTTTTAAGTCCTGACTCTGACAACTCCAAAACCTCCATTCCATTTTTTAAACCATTCAGAAGTGGACTCAGTGTGTTTCAGACGTAGACTGTAGAAAGTATTGGAAAAACCCTGTGTGACATCAGCCGCCTGCTTACAAAAGGTGGACTCAAACAGCTCTTGAAGTCAATCCATTCCATATTGAAATCGCAGTCTCAACCAAACTTTGGATCAAGCTAACGGCCCGCCCTCTAAGCTCGACTTACTGTCAGCTAGCTAAACTTCAGGTTGTCAGAAACGTAGCTTCTGCCTGTTGAGCTATCTGTCAATCAAATGGGACACGTCAATCAGTGTGCAGTGAGGTTTATCGGGAATATAATCTAAACCACCAGTGTCAGACTCAAGGCCTGGGGGCAGCTGGGTCCGGAAAAAGTAAGGAGTAAAAATATGTAGATAAGAAGTCAGGAATGTGAGAAAACAAATACATTTGTGTTTTAATTTTACATTTTCAATTTAGCAATCCCATAGTTTGACCTTTTAGACTCACAATTTAAAATTGTGAATGATCTTTTGACTTTTAATTTCATAATTACAAATTTTATGTCATATTTTGACCTTTTAAATTCATGATTTTGACTTCTTTCTAATATATTTCCGATTAAAAAACATTATATTTCAATTCTAATTTTATGTTTTGAGCTTTTTGAACTAATAGATTTACTTTTCTCAGTTTGTGAGTCTTTAAACTTATCTTTTAAACCTTTTTGAATGTCAAAATCGTTTATCAGCAGTGCGATTTTTTTTTTCCGTATTTTATTACTGGTGAAACAAGGTTGACAGTTTATGGTTTAAAAAGTGACCCTGTTAGGTCCTCAGGTTAGACCTGAATCCAGAATCTGGCCCCTGCTGTGATTAAGTTTGACACCCCTGATCTAAATGATTGTGGTACAAAAAAATTCACAGTGACAGTACAGTGAGGGGACATAAAGACATTAGCTAATGAGACATGTTTGGTTTTTTTGAACCAGGCTGTAAGTCAGTTGAAGTTCCAGTGTAAAAATCGTCTTTTTAACAGGTGATCAGATGGGACTTCCAGTGTTTCTGCAGCCAGCCTCAAGTGGACACTCCCTATATTGCAATTTTTTGTACTTCTGCATTGGCTTCATTTTTCAGGACCGGAGGTTGCAGCTTGGTTTCAGATCATTGTCCTGCTGCTTAACCCAAGTGCACTTGAGTTTGAGGTCATGAACTGATGGTTGGACATTGTCCTTCAGGATTTTCTGGAAAGCAGAATTCTTGGTTCAACCAGTCCCAGACCATTACACTACCACCATGTTTGAGTGGTGGTATGACATTTGTTTTTTTAAGATTTAATTTTTAAGATTTAGAAACAGGGCTGGGACAGTGGGGGAGAGACATGTAGGAAAAGAGCCACAGGATGTAACAGTTCAACTTCTGTCTGGTCAGTCCACAGATTATTTTCCCAGAAGTCTTGGGAATCCTCAAGATGTTTATTTATTTATTTTGTTTGTGGCAAATGTGAGATGAGTTTTGTGTTCTTTTTGGTCACTAGTGGTGTTGGACTTGGAACTCTCCCAGGCTCTTTCTTATAGTTGCATCATGAACTCTAACCTTAACTGAGTCAAGTGAGGCCTGCAGGTCTTTAGATGTTGGTCTAGGTCCTTTTGTGACTTCCTGGGTGAGTCGTGGATGCGCTCTTGGACTCATTTTGGTGGGCAAAAACAGAAATGGCAACTTGAGCTTGTACAGCACTTTTCTAGTCATCTGAGAACTCAGAGCGCTTTTACACTGCAGGTCACACCTACCCATTCACTGATGGCAGAGGTTGCTATGGAGGATTGGCCATTAGTATTAGCTAATTCCATTCATACACTTCCCGCTTACCCACATACACGCCACTGACACAGCAGTGGAGCAAACTGGGGTTAAGTGTCTTGCCCAAGAACACTAACCTGACATGCATGGATTTGTTTCATGTATCCATTTGGAAAACTTCCCATAGACAGTGTTTGGGAAAGGGCAGAGCATTTGAAAAAACCTCAGAGGGTGATTGGATGAATGTTTGTCTGTCACATCTTCACGGGCCAATCGAGGAGTAAACTCCATAGAGAACTGCATAACGTGAACCATGCAACATGTCAGTACACGACTTTTGTCATTTTTTAAAAGAAAAGAACTCAGTGTTGTTCTTTGTTCTTCCTTTAACTAAGAAATGTCGTCAAGTTCTGATAAAGCTAACACTATAGCAGCATCCACGCTAATCTCTTCCGCCATAATTGCACTGGCCTCTTGTCGCTGCTTGCTTACGTCACAACTCCACCCCACTGTACTGCCTCTTACTCCTCACTCTCTTATAGGGCCCAATTTGTTCACATGGGAGCTTTGATGGATTCCTGAATGAGAAACAGGCAAATCCATCTGCTTTGCAAGGTAACAAGAACACACCAACATGTGACTACATGTTGAACCCACAATCTTCTGACTGACTCTTCCGAATGAGCCACAGTTGCCCATAAGCATTCAAATAAGGGAGGAAATACTTTTTCACTGCAATGTAAGCCATTTAGCTCAGAGTAACAATGTGAGATGCAAAAATCTCAATTTGTTTCAGAAATGTTATTTGCAGACTTTCTCCTTCAAAGTCTCCTGTAGGCCAAAACCAGATCTGTCGCCTATTTAAGGCAGGGGGATATGGGGGAAGTCTCTGATTTGTAGAAGATGCCCATCTGAGGATAAGAGTGTTATAGTGACTTACCATAACAATTATACGACATTTATCACCTGCCAGCAGAAAAAAATAAATTGGAGCTGCCATATATTAACCTAAAGAGACTATGCTTATTTCTAATGCAATTATAAATACTTTGCACTGAAATGTCAAGATTTGGACCTGAATAGATGTCAGTCAGAGTAACACAGATAAATATAATTCATCTCTTCCCCTCTAATGCCAGTGCTCATAATGATAGGTAACAGTGTGCCACTTCAAATCTAAACCCTGGCCACTGATGAGCCTCTGTGGCAGGTTTCTCTTCTGTTTCAGACTCTGTTAATGTTTATATTTCTGCTCACATTCAGCCCTAAGAGCATCAGTGAAGTCCAGCAGTCATGTCGGGTGGTAAGGCCTGGCTGGCGCTGAGTTTCAGTTCATCCCAAAGGTTTTTGAGTGGGCTGAGGTCGGGGCTTTTGTAAAGGCCAGTAAAGGTCTACCAACACAGACTGCAGCTGTTTTCTCACATTAAATGGGGACAGTGTCTGCAGAATTAGGTCAGGACATTTTCAAGAGTTGCTTTACACACATCTAATGTGAGACTATCACTACAGAGGCCCCTCAGTTTCAGGAAATACTGCTTTTGTTTGAGATGGGGGATGATCCAAGGACAGAAGCAGCAGCAGGAGGAGTGGGTTATAGCTATGTTTGAGTTCTTCAAATGTATTTGGAAACACAAAAATAAATAGTACAGGACAATTAACAAGCAAATAGAAAAGAAAAAGAGTGGAGAACAGCTACACTCAGCGGCAGGTCATTGATGCTGGAACACATTAACCTGCTCACTGTGGATTCTCCTTTCATACACTGACTCATTTGGACTTTAAAGAGGTCTTTGTTTAAAAGGGTCTAAGGAAAATCATTTTTAACAACCCTGCTCAGGGTATTGTCAAAGTAAACAGGGAAGGATCTAAAACATGCATCTGAAAACAAAAGGTATACTCAGCTATTCACACTGCTGCTCTTTCCAATTTTGGTTTGGTATTAAACAAGATTGCTGAGTCCCTCTCCAATATTCACGCTCATGTCCCTTGAACAAATCAACCCCAGTTCAGCATCCTGAACTGCAAGAGAATACCAAACCCCATCAACTGTGTGGATTAAAGGTGTAGTATGTGGCATTTTGAATAACTGTATAGAAAAAACACCTTATGTTAATATGCATATTACATATAGAACCTTCTTAAAAGATTTAAGTCAAATCCCTTTTGGGTTTGTTGTTATCAGCTTTGAGTTCCCTTGGCTGGAATTGCACTTTAGCTAGATTACATTTTCCTAAAAGGCTCATAAATGTTTGATAGATGATTGTTTAGAGTGGACCCCTTCTCCTCTCACTTTAACCTTGTTGCCATGTGGGGGAAAAAAAGGGATGCTACTGGGGGAATTATAATAGAATAACGTGACAACAGTATAACTGAAGGTACACATTTATTTTTTTGTTTATCACAGGGGTCACTAAATGTTGGACCACGGTTTGGGTCCGGACCCAGACGCCATCAGATATGGACTTACAATCATTAGAAAGACAAACCTAAAAGAGAGTAGACAAATAGACGAGTGAGCTGAGACAAGGAGTTTCGGGCCCCATGATTTCTGCGTAAACGGAATCGCCGAAATGGCCAATAAAACGGAATCTACTATTTGATGCGAAATCAGGTGAATTTGACTGAAATGCTGTGTTTTTTAGAAAGAGGAACATATATCTGAGGAATATGTTCTGGGGGAACATTAAAGCGTGGCACAACGTGTGCCTCACTTCACAAACACTAACCCCGCACCCTCCTAAACAACAACAGCATGTCAGAGCAGCTGCACTGAACACTGGCAAACATCACCTAGCTCAACATGGGGCAGTACAGGGCAACATAATGTTGCACCTTCAAGAAAACTCATCTGTGCTACGAGTTATTTCACCTCTCCACACCAGAGAGTCACGGAGAGAGAGAGAGAGAGAGGAGTGTCTGTGCACGAGGCACACAAGTCACAACTTGAAGACTTACTCACCCCTCAGAGGCTTTAAACTCAAGTCGGATGGACTTGAGTATCTATAATTCCATTATAGATACTGTAGTTCCCTTTGGTTGCTTAACAAGCCAATACGTGTCTGCATTAACTTAGCGGTCTGATATGAGGCAGACAGACAGTCAGTGAGGATGGAGGGAGACAAGGAGAGAACCGTTACAGTCAGGAGTAGAACAATGCAGCATCAAACTGCATGCACTGTTACAGACTGAGAGAGCAAAGAAAAGTTCAGGAAACAGGTTTACTTTCAACCATTTAACTTTAATGTGACCTTCCTATTAAGTCACTATCCCTCTGTTTGAGAGAACAGAAGGATTTCTTCATTTACATTATAAACATCAGTTAGGATGTGATTATACATGTGAATGTGTCTTAAAATGTTGGAAATACCTGAATGTTTTACTGGTTATAATTATTTTGTATCAGGGTTATCCAAACAACGGCTCCTGGGCCAACTGTGGCCTTTTTTCAATAATTTTAAGGTTATTTCTAATTAATTAGTGAACATTTAATTCATTTACATAAACAGGGTACGTTTTTATGGTAAAATTAGTGGGAAGGTTAAAAACGGAATTCCAAGAAATAAAACAGATTTCATAGGGCCCTAAAGGAGAGATTCACAGATGGAGAAATGGGTGAGCTGTAGACAAAGAAAATGTTCATATTTTTCAGTGCAACAAGTTCCTGGAATCCACCCAGATCCACATATCACACTAACTCAAGTTACACTTTATGATGTTCCGGACCTTTGGTTTAATACATTTTTTCTGACTGGACCTCTTTGAATTTTAGTTGATTACCCCTGGTTTATCAGTTAACCTGATGGATGGTTTTGTGTCTCAGGGCTCTTTGGATCACTGAAATCAGTCTAAGACACCTGTGATAATTAGTTTGCCAGGTGAGCCCAATTAAAGGAAAATTACTTAAGAAGGACGTTCCACATTATTAAGCAGGCCACAGGTTTCAGCAATATGGGAAAGAAAAAGGATCTCTGCTGCTGAAAAGCCTCAAATAGTGCAATGCCTTGGACAAGGAATGAAAACATTAGATATTTCACACAAAAAAAAATTAAGTGTGATCATCCTACTGTGAAGAAAGTTCAGAGCACAGACGGTTTTGTGCAGATAAAAACATTACAAAGCAGAAAATAGGTATTTGAAGCTGCTGGTGCCTCTGAAGTCCCACCAACCTCAAGGTGTAGGATCCTCCAGAGGCTTGCGGTCGTGCATAAACCTACTATTCAGCCACCCCTAACCAATACTCACAAGCAGAAACAGTTGCAGTGGGCCCAGAAATACATGAAGACTCATTTTCAAACAGTCTTGTTTACTGATGAGTGCCGTGCAACCCTGGATGGTCCAGATGGAGGAGGAGTGGATGGTTGATGGATGGCCACCATGTCTCAACAAGGCTGTGACGTCAGCAAGGAGGTGGCAGAGTCATGTTTTGGGCAGGATTCATGGGGAGAGAGTTGGTAGGCCCCTTTAGGGTTCCTGAAGGTGTGAAAATGATCTCGGCAAAGTATATAGAGTTTCTGACTGACCACTTTCTTCCATGGTACAAAAAGAAGAACCATGCCTTCTGTAGCAAAATTACCTCAAGGCATGACAATGCACCATCTGAAACTGCAAAGAATACCTCTGTGTCATTGGCTGCTATGGGCATAAAAGGAGAGAAACTCATGGTGTGGCCCCCATCCTCCCCTGACCTCAACCCTACTGAGAACCTTTGGAGCATCCTCAAGCTAAAGATCTATGAGGGTGGGAGGCAGTTCACATCAAAACAGCAGCTCTGGGAGGATATTCTGATATCCTGCAAAGAAATTCAAGGAGAAACTCTCCAAAAACTCACAAGTTCAATGAATAAAAAAAAAATGACAATTAGCAAAGTCTTGCCCCCACAAGGAATTCTACAGTCTCCACAAGGATCACAGCATCCTCAGCAAAGTCCATATAGGTGATGTGGATACCACCAAATGACACTCCATAGTCCACTGCCCCTGCTCCCCTCACTGTCATCCAGTCCATACAGATACTGAAGAGTGTAAAGGCAGAGACGCACCCCTGTCTTAACCCAGAATCAACTGGGAAGAAGACAGAAGTGGGGTTACCACACTTCACAGCACTCTCTGGACCAATATATAAGGCAGACATCAGCTGTACGAACAAACGTGGGATCCAGTAGAGCTCCAGAATCCTCCAGACCGCATCTCTGTCCACTGAGTTAAAGGTCTTCAAGAAGTTAACATAATCAACCTACTAAAGAATTCCTGAAAGCGCTCAATGTGGACCCCAAGTTCCAGGATGCGGTCTACTGTAGACGTCTTAGCTGTAAGGCCCGACTGTTCAGGCCACTGGCAGCACATCATAGATCCTGTTCAGAAGTATCAGGGACCCTCCTGGTACTGAGAGAAGTGTAATGCCCCTGAAGAATCACATGACTCCAAACAACAAACAAATACATTATTATTTCTGTTTATTTGGGTTGAAAAAATGAAGTATTGCTGTCATATTTACATGTAAAGGGACTTCCATGGATCATGCATGAGACTGGGCCATGGAAAGTGCTCCCCTTGTCTTTTTCTCTCTTACAGACACTCAGAGAAATAGTGAAGAAGGGTGGGAAGTTGGAGGAAGTACTTCTCTGTCTAAAAATTGACGCTGGAAGTCACATAATAAGCCTTGAGCAATAGTACAAGAAGCCCTGACAAGCTTAGTCCAAAAACTGAGAAAAAAAGCAGAGAAAAGCTATCCTACCTATAGATTCACTGCTCAGAGTTAAATGTTTTTACCACAACAAGCAAAACAGAAATGTAAAACTTTTGTGTTGATACTTTGCATGAAGTGAACATTCATTAAACTATGTGTAAACATAAGAACGACACAGCTCATTTCTAAACTCTAGAGGTTTGCCATATGTTGTAGAATATTAGCTGTTTCTGTCTGTTTCACTCATTAAAGCATGCTTAGATAATTGGTGTCTGGCTGCTTTCACACCATTTTTGCTGGTGACAGACTGTCAATACGACAGCTAACATAACTAACATTACTGAGGTGAAGCACATCAAAGACAAGAGGGGGCTTAGTGGCTTAGAAATGACACTGTTATATTATAACATCAAAGTTCAGAGAAGTTCTGAATAAATTTGGAGGAGGAGGGAAGAGCACTCAGGGGACCTGTTAACAGAGCAGCTCAGGGACGAGATGGTCCACTGAGGACCAACAGCCATTCACAACTGGGTTTCCCACATCAAATAGGCTGCATCAATTAAAGAGACTGGCAGTGGGTGTAGGAAACGCTTTCTCACCAACTACTAACTTTATTACTCTGTCCAAAAACAACACATTTGTGGCAGGGGGACAGTTTCTTTACTTCCTGTTTACTGGCTCAGCTTATGACTGAAACAGCTGACATCTCAGGGGTGTTTATCAGAGGATTCTCTGACTACTTAGAAGTGGGACAATGAGGTGTCAGACCTTGTAAGCAAAACTTAAGGGGGTTAATCAAAACCAGCCCCTCTCTTTAAAAAAAGAAATGCCTGGCTCAGCCATGGAAAAAAGTCCCGGTAGTGTCAAGGAAAAGTCTCCAAGTCAGGTTTAAGAAAGCTGAGGGCTCAAACCAACATAACGAATCATAAACCCAGTTGTCTCTGTTTTAGCTGTCAGAGGAGGCAAGGAGGAGGCTGAAACTCTGGATATGGTTGTTCAAAAGTAATTCAACAGGATTAAAGCTACTGGACAGGATTAATCCTCACAATTGGGAAGTTCAAAAGACAAAGTATCACATAATTGGATAGGACCAGGTAATCCATGGCTGTTTTTTTTTATAAAACCTGCCAGTTTTAAGAGTCTGAATGACTTTGATATATAAATAAAGATCATCCTGGTCAAGCTGAGGGTTGGAATAAAAATGGATTACAGGAGAGTGATACAAGAAAAAACATATGTTGGTCAAAGCATACATCATTTTTACTGGGCAGTTCATGTTTTTCAAACAGATTTTGCATTTTAATGTTGTTTCTTCTGTGGTGAAGTATACTAACATTGCACACTGAATGCTTCTGACAAAGAAGAAGTTTTCCCACTTTTCCTGACCGAACTCTGCAAAATTTTTATCCTCATCATAATCCACTGTGCATACGGCAGCATTTTCCAAACAAAACTAACAGACTATTAGGAATTGTGCATGCACCCATTCATTACGGACCCTGACTGATCCGCAATGAATGTGACAGAACATTCACCCAATCACCTTCTGAAAAGTTTTTGAAAAGTTCTGCCCTTCCCAAACACATTCTTTTGAAGCTTTCCCAGATGAATGTGAAATACAGTATATCCATGCTATGGATGTATGACATAGTCTTTCAGGTGTGTCAGGTTATCTGACTATAGTTGTAACTAGAGTTGTTCTGATTCCATTACCAGTATCAGAAATATATCGATACTACTTAAAGTGCAGGCATTGGTAAGTTTATATCCAATACTGTTTGGTTTTGCTTTATATTGTTCTATGTTTAGCCATGCTAAATGTTAGCGCTATAAACTGCATATCAATTCTTCTTCGCTGCTGGAAAACACTGCATGCACAAGCTACTGTTTTTAGAGCAGCGAAGAAGAACCAAAGGACCCACTGCAGCAGCAGAGAATGGAGGCTGTGTGACAGTTTTCCTCTGAATGTGATCGTTAAAATGCCTTCCAGACCAGTGCTGTCATACAAGATAAGAACTGACACAGTTTATCAAAAGCTAAATAACTTCTGAACCATAAATTTTTGCCCCTACCATCGTGCCTTCCCATTGTCGCTATTGATGCCTTTGAAACCTTTGCAGCAGCTTTTTCCAAGGGTACCTTGCTGCAAATAAGATGGCTGACATACATCCAATCCATGACAGAAGTCTCAACTGGAAGTCCGTACATCTAAGGTTAGGCTTAGGCATTATAACCCAAGTGGTTAGGTTCAGGTTAAGGCAGTGGGGAAGGTAATATATTTGAGATCCAGCACCAAGGCTTGGGCTTAGGCACAAAAAAGACTGACAAACACTGGCAGCTGAGTCCAACATTAAGAAGAAACTTCTGCTTGGGACTTCCGGCATGGATTGGATGTATAGCAACGCCCATGTCGGCCATCTTGACTGCAGTTGAGTCCCTCTGGCTTTTTCAGTGAGCTAGGAACTTGTGCGACTTTTGATGACTATTACCGCTAGCTTGAATGCTAACCATCATATCGTTTACCTTTGGTGAGTGTCTGTCAGCCAATGGCAGGCTGTTCCATAATCATGTAATGCTGCCTTAATAAAGCATAATGTGGTGCAGCCCCCTGGAGCATTTCCGCTAAACTTTTTTGTCCCCGGTCAAAATGACCGGCAGTCCTCAAGAATTCCGGCCATTAAGAACAACTACCGGACATTTGCTTTAATGTTATTTTGCAGCATTAACAGCAGCAAAATGCATAAATCTGATATTCTGTGATACATAGATACATACAAGTCTGCGCTAAACGGGACTGAGGACACACTTTAGTTCCAGACCTTACCAAAAACCGAGACAGTAGAAACCAAGCCAACAGTAAACCTGAGTAATTATTACCCTGTTATTACAGACACATGATTAGACCCTAGAACCGACAGCACAAAGGCTTTCTCTTTTTTCTCTTTGTGTAAGTGGTTTAAATTATCAAAATAAAGGCTGTGCTCTTTTCCTTACACACACAGTCACTTACACAATATATGCCCAGATTAAACTTATAAACAACAACGGTTATCTTCACATTAGCACCGTAAGCCTGTTAGCACACTGGCTTCTACTGTAACTTTGCAGCTTACAATAGCCAAATACTATCCTCCAATGACAACAATGAAGCATCCAAACATAACTCCCCAGCGCTCTGTTAACTGGACACTGAGTTAGAACTCTACATTTCAAATGAATAATGAATAACAGTGTGTAAAGAGCTTCATGGAATGGGTTTCCATGGCCGAGCAGCTGCATCCAAGCAGCTCACCAAGTGCAACGAAAGCGTCAGATGCAGTGGTGTAAAGCACGCCGTCACTGGACTCTAGAGTAAGTGGAGACGCATTCTCTGGAGTGACCAATCGCACTTCTCCATCTGGCCATCTGATGAACGAGTCTGGGTTTGGCAGTTGCAGGGAGAACAGTACTTGTCTGACTGTATTGTGCCAAGTGTAAAGTTTGGTGGAGGGGGGATTATGGTGTGGGCTTGTTTTTCAGGAGCTGGGCTTGGCCCCTTAGTTCCAGTGAAAGGAACTCTGAATGCTTCAGCATACCAAGAGATTTTGGACACTTCCATGCTCCCAACTTTGTGGGAACAGTTTGGGGATGGCCCCTTCCTGTTCCAACATGACTGTGCACCAGTGCACAAAGCAAGGTCCATAAAGACATGGATGAGAGAGTTTGGTGTGGATGGACTTGACTGGCCTGCACAGAGTCCTGACCTCAACCTGAAAGAACACCTCTGGGATGAATTAGAGTGGGGACTGAGAGCCAGGCCTTCTTGTCCATCATCAGTGTGTGACCTCACAACTGCACTTCTGGAGGAATGGTCAAAAGAGAGTTTCGTGGGCCGCAAAGAGTCCCCTACCGGACCAGAAGGGGAGGTGCGACTCTGCAGTGCTTTCAGTTCCAGTGGGCTCTGTAGGCTCTAGGCCTGCTCTGTCATCAGCTTGCCATCAGGGTCAAAATCTGGCCTGCAGAACAAGGCCAAAGTTCAATGAATCATTTGTGTCATATATCCTTAGCTTCAGTGTGCACACAAATAAAAATAGCACTAGTTGTACTATATATAATTTCCAGTACAATAATTTAGCAATAGGAAAATATAACAGTAATATATAACTTTTGGCAATATAGTGTACAGTATGTCATGACACTGCAACAGTTTGCAAGTTACATGAAGCTAAACTGGTACCAAATGATCCAGATCACTAAAAAGAAGCTGGATTCCATCACTAATGGTCAAAACCATGATGAAAGCAGCAATTCTGGCTCTATGTAATGTCAAAAAGAAATTCTCCAAAACTTTTTACAACATGCTGCCCATTCATAAAACCATGTTGGTGCCAAAAGCATTTCAATCATGTATGCGCTATGGTTGACTCCTTTAAATTTCTAACATCTTTGCCTGCAGACACTCTCAAACCCATCTCTTGATCACAGAATTACACATCAGTCACAACTACCCAGATATCCCTTCAGTACAAGATGGAGTCGGGGGCAAATTCAACATGAACTTGCAAAAGAATCCCAGTGCATCTGAGATGAATTAGTGGAAATTGCACTGCAGGGGGATAAGGATATATACACACCAACTGAGGCTGCCCTAGTTTCTTAACTTAAATACACTGACAACGATGACTATTTTGGGATACGACATACAAAGATGGTTTTATGTAACAATCTACAGAAAGGGTAGAGGGATTAAGCAGCTTTTTTGGTCTCAAAAACTCTATGAGCATTTTGCAGACCTTGTAGAATCAGTATGCTCTGACTATGCTAGACATCATCGCCAGTTTGACATTCAATGTGTTTTAAAAAAAGAGTGACTGACAAGTCTGATGAAGGCAGTAAAGCAGCCTTTACTGAGGGAAGTTTGAGATTTAAGATTGAGAGTAATTATGTCAGTATTGACAGAATCAGTTCCTGCCTATCAAAACAGGTCAATGCCAACAAATATGTGTGAAGTCTGACTGCTGTGATGAGGAAGAGCCACAGATCTTATTCAATGTTGCTGCCACATAATGTTGTAACTTTGATTCTGCAACCTTATTTTATCTGCCAGTTTATACAGCAGCATGTAAATGCCTTATCTGGGTCAGAGAGACACCAATGTCTGGGTGAAATCTGCACAATGTTATTTATTTGTTTGGTGTTGGAGGGTTGCAATATTTACCCCTTTAAAACAAACAAAAAAGAAAAATCATCATTTTAACACAGGGTATTAATGTGACCTGGAGTACCTCTGCAGTTGCTGCTTGGACGTCAACCACTCCTCACTGAAGGATGCATCAAATGGTGTGCTCATCATTGTCTGAAATAAATGAAGCTCAGCATTAGTCTATAGTCATATAACCAGCTGTGATCAGCTGACAGCCAGCTGATCCCAATTATTGCTTCCCAGCTCCCACAGCCAACCACAGCTCTTTTTCCATTTAAATATGACATACTTCTAACTAATCCCTGTTTACATTTACACTGATGCACCAAGCTGCTGCTGGCAAAGTTCAACCTTCCCCACCCCAGCCTCCTCCTTTACAGCATAGAGCTTGCTGCACCCTCATATTCAGATCCATGCTTCTATGGATTAATTGTTTTTGAAGTAATATTGTTGTGTGTAAGTACACTTTGTCATTAATGTATCTATCCATATGTGTGTTTATGTGCTTCCTAGAAAGTCAAAGCATGCTGCTTGTCTAACCCAGGGAGCATCTTTTCAACAGAGCTTTTTAAAACTGTAAATCCATTTTACGATAAGATGGTAAAATGTATGACATCCTTCTCCCCTATATGCACTAACTGTTTTGAAAAATGGTGGACATTTAATGGTCACTCGTCAAGGAATATATAACATGATGCAACGTGATGCAAAGCCTTGGTGAGGCGAAAGCATTACTAGACTGCTCTCATATGTAAATTTGAGAAGGGTGACCAGTCTGAACACAGAAACACTAAACAGTTAATATCTGGTGGCATTTTTTGCAAAATCTAGACGGCGATTTAAGGCTGGCTCAGGAACACCCAAAGTCCCATCTGGACACCTGTTAAACAGCTGGTTTTTACTATAGAAATAAACTGGTTTACAGCCTGGTTCAAAAAACCAAATGTGTCTCATTATCTAATGTCTTCACTTGCTCTCATTGCGGGGGGGGGGGGTGATTATATTTAGGAAAAACTTCACTGCGCACTGATTGGCACATCTCATTTGATTGACAGATAGCTGGACAGGCAGAATCTACATTTCTGTCAACCAGAATGCTAGCTAGCTAGCTGACAGGAAGTCATGTTTAGTGGACAGGCCGTTAGGTTGAGACCGCGATTTCAATATGGAAGCGTCAGTATGGATTGGCTTCTAGAGCAATTTGAGTTGTAAGCAGACGGCTGACGTCACACAGGGTTTGTCCAATTATTTCTACAGTCTCTGGGAACAACCCAACCACTAGGCCATCTACGCCCCATAGTGTCCGTTTTTGAAATGCCACCGAGTGCACTGTATATTATTTGTGTAGGGATTAAGGAATAATGTGATTTTGGACACACCCCTTTTTTTCCTAAAATGTTCAAACATTTGTGTTATTTGAAGGAGTCCATACAAAGCCACGAGAAACAGATCCAAACCAAGCTATGTAAAAACAAAAACTAAAAAGTAATACTGACAAAGTCTGGTGTGAATTCTCACTATCAATGCAGCATTACATATTCATTCTTCTAGTGGAAATCAATCTTTGACTTTTGCTCATTATGCTTTGGGAATCTGTATTCAGCCTGATATTGAATCATGAGGATGCATAAAGCAAACTCTCATGGCAAGTGAAGCCTTCTTTAAAAGTACGATTTTTTAAATGCTCATTTGACGTTGAATTTGTTTCCAGGAGAATTCTTCATATTGATGTTCCTTTGTGTGTAGGAGGCAGCGTCCCATTTTAATTTAACAGGTGACCTTGCCTTTTGTGCTTCTGTGTTGGAGGTAATTTATCTATTAAACAGATTCTTCTCTGTGTGGGATGCTGCAGCCTATAAATATCCATTGTAAGGCTCAGTGTATGGATAGTGTGGTCACATGGTGATCTGACTGTATTATTTATGCATGATGGTTGGCTTTGGAAGCTGGCTACACTGAGCCTATATAAACATGCTGCAGTAAAGTCCCTTCACTAACCTATACCATGAGGCCATCTGCATCCCATATTAGTGTATAGATTTTTTGCAATTAGGTGATCATAAATGTCTGTTGGGGTTCAAGTAGTGGAGGTCAGCTATCAGGAATGAACAGGAATGGAGGAAAGTTAGAACTTAATAGCTGTAAATGGACCTCTACGCTGCAGTCATCATCAGAAGATTTCTACATACATTGAATATGATTCCTACACTTTACAAACAAATGATTTTCACCAAAGTTTAACAGATTTAATGGGTGTGGAGGTGATCAATATCACAATTCACTCAATCCTGCAAAATCGTCCTAGCATCTAGTATCTTATAGCCAGATGATGGTAAATAAGAGTCTTGAAGAGTCTTGTAATGACCTAAGAGGCCAGCTTTAAAGGGGCTATATGTACTTTAAGAAAAAAAAAATCATTGTAGCGACACTGCCGACCATTAGGCAAACTACACCAATATTGTGCTGCCCGTCCACAACGGCACGCTACTTGTGCCTGAATGAGCCTCTGGTTTATCTGCTGGTACAACGCAGACCAAGGTGATCTACTGGCATCATATACACAGAGGAGGTAAGTTACAAAACAAAACACTAAATGAGCAACGTGATGTTAGAGTTGATTGGCTAGCATTTTAGTAAGCAAGCTAACGTAATTTAGCAATAGTTTTATAGAACATAAAACACTACATTGTATTTCATGGTCTGAAGTCATACCCAACCTTTTCTACAGAAAGACGAATATTTTTGGATTGGTATTCATCCCAAGCACAGAGCGAAGATCCCTCCATTTCTCAAATGCTCCACCGATATTTACCCTCGATTTCCCCCTGTGACAGTAAAGCTCTTGTTAAGCTGGATGGGCTTCAGTAGAAAAAACTATCTTGATTTTTATTACCTCCGCCAAGGAGGTTATGTGATATGATGTGAACCCAGGTGGGTTTGTTCATTTGTTAGTTAGTTAGTTTGTTTGTTAGCAACATAACTCAAAAAGTTGAGGACGGATTTTGATGAAATTTTAAGGAAATGTCAGAAACGGCTTAAGGAAGAACTGATTGGATTTTGGGACTGATCCGGATCACCGTCTGGTTTCACAAATTTTTTAAAGGCTTCTGTACTATTGGGAGATAGGGCTAATGGCTGAGGTCTGCGCTGTTACCACTTTACACCAGGAGATGGCAGACATGAGCAACTTCAATCCCAGCAGCATTTTGGCTGTGTTTCCATTCAAAGTTTTGGAGTTTATAGAGTTTGAAAGACGCACGTCCAGTCGTGGAGACGAGTTGGAGCGTAACAGACAGAAAGACAGCGAATTGTAGCGAGAATACTCACAATGCTGGGAAGAATAGAGGAATATTCACCCTCTGCCATGACTTTAAGTTGTCCAGTGAGACCATGGGTGAGACTGTCAGTGCATCTGTTGGCACCAGCAGGCAATGCATCCACCATGACAGTCCACCCGTAGCGAAGCCAATGCTTTCCCTCACCGCGTGTCTACCCCACCAGGGAAAGAGTAATCAGTGAATGCCATGACGGGGGGCACATGGGGATGGATCCAGGAATTTTTTAAAGGATTCTTCACTATTGAGAAGTAGGGCTAATGACGGAGGTCTGCGATCTCTAAGTGCTTTTCTAGTTTTATGTTTACGCTGAGTTTCTGTGGATGTTTGGGCTGCGCCAGCCGGTCATTTACTCACGGAAGCAGCCCAAACATCCAAGCAGCCTTCTCGGCACTGTTTCTTTCCATTCTACACACTGTAGCCAGGTATAAACAGAGCGGGGGTGGGGGGGGGGGGGGGGTTGCGCATTCTATGTAGCACCTGACATGACATCCATTGAGTTGAAAGAACTCGGGTTTTTTTACAGATAAATGACTCAACAGGCTTATACAGGCAGACAATGAAGAAATAAAGAGCCACGTTCTTCACATCGGGATAAAGTGTGCACCAATATATACTCAAAAATTGTAAGTGTGAAAGCAGAAAAGTTACATATAGCCCCTTTAACGCAAAAAAAATCCTTGTTTTGTCACAAACATGCTTATGATTGAAATGGTGATATACTATGAACAGAACAAACCTCGTAGGGTGAGCAACCGAGTTATGACGTGGGAACAACCTCTTTTTTGTTAACCGTGGTAGTTTCCCACTTGAGTACCAGTTTCCTCTCCTTCATCCTTTGTTATTTAATCCACATTTAAAAAAGCCAAACTGGTACCAAACAGGGAGACATTCGGGAGCCCAAACAACCAGCTCAACTGAGCTGAGTCAAATTAAGTAAATCTCTAAAAAGAGATGGATTTCCCATCACACCGAGTGAGGCTGGAGGCTGGTGAGATGGACCTCAGCTGAGGAAACACGGCTAAGATCAAAGTTTAATGAGCTAAAATATGGCAATACCAGACCACTCTGTGGTAACAAACCCCAAACAAGTAGCTCATCCAGGCTTTTTTTTTAAAACAACTTTAAAAACATTTCAGAATTAAGAATGTTTATATTTTCCCATTTTGAACACTTGGCATAGTTGTCAACAGCTTGAAATGTGGCCTTTTTGGTAGCATTTCTCTATGTTGAAATCACTACTTCCCCCAAAGGTTGTTCTCCACTCCTGCATGACATCTGCAAAGAATCTGTTAGCAACAAAAATGCAACTAAATGACACAATGAAATAAGCAAGAGACATTCATTCAAAGACACCGGTTGTAACGTGGGAGGGGGTCAGATCCAGTAACAAAAGTGGCTTTGAAACTGAACTGGATATTCTGGTAGACATTTCCTTTTGGATCACACCTCCTCAGTATGGTGTTTGCTGAAGTGACAGGGACAGATGGATTGATTTGATTCCTAAGTTGTCATACTTTACTGGGTTTAACTTAACATGAAAAAAGAGAAAAAACAGGAAAATTCTTCAAAGAAGGGCTACTTCTTGGCTTAAAGTCCAAAGCCACACTGGCCTACTTCTAGATCTCCTTGTCTGTGTGAAACAAATTCTGGGTAACAGTTCCTGGCGATTTATACCTACACAAACTACTCTAAGCTCCAAGTTTGCCAAGTATAAAACTGCTGGCTGTAGACAGTTTGGGTCTCAGTTAAATTATAGATGTAGCAGTGAATTCCTTTCTCCCAGACCATTGTTCTGCTCCAATGGAAACATCAGTGATAGAGAGTGACATGTCGACAAGCCAATTATATGACCGGCCAGCTGACATCGGCGACAGTATCTCTTCAGTCATCTCCATCTTAGACTCTGAGACTTCACAAAGCCTGAAAACGCAGCAACGGGAGGCCTCACAGATCCCAGGCTTTTAGAAAATAATAATGCCGTTAAAACGGCATATTCAATGAATTGCAAAGTGCAGATGTGACTCAAAGCAGCACCACAGCCGTGCATGTGTGTGTGTGTGTGTGTGTGTGTGTGTGTGTCCAGAACTAAAAGAGAAAGACTGATGGTGCTGTAATCAGGCTAGGTCCCAGGAGGGCAGACAGCAGTGCTGACAGTGAGTTGGTACCCATCTTCAGAGCAGGATTTCTGGGCCATATAGTCCTTCTGTCTGCCTGTTAAAAAACTGCAGGAGGGGCAGAGGATGTGGAGGCACAGATGAGAGCCAAAAGAAAAAAGACAGAAAACAAGGGGAGGGGGGCTTCATTTTCTGGAGGCAACGATGGTAACACATGTGCTGTTCTGTCTATCAGCCTAATTGACAGAGTGTAGATTCTGGACAGGGACTGTTGTGTTCATGCATGAGGGTGATAGTAGCCATTGCTTTTTTCCAAAGCAGAGAGCATTAATAACAGAAACAATGAAGTGAAGACAATGACCGAACCTTCTGAGCCTCTTACACGAGCTACTTCACAGCTAAAATGTAGTACTTGACCCTTTGTTAGGCCAAGAATCGATAAACATACATATGTAACATAAAAACTATTGACAATAGTCCTTTGAGAACAAAAGGAATACTGGTCATTTACAAAGTGTGAGAGATAGAGGCAGACAGAATTGAGATAGAAGAAGAATTATCTCTGCTGTCATATGAAATTATCGGCATGAATCTATAACAAATCAGTCTTAAGATATGACCTCCAAAGAAAAAGAAAGCTCCTGTGGCTCAGGTAAGAGGTATGAAGTAAACTGAACACCTGAATTTGTTTATAACCTTAAGATACCTTTCAGTATTCTCCCCTTGGATGTTTTACCCTTTTATTGATTTTATAAATCAATCATGGTCAACATAATTTGGTTTTGATTTAATAAAAATTACAAAAATAAGCTCTTCAATATCAAAGTGAAAACATATTTCTGCAATGTAATCTAAATTAAATTAATATTTAAAGTAAAACTAGTGTCTGCATAAATATTCACTGCCTTTCAAAGGGACTGACCTAATCCAACAGAGGTGCAGCCAACTGGTGCTAATAGTCTCATAATTAATGAAACAGGAAACACCTAAGTGCAGTAAATGTTTCACAAGTGACAGTATTACAAAGACACCTGTGCCTTTTAACCAGTATTCCTGGCTACCATTACACCATAAGGACAAAGGAACACTCCAAGCAACTCAGAGAAAAGGTTAACGAAACTTCCCCCCGAGTTCAGTCAAGAAACGGAAGGAATATGGCACATGTGTGGCCTTGGCAAAGAGAAAGTCACTGTTGAAGAAAACTCAGATTCAATCTCAACAAGAGTTCACCAAAAGGCCTGTTGGAGACTCCATGGTCAAGAGGAAGAAAGTTCTTTGCTCTGATGAGACCAAAATGGTGAGTTTTGGACATCAGACAAGATGTTCGACAAACAGCAAACACTGAACTTCAGCACAAACACACCATCCACCAATACAAAGTGCAATGGAGGCAGCATCATGCTGTAGGGATGCCTCTCAGCAGCCAGTCCTGGAAGGCTTGTAAAGTTAGAGGATAAAATGAATGCAGCATTCATTTTTCAGTCTGCAAGAGAATTACAACTTGGGACAGGGTAAATGTTGAATGGAGTGGTCGAGTCAAAGCCCAGACTTTAATCCAATACAGAATTTGTGGCTGAACTTGAAAAGGGCTGTTCACACGAAATCCCTGTGCAACCTGGCAGAGCTTGAGCAGTTTCGCAAAGAAAGATTGGAATAGAATTGCAGTGTCTAGATGTGCAAGCCTGATGGAGACCTATCCACACAGACTCAATGTGTGATTGCAGCCAAAGGAGCATCTTCTAAATCTAAGACTCAAAGGGGTGAATATTCATGCACTAACTTTACATATTTTTATCTAATTGACATTACTTTGTAGAAATCTGTTTTCACTTTGACATTAAAGAGGTTTTATTGGGATTTTTTGTCAAAAGGCAAAATTATATTGACCATGATTTATTTATAAACACCGTAAAAGCGTAAACCATGTGTATACTTTTTATGGGCTCCATATGTACAGTGCTTAACAAATTTATTAGACCACCCTAACCCTAGCCAAAGTAAAGTTTATGCCACAGCTGCCCTAAATTAACTGCACTGGTAATTACCAGAATCATTTTTTATGTTTCTGTAATGGTAAATACACCAATACGTAGAAGCTCTTTAACCCAAATTATATTTTTAATGCTAAAATATAATTATTATTGTTATCCATGAATTTTCAAACGTAATTATTTACAAAAAAACCTGAAAGAATAGTAAAGCACATTAATATTTCTTGATTAATATGTCAAATTATAGTTATTTACTTGCATCCCTAAACAGAAAAATGAGTTTTAGTGCTTGAATGTTATGCTTGATTCATTTCTGACTTCTCGGAGAAGCCCAGTGAGCCGGCTCAAATTTGGGTAATTTCAGTTTGAAATTCCTCATCCCTTTTCAAAATGGTAAAACGTGGAGAGCTCACTGAAAATGAAAGAGTCCGCATTAAAGCACTTCATGATGCTGGATGGTCTTTGAGTCAAATATGACAGGTGGTCTAATAAATTTGTTAAGCACTGTATTAACAGGTGGTTTCACAGCTACGAACTTTGTGGTTAGCAAATCATTAAAAAAAAAATCATTGGCACAAAAAGCAGAAGGCAAGTCAGACATCCCCTCTGTTGTTTCTAGCTGCATAAAAACTTTCAATGACTGCACTATTCAAATAGATGATTTTCATTTCTCCTGCTGTTAGATCCTCTCAGTCCAATCAAAATGATGTAGAAAAGACTTCATTTTCTCCCTCTGTATACAGTTACAGAAGTTTGTCTTTGATTTGCTTGTGCAGAAAATGCAAAATCTTAATTTTCGAAGTGCATTCTTCATATTCATGAAAGAAAGAAGTTAATACATTTTTCAAATCAATCCTTGTCTGTTTAGATGTAGAGGCTTTCTTCTACTAATCACTACAGCAGTAGCAGCTATTGTAAACACAGTATGTTTGCAAACCCCTGCTGAAGCAGGTCAGGAGATGCACAAAAACATCTTCTCTGTCTTGCCAAGCTTTTGGTGTGGCTCTATGCTCTTGTTTATATTGAAAATGTAATCAAATTCAGCCGCAATGGCCACATGCAAGCTTAATGCTCCAAGGCAGCCTTACCAACACACACTACAAATGCCACAAATTAACTCTGGAATTGTGTTTTTATGTTTAACCACTTTATTATGTAGTTTTTTTTGCATATAATGCATGATTTTTTTATATATATCATTCATAATATTAGTAGTGCTGTCAAACGATTAAAATTTTTAATCAAATTAATCACAGGGTTGCTGTGGATTAACGTCGATTTAATTATGATTAAATATCATTCATTTCTAATCTATATTAATTGCATTTCATTTTGCATAAGCAAACAGACTCAAGAAAGAAGGGAATACATACGCCAGGGCTATTCAATTACAAATTGAATCAGGTCAAATTTTTAAATCAAGAAATGTAGCCAGGCCAGACATGCTTGGCACCCAGTAAGCAGCTGGTAATGTCAAATTTCAAAACAGTACAGATCAATTTGATGAAAAATATTCACTTTTATTCATAGTCTCCCTTTTAAATTTGGCGTTACGTCAGAGTGGTTTGTTGCAAGCTTGGCGACGTGTTAGCCAAAGTGCTAGCAGAATCCCCAACAAACTTATGCTTCGTGTTAATGTGGTATTTTAAGCTGGAAGTGCTTCGGTGAAAAGAAATATCCTTCCTGCAGAATGTGCATAATACTTTATGTCGGTCAACTGTTCTGTCTTGTTTTTTTTTGTGTACTCAAATTTCCCATCGAGAGGGCCAACGTGCTGTTTAGCATCTTCCATGTCACTACTGGATCAACGGCCCATTTGTGCATGCGCGGCAGCATGCTCGACGGTAACCCTACTTGGACAAACTGCCCGAAATGTGTTGCCAGAGATGTTTCAGGGATTTTGAGTCATTCTGTGCTGTAGATGGGTTAATTGTGTTAAAAAATTTTTATCAGATTAATAATGATGATGGATTACTCCGCATTAATGCGTCCATTTTGACAGCCCTAAAAATTAGTTTAATATTATTTCACCAATTTATATAAAACAAGAGATAAATAAAGAAAACATGAAACATTGTTTGAATTTTAATTCTTTTTCATTTCTATATTTTTATTTTATTCTCTTTGTGCAACATGAGTGGGGTTATTTGTAATACACAATTAAAACTAACCTTACTTTAAGATGTTTTTATTTTACCTTGATAACACTGGCTGTGAGGTAGTTACATATTTCAGATCAGAGCTATATTTTAGACAACCAGATGGTTTTTAAGGAGATATTAGGCTGGATTAGGTGACTTCTACAAAAAACTCAGTCACTGAAAAACAAACATGATGAAGAAATTAATTTTTGTGTGTTAAAAATACAGTTTTCCAGAAATCTCCACCAAAACCCATCCAAAATGGTTGAACATTAATAGATGAGTGATACCCTGCTGCAGTTGTGGTCAGTTGATCAGAACCATTTAACATCCTAAAGGTCCATGTTACATTTTACCCCGTGTTAGTTTGTGCCCCTCTCGCCCCGAGGCTGTTGTTATTTGACAAGAAGAGTCTATATGGATGTTCCTCTCTTCTGGTTTTCACATTTTGAGTTGAATATTTCCGAAGGCTTTCCTTAAGAGTTGTGACGTGTTTGATGAGATTTCAGAAATGCCTTTGGACTTCAGTTTTTCAGTGGAAAGGAAGTCAGGGAGAATGTGAAGGCCACATTTAGTCAGTTTTCCTGTACACCTTTTTCTCAAAGAAATCATGTAAAGTTTGTATTTCCATAAGAAAGCCAAAATGAGACCAAGCAATCTTTAGGCATCCATGTTGCTGTTGCCTAGCAACAGTGTTCTGTACAGTAACCACTTGAATGCCAAGCCTTTCCTGTCAACGACTTCATGTCTGCATGAGTGACATTAAAAGGCCGCGATCATGTCCTCTCAGGTGAAGCCCAGGTGGAACTACTTGCAATAACAATGGCTAAGTTCTATTTAGTTTTACAGCTTGTTTAACACTCTCCACTTCTGACTCGGCTAAATGGAATGACGCCTTCATACATTTTGATCAGCTACACCTTTTCTACACCTGCATTTCCTGCTTTGATATGTTAAAATGTCTGCCTCAATAAGGGTCTATTGAAAAGCTGTTTCATTTTATTTATTGATCTATTTTAAATCAGTCTAATAAATAGGTAACCAGCAGTGTTGAAGCTGAATATGAAAAGAATGATAATGTGGGCTTTTGTTTTTTCTTTGTTTTATTCTAATAAGTAAATCTAAATAATTTAAAGATCACGGTGCTGAGCGTGATAAATGTTAGAAGGTAATCTGAACACAGTACTTCCTGCCTTTTAACCAGAATAAAATGATATTTTCAAGTCTTTAGAAGCATTTTCCCTTGGCTTTATTTAACACGTTAAATATTCATACTTTCACCTCAAATCAACTGGAAGCCCACTTTACACCCACTTGGAATCAGTGCATAACAGTCAAAAACAGTGTCAGTGGGCTCCCCTTTACCAAATATAGGTTATAACAACACTCCGGCTCTCTCCCTCTGTCCTCGGGTTGTACCATTGCAGGAATGAATTTTAACTTGTGCGATGAAAGCTGGAGATGAATACTTCATCCGTGACCCACATAATGGCGATATATGAGGCTCTGTAAGCGGAGCTCCGTCGTGTTGCAGCCGGCTCCTCCGCGGTGAGTTGTCGGTGCTGTGGGGAGCTGTTAGCGGCGCGCCTCGCCTCCTTTCTTCTCCGCCTGGATCCGGCTCCTCTCTCCATCTCGCTTCCAGGAAGAGGAGGAGAGGAGGGAGACGGAGAAGCGGCACACACCGAGTGGAGGGCGACGGAGAGGGGAAAAGTAAGTGGCTCGAGAGGGGAGAGATTATGGAAATGCAGTCGTTATTTGCGTGAGGAGACTCACTTGAGCGGGTTTGCATGACTCCAGGCTCAGTGGAAAAAAGTAAGGCTAGTACTTTAGCTTGCTGTATTTCGTTACTCGTTACATTTTGCTGTTAGGTGGTCGGGAAACATCGAGAAAGTTCATGCCTGATACTCGAAACTGCTTTATAAAGCAGTCTACTATCATGTGATGGAGAGACAGTGTGGGGGTATTATCTTAAAGTTAACTGTAAGAAGCTGCTAGCTTTGGTTCTGATTAAAGCACACTTGTTCCTACACCATGCTATTATCCAAGCAGACACTTCACAGTACTCTCATTATCCAGCCATGCTGCTTCTATAATTGACTTTGTGTACTAGTGTATTTTTACACTAAGATAGTCAGTGAGATAGTCAACCAATAAAGAGCTTCCATAGGATTTAAGAAATTATAGCAGTCTGTATAGTTCCTATAGGGATGAACAATAAATCACAGTTTTATCAACATGCCAGTCAATGAGTCAACATGCCAGTCTGAGTTTCTGCAGTACATGAAAGCTACCACAGCCAGGAGCGTAGCACAAGGGGGAAAAAGGTACTGATTACCCAGACCCACAGTAGGGAGGGGCCCTTGAGAAGCCTGAATTGAAACGTGTTTTTATTTCTTAATCACATGCCTTTTTCTTAGTAGTAAGTGTCATTATTGTCATTATTGAATCCAAAGCAAAAAAACTAATGCAAGTAAATTTAATTTAATCATTAAAAAATTTTGCTCATAAATCAAGGAATTATGGTTAAAAAAAATATCTTGCTTGTCTTGCTGGTGATGTAACCTGACAAGCCAGATGGATGTGTTTCACACATCCATCTGGGAAAGCTTCAAAAAGAAACATTTGGGAAAAGGCAGAGTCTTTGAAAAAACTCGGAGTATGATTGGATGAATGTTCAGTCACATCTTTATGGCCAATCAGAGCAAAAGAAAACGTGACGTATCGCTATCGAGCTGCGCATGCGCAGCTACCGAGGAACAATGCGAAACATGGCAACTATAGACATGCCAGTACTCGACTTTTGTCATTTTTGAAAAAAAGAAAAAGAAAAAACTCACTGCTGTTCTTTGTTCTCAAGGGGCAACCTCTGGTCCTGAAAAATGAAGCCAATGCAGAAGTGCAAAAAGTTGCTATACCGCGAGTGTCCTCTTGAGGCTCGCTGCAGGAACACCGGAAGTTCCGTCTGGACACATGTTAAATAGCTGGTTTTGACACTAGAAATAAACTGGTTTACAGCCTGGTTCAAAACACCAAACGTGTCTCATTAGCTGGTGTCTTATTGTGCTCCCACTGTATGGGGGATGAATTTTTTTGTACCACGGTCATTTGGATTATATTTAGGATGAAAGCTGATTGGCATGTCTCATTTGATTGACAGATAGCTCGTCAGGCAGAGGCTCCGTTTCTGCCCACCAGAATGCTAGCTAGCAGGCTGACAGGAAGTTGCGCTTAGTGGGCGGGCCATTAGGTTGGTCCAAAGTTCAGTTGAGACCGTGATTTCAATAAGGAAGCCTCCACGGATTGGCTTCAAGAGCCGTTTGAGTCCGCCTATTGTAAGCAGACAACTGACATCACACAGGCTTTGTCCAATTCTTTCTACAGTCTGTGTTTGTTCCTCTTTTAACGAAGAAATGTCGTTAAGTTCTGATAAAACTGACGGTTAGCAGCATCCACGCCAAGCTCTTCCTCCATAATTGCACTGGCCTCTTGTTGCTGCTTGCTTAAGTCATGACTCCGCTGCGCCCGAAAGTACTGCCCCTCGTCACTGGTTGGTCCTGTCACTTTCTAACTGGGCCCAAATGGTTCAGATGGGAGCTTTGCAAGATGGATTCGCCAGTGAAAAACACGGAAACAGGCGTATCCATCTGCTTTGCTAGGTTGCTGGTGAAGGGGGACCCTGTGTAATATTCTTTCTGGGGGCTCAAAATCCCTAGCTACACCCCTGACCCAAGCAGAGCTTTTACACTCACTGTGTGTTAATCAGTGTGTGTTATCAGTGGAAGGGAGGCCTGAGAATCGCAGTCATGCTCTCGATTTGGGAAAGAATCTAGTTGCAATTTCTTTTCTTTTTTTTTTTTTACCCAATATTGCGATTGAGATTAAATATGCAATTTTTTTTCTTAAGTTCCTCATGTTATGCATTTTCCAACAAAAACAAGCAATAATTCTTCCATACTTTAAGTGACTCAATGGACAATTTTTGAAAAATATCTAATTGTGATGATTTTTTTTACTCATTTTACACATTTGATATGAAATGTAGTATTAAAGGGAATAATAATTGTTATATAATTCTCTAATTTAATAAGAAAAACATACAGAAATAAAGAAAACATGATTTCTGTACACTTTTTTGAAAATATGGCACTAGAATGATTGCATGGTATGTAATGGACATTTCTGCTGCAAAAACAGTTCTAAATTGGTATTTTGGCACAAATATCAGGTTTAGGAAATATCGCACCTTCTGCAATCTGAAAATTGCACCAGGCCATATTGCGATTTAATCCAATTTGCGATTAATCACCCTGCCCTACTCCCATATCATTTGAACCCAGTCAGAGCTACCGTCAGGTTTAAGAGTGCCCTTTGTCTTGGACTTAATTGTGATTCACAAGAAATATGTGGTAAATAACAATCACAGTATCTAAGCTCCCATTTTATTAGGTACACGAATCTGAAGCCAATACAGTCAATATAACAGTCCTCCAGGATAGTTTCTGATAATATTTTTCTAAAAAACCTGCTTTAGAAAGCATTACCATCCTTACTATACTTACATTATACTGTTCAAGGTAAAATATAATGTTTGGGTTATAGGTTTAAGGTTAAATTTAGTCTATGATCCACTCTGTGACTGTAACATCTGATTACATGGAACTCACTGTGCTGTCAAGCTCCTGTGACTCACATGCACTGCAGTATATCAGTATCATGTTTTTGGCCCTTTCTGATAACAGTATTATACTGTATTGTGGTATTATAAGACTGAAATAGATAACACTTATAAATGCATATTGAGGTGCTACAAAACACCTCCTCCTCCTACACCAAGGACAGAATAATGAAGTCGTGTCTGAGCTTAAGATCACAGAAAAGTGCTGAGGATGGAGGAGCTATTGACTATTTTTCCTGTTGGGGGCATTCACAACAAAAGCACTTTAGAAATAATAACAGCCACAGACTTCTATTATGAAGGGATTGGCACAGAAGTGGTGTGTTTGTCATTAATTTAACTTTGCTTCAACAGCGGTACCACCGACTTTATGAAGCTGAAGTGTTTACAGCTGCTCGGACTTTGTTTAATGCCACATCTTAGACTCGATAAAGATTTACATCACAAGTTTTAACACACCTTAAACAGCTGTTTAAGCTGAATCCCTGCAAAGCTGGGCTAAAAGCAAACCAAGACTACGTTAAAGCCAGGGACAGGATGTGCTCTGCAGAGTGAGCATGGTCACTATGTCTCCGTTGTTGCAGAAATCAAACTCAGGAGAGAAACCAACAATTTTTTTTTACCTGTTTTTTGAATTGCATTAGGGGTGGGTAAAAATATCAATTAATCGATGCATCGCAATATTCCCCCCCTCAATTCAATATCGATTCAGCAAATCCTCTGAATCCATTCACTTCCTGGCCAGTGGGGGTCACTGTGTGTGTGATTCACACACACATACAGTGACCCCCACTGTGTGTGTGATTCACACACACACACAGTGACCCCCACTGTGTGTGTGATTCACATTGTATGGACGGAGGCCGCACTTGACCAAACAACAACCAACCATAACCATGTTATGTGAAGTTTATCACAAGTTTCAAGAGAAAAGAAATATTATTAAAGTTTACATGCACTTTACTTTTTCAGTGTTTATACAGAACTGGCATGTTTTTTACTTTTGTACTCCTTATGCACAGATAAGTTAGTATTGTGCAAATTTTTATTTTCAAATGTTTTATTGGTAAAAAATGTGAAGTGACCTACCACATATGTTCACATGGGCATGAAAATAATTATTAAAAAATTTCAACAGGTCATTTGTGTATTTCTACTTCTTACTGAATCAACATCAAAGCATTTAAATCAATATCAAATCGATATCGAATTGAATCGCAACCTAAAGAATCAAAATCGAATTGAATCGTGAGGTTCTTAGCAATACCCAGCCCTAAATTGCATGTTTAGTAGGGTGGTGCAAATGAGTGATCAGTTAAGTGAAGTGCTCAGTTAGTTGCCTGGCTGCTTGTGATGCTAGAGCAAAACCTGCTGCTGACTGGACCGACCAAGCTGTTTTCCTGACACTTGTCATTTTGCTAGGCTAGCAGAAGCACCAGTCATGCCTTGTGTGGGAACTTTACCTC
Source organism: Cheilinus undulatus (assembly GCF_018320785.1). Lineage (NCBI taxonomy): Eukaryota > Metazoa > Chordata > Actinopteri > Labriformes > Labridae > Cheilinus > Cheilinus undulatus. The sequence goes on along the minus strand of NC_054867.1, from coordinate 5,669,443 downwards.
AACTCACAGGTTTAAACCGGTGTTGACGGTTACAAAAATCCATTCTGTGGCAGACATTATACCGCTGACTATAAAGATACCGATTTACTGCTTGCCACTATTTCAAAATATAAACAATCAGCTTGTCTGTACCATTAACAGACCATATGTTAGTGAGAACTGGGACAAGATGCTGTTGATGGCGGAAAAATACTAATTAATTCAGTGTCTGCGTGGAGCATCATGCCAATGTATCTGTGACAGCAGCAACCTCACCTGTAGCCTGATTTGTTACAGGTGAGTACAGGAGACCTACAGTGTTCAGTTACTTGACTGCTGTTGATACAAGACAGAATTTTCATGTACAGTGTCATGATAATAAGGAATAGAGCCGAACAATTTGGGAAAATAATCTGATTGCGATTTTTTTTCCCTTAGTATTGCGATTTAATTAGCAGTTATTCCTTAAGTTCCTCAACTTATGTATTTTACAGCAAGCACAGAGAATAAGTCATTCTATATTATAACCAACACAATATTAGATTAAACAAGAGCTTAACAGTTTTGAAAAAATATCTAATTGTGATGATTTTGACTCATATTGCAGGTTGGATATGAATTGTTAAGAAGAAAGGACAAAAATTAAGAAAGTAGGATTGTTTGTAGACTGTTCATAAGATATGGCACTTGAATGATTGCATCATTTGTAATGCATGACATCTCTGCTGCAGAAAAAAAGTTTCTAACTGGCATCTTTACACAAATTTCAGGTTAAAGAAATATTGCACCTACTGCAATTTGATAATTGCAGCAGGTCATGTTGCAATTTAAGTCTAATTTATGGTTAATTGCCCAGCCCTAATGAGGAACCACACGGTTTTGATTTTCATCCAAAAAAAAAAAAAAAACCCAGAAGTGGCGACATGACATGCTTCAGGCCATGTGAGTAATACAGTATTTCAAATTATCTGCAATGTGACTTTTGCACAACCATCACCATCGCAGTTTTTAAATGATGGATCATTCAGCCCTTTTTTGTTATTAGTTGGAAGGATTTTTTTTAAATCGTCCTGAGTTGGTATGGACCTCACAGTGGAAGTCTGTCACTATTAGACAGGAGATATGGAGAGATGTCCAGGGAGGCAAGACATGACAAAGAACAATGTGGAAGTGGCAGACAAAGCAACAGAATCTGCTCTACAACTCTAAAAAGACAAATGTGGCCTCTGGTTTGATACATTAGGAGTGGAGAAGAAACATTTACGCTGTTTCATTTCATGCATTGGAGGTTGCAGACACGGTTTGCATGCAGTCTGTGTTAGTGTGCCAGTTGCCGGACTTGAAAGTCACCACCTCCTCCTTGTGTGCAGTTTTCTGAACACTTCTAACTTTGTTGCTCCTCAGACTTTGCACAGAAAATTTACTAACGCTGGCAGAAATAAGGTCATCTAAATTCGGAGGCAAACTCAGCTGTAGCCATTCACACATTAAACTCACCCTGAAAACTTCAGGAAGCTTTAAGGAGTTTTGAGTGAGTATGAAAGCACTGTAGTTTCACTGATTTCTAACTATTACAAGTCTGACTCTGTCAGGATGAAATGCTGTTGTATTAAATTGCATTGGTCTTAGCTACATCTCACAACTCTGTCTGTATATCATTGGATTATATATTATTGTCATAGTTCAAAACGTTTTTTAAATGCCTCCCAAGTCCCAAGGATGATTGATGATGATGGATCTTTTGTTACATCCTCATGACAACAATGACAGAGAATATAAAAACCATCCAGGCCTTATCTGAAAGGTCACTTGCTCAATATTCACCACATTTCGCTGTCTTCAGACTGTCTATGCAGAGATGAGGAAGAATGACATTTCCTTCTCTTCCTTTCTCCCCTGAGGCAGATTGTCACTCTCCTCCACTGTCACACTTTACATAAGTTATAGGCTCTAGCTTAACTTACATTAGCAGAACAATATAGTTTTTGACCTTTGTGCTCCAGAGGTGATGATCAGAAATCCCAAACTATTCTCAGCACTAACTGCTGATCCAATTAAATAAGTATTCTGTCAGTTAGCTGCAGTATAAAGCAGAACCTGAGCAGTGGAGCCCAATCTTATATTTTAAAGATGCATTTGATGTTTTTTTTTTTAGCTCTGGCGAGTCGACATGTTAGCAAAAAGCATCCTACAGAAGAGAACTCTGGCAGAGCCGCTGCAAGCATGTGAGTGCCACCGCGTTAGACACAGCTTTCATCATCATGAGCAAGCATCCAAGTTAAACTGCTCAAAGATTTGATCCAACAAAATAAACATTGAGTTTGCAAAAAAGCCAGAATATATAATTAAATAAATAATTTATCCAAGGTCTATCAAGACCCAGTGAATCTCTTCAGCTGGTTTTCAGTCAGCTATATTAACTTAAAGCTGGTTCTCAGTGCATAACAAAGACAGGCATGTTATTTTCTGAAGGTAGACGTCTTCATGCTGGTCAATATTGTGTTAGCCTGTTCTATATCACGGTTTACCTGGAGCACCATTATACAATCTCATCTAGACTCCATACACACTCAAGTTAAAATTTTGGCTCTGTTTAAGTGGTTTGGTCCTCTTCAACAGCTAACTCTGTGTCAACATTTCAGTGTTTTGCAGGGGGCATGCTGTAGGTTTATGAGGGCTTTTAAACCTGAAATAGCTGCCTGCTTGAACTGAAGCTGTCAGTGGGATCTGATAATGCTTGAATCATTCTTCTACTGCCTAAATTTCATAGTATGCACAAGAAACAGTGCATGTAGGACACACTGGCACCTTTATCCTTTAGGTTCCCACGCGCACATACAGGATCACAGTGGCAGAGTGAGCAATAGAGAAAGAGAGAGATAGAGCCAACGCACTGACATTACCCCTACGACACTGAAGCTCACATTAAAGAGAAGAAGCCAGACATCTTTCTGCTTGTGAGTAGTGATTCTACCAAACTCTGCCGGCTAAACAATGTGAACATACCATTAAAACTATTAAAAAGGAGCTTGAATCTCTCTGGTGCTGTGGTTTAAAAGTGATTATGTTAACTGGTGACTTCCAGCTGAAGGCTTCTGTGGTTGAGGATGGAAAATGTCCTCACGAATGCCTCTTTACTTTTTTAAATCATCAAGTCAAAAATATACATCAAATGTCATTAATGAAAAAAACAAAGAGGCATTCATTAAGACACTTTTATTGGGGCTGGGAAATTAATCGCAAATTAGATTAAGTTGCAATATGACCTGCTGCAATTTTCAAATCGAGTTCTTCAACTTGAAATGTGTCAAAATATCAGTTTAATAAATCAGTTTTCAGAGATTTTATGCACATTATGCAAACATTCAAGTGCCAATTTTTTTAAAATGGTTTACAAAAATCCTCGTTTTTGTGTTTTATGTATGTTCTTCTTATTTAAAATGAGTGGGGAAAAAATGATAATGCCCTTAAACAAAGCAAATGACATCACATTTGCAATACGAGCAAAAATAGTTAGTTCATTCTATCTAAAACTGATAAAGCCTAGCGTTACTTCATGAAAGTCAGGGCTTGGCGATTATGGCATAAATCAAAACCTCGATTAATTGAACTTTTTACCTCAGTTATGATTGTTGTAAGATTATCCGTCCCCTCTTCCCTGACTCTGTTTGTGCTGTAAATATTTGTATAATTTTAAAACAAATAATTGAAGCATGCACAGGTTAACAATTATGGTTATTTATTGAAATCAAAGCACATATCAGTGGTGTTAGTATGTAGTCCCATTTTCCCACAAAAGTAGAATATAAACAACAGTGATTTTTGCTAACAAAATTAATGTTTTTATACTACTGCATATAAAGTAGAAAATAACTTTGCTGCTCAGTTGGCTACATGCCTCATGGCTGTCTGTCACATGACTACACGGTCACTAGTGTGTTTTAAGGGGGTGCATTAGTGGAGATAGAATTACAAGGAAAAAAACTGAAATAATTGACAGGGCAGGTTCATGTCTGTTAGAGGCTCCAAATGTCAGTTTTGATTATTTTTCGATTAATTTCCCAGCCCTACTCACACCTGCAGCCAATTTGGAGTCACCAGTGAACCTAATGAGCATGGTGGGAGGAAGCCAGAGTACTCGGAGAGAACTCACGCATGCACAGGGAGAACATGCAAAAGATGGCCCCTCCAGAGTAGCGAACCAGGAGCCTTCTTGCTGGTAGGCAACAGCGCTAACCCCTGTACAGCCCTGACCTGCAACATCTGTTCAGCTCCACAGTCACATGCCTTTTGTGCCCATTAGTCTTAATAAAGCCAGTGCAATCTGGAGAGTCTGAGGTCACTCAGACAGTTTTCTATCATGTGAGGAAATTACAAGAGCATTCTGGACCTTGAAATCAGTCACTGATGAGGATATCCGCAAAATAGATGTTTTTTTTTTTTGCATTTGCATTTGCTCATTTCTCTTTTTTTCTTCTGGGAGTTTTGCCTTATTTTGATAGGACAAGGACAGCTGAAAAGAGACAGGAAATGTGGGGTGAGATAGTTTGGGAAGAAATGCACCAAACAATGCAGAGACCGGGAATTGACCTCATGACCCATGTGTCATGGACTATAGCCTCAGTTTATGGACAAGGCATTTGCTCATTTCTATACTTCTAAAATTCTTATCAGCCCAAACTGGTTCAGCATTCACAAATTTAGTGCCAGAAATGTTTGAATGTTACAGTTCTTAACTGTTACCATTACTTATTCCTTTACACCAATCCTATTCCTTCTAACGTATTTGTGTCATGGACTTAGTGAGTGGGTGGAGCCAAAGACTGCAACTCGGGAACAGGAAAGGCAAAAAAGAATCAAACACAGAAACTGCTGTTAACTCAGTTTACTTTTGTGAGAAAAAATGACAGGAAATAAAATGAACACGCTGTATGATGATGCCCAACAGTTAATAGAATGTAAAGTGAATTGCAGTATGTCCAACTGCAATCCTCCAGTTACAGAAGGTGCAGTATTTCTTTACCTGAAATCTGTGTCAACATACCAGTTTATACACATACTTTTTATGGAGTAGTTAACAAAAAATCTACTCTCCTTCTTTTATTAGAAAAGATTTCCATAAAATTGACCATTCCCTTCAATCAGTTTGTACTGACTTTGCAGTATGAGTCAAAATAATTGCATTTTTAAGAATCATTTAGCCCCTGGTTTAATCTAGCTAATATTTTGTCAGTTACAATATAGAAAGGTTAACTGCAGGTGTTAGCTAAAATAATAATAATTGCATATAATATATTTTTTGGAAAAAAATTGCAATTAGATGATTTTCCCAAATTGTTCATTCTTATTGTATGTACAGGATTTAAGCTGGTGGTGCCATTAGGTGCCCATGCATGGCCTGTAGTTTGCACTATACCAGAATAATATCATTAGCATTAAGAAATACATTCATGTATTCAACAAACTCCTTTTTACAGTGTAAAACAAACAAAAAGGATCAATACAAGAATTTCCCAGAGGATTTTCCACAAGGTGACACACTCTTAAATCAGGAACCGTCAACAAAAATATTGTTTGAGAGACGTAAGTTAGCATGTAAAAAAATGAGGCCCAGAGTTGTTGACATAATATGTCATCTTATCTTTGCAGATAACAGAATCCAGGCACTGAGGAATCATCCAGGGCTTGCTGTCTAGGATTTCACCTGGAGGTATAGTTGTGTTATTATTTTCCTTCTTGTTGAGGTGCCTCACCTCATCTCCTCATCCTTTCCGTACCATTCACCTCTCTCCACCTTCACTTCCTGTCCTCATCCGTTCTCGTTTCAGCAAGCATTGATTACTTCCCTCCTTGCACTCTCATAAATACTTTTTCAGTTAATTGCTATGCAAAGTGTGCCGTGTTGAATCGATGTGATTCAAAACCGGTCTCAGTAACATTAGCCTGCTCATTGGCTTGTGAGACAAACAGGATGGAAGTACTTCCTGTCAAAGTAAGGAGGAGGTTGAAAATTGATACAGCACGAGTCAGAGCTGGGAGGTTGATGGGCCATCTCTTTCTGACAGCATGAGTGACAGTTTCTTACTATGCCTTGGCAGCAGGGCTCCAAAGTCCCAGTTTGATTGACAGCTGGTATGCAGATTTCATATCATTTCTTTGATGGTTTCAACAGTACATACTGTTCTTTTATTGCATACTTAAGAGCAAATCAAAAACTTTTAAAACAGAAGCGTGTACGGTAAGAATGGACTGGGGACAACACTCCTGTTAAACCATAAACATGAATGTATGTTATTTATATTATGGCCATGCTTTTTGAGAACAGGTTTGCGCTTACATTATAGCCAACAGTTAGCCTCAAAAAGCAGATGGGTCTGCCAGACTCCACCTTTATCATCAGGCAAATCAATCTTGAATAGTGATGGGTCATTCATGAACAAGCAGGTTCAAAGAGCCAGCTCTTGTGTGAACGAGAAAAGCTGGATCCCGATGTGATTGATTAGCTTTTCTACATACACTTCTACAGGCACATCTCGCATTAGGGGCATAAGCTTAATGGTACAGCATTAGTTATATCAGGTGTTTCATACAGCCCGGCCAGTGAGCAGATGTCATTTGACCCCAAAGGGGTTTTTGGGGGCGACAGTAAAGTATATTTTAAAAATAATAGGATGATATTTTCATCAAGTCAAAAAACTGAGCACAATACCAGCACAAATATCAATCATATCATGACATTGCTAAATCTGGCCGGTCAAATGAGCAATAACTGGCACCTGAATGAAGAGCCGTTTGGAAGCTGAAAGAGCCGGCTCTTCTTGCTGAGCCGAACCAAATGATCCCATCACTAATCTTGAAAAGTTCAAATTGACACCATTTGTACCACACTAAACACTGTTCGGACCAATCAGAATATGTAAGGAGAACAAGGTGGTAGCTAAGGGCGGGGTTTAGTCATACGACCCATGTGTAATACTTGTCTCTGTGATTAGCTCAGATGTAGCTTTAGGGCAGCGTCAGTTTTACTACAACTGGACCAAAGAATTAAAACAAGACTAAAAGCTTTTCATGTTGGGAAAGATGTTTTTGCTCTTCTGCTGGCCTGCTGTGTGTGATAGTTATAGGGGGAAAGGGCTAGGTGTTGTGTGAGTGGTTGGATACAATAGCTCAAAGTGGAGTGATTAGCTCGGACTCAGCGACAGCAGAAGTTTCTTCAGAACTAGACAACTCGCCTTTATTAAAACAAGGGCAGAGAAACTTAAAGCTTTTTGAAACAAAAAATATGTCTTTGCTCTTCTGCCAGTCTGCCTCAGCATGAGTTTGCGATCATTGCAGGTGGGGTTTCCCTGTGCATCAGGTAGCTGCTGCCATGGTAGCTATTAGTTTGTATGCAGCTGTAGGAAAGCAGCAGTTTAATTACAAGTGGATCGCATTTCTGTATGAGACAAGAGCAAAGAGCCACACCGAGACAAGATTTTGAGATTTTAAACTATTTTTTAAATTTTGATAGCAGAATGTATTATAAGAAAATCTTTGATTCAAGTGAAAGACATAAAATGCAAAAATGCAAGGATTGAAGGTCTACTTTGAAAACTTTCAACTGTTTCTCTGCACTGAAAATCTCTGCAATAGAAGGGTGCTCTTATTTTGAATTTGAATGCCTTTGCATCACTAAAAAAGAAAAGGATTTGACTGCCTCATGACTCTCTGTTTATCTTGTGACATTTTTACCTTGATGAGAAATCTTGCGAGGCAGTGATCTCATGGCACCCCTACAACACGGCATTCAAATCAGTGATACTGCAAGAATCCACCACAGTTGTTCTAAACCTGGGGGCTGGTTGTGAGACATTGAGAGGGGATGCCTTTTGTGGCTGACCGTTGAGGTCAGCCCTACGCAAAGATCTGTATGTGTCTAACTGACTGAGTGACTCTACAGAGCTGTGACATGTGCGGGGTTCAGTTGTACTGAAAGCTGCTGGTAATGGCTGCCTCCACTGCAGTGTTAACCTCAGATAAAGCTTTAGAACTGCATCTGCATCTGCAATGTCTTTTTTATTAAAACTAGGGCAGACACTGAAAGCTTTTTGTAACAGAAAAGATGTTTTTACTCTTTTCCTGCTCTGTACTGGCATGAGTTTGCGACTGTTACGCCGTATTTTAAAGAGTGGAGAGCCAATCAGCGCCGCGTCTCTTTACCGCCACCCTAGCGACGTAACAGCGACCATTTCAGTTTTCCAGTGTATCCAGGGCTTGCTGCTGTGGTAGCTGTTAACTCAGATGTAGCTGTAGGAAAGGTGCAGTTTAATCAGAACTGGACCATATTTCTTTTTAAAGAAAGAGTCAAGCTTGTCTTGGCACAGAAGTTGTTTTTGCACATCTACCAAGTGGCCTTGGCATCAATTTTATATGAAGCTCTGCCATTAATAATCCAATAACCCTTTCCCACTGGCCGAAAAACCCGTTTAAACCCACTAACAATCGGCTCCTGTCGGCAGTGGGAAAGGCTCTTATTGGCATTCAGACCCGGGTCAACTGACCCTGCAATGGACGCTGGAGCCGACCGGCTCCAGTGGGAACGTCACACCCGGGTGAACATGGGATGACTTGGGTGTAGCGTGCCTACGTTAATATTAATACAAGTAATACGTTTATTACTTGCCTGTTGTGATCTCATAGATCTTTTTCATTGTTGTTGTTGCACAGAAACTTTATTCTGTCTGCTGCATGTTTAAGCCTGAGGAGGCATGAGTTTAAAGGCAGATGTTTCGCAGCACAGCAGCGCAGTTTAACAGCGCATATAAATACAAAAATGCCCATGTCATAATGAACATATCCGCTGAGAATTTTTTTCCCCCAAGGACAGATTTAGCTCATTTGGCCTGTTAAAATCTCATGGATTATCTTATAAAGTGCCGTGCGAGATCCTTTTCAAACGACATAATCTATTAACCTTTCATTTATTTATTTATTTGTTTCATTATTTGCCTTTTGGAAATGGTCACATCAATCTTCTTTTTTTTGTTTGTTTGTTATTACACAGAACCTTCAGCCCGTCAGCTGCACAGTAAAGCTTGGTGCGCACTGCAGCTGGAGGAGACAGAATAGGCAGAGGTTTCGCAGCACGGCAGCACAGTTTAACAGCACATATAAACACAAAAAATGCTTTTCTGGCTCGCTCTTGTCATAATGAAGATATCTGCAGAAAGCTGTTATTTTTTTGTGAACAAGTCAGGCTTCTGCAGCCTTGGATTTCTCTTGGTTTATCACATGAAGTGCAGCGCCTCCTGCGTACAAACGCAGCTGGAGAATGAGAGACTTTTCTTAAAGGTTGTTTCTATTTCCCTTTATCATATGTCTGCTCCTTGGAAATGACTATATATTCCTTTTTTTTAGTTTTCACCCTTAAATCTCATTCTGAAAACTGCCGTCTCCTCCATCAGCTGTTAAGCCAGATGACAGCTGATGGAGGAGACCGGAGGCTCGGTCATTTACGTGGCCTACCACTTTGTGGCTGAGTTGCTGTTGTTCCCAATGGCTTCCACTTTGTTGTAATACCACTGACAGTTGACTGTGGAATATTTAGCAAGGAAATTTCACCACTGGACATGCTGCACAGGTGGCATCCTATCACAGTACCACACTGGAATTCACTGAGCTCCTGAGAGCGAGCCATTCTTTCACAAATGTTTGTAGAAACAGTCTGCACGCCTAGGTGCTTGATCTTATACACCTGTGGCCATGGAAGTGATTGGAACACCTGATTTCAATTATTTCAGTGGGTGACTGAATACTTTTGACAATATAGTGTATATGCATAAAACTAGTTCAGTGTTAAATGGAAACATGGTCATTTGGTGAGATTCATGCTCCAGTCAAAGTAGTGTTTAAAAAAACCCTTAAAATCAAAGTCTTGATTGCCTACAGCTCCTAACAAAATCACAAACAACCTTTAATCACTTCAGGTTAGCTTGGAGAGTGCTTATGGTCAGCTTTTTTCCAAACACTAGTTGGAGTAATCTTGAAAGACTCCCAGTGCTGATGTTTATCTTCAGACTGTGTGTGTGTTCACCTCAGACTGACAGATGCTGTCTGGTTATACTTTGAACCTGAAGAACAGGTAGATAAAAGGCAGCTCCCTGCAGAATACCCTGTCCAGACAGCCTGCTGTGTTATAATCCATACTCACACACAAGGTAAACACAAGGTTTGTTTTCTATAGCTTCCCCTAAAACAACAACTCTCTGTGAACTAAGCATGAATAGAAGTGAAGCTCAAAGAAAAAAGCCCAAATGCTCTCACTTTGAAAGTCAACCACTTCGATCTTTAAAGGGTAGAGGTACAGCAGCACACACTCTCACACATGAAAGCACGGTGCAATGAAAGAACCATTAGGGAGTTAATTCCAATTCTGCTGACAGTAGATAGGTCCTACCATTTTCTGTCTCTATCACATAGTAATTACTTATAAGGCCACAGGGATTATGATGTCCCCAACTCCCCCCTGTAATAGAGCCTGCTCCATATAACCCGTTCGTTTTGCTACCCAGCTTCTATCACCCCCTTCATTAATACATCCCTCCATCTCATTATCCCATCCATGTAATATCCTCCATCCATTAACTCAGCCCACCGTAACTCCCCCTCCTCTCTTCTCCTCTCCTCCATCTTTCCTTCTCCTCCCTCCTCTGCTCTTTTCTCCACTCAAGCCTTCACAACACTGCCACACTGGATCAGCTCACTCTTAATTTGACTCCTACACAGCAGTCAGTGAAAGGGAGCAGAACCACTATGCCCTGAATAAACGAGCGGTTGAGCCTCGGAGGGGGGGCGTGCTTTAGCACTCAACAGACCGCAGAAGAGATTGAATATACATTGTCCTTACGTAACCAAGCATGTTCTTTGGTGCTGGCACGTCATGTCCATGCATACATCAAGCTTTGTTTTTTCTCAGGTCTTCTTATATTTTCTTCTTCCGAGGCGCCTGCATCTATTTCTGTCCTGTCTCCATGCCTTGTAGCACAGCAACATGCAAAATGCAAACAGTTCTTCTGATTAGCTTCTCTTCAACAGTTTCTAACTCTTAGTTGAATTTCATTAAAATGTTATGGACCACAGCGCAGGAGTGTGTTGTAATTAAGCAGAAATATTCTGCTTACTGTATTTCCAGGGTGGTTAACCTTTGAACAGTAACACAATGAAAAGCCAATTCCCCTATGGTCTTAAATGCAATGCACCCAGAATGCTGTACACAGCACAACTAGGGATGAAATGTTCCAGTAGTGTTTTATGGGCCATTCATCATATTCAATCATTTATAAGACAGAAAAAAGGCAAAGAGAACTTCTTCGTTTAACAAAGAAGTCAGAGTTATCTTACTAGCTCTGTCATGTGACGGAGTCTTCTTCAGTGGGTGGAACCATCTTGGTTATCCTTTGGTGCCCTGTCTGTTTTTCTGTTTTCATGTGAAATGTTGGCATCATGGTCAGGTTACTCAGTTTTGTTAAGACCTGGAGCTGAGATGAATACAGACTTGGTCAAAAATGGATTTGTGATTGGTTTTAGTGATGGACATAAACCAATATTGATATTAACCTTACACGCCATGTGAAAAACATCCATGTGGAAAACCTTCAATACTAAGCGTCTGGAAAGGGCAGAGGCTTTGAAAAAAACTCAGAGTGTGATTGGATAAACGTTTTGTCTGTCACATCTTTCCGCTCCAATCAGAGCGTAAAGATGTGTAGCCACGACCAAGGTACGCCTGCGCAGCTACCAAGTTAACACAAACCATGGCAACTATAGACATGTCAGTGCACAACTTTTGTCGTTTTTGAAAAGAAAAGAACTCACTGCTGTTCTAAGTTCTTCTTTTAACAAAGAAATGTCAAGTTCTGATAAAATTGGCACTGGCGCTGGGAGCATCCACACTAATCTCTTCTGCCATAATTGCACCGGCCTCTTGTTTCTGCTTGCTTATGTCACGACTCCGCTGCACCAGAAAGTGCTGCCCCCTCGATGCTGTCACTTTCCAACCAGGCCTGAACTGTTAAGAGTGGAGCTTTGCAAGATGGACTCGCCAGTGAAAAACACGGAAACGGGCATATCCATCTGCTTTGCAAGGTGACTAAACCTCAGCATGCAAGCGTGATGAAGAAAACTGAGCTTCGATTAATGGATCAATTTACAGGAAATATCCTTTCAGTATTTGCAGTAGGATTGGATGGCATTCATTTGACAATACTGCCATACCCTTCACAACTTTTACCGGTATGTACAGTATCTCTCCTAGGTTTATGAAAACCTCATTGTTGACACGCGTGTGTCTATAGTGCTTCATTTAATCTAGGGATGCACGATAAATATCGGTACTGATAAATTATCGGCTGTTATTGCATTTATTTTACATATTTTCATTATCCCAACAATAAGATATTAACCCATAAATCCACTGATAATAAAGCCGTTTGTTTTCTTTCTCACGAGACGACACATTCTGAAACAGTAGGTGGCGCCCACTGTTAAGCAGCAGAGAAGAGGAGTAGCTATCCCTGCCTGCTCTGTTTGATGTGGTTTCATTCAGTCTGATCGACATTAGGAACAGAAGTTTAGCAACAGACCATGGTGCACTTAACATTTTAACCTATTTCTGTTATGACTTCTGTCAGTGCATATTTTTAATCTTTATGAAAAACATTAGCTCTCTTTCATTCTGACTTAAGCAGCAAAAAACAAAACCCAAGCATTTCCATTAGTTAAACATGACAGCCTGTTATCATTTGGTTTTATGTCTGATTTGGCATTAATCAGCTGAATTCTTGTTTAGTTTATTGAAATGTCAGATTTGACCACTTGCTAAGATACTTTAATTAATTTAAAGGGAAAAAGGGAAAAAACTATGTCAGTTGTTTGTGTATGTTGTACTTTGATACACAAATGTTTAACTAAAAAAAGTTAACTATAATAGCAGTTATAAAGTCAGAATAGTTTTTTTTTTTTAAACATGAGTGATATTAGTTAGAATTAGTTATAAATAACGTTGCTCACTACATATTAACCCCCTTCTTATCCCCAAATGTGCGTAAACATATCAAATAAACTTATTTTGTTAAATCAACAATTTAAAAAAAATGATCGGTTCTTCAGGAGTAGGAAATTATCCGTTATTAGTATCAGTTAAAAAAAATACTTATTGTGCATCACTAATTTAATCCTTTGAGTTTAAGAAAAATCTACAAGGTGACATTTACAGGGGTGTGATTTAGTGGAAGCATTGCTCTTATATTTAAAGTTTGATCCTCTCCATTTCTTTTTCCTCTCTTGTCTATGATATGTATTTGCACATTTTCTATATTGATACCCAACAGCCAAATAAAAAAATTAAATGCTTTGACTGCCATTGATGAGCATCACTAGGAAAATTTCTTTAAACCAGACCTGTAGCTTAATCTTGAGCTTCTTCTTTGTTGGACTACATACAGGCTGCCTTTTCTATTTGCTCATGCTGGGACATTTTGTTGTCCATTTACAGAACCAGGGCTTCTTAAACACTGGGTTTCTTCTGTGATCCAGAAAAAAATCTTACAGACTATAAGGTGATATTCGCTCTCTCTGATCAAAGGTGTGTTGGATTAAAAAAACAAAACTCTCCCTGATAAAAAAGCTGAACCACACTGAAGATCTTGACTCATTCATTTCACGTGCTCTCTCCTGATGCCTTGGCGTTCCCAAATGATTTGAAACTGTCTTGAGCAATAAATCAATTTATCAATCAATACTAATTTATGGTTGCAGACAGTGTTTAAAAATTAAAATAGATTTTCAGCTTTACTTGGGTAATTAAGGGATGGCAGCGCCACAGCTTACCTCTGCTCCTGGTGTGTTGAGTTCTTTTATAACACTTCTTCACTGTCTGGCAGTTGGTTTTGCACCATCTTGCCTCAAGTAAACCACAATCCTCTGTGAAGATTGTCTAAAAATGTGCCAGGTTAAAGCAGCAGAACAACTAATTTGTTTCAGTATCCAGAAATAGAGAAATTTTTGACACAAGCTAGCAGCAGATGGAAAGGATTGGCTAAAATTCCAGGTGGCATGAAGTGAATTCAACATTAAATTAAGTCTTCTATGAAAACTAAATCAGAGATCTTAATTTTTGCTGCATAAAAGAGCCCAAAGTGTCAGTAGCACTGTGATCATCCTCAAGGTTGCCCTGCAGCATTTATCCCCCTCACTGTGGGGATGTTGTGAACGGGGGTCTTCACTTGGTCCCTTGTGCTCTCATATGGTTGTCTGCAGTCTATCATCCTTCGTGTGTTGCAATAACCAAATATAGACTAATCTGGGGATTGAGCTGTGTCGGCTCCAGAGTGCTAACACCATTATTGCAGGTGCAGAGTTTAACTGAACCCACTTGCTCTGACAATGAATGCATCAATACCCAGGTTAATCACAGTCACAGTCACCTTCACCCACAGACGGAGGCAGTCTGTGTGAATCAGGATGCTATTTAGTCTCATGTCCCTGTCTGAATGAAAAAATGGTACCTGGTCTGCATAGCAAGAGATCCATGGCAATGCAAGAAGCAAAGAAAGAAGTGAAAACTGCAAAAGCAGCCTGGTATTCCAGTGATCATCTTGATTATATCATTCTGGGATAGAAAAGATATAAGTATGGATAATATGCAAATTTAAACTAAACTTTCCCAAAAGAAAAACACTGAAAGGCAGTAATCAACAAATGAATCCAGCTCTATGACCTTAGGTATACTGGTTACCAGCAAGGCCGCCCATAAGAGGGGGTAAAGGGGAGAGCTTTCTGGGGGCCAGCCCAAACTGGGGGCTCGTGTGGGTTCATGATCTACTGTAAAGTTAATCTATGATTACCATATATTTTATTTTTCTTACTTAAATAAAAGCCACTCTTATCAAAGTAACACATTTTGGTACAATATAGCATTTTCAAAATATAAACCCATTTCCTCAGAGAAAAATACACTATACTGCCAAAAGTATTCACTCACCAACTGAAATAATTGAAATCAGGTGTCCCAATCACTTCCATGGCCACAGGTGTATAAAATCAAGCACCTAGGCATGCAGACTGTTTCTACAAACATTTGTGAAAGAATGGGTCACTCTCAGGAGCTCAGTGAATTCCAGCGTGGTACTGTGATAGGATGCTGGGCAGCAAGTCCAGTGGTGAAATTTCCTTGCTCCTAAATATTCCACAGTCAGCTGTCAGTGGTATTATAACAAAGTGGAAGCCATTGGGAACAACAGCAACTCAGCCATGAAGTGGTAGGCCATGTAAAATGACGGAGCGGGGTCAGTGGATGCTGAGGTGCATAGTGCGCAGAGGTCGCCAACTTTCTGCAGAGTCAATGGCTACAGACCTCCAAACTTCATGTGGCCTTCAGATTAGCTCAAGAACAGTGCGTAGAGAGCTTCATGGAATGGGTTTCCATGGTTGAGCAGCTGCATCCAAGCCATACATCACCAAGTGCAATGCGAAGTGTCAGATGCAGTGGTGTAAAGCACTCTAGAGCAATAGACTCTAGAGCAATAGAGACACATTCTCTGGCAATCTGATGGACGAGTCTGGGTTTGGTGGTTGCCAGGAAATGGTACTTGTCTGACTGCATTGTGCCATCGTAAAGTTTGGTGGAGGGGGGATTATGGTGTGGGCTTGTTTTTCAGGAGCTGGGCTTGGCCCCTTAGTTCCAGTGAAAGGAACTCTGAATGCTTCAGCATACCAAGAGATTTTGGACAATTCCATGCTCCCAACTTTGTGGGAGCAGTTTGGGGATGGCCCCTTCCTGTTCCAACATGACTGTGCAGCAGTGCACAAAGCAAGGTCCATAAAGACATGGATGAGAGAGTTTGGTGTGGATGAACTTGACTGGCTTGCACAGAGTCCTGACCTCAACCTGATAGAACACCTTTGGGATGAATTAGAGCAGAGACTGAGAGCCAGGCCTTCTCTGTGACCTCACAAATGCACATCTGGAAGATGTTAAAAAATTCCCATAATTGCACCTAAACCTTGTAGAAAGCCTTCCCAGAAGAGTTGAAGCTGTTATAGCTGCAAAGGGTGAACTGACGTCATATTAAACCCTATGGATTAAGATGGGATGTCACTTAAGTTCATATGTGAGTAAAGGCAGGTGAGCGAATACTTTTGGCAATATACTGTAGCTTTTCTGGTAGTGGTAACACTGTGGATGGGCATATTAAACTAAAATGTTAGGAAACTAATGTCAGACTTCATAGTTTAGTCATGATGCTCATTACCGTCAAGAATAGAGTAGAAGGAACTGAAATGACTTTAAGGGGAAAATAATTAAATTATTGCAGAATAAATGCACAACTGGGTTAAGCGTGGAAGTAATGGGTTAAGAGTAGCATGGAAATGGTTTAGAGCAAATGGTGACAAGCGGTGAAAAAGTAGCAAAAATTTGCAGCAATAAGTAGTGAAATGAAGTTGCAGAGTGACAAAGATGGTTGAAAGTGGAAAAAAGGGATAAAGCAGCAAATATAGGTTAAGACAGGAAAAAGTGGCAAAAATGATGAAGAGCAGTTAAAAATGGGAGCAAAAAAAGGGTAAAAGTGGCAAAGTAGCAAAAAATTGGCTTAAAGTGGCAAAAATAGGTGGTAAAACTGCTGAAAAGAGGTTAAAAAGTGGCAAAAATGGGGTAAAGCAGCAAATATGGGCAGAGAAAGCATAAAGTGGCAAAAATGGTGAAAAGCAGTTTAAAAATGCCGCAAAAATGGGGTAAAAGTTGCATAAAGTAGCGACAAATGGCTAAAGGTGGCAAAATAAGTGGTGAAACTGCTGAAAAGAAGTTAAAAGTGGCAGAAATGGGTTAAAAGGGACAAAAAAGCAAAAATTGGTGGCGAGAGTAGTGAAAAGGGTTAAAAGTAGCAAAAATTGGCTGGGTTAAATGACATATTTTTCAGCTCCAAAATGAAGTAACTGTTAGCCAGGATGCTAGCACCAATGCTACTGATCTGGCACACAAACATTGAAGGCCCGTCCCAGCCAATTCTGTGGATGGGCCTGGTTCCCAGAGATGGGCACTAGTCACTTTTTTGCAAGTTAAAGTCTGAAGTCTTTGAGGAAAAGTACAAGTTAAGTCTCAAGAAGTGTGCTCGATAGGACAATCTTAGATTGTGAGGGGGAAACAAAATGTATCTGCCATTTTCTAAAACTGGGAAATCTGGAGAATCGCATCCTACTTGACTAGCTCTACATTCACTAACTCCTCCACATCTGCTTTGGTGGAGCAGGGATTAATGGCTGAAAATGAAACTGAAACTTAAGATAACACCCTTTAATTTAACTCTAACAGGCCCATATAGAGCTGCTTCAGATGTTTCTATATTGTCAGGGTGCAAGGATCAAACATTTGCACAATCTTTTTCAGCTTTTTATGACAATCTAGAAAGACAGCATCCTGAGAGTCACATGTGAGAGACAGAGACAGCCCAGTCAGCGCAGCAGCCTTCATCACCATGTATCACAGAGAGCATGGCAGAGGAAGATCTAATCTTGTTGTTTTAAATGTTATAGCTGATATTATTCTGCTCTCTGAGTGTTTTACAAAGTTATTCACAAGCATCCACCTCTCCACAGAAGGCTTCACCTGTCGGGAAACTGTGTAATACCAGAGTCTTTTTCTAGAGAGAGGCAGTGATGTCCGCGAGGTCTGGACATGTTTTAAAATGTTTTAGACATCAGAATCATTAAATTTTCATGCATGATTCACATAAAACATGCATGAAACTCAAACTGATCCTGCATCCCTCTCTTTCCTTCAGAGTGCAGCAGGCACGTATGACTCTAAACTAACAATTTTAAGACCTTGTAATGAATAAAAATCAAGATTAAATTAAAATGAAGTAAGGCCACCTCTTCACTGCATGACATGTATCACAGAAAGTTTTCCCATTTTGGGTTGTTTAGTTTAGCTCCTTCTGTCATTCTTACTGGTGATAGATCTTACTGGTGTATTAACAAAGCAAATGTAACCCTGTCATAAACATCACATATGAACTGGATACTTATATAAAATTACAGCTGTATGAGTGGAGAAAAGATCATCCCTACAAGTCAGTCACATAATACACAACATAAAAATGATAAAAGCACCAGTAATAATGAGATAATATGGCTCTCAGATGGTATCCGGATTTAAGCATCTACGGCTCTTTGAACCAGTTTGGTCACGAATGACCCATCACTATCGCACACCCAAAGTCTCAAGTCTTTTAGGGCAGGTTCAAGTCCTAGTCTAGTGGCATTAGCAGACATGCTGTATGTCTACATGTCATAAATACAGCAGAATAATGGTAACCTGATAACGAGGTAGCATTGTTACATCGTCTCTCCTTCTCCTCTGTTGTCCCCAGTGCTAGAATGAGCTTCACAAATGCAGCTGGGGTGGACTGTCCCACTATACTTCTGATTGTTTTAAGCCCAGGTCATTGTGAATGACCCAGCACTTGGTCATTTGGTGCAGTATATTTTAGTAAAGACAACATAATGGATAATGATAAGAGGTCTTACATGCATGGCTTGTTTTTTCCTTGCTGATGTTTATAGTATTAGAGGAAAAAACAAACCGAAAATAAGTGCTTCTATATGGGGTGGGCGATATATCTAGTATACTCGATGTATCGCAGCTTTTGCCATGCACAATGTATAAAATGACTATATCGCAAACATCCAAGTGTAAACTATGTGGAAGTTTTGAGCTGTCAGCGTGCATTTCTCACTGAAGTTTCGCTTCTCCCATTGTTCCTGAACGCATCTCTCACAGCAGAGAGTTCACTCCCTCACCCATCCAGAAAACCCTCCTCTGCACATGTACGTTTTTGTATCAGTGGAGGAGAGAGGAGGTAAATACTATGGGTAAACAGAGCAGCGTGGCGAGTTAGCGGCTAGTTATCTGGGTTCAGAGATGGACAACGAGAAACAGCGCTGGGTCTGTTATCTGCCAGGGCTTCAGCTTTAAAAAGGAAGAGGTCGAACTCACACGGTATTTGTTAAAATATACACCACAAGATGACTCTGTGACTCCGTGGCAGTAACACAACATGACGCAAAAGACATGAGCCCAGTGTCGTTAAAAAGCCAGGATTTAAAAAAGACACTCAACCCAGAATACGTGATTTGCCTGGGCACGAGCAATGTGCTAAAACTCCCTGCCAGAATCGTACATATCAGAGAGAAGACGGCCCAGCAGCGGACAAACGTCATCCTCTTCAACTACGGAACCTTTTCTCAGCCTAACAGTTCAAAACACCAACAACACAGAGTTAAAAAGTACCTATCTCTAAACAAGCTTTTTTTCCTCTCATGATCACACAGGAGAGCTGCTAAAATAAGCTCTAAAGACGCTCCCATGTTTTGAAC
The DNA here is from genome assembly GCF_018320785.1 of Cheilinus undulatus. Taxonomy (NCBI): domain Eukaryota; kingdom Metazoa; phylum Chordata; class Actinopteri; order Labriformes; family Labridae; genus Cheilinus; species Cheilinus undulatus. Next base: position 5,650,051 of record NC_054867.1, on the reverse strand, counting down.
TTGTCAGAAACTGGTCCAGCTTTCATCAGCACAGATAATGGACTAATATAATTACAGCTGTGAGCCTGAATGGTGGACTAGACTGCAGGGTTTTGGCCGTCGGCTGCATGCAGGATTGGTGAGTTTTTTGTAGGTTTGCTTCACCCTTAATGAGGAAAATAATCATTTTATTATCATAATTATACATGCTAACACAGAAAACATTTCAGGACTTTCCATACACTGTAAAAGACAGAGTATTTCACAATTTATGTATGTTTGATTTATTAGTAAAAGTTTGAATGAAGTCCTTTTCAAGTAAAACAGTGTGATAAATTTGACTTTATATTGATTTTCATGAGCCATACTTTATTAACCCCTGAAGGGAAATTCACAGTTTACACTCTATTGTTATACATGCTACACAAATATAGGCTGAATTACATGCAAATACACATGCACAAAGAGGATCCCCATGGACGTGCACTAATGTAGAGATGCTAGAGTGTTGCTGCCCTCGTTGGAGCGCTGCTGTGCCGGGTTCAGTGCCTTGCTCGAGGGCACTTCAGCAGTGCTCAGGAAGTGACCTGGCACTTCTCCAGCTACCAGGTTAAAGTCCAGATATGGTCTGGGCGGGACTTGAACCGGCAACCCTCCGATTCCCAGCCCAAGCCCTTCCAGACTGAGCTACTACTGCTCTTTCTGCATATAATTTTTATTAAAAATCCAATAGATAGAACAGACTATTTTAATCCCCAAACTTGTGTCATTTGGAGCTGAATTAAACATTATACAGCCACTTAGAGGACATTTCAAAGTATTGCGATATATATCGTGCATCGGGATACAGCAAAAATATATTGGGATATAAATTTTAGGCTATATCACCCAGCTCTGCTTCTGTACACCATGCTCATTGCTTCTAGCACTACATAGCTGTATCTGTGTCCAATCCGACTTAAAGCACCCTGTGGCATTTACTCATGTTGTTTCCTCCTGGATAGATCCGTGGTTGTGTTGTGCTTACTCTCAGATGTACATCCCTTTGGACTAAAGCATCTACTAAATGACACTTTGGGTCCGTTCGAAAAGTCCAAAAGATTACCTCCTAAGTCCTTTCCTATTCACTTTTCCTTAACCCCGACAAAAAACGTGACAGGGTTAAGGAAAGGTGGGAGTAAGAGGACAGAAAAGGAGAACTGTGGTGATTAAGGAATCTGACTGCACTTTCCCACATGTGACGTGTGTTATTTGTGTAAAAACTACAATTTAACGTTGATGGACTACAAAATTCACATCTACCAATTGGTGCGTTCTCTGTGTTGTTATGTGCTGCGAATGAAACACTAAAACATCAGAGATATGAGCTCAATTAAGATTTTTATACCCTAAAGTCTCTTCAGGAAGAGGAACTGTGACTGTGAACGTCCAGAACAGCAGAAACTTTTCTCTTAATCTGAACTCTCTGCTTAGTCAATACGACTAGATGAATAATATTCAAGTCCTTTTATTTCACAACGATATTAAATAGTTTCGCTTTATTCCCTACCTATCCATTTTCTTTAATTCTCTTGTCTCTGTTAATTGTATTACAGAGTCTACTCTGGTTCTGTCTTCCTTTCAGCTCGTTCTGTGAAAAGCTCTATAAACCGCGTCTTCCCTGCGTAATTATGATGAAAGATATAATATTCACAATATGGCAACATGCCGACTTTATCGCTTTAATTAATTGTGATTTACAAACTTACCACATTTACTGTAATATTTCAAAACTGCAAAACAAATACAGTTTAAAATACTGACTGATCGGTTTACTATTTGGACAAAACGGAAATGAGAAGAAATGAAATTGTTATCATAAGTTGAATGACAAAGATTTCATGTCTGTAATATTTCTCTGTTCCCTACTGCCTTCCATTTATCACATGGATTATAAGTTTGACTAAATTTTACGGTTTAAATCGGGGCGAGTAGTTACAGTCAAGTTATTCACTTGTTCTGATGAGCGGTCAACAGGTGCGTCACTTTAAATGAAGTTTACGCAAAGCATTGTGGGTCATCTTTTTATCTCTCCTTTGGTAAAGGATGGTCCAGTGTTTCCAAGGCTAAAGGAGATAATAAAGTAAATAATGAAGCTCCTTTCCTTTTCAGCTGGAGAATTCAAACAGTCCTTATCATGGCCGACACTGAAATACTTCCAGGTTGTTTCACTCAGTTAGGAACCTTCCTAAGCAAAATGGACTTTTCAAACAGACCCTTTAACTTTGGCAATAAAAACCTGTACAGTCTGTAATGGACACAAATGTTACAAACAGACTCATATTGTTTCCCATTAGTTACCTAGATTATGGCTCCACTGTGTTCTCATTTCCCCTGCCAAACAGGTTACATTTCCATGAGCCACGTAAGTGAGAGGTTTCATGTTGTGCATGCAGCAGACAGCTCTGGTTTGACAGTGCAGACAGATGCTGTGCTCTTTGTGTGAGCTAAGGACACAAAAACTAGAGGAGACTTTGCATCATTCACAGATAAACCCAGAGCTTTCCTACACTTCCTCCTCATCAGTTAATACTGAAAGTGTGCTGCCTCTGTATATACACACGCTTTTTGTCTCCATCTGACACACAGGGGGCTGGAAACTGTTGAAAACTATAGTTGGTCAATCAAACTGGAATGGGTTCATCTCTGGTTCAAGTACTACTAAACCACAAAATTGCTTAAGAAGAGCAACATTTTATAGATTTACAGGATTCATGTATTTAACTTAAGAATTTACACATTTTTCTCCCGGAGGAGCATGCGCCCCTCTAGAAAACTCTGGGTTCCCCGCCATAGTCTCCTGTGGGAAACTCTGTATTGGTCCTTTATTTAAACAACCAAACGTACAATATGGATGAATATAAATGTGCTTCATATTATAAAAGCAATCATTAATCAGAATTTACTGCAGAGGCTGACTTTTTACCCTCCATCTTCCAAAGGTTAAAGATCCTAAAGGTCATATAAACAGGCCTAAAAAAATAAAAATTTCAATTGTGTTTAGAATAAAAGAGATAAATTAAATTCCCACTGATGGGAGATGTCTTTCAGCTGGAAAGTTATAACTGCACTGAACCAAAGGTAGCAGCATCCTTTCCTTGTTAAATATCTGAAATTACAAACATAAAAATGTCAATTTTCACGGATGAACAACTGGAATCCAAATCTTGCTGTTCTGCCTTTTCATTGAGGTTTTCCACAGTATTAATATTTACATAATAGATTACTGGACATTTATTGATTCAGACTTGTCCACCTCCAAATCCTGATGCATCTAAGAATCGATTTTTTCACTTAATCTGGGAAAAAGACATTTAGCTAGCACTGATGATTAAATACAAAAAAAGATCGGGCACAAGTCCCAAACCTCAGGTCCCAGTTGAGTCTGTAGGCACGCCATTGAGGCGACGCCGTCGTTGACCATTCGAAGTTCTGTGGCTGTGTGTGTGTATGGTTTCAGAGGGGCCACATCCGAATCCATGTTTATCTTCCAGTCACAGTAAACAATGGCGACTGAGGTGGAGCTGGTGTGTTTGGAGTTGGAGCTCATTGATATTGATGAACAAATTCTTTTGTTGCAAATGTTGAAGCACAGGCAACAGGGAAGACATTTGCGGAGTTGGTCTGTACAACCACTAAACAAGTCAAGGCTGAGAACTGCCAGAAATTACGTTTTGAGAGGACCAGTCACAGCCCTTGCGGTCCGTGTTGCCATGACTTGAGAGGATTTTTTTAGAGGTGCACATCAGGCTATGGCGTAGGGGTCCACGTCAACTCAGAGGGCTATGTGTAGCTACACCATCAATGCGACACAGAAGAATAAATCAGGCTTAAGTGTAACTTGGGTACAGGTCCCAAACACGGCTCTCTTATCTCTGCTCGGTATTCAGAGTAACATGCAAAGTTTGCATTCTTTGAATATTTTAAGTAGGGATGTGTTAGCAACATAACTCAAAAAGTCATGAACGGATCCGGACGGATCCGGATCACCGTCTGGATCCAGGAATTTTTTAAAGACTCTGTACTATTGGGAGATAGGTCTGCGTTGTTACCACTTTATACCAGGAGATGGCAGACATGAGTGACTTTTTCAAAGTTTTGGAGTGTGTAGACTTTGTAAGACACACACCCGGTCGAGGAGATGAATTGGAGCATAACAGAGAGAAAGACAGCGAATTGTAGCGAGAATACTCACAATGCTGGGAGGAATAGAGGAGTATTCACTCTCTGCCATGACTTTCTGCCATGGCGGAGGTCTGCACTCTCTGAGTGCTTTTCTAGTTTCTATAATGCTTTTTTGAACTGTGATGAACCTCCTACCACTAGAGGCTGCTGTTTCCTCAGTTAATGGTTGATTTCCCCTGGCACTTCACTGGAAGTAAATATGGGAAGCTTAGCAGTTAGCTTTTAGCACACTAGTTAGCACTGTATGACAGTTTTAAAAGAAAATGGAAGTAAAGTGGTATGTAGGCTGTCGAGGATTAAACTCCTGAAAAGTGTTAAAGCATGATACTCATCTGCAAAGGGGAGCGAGGGCAGGTGCTAATGTTAGCCATGCTCCGCACATTATATCAGGTTTACTTTATACCCACTGACACAACGACCCTGTGAGGAATGTGACTGTTTTTCCAAGTATTTTCTCCTCTCCAGACTAGTCGGTTAAACACATTTTAAATGGGCTTTAATGGGGAAGTAGATGGCTTGGAACATCCTTAATTTTAAGACATGGTCTTAAATGTTTATATGATACTTCAGGCAAACTTAAGCTATCTGTACTTTTCTTCAGTCCTTTTCTTTCTCTTTTGTGTGCACCCCAGTGGAACTCTGCTTTTAAGGGCTGATAGACAGAATGACATAAAAACAGAGAGGTAGAAAGAAATAGGTCCTCCATTGTTTCCTCTTGATGCACACTTGAGTTGCCACGGTGACAGTCTGCTTACTTTTACAGCATCTGTCAGCTGAACGCAGACACATGCACATATACACACAAATAAAATACACATAAAAAACACTCGGGGACAGCTATGCCAAGCCGGGGGCGGGGGGGAAACAGAGTGAGTTGTTTGCCTTTTAAAGGCAGATAAGAGAAACACCAACTGCTCCACAACAGCCTCGGCCAACAATCAGCCACAACTGATTTCATCTCAGCTCTCTCATTACAGGACCTGGACCCTGTGCTGCCAGATTCAGCCTGCTAATTCACTTCATCAGCACCAACATGGATGCATGAACAGCTGGTCTGGAACATTTTGCCATTTCAATCTTGTGTAAAATATGTAAATGACAACATTCACAGTGAGGTGGCCAGCAGCAGAAGCAGATTTAAAAAGACGCTGTATGGCGACAGCAGCAGGTAATTTTGTCAACATTATTATGCTGCATTGTTACATCTCACCATAGAGACTCTTGACTGCTGAGTGTGATAGCACACAGTGTGTTCATGTGTGAACAGAATAGAGATAAGATTAGCCCAGAGAGCAGCATTGGCTCTTACTCTCTGGAGGCTAAAGGATGCCATCTCCCCCTCTGGCTTATTGATCTAGAGGTCAGCTCAGTCTCAGAGAAGAGTCCTGGTTGAGCACTCGCAAACCCTCAGATTTTAGCATTCTGCCCTGCTCTGTCCAGGCAGCATTTTCTCCTAATCCTGCCCTGTCCATCAGATCGGCTGGAGCATGGCAGCCAGGTTACCTGGTGCTTCAGCTAATCTTTGAGCCGACCACTAGCAGGACTTTTGCAGCAGTGATTCAGTTGGAAGGAGAGGAATTAGGAGGATAAGAGCACAGCTGGTGATCTGCCTGAATATGTCCCTGCTGCAGCTGTATGTCTACATGGTGAAGGAAAACTGCAGAGGTATTGCTAAGGAACTGTAGACATGGCTCATACAGTATACAGCACTGGTCTGAAGCACAGGACAGAAACTGAAGCCTGCACTCCTGCATGTCCCTCTCAAAAAGAAATCTATACATTCCTCCTTTACGCGGCTCTATATTAAGTTCTTAACTCTCCTGGCTGCACTGTTTCTGTTCTGCACTTTCCAAACATTACCTGTCAGTGGAACTGTGTGGGTAGTGCTTCTTCTCTGTCTACTTCTTTTTTATCTGTTGTGTCTCCTCATAGTTGCTCTCACTGCTACAATGAACAGCAGTGAGAGCTTTCACTGCAAGTTTTTCTCCATTCAGACACGACACAACGTTTACAGAAAGAGACGTTACTTGCACTTCGCTTGGCATCATGGGAGTGAGAGGGACCAGAAGGAGAATAGTGTTGAAGCAGGAAAAAATGTAGCAGGGAATAAGATTCATTTCTATTTTTTTTCACAGGAATAATCAGTGATTTGAGTTGTTTTACAATCTTACTATCTAAAGCACATGCACCGCAGTCTCAGGAAATACTTCAATAAACTGCATACCTATTTATAGTCTAAATCCCTGTATATCTTCACTGCTCTCCTTGCTGCAGCCAGATGGTGTTTAAAAGAAAAAGTAAGGCAGAGCTATAGATGTTTTTAATGATTCGGTAGGTTTGATAACAAATGTGGTATAGAGAATGTAGACATGAAGGGATATAGAGGGGAAAGCTAGTCTGAATTCATACATGGTTTTCTGAAACTGGCATTTCTGTATTTATAAATATACCTGAATCATCAGCAATCAATCATTAACACTGAATTCAATTAAAAATGCATGATTAGCAGGCACTAATTCCTAGTGGTTAGGCCATCTACTAAGGCAGCAGTACTCAACCTTATTCTACTCAGGAGCCACATTGTCTTAAAAATACTATTGCGAGAGCCACAATCAACCGGGCATGTGATGATCAATCTATCCATAGTTGAAATCAAACAGTGAGTTGGTGGATTATTGTGTTGTTAAATGGGATGAAATAGGCTACATAAGAAAAGTCTGTATAGTGTCAGAAGAAAGTATATTTCACAGATGATAAGCATATGTTTTTATTTATGTAAGTTCCACCTGGATATCAGAACATGTCGACTTGGAGCTATGAGAAGAGAACTGATGAATCATGGGTGTCTGTTTGGGTATTAATATTTCATTTTTGGACATTTACTGTAGTTCTGTGACTCTGTTACCTTAAAGTTATGCTGTCTATTTTTTTTCCCTCTAGTTATTATTGCTTTTAGTTAAAGGGGGAGGGTCCCCATATTGGTCTTTGTCCTGGGCCTCCAGATGGCTAAAGTCGGCCCTGCCTCACACCTGCAGCTCCCTCTCACAAATCGTTCTGCCAGTTTGTTGCTTTCATTTTCTTTTTCTGCCCTTTTGACAGTATTTATTATTAGTGCATTTAAGATCAAATAAAACACCCACGTCTGGACAAGTTTTACTCAATTTTAAATTATTTCAAAATGTGATCTGTGTGTGTTTGGCTCGTTGATGGGGATGCGCATAGCAAACGTTATCATCAAATGCGAGTATGGAAGAGCATCAGCAGGAAGTGACTGAAGAAATGTGTTAAAATGAGGGCATTAGAAGCTTCACTTTGAACACAAGACAGCACACCTCTATGAATGAACTTAATGAAGAGATGCACCACTAGCGGACTTCCTCTGCGCTCTTTTACACACGTTCCTCCGTCTTGGGTGCATCTGATGGTAATAATACACAAGTGTTCATTTGAATTTGGAAGTTAAAGTCTGTCTTCTTTGTGGGAACTTGTATTTTTTGATATGACTTATTGCAATGAGTCTTTACTGCTGACAGTTTTCACCTTTATAGAGGATTTCGGGAGGATTTTTTTATAAGAAGCCTTAAAAGAGGCGTGACCGGTCACTAAAGAGCCACCTGCGGCTCGAAAGCAGCGGGTTGAGTATCACTGTACTAAGGCTGTAGTCCCTCAGGTGGGTGGAGAGGGTGCAGGTCGAGCTGTGGCTCCTTTCCGGCATGACATTCCCCTCTCTCTCTCTCTCTCTCTCTCTCTCTCTCTCTCCAGTTTCCTACTGTCCCATTAATCTTGCAAAGCAGATGGATGCGCCCGTTTCCGTGTTTCTCATTGGTGAATCCGTCTTGCAAAGCTCCCATCTGAACAGTTTGGGCCCAGTTAGAAAGTGACGGAACCAATCAGCGTCAAGGGGCAGTACTTTTGGGCGTGGCAGAGTCGTGACTTAAGCAAGCAGCGACAATTACAGCAGAAGACATTAGCATGGATCCTGCTAAAACGCCAGTTTTATCAGAACTTAATGACATTTCTTCGTTAAAAGAAGACCAAAGAACAGCAGTGAGTTGTCTTCTTTTCAAAAACGACAAAAGTCGTGTACTGACATGTCTACAACGCCATGGTTCGCATTATGCAGCTCTCTATGGAGTTTACTTCTCTTTAGTGGTGCACCTCAGTTTGCGGCTATGACATCACATGTTTTGTTGCTCTGATTGGCCAATGGCTTGCCATATTTTCTCCTTCTCAAATTTCCTAAATTTAAATATCCTTTGAAGGCCGGATGGGAAGCGATGGGGTGCCTGATATGCCCTGCGGACCTCCAGTTGATGATCACTGCTTAGATATTAATATCCACAAGCCTGTAGTAAATCTGGTTACTCCTCTTGATGTGCTGTTTTAATCTGCCACAGCCTGCCTACTTACATTCAAGTTTCAAAATGCAATCAAACTGCACTGCTCCATTGGGATGCTGTTGTTCACTGTGCTTGTTTACATCCATGTAGCAGGAAGGACAGGCCCATTAACCAGAGCTGCTGTCCTGTTTCTCCAGCTGGTTTTTCAGCTCTTCCATCATTTTTAAAAGATGGTTTGTGACAGCAGTGTGAAGTTTTATTTTGCCAACTCTTTCTCTTTGCTGGCATCCCCTCAGGCTGGATTTTCCCTCCTGCCTGCTTCTCAGCATGAGGGGCACCCATGAAGTATTTTGAGAGGGAGTCTCCCATGCAGGATGTAGCTGGTTCAGTCTTAGCTGCACCCCTGATCATACGCTCTCGTACAACAGTTTTCATAAGGTCTGCAGAGAGTCTGCATGATATTAATGAAGATATCAGCCAGAGTGTCTTCAGTGGCAGAATCCCAAGCCCCTGCTGCTAATCTGCTCCACTGTGCTGCAGAGATTTTTTAAAACTGTTTCTCACCCAGAGGCTGAAGAGATGCAGATGAAGATGGTGCTCTCCATCTTTAAGTCAGAGAGGTTCAGTTTAATCCTTCTAACACAAAACTGCTTCTCCAAAACTTTAAATGTCCAGTGTTCCAGTTCAGCATAGGTTTAATATACAGCGCATCCGGAAAGTATTCACAGCGCTTCACTTTTTCCACATTTTGTTATGTTACAGCCTCATTCCAAAATGGAATAAATTCATTTTTTTTCCTCAAAATTCTACACACAACACCCCAAAATGACAATGTGAATTTTTTTTTTTTTTCAAAATTATTAAAATTAAAACCTTCTGGAAGGTTCTCCTCTCTCCACAGAGGACTGCTGGAGCTCTGACAGAGTGATCATTGGGTTCTTGGTCACCTCCCTGGCTAAGGCTTTTCTACCCCGATCGCTGAGTTTAGATGGGCGGCGAGCTCTAGGAAGAGTCCTGGTGGTTCTGAACTTCTCCCATTTATGGATGATGGAGGCCACTGTGCTCATTGGGACCTTCAAAGCAGCAGAAATGTTTCTGTACCCTTCCCCAGATCTGTGCCTCGAGACAATCCTGTCTCGGAGGTCTGCGGACAATTCCTTTGACTTCATACTTGGTTTGTGCTCTGACATGCACTGTCACCTGTGGGACCTTATATAGACAGGTGTGTGCCTTTCCAAATCATGTCCAATCAACTGAATTTTCCACAGGTGGACGCCAATGAAGCTGTAGGAACATCTCAAAGATGATCAGTGGAAACAGGATGCACCTGAGCTCAATTTTGAGCTTTGTGGCGAAGGCTGTGAATTCTTATGTACATGTGGTGTCTTAGTTTTTTATTTGAATAAACTTGCAAAAAAAAAAAAAAACACATTTTTCACATTGTCATTATGGGGTGTTGTGTGTAGAATTTTGAGGAAAAAAATGAATTTATTCCATTTTGGAATGAGGCTGTAACATAACAAAATGTGGAAAAAGTGAATGCACTGTAAGTTAAAGTGTGCCAAAGAGCTACAAGTTTGCCCCAAACAGCTCTCAATAATTGCTTTCTTTTATTTCTACATTTCCTTACAAGTCCAGTCAGATGGTTTTTAGCATCATATGCTTGTTTTTTGAGCTAGTGTTGAGATGTCTAGTGTGATCTGAGTCATTTTTACGAGAAGCATGATGTCTCTTTAATGGTGACCAGAGGGCTGAGAGCAGTCTGACTGATATCTTGTGGCATATGGTAAGATGAATCTGGTTGCTGTGTGACTATCAAGTCTTGGAATGATGCCCGGTCCTTTCACAGGCACAAACCTGGTGTGTCTTTTTGTGGACTAGGATCTCCTCTGGAGATATTTGTCATGATTTTCATGAGCACATCCTTGGCTGGCAGGTTCCTTTATGCCTGAAGCAGCTCCATGTGGTGGCTGAACTGTCCCCCCTCAGCATCAGGTAACTTTTCTTTATTGAGGTCAGCTGTGAAAACTGCAGTAAATCTCTCTTTCTAGTTCGACTTCTGTATTTAAATCCTGTTACTGGTTTCCATATCATCACCATATGTGCCGTGCAGGTTTGTTGGTCTGATTAGAAATGCTCTCCACCAGATAGCGATGCAACTCATATGAGTCTTGATGGGGCTGACCCAGCATCTCAGAGTGCTGCTCTGTTGTTGCTCCCATCTGAAAAACCTCAATCACTCATAGTTTTATTTTGTTATTTTATTAAACACAACTCTTTCCATTTCTAAAACAACTTTTTCAATATGTTTTTGTTCGTTTGGATTTTAAAGAATTGAGAATTTCACTGTACGTGTAGTGAAAGTTGATTTTTTGTGTGACTTTCTATGTTTTTTTCCACTTAAACAGTGAACAATCCTGGTGCTAGGTGAGGGGCAGGATACAAGTTTGGCTTAAGGCAGTGGTTTCCAAAGGGGGGTCTGTGGCCCCTAGGAGGGGCCTGGTGCAATGGACCAACAAGGTACACAAAATCAGTTCATGCTATTTTACAGTGCTAGCAAAGAAAGAAAATACTATGAGATGACTTCCAGGAAAATGCAGGGCTATGAATGAGTCAACTCCAGGGCCACACTGAAGGATCGGCCCCCTGGTTTATTTGGCCGAATTGCCAAAAGTTGTCCAATAGATGCCGATGTTCAAACTATAACAAGACGAACTATAATAAGTAGTGCTGTCAAACGATTAAAATTTTTAATCAGATTAATCACAGGGTTGCTGTGGATTAATTTTGATTAATCATGATTAAATATCATTCATTTTTAATCTATATTAATTGTGTTTCATTTTCCAAGCTTGGCGACGTGTTAGCCAAAGTGTATGCTTCTGTCATGATCCAGGTTTTGATTTGTTATGTTTCTGAGTTTTCCTATGGTTATCCTTTGTGAATTCTGTGATTTCTAGTTTGACCTTGTGTTAGGTTTTGAGTTTATTAGGAGTTTTCTTTAGCCTTGTGTTTCTGTGTTTTATGTGCTTCATGTCTAGTATTCTCTGCATTTCATGTCTAGTTTTACTCCTCGTGTTTCTTGTGTAGTATTTTCCTGTTTCTAGTATTTAGTTACTTTTTGTGTTTTATGTTTTATTACTCCTTGTATTTCATGTCTAGTTAATTCTCTGTGCTTCATGTTTAGGTTATTCCCTGCGTTTTATGTTTAGTTACTCCTTGTATTTTATGTCTAGTTATTCCTTGTTTCACGTCTAGTTTTACTCCTCGTGTTTCATGTTTAGTAATTCCCTGCTTCATGTTAGTTTTACATTCCCTGTGTTTAATGTTTAGTTAATTCCTGTGTCTCATGTTTAGAATTACTCCCTGTGTTTCATGTTCAGTTTTCCTCCCTGTGTTTTAGTTTCCCTCCTTGTGTTTGGTTCTTTGTGTCCTCCTGTGTTTCCTTTGTTCAGCTTCTGGTGTTCAGTTTTGTCATTCAGTCCTCGTGTGCTTCTTGTGTTAGGTTCCATGTTTCCTGTTTTACTTTGTAGTTTGCCTTCCCTTGTGTATGATTCTAGTTTTGCTTCCTGCCTCAGTTTCCCTCCACTGTGATTACCTTCTCCAGTTCCACCTGTGTCTGATTGTCCACACCTGTCCTCCGTTGTTAATCACTCCCTGTGCATTTAAGCTCTGTGTCTCCCTGTGTCTGCGTCGGTTCATTGTAGATGTCTTCCTCGTGTCAGCTACTCCTCGTGCTTCCCTCGTGCTTCTGTGGATTTTGTTTTGTTTCTTTGATTTTGATTCCAGTGTTTTTTTTGTAAGTAGTTCTTTTGTTTGTTTATTAAACCAGTCTTTTATTTTATCTGCATTTTGGGTCCTCCATTTTGAGTTTTTGCCTGAACCTGTGACAGCTTCACGTTAATGTGGTATTTTAAGCTGGGAGTGCTTTGGTGAAAAGAAAACTTCTTCCTGCAGAATGTGCATAATACTTTATGTCGGTCAACTGTTCCGTCTTGTTTTTTTTTGTACTCAGATTTCCCATCGAGAGGACCAATGTGCTGTTTAGTGTCTTCCATATCGAGTTGGTTGGTCACTACTGGCCATTTGTGCAGGCGCAGCGGCATGCTCGACAGTATCCCTACTTGGACAAACTGCCTGAAATGCATTGCCAGAGACATTTCAGGGATTTTGAGTCATTCTGCACTGTAGATGGGTTAATTGCGTTAAAATTTTTGATCAGATTAATCATGATCATGGATTAATCCGCATTAACGTGTTAATTTTGACAAGCCTAATAATAAGACTTGGTTTTACCGAGACGTGTCCATATTCTGTTATTTATCCAGTAGAAGGCGCTCTGATTTCTTTCACGTCACATGCTCCATATTTACCTCCTTACAGCAGAGAGACTAGAGCTCAGAGCAGCTTGGCTGAGCATTTGAATTGTTGAAGAGAACAGTTTGCCTCACTGTTAAGTTTATAACAAGTTTGTGAAATAAGTAACAACTCCATAAGTTTCCTTACCTTGCAAAGCAAATGGATATGCCTGTGACGGGACCAACCAGCAACGAGGGGCAGTACTTTCAGGCACAGTGGAGTCGTGATGTAAGCAAGCAGCAACAAGAGGCCGGTGCAATTTTGGCAGAAGACATTAGCGTGGATGCATCTAAAGCGCCAGTTATATAAAAACTTGACAACATTTCTTTGTCAAAAGAAGAACAAAGAACAGGAGTTAGTTGTTTTCTTTTCAAAAACGGCAAAGGATTTCTGCGAAATCTCAATGGATGTGACGTCAAGTGCTACGCACCCCCTTGCTCTGTTTATACCTGGCTACAGTTTGTAGAGTGGAAAGAAGCAGCATTGAAAAGGCTGCTTATGTGAGTTAACAACCAGCTAACGCAACCCAAACATCCACACAAACTCAGCATAAACATAGATAAACCAAGATAGTTTTATCTGCTGAAGCCCGTCAAGCTAAACAAGAGCTTGACCGTCGCAGGGGGAAATCGAGGGTAAATATCGGTGGAGCATTTAAGAAACGGAGGGAGCTTCGCTCTGTGCTTTGGATGAATACCGATCCCAAGATGTTCGTCTTTCTGTAGAAAAGATAGGGCATGACTTCAGACCATGAAATACTATGTAGTGTTTTATGTTCTTTAAAACTAATACTAAATTACGTTGATGATACTATCCAAACAACACTAATGTCACGTTGCTCATTTAGTGTTTTATTTTGTAACTTCACTTACCTCGTCTGTCTACATGGTGCCGGTAAATCACCTTTGTCTGCATGTGTATCAGCTATTAAACCGGAGGCTCATTCATGCGCAAGGAGTGCGCCGTCGTGTACAAGCAACACAATACTGTTGTAGTCTGCCTTATGACCGGCAGTTTCGCTACACTTATTTTTTTCTAAAAGTCAAATAGAGCCTCTTTAAACTTTAGCTGAGTCAGTAGCAACACGATGAACATAATGGTGCAGTATCTCACAGTCGTATTAGACTCACTCAGGATATTAGACTCAGACTGCTCTCACCAGAGCAGATCAGAGTAGCTCCAGTAAGGACCAGCGGAGATGGTGGGTGTTTCTGGTCAGTTTGATTCATAATGACTTCACAGTTCAGGAAGATAGAGGAGAGGAAATGTGAATGCATGATTACAGGACATCACAGAGGAGCATTTCAAATCATGTTTTACTAGTGACTTTAATAAAGGTGCTTATGCACTCACCTGTTACCTACACGTAATGATAAATCCATTATTTATAAAAAAACACTCACTGACCATTTCATTAGACACATCTGTTCCATGTAATGCTCACCAACAACATCTTTACCATAAATTCTACTTCAGTAAACGTCTGACTTTGTAGATGTTGATGCTGCCTAAGAGATGATTCATTCTTCATTATGTTTATCACTAAGATCATGCTGAGTGTTGCAGTTGTTGTAAGAAATGTTCCTAATATTTTGACCTTCTGTTTGGGGTTGCAAAATATCAGTGCACCTCACAACAACACACCAACAGCTACTACCACCTCAATTAGAAGCATACAGAAAAATAAGCAGCTTTCTGACACTCTAGTTATTTATTTTATTAACTGATTAATCAAAAAAATGTATACAAAAATGTAATTGGTTAATACACTCCTGATCAAAATTTTAAGCCCAGTTGAAAAATTGCAAAGGTTTACATTTTGCACTGTTGGATCTTAAGAAGGTTCTAAGTAGAGCTTCAAAATGCAAAAAGAAGAAATGGGAGTGAGACAAAAAAAAAAATTGAGTAAGCAATTTATTGAAAACAACAATTAAACTGCAATAGGCTGTTCATCAGCTGATCAAAAGTTTAAGACCGTATCTTAAAAAAAAAAACACCAAAAACACCCTCAAAACAGAAATAAAAGTTTCTAAATGGACTCATTTGGAATCTCAATTGGATTTAGATCAGGGGGGACATGCAGGATGGTCCAGAAGAGTGACATTATTCTCCTGGAAGAAGTCCTTTGTCAGGCAGTTATTGTGAACTGTAGTGTTGAAAAACCCAGTCATTACCACACAGACGACGGCCCTCAGTCATGAGGGACACCCACTGCAATATCTCCACATAGCCAGACGCCGTTCGACGCCCCTGCACAACCTGAAGCTCTATTGTTCTATTGAAGGAAAAAGCACCCCAGATCATGATGGCACCTCCTCTACTGTGCCGCGTAGAAAACATCTCAAGTGGGATCTCCTTGTCATGCCAGTAGGCCATCAGGACTGTCAAGGTTACATTTTTTCTCATAGAGAATAGAACTGTCTTCCACCTTTCCCATGTTTGGTGCTCCCTTGCAAAGTCCAAACGGGCAATTTTGTGGCGTTGAGGGAGACGAGGCCTTCCCCTGCAGATGCCGTCTGATGGTTATTGGGCTGCAGTCAGCACCAGTAACGGCCTTAATTTGGATCGAGGATTGTCCCGTGTCTTGACGGACAACCAGTCGGGTCCTCCAGCTATGCACTGTTGAAATTTTTTTGGGTCTACCACTTGACTTTTTTGTTCCATAACCCTCACAATCTTTTAAGAAATCCAAAATGACTGTCTTACTGCATCCAACCTCAGCAGCAATGGCGCATGGCGAGAGGCTTTGTTTATGCAGCTCAACCATCCGAACACGTTCAAAGTCAGAAAGTTTTTTTTTTGCCTTTGCCATCAGGAGGTCATGACAGTGTGAATACTTGACAGAAAATGACATTGAATCCACATTTTTGCGCAGATTTTGGCTTTTAACCCTCAGATCCTAGTATGTCCATTTTGAGGACATTCAACATTTTTATCATCATTATTTTGAGTTGATAGTCACATTTTTATAGATTGAGGCATCCGATTTAGCCAAAGTTATTATTTTTCTTCATATTAAAAAAAAAAAAAATGTGTTGCCCATAGAACTCTACTGACGCCAAATAGCTCCATCCATCCTTGTTTGTCCAAAATCTGGAAAATAGACTTACATTAAAAACACGTTTTTTGACTGTGTCTATGGCACCAAAACAACATATAACAACCTTTTCTATGCAGTCACTCGATCATCAGGGATCTAGATTTCACCATTCTACAGTGTCACAGCAGATGGTGCCAGCGCACCATTTTAACCCCTTCAGCAATGCATGTGCAGGACTTCTTCCATGGACGCACAGTGTTTGAAGCGCTATTTCACCCACTAAACATCATCAGAGTTAAATGAAATGATTTGTGACACTAGATATGGATGTCTGAGAGTGGGCTACATGTGTAAGGAAGAGTTTGTGTGCTCCTATGTGTGTGCTCGGGTGCGAATCTGCATCTATGTTTACAACTGGACATGCTGTAAGTGGAGTGTTTACAGTCGAAAATGCTACTTCCGAGTTCTGCAGTCTGGGACTAAGAAAGGGAACTTTGACCAATTTCAACTTTGCCCTTACTTCATAGCAAGTGGATGGACATGCGTGAGGATGCACGGGTCCTTTTGATCAATAGGTAAGAATATATCATATCTCAAATATGCAGTAACTGTATATATGTGCGTGATGAGCGTAATCGCGGACACATTTAGGTTAGAGGTGAAAATGCGCGTTAGTGATTCACATCCTACATATTTCCTCTGATTTTTTATGCCTGCACATGAAATAAACCTAACATGAACAAATGCATTCGCTGGCATATGATTTGGTAGAGGACAAGGCTTGAGAAAAGGATGGTAAAACTGGCGTGTTTTCCGCTCCGATAGACTCATCTGTCATCTGCATGGGTGCTACCTCACTGAATCCAAGTCATAGGCACAGTTGCAATAACTGGCATAAAAAGGGTGTAACTTTGAATTTTTTCTAAGTAAAGAAAATTTTGAAAAATGAATACTTAATAACAATTTCCTGTATGTCCAGAATATGGACAATCAAGGACAGATAGAACTAAAGAAAGGAATTTGGCACTACAAAAAAAAATTCAATGCATCAAAATCAATTTAACTACTCATCATTGACATGGCCCAGACTGTATTTATTTATTTATTTATTCATTTTTATTATTATTTTTTTTTTCTAGATTATTTTATCTGGAAAATATGTTGTTTTTGTGTTTTTTTTTACATTAGAAGATAACAGTGACATGGTGTACAATAACTGGCATAAAAAGGATGTAACATTGAATATTTTATGTATTTTTTTTGTGGTCAGGGTTGAAGTTGTTGAAGGGACTTGAAGCTGTGAAAGTAAAAAAAAAATGTTGAAAATTGATTATTTTATTAACATCTGCGTGTCTGATTTCTGGACATGCTGGCCTCAACCATGCTTGAAATTACAAGGGAGCAAGGGATGAAGGCTGTGGTCTTAAACTTTTGATCAGCTGATGAACAGCCTGTTTCAGTTTAATTGTTGTTTTCAATAAATTGCTTACTCAATTTTTTTTTTGTCTCACTCCCATTTCTTCTTTTTGCATTTTGGAGCTCTACCTACAGCCTTCTTGAGATCCAACGGTGCAAAACGGGAATTGTTTAATTTTTCAACTGGTCTTAAAAGTTTAAATCAGGAGTGTATATCGGTGATCAGAATTTTTCCATTACCTTATATCGGTATCTGCATTGGCCCCAAAAATCTGTATTGGTCGGGCCCTAGTCGACAGCAGACATCATAACTCTGAGGAGAGCTGCACTACTGTAAAGAGTGGGGGGCACAGGGGGCTTATATTCATCTGCCTAAGCAGGAAATCTTTGAAAACCACTGGATTAAAGTAAGCTGAACAAGCTGGTAAAACTGAACAATGCCAATTTTCACCATTAAAAATATGCACAAGTGTAGCACTCACATGAGGTAATATAATATAATTCATATCAATGGAAACACATCATCCTGCAACATTTGTGTTGTTCGATGGAAAGGTAGAACTCACCAAATCCTCATTTTCTGTGGTGACACCACTATTAAAGTTTGTCTCATATCGCTGAGGTGAAGACCCTCACCTGAACTCTTTATCCAGAGCTGATGTACCTCCTGCCTGCTAAATGTAAACATACACAAACTGATCTGAGCCCCAGATATCCATGATGCTCTACACAGACACCCAATTTCACAAGGCAGATTCTAGGTGAGTGTATTTCTGCTATCAATGTCACCTCTGAGATTGTGGATCATTGTGAGAGAGCACTGGGGAGAGTCTGGTGGCGGCTTTGGGACAGCGTTATTGGCCCCCCGGGGATGCTTGAGCAGGAATCTCCCTGAGGTGAAACTGGAGAGCAAGAAAGTAGTAGTGAGAATATCCCATCTCCAAACAACCAACAGTAGCTTAGTGTTGTAAAAATGATGCAAGTAGACAGAGGAAACAAAAGATTGCTGCCTTACAATCCTCTCATCAACAATTCTGTTTGATTTTATCGACAGACAAGTTTATAGATCCTGTAAAATCAGGGCTTCTCTGTGTATCCCTGTGTCTGATAACCTGAGGAATGTGTTTGTGGAAACTCACCTGTTCATAGGCCTCTTACAGCCCTATTGAAGTACCCTCTTTAATAACAGGACAATTCCACAGCAACGACTGAAGGTCAAAATTTGTCCTTCTTTTAATCTAAGGCTTTCCTGCTTTAGTGATTAATCTCTAAGGAAGAGTTAACAGTCTTTTTTACATGGAAACCCCCCCTCCCTCCAGCATCTAAGAGATCTAAGAGAAGGTAAGACCACTTAGTATGACACATGCAATAATATATTATTTTAAATTAATATTAACAAAAGAAAGGAATACTGCACAATATACTATTGTAAAATGTATATTGGGCCTGGTGATGGGCAGGATATAGCTTAATATGGAAATGGAATAGTGCACATCTTGTACTGTTTTAGCCTGCTACTTATACTTAAAGCTGTACACCAATAAAAAACTTAACCTCCAGTTTTCTTGTTGCAAAAGTAAGTGAGTTAAGCAGTCTGGTGGCTACAAGTAGATAAGAACCCTCCTGTAGCTCCTTCTGCTCCTTGGTGTTCTCAGTATAATGGTGCTCCAGTAGAACCCCAGAGTGGCCTGCAGAGGGTAACAAGTGTTGTCCTTATTATAGTGCAGTCTCCTCACTATCTTCCCTCAGGTACACTATATTGCCAAAAGTATTCACTCACCCATCCAAATCATTGAAATCAGGTGTTACAATCACTTCCATGGCCACAGGTGTATAAAATCAAGCACCTAGGCATACAGACTGTTTCTACAAACATTTGTGAAAGAATGGCTCGCTCTCAGGAGCTCAGTGAATTCCAGCGTGGTACTGTGATAGGATGCCACCTGTGCAACAAGTCCAGTGATGAAATTTCCTCGCTCGTAAATATTCCACAGTCAACCGTTAGTGGTATTATAACAAAGTGGAAGCCATTGGGAACGACAGCAACTCAGCCATGAAGTGGTAGGCCACGTAAAATGACGGAGCGAGGTCAGTGGATGCTGAGACGCATAGTGCACAGGGGTCGCCAACTTTCTGCAGAGTCAATGGCTACAGACCTCCAAACTTCATGTGGCCTTCAGATTAGCTCAAGAACAGTGCAGAGAGTGAGAACAGTGAGAGCTTCATGGAATGGGTTTCCATGGCCGAGCAGCTGCATCCAAGCCATACATCACCAAGTGCAATGCAAAGCGTCAGATTCAGTGGTGTAAAGCCACTGGACTCTAGAGCAGTGGAGACGCGTTCTCTGGAGAGACCAATCGCGCTTCTCCATCTGGCAATCTGATGGACGAGTCTGGGTTTGGCAGTTGCCAGGAAATGGTACTTGTCTGACTGCATTGTGCCAAGTGTAAAGTTTGGTGGAGGGGGGATTATGGTGTGGGCTTGTTTTTCAGGAGCTGGGCTTGGCCCCTTAGTTCTAGTGAAAGGAACTCTGAATGTTTCAGCATACCAAGAGATTTTGGACAATTCCATGCTCCCAACTTTGTGGGAGCAGTTTGGGGTGGCCCCTTCCTGTTCCAACATGACTGTGCACCAGTGCACAAAGCAAGGTCCATAAAGACATGGATGAGAGAGTTTGGTGTGGATGAACTCGACTGGCTTGCACAGAGTCCTGACCTCAACCGGATAGAACACCTTTGGGATGAATTAGAGTGGAGACTGAGAGCCAGGCCTTCTCGTCCAACATCAGTGTTTGTCCTCACAAATGCGCTCTCGAAAGAATGTTCAAAAATTCCCATAAACACACTCCTAAACCTTGTGGAAAGCCTTCCCAGAAGAGTTGAAGTTGTTATAGCTACAAAGGGTGGACCGACGTCATATTAAACCCTATGGATTAAGAATGGGTTGTAACTTAAGCTCATATGCGAATCAAGGCAGGTGAGTGAATACTTTTGGCAATATAGTGTACTTCAATCAGAGACACAAGCTGCCTTCCCAGGACAGAAGAACCTTTCCGGATGAGCTAATTGAGCCCGTTAGCATCATTTGTCTTTAACGTGCTGTCCCAGGACACAAAAGCAAAGCTCACACTTGCTACGTCAGACTAATAGAACATCTGTGGCATAGTTATTCAGACACTGAATGATCTGGGTATAATAAGGAAACACACAAGCCTCAGGTCCTTCCTAGATGGTGTCAGTGTTTTAGTTCCACAGCAACATTAATCAAAAGTACTACTTAGTCTCTGCCACTGGGCCCTGAAAATTTAAAACACATGAAGGGTCATAAGCAGGAACAATGAAGATAAAGCTTTTTTCTTTTTTTTTTTTTTTTTTTTTTTTTTTTAATATTTATAAAGTTGTAATTGTTAGGTAACAGTGTGAAGCAGAGAATTGATGGAATACTATTTTAAACTTGGCTTTGCTCCATCAAATCAAGTTTTCCATGCTAGAAAATAAATGATCAACTCAGGTTGTGAGTAGGGTGGAGCAAGAGTTGCTAGCTGAACAGATTCCTCCAAAGTCAACCCCAGAATAACTAGTCCCTGTAAAGTGAAACCCAAACTTTATGTCTTAAAAGGAACCCTGCATGATCAGACAAGTTCATCTTGTTGGATAGATATTTGTATCTCTAGTTTGTATATTGAACTAAAAGAAAAACCCACTAGATATCTGCATTTGAGTGATTTGAGTTTATAAACTCACCAGGAGGCCGCCATGTTTTGGTCCGCCCTGGCGCTGTGACGTCAGTTCCACAGCACTCCTCGTGTTCCTCTGCAGTGACCGCTGTTTCAGACTGGCAGCCAGTGTTAGGGCTGCATCTCAGAGATGCTGGACGTCTCACACACAAAGAATTTTAAAATTTGAGGTCTCTTCTGTTTTTTTATTTGCACCACAAGCAGTTATCTGTCCATCTAGACTGGAAAATGATAAATAGGGAGCAACAGGGAGCGCTGCGGCTCTGTGACGTCACACTACCAGCGCAGACCAAAACATGGCGGCCTCCTGGTGAGTTTATGAGCTCAAATTTACTCAAAATGAAGATATCTAGTGAGTTTTTTAGTTCAAAATACATTTGAGAGATACAAATATCTATCCAACAGCATGAACTTGTCTGATCATGCAGGGTTCCTTTTAACACCGTAAATATGTTGGAATAAGGTTTCTATAAACATGTGAAAACACTGAGATCTATGTGTGACAGTATTTTAGGTTTAGACCCATTAGAAAGTTGGTCACCTCTTTCCTGGCTTGGTTTTTATTTTGGCAGGGCAAATGTAGGAGCCAATAAGAAGCTAAAAACTGGGTTGGCTCTTTCATATTTTGTGTGTTGGCAGATACTCTGGGTAACCAAAAATAAATTGTAAAATGTTTTGTCCAAACCAAAACTAAGGATGTAAGTGCTGATTAGCACAATTTCATGGCTGAATTATACATTACCTCTTGTTTATGCAAAGACAAAGATCCTTGGTTGCACAGTTAAGATCCAGATTTCTTCTTTTGGCCATTGAGGCTAATTCAGAAAGGTTCCAAGACACAATAGTGAGTTGTGTGATTTAGCCGAAGTGGAATGTGTGTCCCATTTTCTTTGCACTTTACAAAATATGACGACCTAAGAGAGTTATTGCTTCATGGAATGGCCCATCAAAACCCTGAAATACTGCAGTAGCCTGATGTGCAGACTTGAAATGGCTGTTTAAATTTAAAGCAGATAACTGCTACTTTTACGTGCCACCAGGTTTCCTGGTGAAGCTCAGGCTCCACGTGGACTTGGACACGTGGACACATGACTGTCATGTTAATAAAGAAATGCCAGAATAGAATATCATAACTATTGAGCTCAGGTGAGTCTCTGTGTAACCTTGAATGTTGACCTCAGTTTAATTTATATGAAAATATTTGAGTAAAATTACTCAGAAACCTGTAGCATCTGCTGCGTCTTCACATTTCTGTCTCTATCTTTACTTCGCAAAGACTTTTCCTCACCCTAACGTGAAATGAAACTGTATCAATTGCAGTTTATTATCGTGAAGTAGCTGGCCTGTGCTGAACTTAACCAGATAAAGCTTGTGTGAGCCAAAACACAACTGATGGTATCAGACTTGGGGAGGAGAAACAGCTATCGCAGCTCTGGGGAACAAATTTCAGCATTGTTAAAAGCAGGCTTGTGTGAAAACCTGTTAAAGTCTGATAAATCTCTGGCACCTTCTCTAGCATTTTTATTCTTTATCTCTAACACACATATGGGAAAGTGCACACACATTTGCAACCACTAATGAATTTTGGCAACTTTGGCAGTGCACTAAGGTCAGCTACAGACTGCAGCACAGATGTGCTCTTAGAATACTGCAGACTAATTAAACAGTCAACAAATGAACTGCCTGCACCCATAGACAGATAGAGAGGTCAGCTGTGGACCAGAATAAAGCACACCAGGGCTTTTATCTCACCTCTCAACAATGAAAAATAGGTTCTGAACTAAAAGCAGCCAGGTGTAGGAGGTGCTGTTTCCCAAATCCCAGGCCAACTGGTTAGACCGATGGTGCTGGAGAGAAGGTGAGAAGGTTGTTTTTTAAATAGGTTCAAACCACAGATGGTTAAATCGTGCTGAGGTATCCACACTGGATTGAAGCAAAAACAGTACACAAGACAATGATCCATTCATCCTTAATTGATACCTTGGTGTATTTTTGGTTCATTGTGATATCAACCAGTGCAGAGTTCGGTACCCAATGGAAGAAAATCCTGTTAAAACCAGCATGAACATGCTAATGCAGACCAGGCCATGGGGGAAGTGCTGTTTTGGCACATTTTTGGCAACAGACTGGCTTTCAATATAGAAAGACTCACCACGAACATGCAAACCTAATTTTATTGGATTTTAAAGGTACAGTACAATTAGAAATAGGATTGAGTATCATTCATTTTTTTATTATTATTAGTGCCCTCATTTTATGAGTTGGATTTAAAAAATAGGTTTAATTTGGGTTACAGTGTTGATTTACTTAATAAGTACTGGGTTATGTCCTAATATTCTAAAGCTTTATTAGAAAATCCTTTATGAGCAAGTGATTTGATTTAAATGAAGTGACTTGGGATATAACATATTAAGACCCCCTCCACGTTTTTACTTTAAATTATTTTTTGTCATGATCTCCACTCAGTACCCAATCATGACGAAGTTAAAACTGAATTTTAGAATTTTCTGTAAATATATTAAAAACTAAATAACTGAACTATCACATTGATGTAAATATTCAGATCCTTTACAAAAAAACACTTGAAATTTTGCTCAGGTTCCTTCCATTTCTCTGATCTTTGCTGAGATGTTTCTACACCTTGATCTGAGTCCAACTGTGGTAAATTCAATTGATTGGACATGATTTAGGAAGGCACTCTCTTCTCTACAGAGGGCCTCACAGTTGACAATATCAGAGCAAAAACCAAGCCATGAGGTCAAAGAACTGCCAGCAGAGCTCAGAGACAAGATTGTTGACAGACACAGATCTGGGGAAGACTACAAAAAAAACTCTGCTGTACTGAAGGTTCCTAAGAAGACAGTGGAGCTCTAGAAGGAAAATCATTACTGCAGTCCTTCATTGCAGGGGTTATCAAACTTTTCGGTCTAAGGACTCCTTACAGGTCCAAAAACTCTCCAAGGAGCCCCAGATAACCTTCACACTGATCAAACATATGTTAACTGCCATTTGTACACCTAGATGCTGTTTTATAAACTCTTCAGCCTAAATACAAGCTCTTGTTCAATTGAATGTGGCTTCTTACTTTTGTGATCCTTTGAGCAGCAGAAAAAAAAGAAGTCGTCCGTGCTTTTTCTGAGGTTGTGTTCAGGTTCAACATTCGTTTCTGGCGGATGTATTCCTCACCCTTTTGTCTGAATAAATCTTTTGTTTTGTCCTTAATCTCTGCATGCTTTCTTATCAGAAACACATGAAGACATACAACACATTTTGGTCTTCCGATGCTGTTCTCAATTAAACCAAACTCCAGATAGCTGTCATCATATTTTCTCAGTTTAACTGGTTTGTGCCTAGAATCACTTGATGAAGTGGACACACTTAAATATTTATCCATTGTTGCTAGCTTCACCTGCACACCAAACGCTTCCTGAGCAAAGCGACTGATGCATGATGAGTGATAGATTTACATGATATGTCACAATCATATCTGAGTTCTGATTGGCCCAAAGCTGACTCATGTGGGAGTCACTGGTTTAGTATGGTTGGTTTATGGCGCTGTGGTCCCTATTTGTATTTATTTGATTTATAATGACATGGAATTACTTTATTAATTTATTTTGAAAAATTTCTCAGACCCCCAAGCTGTGGCTCGTGGAACCCCAGGGGTCCCCAGACCCCAGTTTGAGAACCACTGCTTTATTGATCTGGACTTTCGGCAGAGGCGCTAGTCAGAAGCCTCTCTTCGGTGCAAGCACATGAAAACCTGCATGGTGAATTTAGATTATTTCAAACGTTGTGACTTAAAGTAAGGAATGAAATGTGAAGACTTTTTATTGGCTTAAATTTGACTGAAATATTTTTCAGTTTCGGTCGACTAAAACTATACTAAATCCTTTAAGAGTGAACATGACTAAAATATGACTAAAACTATAAAATGATTTAATCCAAAGACTGAGAATAATTTTAAAATAGCTGTCAGAATGAACTCTGCATTAAAGGACCTATGATACTCAGTAACAGCACTGATAAGCACATGCATTACTGGTTTGTGAGTTTTGTGGAACACAGTCCTAATATGAAACTATGTTTCCATCTCCATTCCTACTTTCAGAACTTTTGACTTGCACCAGAACGCCTTTCATTTGCTGTAGCTGTAGATGGTTAACTGCTGTCAAGCAGCTGCTA
The DNA here is from genome assembly GCF_018320785.1 of Cheilinus undulatus. NCBI lineage: Eukaryota > Metazoa > Chordata > Actinopteri > Labriformes > Labridae > Cheilinus > Cheilinus undulatus. The sequence continues at coordinate 5,624,772 of NC_054867.1, read as the reverse complement.
ATAGTTGTTTCTGTACCAAAAAACAATTTCTGCACTCTGGCATCACCAGTGGCATGCATTGAAGTGCACACAACGAGGCCAAACCAGTGCCACTGATAGCTCACACTGCCAGTCACGTAGGTGGTAAGTACATGTAGCATGACAGAGTGATATGTGACAGACAGCAGCTCACTTTGACTCCTGTCATGGTATTTTTTGCTCTGATATTTAGGAGCAGCCAGGTAACTCACCAAATGTCACTTGCTTGTGTCAGTAAGACTGACATGCAGCACAGCAATACAACATATATGCTCTTTCCTCTCCATATTTTTCAGCAAGTGTGTGCATGTGCTCATTATTCAGAGAATCTCTGCTAACCTGTCTTAGGCTTTTGCACGGTCTATGTACACTAATGAATAGACTCAGTGTGACTTGAGCTGGTGCAGCTGTGATTTGTATTGTAGCGGTTTATACAAATGTTAACAGGCATGCTTTAATGAATGATTCATTTGTTTTACATTCATGATGATTCAAAGAAGCAGGCCGTGGCGTTTAACAAGGTCAGAGAAGCAGCCACAAACACCTAGCCTGCCAGCACCTCTGCTGAGTTAAATCAATGACAAACACACGATTTTCAACAAATTATTCATATTAAAAGCCTGCAGTTGTTATTTTATTCCAGAGCTTTCATTGTAAATGCACACATCAGGAGGCGTTGTATTGTCCTCAGAGTGCAATGAAACTACAAAACACAGATAGTGACAGAAAAGTCTAACAGACATTTATAAAAACATTTCTTTGATTCCACGCACAGACATGAGTCGAGCTTACCATCACAAGCTTGTATCAGGAGGAGAATGGACAAGTAGTATCTGAACATGCTTTTCAATTGGCTCTCTCTGTAAATTTGATAGAAATCACTAATAGCAAAGAGCAACAAAAAGAAAAGTAAATTTTGGGTCATATTGCCCCACACCATGTTGGTTTAGTAATGAAAACACTTTGTTTAGTTAGTGATCTACTAATGCAGTGTAACATGTTAGAAATTCACTCTCAGAAAGTTGAGCATGCAAGAGGAAAATATAAAAAAGATGTTAGAAGTTAGCCATAGTCTCCAGGATGCTGAATACCATTTTTCTCATCACAAAATTCAGTTAAGACAAACACTTCAAGGTTTTTTGCCCCGCCCCGTTCTGCTTGGAAAAATTCCATCAAAATGAATGGCTGAAATGGGAGAGATTGGGTCATTTGCAATGTTGAAGCTCAAAATGTGAAAATTGTACATTTTAACTATTATTTAGATATTTCTGAATCAGGACTGGCGTTGCAGCATGATAAAATAAATTCAGTGCCTGTTGAGACTCTCAGTCAAACTGAACAAACATCTTGTGACCAGAAATGTCAGAAACTGACATCACACACCTTATGTGTGTATTCTAATCTTACTACTATAAATGTCAGCATATCCGTCTGTCTGTCTCAGTGTGAACGCCACACACCGGCGTTGGGTATCGGCTGATACCGAGCACTGATCCAGTGTGAACTTTCTGGACTAACTGCAGAGTAGCAAATTATTTTAGACCTATATTTGACTCAACAAATAGAACATAATGTACAGCATCTCTGTGACCCTAAAGTTGTTTTTCTGCTGATTATTGAGTTTTAACAATAACAGTTAAACATGGTTGCTGCATCACAAGCTCTCTCTATCTCTCTCTATATCAGTGTTACTCAACCTGACTCAACCAAAGAACTAAATTGTTAAAAAAAAATATATATATATACATTTGCAAGAGCCACAATCTAAGTGGTAAAAAGTGGCAATTAAAATAAGTTAAAGGTGGCAAAAATAGTCAAAAAGTGGCGAACACTGGGGGAAAAGTGGCAAAAATGAATGGTAAGTGACCAATTAATTTATTTATTTATAAAGTTTATTTGATAGGGACAATACAAATTACATAGTAAAACTTCAGCCTGTTACAAACAAGCTAAAAGTAACTGATGTTTCACATCTAGAGATTATAGCTATTGCTAGTTTCCATCTCCTGTCCCTAGTTAGGCTTTTAGAAAATGAAATGACAGACGGTAAAAGTAAAGATTTACATAAAAATTGCATAAAGACAGTTACAATTGATTAAAAGAGCAAAGTTAAAAGACAAAATAGTAAAATTTTACATCATAGTTACATAAAATTACAGCAAAACTTAGGCTAGGCTATTTAAAAGTGCTCACATCTCTGATTTTGTTTGAGCCACTCTTTAACATTTTTGTTAAAAGTCTTTGTGTCTTGTGTCAGTTTCATATCAGTCAGTAGTGCATTCCACATTTGAGAGCCTCGTATAGAAAAAGCTGACTGCCGCAGGGAGGTCTTACGGTGGGCAATTTTACAGTTACCACTGGCTGAGCCCCTGGTGGTTCTACCACCAGTTTACCTTTTAAAAAGTTTACTTAACATTTCTGGTGCTGAATTTTGTAAACATTTAAAAACCAGTTTCAAACAGGAGAATTTTATAAAATGATCAAAGCTAAGCAAATTATACTGCTTTAATATGCAACAGTGGTGCCACCTCCTGGGTTTTTAGCCATTATTTTTAATGTTTGGTTATACAAAGATGAAAAAGGCTTAATCACAGTCAAGGAGGCTTGGCTCCACACTGTGACACAATAAGACATGTGTGAAAAAATCATTGCATGCATATAAAGCTGTGCTGCTTTTATTGGTATATGGTGCCTTATTGATTTGAAGCAGTTGAGAATTCTTTTTACTGTCTTTGTCACCTGTTTGACATGTTTAAGTCTGGAATCTAGAACTAAACCTAGAAACTTAAATTCATTAACCATTTCAATTTCTTCTCCCTGTACTGTTACTCTGGGTTTTTTTCTGATTGTATTGGTTTTCTGATAGAAAAACACATAGAGACTGTCTTTAATGAGTTAACAGTGGAAAAAACGTTGCAAAAAATTAGTGAAAGTGACTAAAATGAACAAAAGTCAGAAAAGAGGGGAGAAAAACGGGCAAAACACGGCATTTAATTGCAAAAGGCAGCTTAAATGGATGAGAAGTGGCAAAAAGAGGCAAAAAAAATGCAACACGCAGGATAAAAGGGGATAAAAGTGACAAGTGGAAGTGGCAAAAATGGGCTTAAAGCTGCAAACACTGGGTGAAAAGTGGAAAAAAGGGCAGAAAGTGGCAAAAATGGGTGAAAAGTGGCAAAAAAATTTGGTAACAGGTGGCAAAAATGTGGTGAAAAATGAGTGTGAAGTGACTAAAATGGGCAAAAATCTGAAAAAAAGGTGGGAATAATGGACAAAAAGCATTAAAGAGTGGCAAAATGGGATATTAGTGGTAATTGCAAAAGGCAGCTTAAATTAGTGAAAAGTAGCAAAAAAGGCAAAAAACGGGTAAAAACATGCAAGAAGCTGGATAAAAAGCAGTAAAAAATGGAAATGCAAATAAGGTCAATGGACATATGCAGACAAAAAATAGAGGTTGGCAAGTGCGACAATTAAAGCCTACTGTTTAATTGTGGGAAACAAACTGATTAAAGTTACTTGCAGTTGATAATTTCTGAGGTAAAATTTTCTTTTTAAAGGTTTTCTGGGGGAATAATCTCTCAGATGAAGTCATAAAAAAGCCAGAAACCATCACAAATGAGCCACATGTTGGGTATCACTGATCTATATGACGCTCTACCCAGGCATCATGGCGTGATTATACAACAGCCTGCAACTGGCTGACAGACCCTCACAAAGGGTACACAATATGGTGGTTAGCATTCGCATTAGCATTTGAGCTAGCGGTAAAAAAAATAAATGGTCAGAATTGGATTAGAATGGATAAAAGATGTTCAGTGTCGCATTCACTGGTGTGGATTTATGAAGTCCCCAAAAGTCACACGAGTTCAAGGCTCGCTGAAAATTCTGCTGCAAGTGATTCAAAGGCATCAATAGTATCAATGCGAAAGCACAACAGCTAGCTTCAAGAGGACAAACAAGTAAGTGGCAACAATTTATGGTTCAAAAGTTATTTATTTTTTGATAAACTGACACATCTTGTTGTTTACGACAGCGCTGGTCTGGAAGGCATTTTAACGATCACAATTAGAGAAAATAATCATGCAGCCCCCAGTATTTGCTGCTGCAGTGGGTCCTTTAGTTCTTTTCGCTGCTCTAAAACAGTAGCCCATGCATGATGTGAAGAAGTGAAGAAGAATTAATATTCCAGTTTAAAGCGCTAATATTTAGCATGGCTAAATGAAGCAAAATATAAAGTTAAACCAAACGGTATCAGATCGGTGCATAAACTCGTGGACTCGCCGATACCAACACCTGCATTTTAAGCAGTATCATATATCTGAAGCTGGTATCAGAATCAAAACAACCCAGGCTATGAACTCATAGAAATAATGGCAGAGCTGGAAAACCACTGCTGTCACAGAACTTTTTCTAGTTTAGAGTACAAACACAAACACACCGGTCGGAAATTTGACCACTAGAATCTGCTCTAATTTTCATCCCAAAGCTTCAGAGTTCTTTTTACACTCCTTTGTTCTTTGAGGATTAGAAAATGTGGGAAAATTGTGGCTTTTTATTGTATGAAGCACAATAAACAACACAGTAGCATTTAATTTTTGTACTGCTGTTTTCTGATAGCGCCACTCAGACAGGGCTTGTTTTTACTCAGACATGGTGACTGAAGAGCAGGAGGTGACACTGCGTTGTTTTTAGGAGTTGCAGCTCCTTTGAAAGATTCTAATTCTTGGTCAATGTTTGTTTTCTCTAAGTCCATGCCAACATCAGCGACACAATCTGTCTCCTTTTTTTGTTGTTTTTGAGTGATCTCACCAGTATACTCTGTGTCTACAGGTGACACTGCTTCCTCACACTTAGAGGAAAGGATAGGCCTTGGTTCAGCAAGTTGTTTTTTCATGCATCTTGTATCTTTCCGCAGTGGTTGCTGTGGTAACGGCCTAGATGTGTGTACGTATGCTAACTGGTGGTGTGATTTTCCAACATAGAATAATGACACTAAGCTGTCTTATAGATGTGAACGTGTCTGTGCCACAGTGGTGTAGGACCCTCTAGAAAAAATCAGTAATGATGGATCTTTTTCATGTTTTAGGGTACAACACCTGATCTGTGGTTGTTACATTTGTTTTCATGCAATGTTTGCATCATACTGACAGAATAGAAGTGACTGAGAGGGAAAAATCCTTCAGCCCAATGAATAAGTGTGCTCTCAGGCTGGAGATGAAGGGCTTTCTGGAAGGTAAAATACAGGTAGATCTCAAAAAATTAGAATATCATGAAAAAGTTCAATATTTTTGTCACTCATTTCAGAAAGGTAAACCCATATGTTATATAGACTCATTACACATAGAGTGAAATATTTCAAGCCTTTATTTCTTAAAATGTTGATGATTGTGGCTTACAGATAATGAAAACCCAAAATTTAGTGTCTCAGGAAATTCGAAAATTGTGAAAAAGTTCAATATTGTAAAGTCATGGTGTCACACCTTAATCAGCTAATGAACTCCAAACACCTGCAAAGGTTTCCTGAGCCTTTAAATGGTCTCTCAGTCTGGGTCAGTAGGCTACACAATCATGGGGAAGACTGTAGACTTGACAGATGTCCAGAAGACAGTCATTGACACCCTCCACAAGGATTGTAAGACACAAAAGGTCATGGCTAAAGAAGCTGGTTGTTCACAGAGTGCTGTATCCAAGCATATTCATAGAAAGTTGAGTGGAAGGAAAAAGTGTGGTGGGAAAAGGTGCACCAGCATATTGTCAAGCAAAATCCATTCAAGAATTTGGGGGAGCTTCACAAGGAGTGGACTGAGGCTGGAGTCAGCGCATCAAGAGCCACTACGCACAGACCAATCCTAGACCTGGACTACAAATGTGGCATTCCTCGTGTCAAGCCACTCCTGAACCAGAGACAATGTCAGAGGTGTCTTAATCTGGGCTGTGGAGAAAAAGAACTGGACTGTTGCTCAGTGGTCCAAAGTCCTCTTTTCAGATGAAAGTACATTTTGCTCATCATTTGGAAATCAAGGTCCCAGAGTCTGGAGGAAGAGTGGAGAGGCACAGAATCCACATTGCTTGAAGTCCAGTGTGAAGTTTCCACAGTCAGTAATGATTTGGGCTGCCATGGCATCTGCTGGTGTTGGTCCACTGTGTTTTCTAAAGTCAACAGTCCACGCAGCCATGCACCAGGACATTTTAGAGACATTCATGCTTCCTTCTGCTGACAAGCTTTATGGAGATGCTGATTTCATTTTTCAGCAGGACTTGGCACCTGCCCACACTGCCAAAGGTACCAAAAGCTGCTTCAGTGACCATGGTGTTACTGTGCTTGATTGGCCAGCAAACTGGCCTGACCTGAACCCCATAGAGAATCTATGGGGTATTGTCAAGAGGAAGATGGGAGACACCAGACCCAACAATGCAGATGACCTCAAAGCAACCTGGGCTTCAGTTACACCTGAGCAGTGCCACAGGCTGATCGTCTCCATGCCACGCCGCATTGATGCAGTAATTCATGCAAAAGGAGGCCCAACCAAGTATTAGTGAATAGTAATGAACATACTTTTCAGAAGCCTGACATTTCTGTTTAAAATATCCTTTTTTATTGACGTTATGTAATATTCTAATTTTCTGAGGCACTGAATTTTGGGTTGCCATTATCTTTAAGCCATAATCATCAACATTTCAAGAAATAAAGGCTTGAAATGTTTCACTCTAGGTCTAATGAGTCTATATAACATATGGGTTTCACTTTCTGAAATGAGTGACGAGAAATAATGAGCTTTTTCATGATGTTCTAATTTTTGAGATGTACCTGTACTGCAGTTTGCCACAGTATACAACCCTCCACCAGAGTGGTCCCCTCCATCCTTGACATGCCATAGTTAACTCAAATTAACACCAAAGTCACCATCTATAAGCTAGACCAAAGCTCAGCAGCAGCATTATCAGGCATTATTATGGGACAAAGAACGTCTGACTCAGATGAAGAGGATACACACGCAGTAACATGTTGTCTGAACTCCTTCTTCTTATCTCAAAGAGAAGAGCTGTTGTACATTAGGCTGAAGTCACAGTCTAGTCCAGAGTCAAGTGTTGAGCATCACCTTAAGTATTGATTCTTTATTGGCTCACTCACTGGCTGATTGACTGCTGCCTGACCTCTAACATCCTATCATATCATATCAAGGCTTACAGCAGATCCAGTCAACCCAGACTTAAACTTACTCTTAAGTTAAACATTATTTACTGTGTCAGGCTCCATCAACTCAACCCCCTTTGCTGTGAAGAGCTTTCATTTTGTTCATCTTGGCAACAAAAATAATTTCACTCTGTTTCATTACTCCTCAAAGATTCATGAATCATGTATGTGTTTATTTAAAGAGATGTGCTCGATGTAGCATCGCATTCCTACCATTTCTGATGCCATGCTGGTTAATTTAAAACATTTTGATGAAGGGATGCTGCAGAAGCTGTCATTTTTAGGTCTATGTACCTTGTCAAAAACAGATCATTATGTTACCCACAGATCAGTATGTGATATGTATGGATTTAATATTATAACATAGGCATGGCACTGACACTCTTTTGGTTATCTAGAGTCTCAAATATTTTAAAGCATATTTAAGCTCTGAACTATAGCTAGATTTTTTGCATTTAAGAATTTGTCTTTTTGTTGTTGTTATTTAAAGCATTAAGTCAGGAGTATCTCAGGGAGCCATCCTGCAAACTGGCTGAGTTAAAAGGAGAATCAATCTAAATTTTTTAGCTATTTCTTTTTTGCACTGCGAAGCTCAGTGTCAGCAGGTTATTTTGCTGCTGTTTATTTCCCTCAAAGATGCAGACAGCTTTGGCTGTACTGTTAAAAATACATGTAGCATGTAATGCACATGTAACCCAAAGACATTAAGTTTTTCATTAGTGTGTGGCTGTATTTGAAAAAAACAATACATCCCTTATTTCTGATGAAAATCAAATGTTTTGTCTGTTTCTAAAAAAAAATAGACGACCAATATTTAAACAAAAATTGTAGTATAGAATGGAATTGGTGTTTTTTACAGTGGAAAAAAAATTTAATTAAAATGAGTTTTAACCCCTTGGAGGCTGAAAACACAAATAATAGCCAGAAAATTCTATTTTTTGGGGAATTGAAATGTTTATTTAACTTTCTACTGAAATTTTAAAAAATCCAAATTTCCATAAAATGTAACAATTATATTTTTAGAATCTCATTTCATTCATTAGGTGTTTTTGGTAACTGAAAATCCACTTGAGGGCATTTTTATCATTTATCAGATTGTATTCAAAGGTTTTTTTGAGTAATTTATTGAGCATAGTGATTAGATAGAAGTATCATAAAAGTATGTATCAAATATGCAACAACAGGGGTTAAGCGGTTAAAATATCGGCATATCAGATATTGGCAAAAATCCGGTATCCCTAGTTTAGAGGGATTTATGCATCAAACATAGTTGGGTTCAACGCTAATTCCTTTGATTGTCCACAAAAGGAGATACAGTGCTTAACAAATTTATTAAACCACCACCCAAAGTGAGGTTTATGCCACAGCTGCCCTAAATTAACAGCATTGGTAAAAACTGGTAAAACAAACATCATTTTTTATGTTTCTGCAATGGTTAATACACCAATATGTAGAAGCTCTTTGACTCTTATACTTTCAATGCTAAAATATCATTATTATTATTGTTATCCATGAATATTCAAATGTACTGATTTACAAAAAAAAACTGAAAAAAATAGTAAAGCACATTATTATTTCTTGATTATGTCAAATTATAGTTATTTACTTGCATTCTTGAAGTGAAAAATGAGTTTTACTGCTTGAATGTTATGCTTGATTCATCTCTGACTTCTCAGAGAAGCCCAGTGAGCCGGCTCAAATTTGGGTGAATTCGGTTTGAAATCCCTCATTCCTGTTAAAAATGGTAAAACGTGGAGAGCTGACTGAAAATGAAAGAGTCCGCATTAAAGCACTTCATGATGCTGGATGGCCTCTGAGACAAATATGTCAGGAGGTCTAATAAACTTTTTAAGCACTGTATGTCTCTGATGATATGTGTTTCAAATTTTGATATAGATTCATCTGGAAAATATTATCCTGAAAACACAAAAAAGGGGAATAATGAGACTCAATCTGATTTCATATGTGATTTTTCCTGAGGTGGAGTAATGCTTCATTCCTTCCTCCCAGGTCTGATTTATAATCGCTTAACTCGCATGTTGGATCTGCTTTAGTCATCTCAAATGTTCCAATTTATTGAATCAAATGTTATTACTTGCTGGATTTGTGCCTTGGCTCCAGGTTAGCTTTAGTAATTTCAATATTTGCATATTTCTTCCTCTGAAGTCCGTGAGCTGAAAAGCCACCAGCTGAGATGCTCAGATGTTCCTCTTCCATGACATCCTGTTTATCATAAATGATGTTTATTGTTATTCAGACTTGAACGGAAGGTTGATGCGATGCTAACCAACGAGGAGACATGATATTATGACATTAACATGCATTTCATTATGCTTTATTTAATGACTGAGGCTTATGATGGCTTTACATTTAGAGACGGTCCCTGCACAGAAGGAGCTGAGGGAGAGGGAGCATCTACCTAATTAAAAGTTTCAACTTGGAGGCACGCTGATTGTAAATGACTTCAGATGATGCTGGTGGGCTTACTGTTGATCTCAAGCTGCTCAAGCAGTTAATTAAAAAAAACGATGTGGCGAACCAAATCGGTTACAGATTGCAATTAATGCACTCTGTTAGTCAAGCTGGGAGAGAACTACCCTGCCTCGTTAGGCAGCACGCGCCCGCCAGGGTCAGCCTATAGGAGAGCAACCTCTTTTATTTGTTTTTCATCCTTTTTCATGAGCCTTATTAACAGCAAACCAAGCGATAAGCAATCATGTGCAGAAGAAGGGGAAAAAACAAAAGCCGTGCCTCTTGGGAAAAGCCTAACTGTTGCTATGGTAACCTATCTGCACATTAAAACGGGGGAGATTTTATTTTGAAGGGCAATCCTCTCTTTATCTCCCCCCTATGTTTTTTATCCCTCTGTACGTGAGACGATCAAAGGTACGGCAGGTAGATTAACTGCTGCTGTGAAACGGAGGGAGGCAGAGAAGAGGAGAAAAAAGGTTTGAAAGGAAGGATGTTTAAAAAAATGTTGAGCTTTGAAATAAAACTTGCTGAGATGCATTGTAAAAACCCAGCTGTGTAGTTCAACAGTGGTTACGGTCTAACCAAATCTCCATAATGTCATTTTCAGGGTGCTTTCAAGGTTGTGTTGTTTGTGTTGTAGTTGGAGTTCGGTTTGCAGTGCATCGCGGGTTTATTCTGGATGCTTCCTCCTACATCGGTGACAGACTTCCTCCCTCTTTTCTGGCTTGAAAGTGAGCGTAGGCGGGAGAAGTGGGTTACACACAGGAAACAGAAAGCTCCTCTGGGATGACACAGGAAAAAACAACAGTGGCACCCGACATCACAATGAAGGAAAGTTAAACATGTGAGACTACTCGTCAGCTCAGTTCTGCTAGACTACAGCAGCTCCACGTCCGAGCGTGGGAGAGGAGGATGTTTTGATTCGCAGGTACACGCAGGCAAAGTGATGTGGTTTTAAAGGGGAAGGTGGGTAAACTGAAATTTGTAGTCAGTGGACATATTTGGTAGAAAGTCATGGGATGCATGACAATTTCTCTCCTCTGACTTTTCCTATGTGCTGGCACAATCCAGAATTTTCTCTGAGCTATTCACGCTTTACCTTAAATTAAACAGAAAAGACATTTTAACAGGTTAAAGGCTGAATCATACGGAAACACACAGAAGGTAAATATCCATGCATTTATTTTAGTCCACCTCAATCATCCCAATCATTTCTTCATCCTCATTTCTTCAACTTTAAAGTGTGTTTTAAGGATGAAGTCTGAACCACATGTATGTTTAGGTATCAGATCAAAAAGATTATTATATTATTGGATATTGGATATTGACAAAAAACTAATAATAGGTATTCCTATTTTGAATATTTGAATATCATTAAATTATTTAAAAATTACAATACCCCCACCAGACAGTGACCATTGTGCATTTAACTGTTGTTTGCAAGATGCTATTTAAAAAATGGAAGAACTAGGAAATAACTGATTACAGACTGTGAGTATAGGACAGTCTTACTCAACCCTGCTCAACCAAAGAGCCAAATTGTTGTAAAATACCTTTGCAAGAGCTACAATCTAAGTGATGAAAGTGGCAAAAATGGCTTAAGTAGGATTAAATATAAATTTAAGGTGGGAAAAATGCTCAAAAAGCAGCAAAAAAGTGTGAAAAGGGGCAATGGTGGGGGAAAAAATGGAAGAAGGGTCAGAAATTATCAAAAATGGGTGAGAAGTGACCAAAAAAATGAGTTACATTCAGCAAAAATGGTCCAAAAGTGGCAAAAACGAGGCAAAAAAATCAGTGGAAATAGACTTAAATGGGCAAAAAGCAGTTAAGAGTGACAAAAATGGGCAAAAAATAGGAAACAAGTGATATTTAATGGCAAGAGTTTCCTTAAATTGGAAAAAAATGTGAAAAGGGCAAAAATTAGCAAAAATGGGCAGAAAATAAGAAAACAGGTGCTATTTAATGGCAAAAGGTAGTTTAAATGTTGTGGAAAGTGGTGAAAAGGGCTAAAGTGGGATAAAAGTGGCAAAAATGGGCCAAAAAATATTTAATATATTTAGTAACAAAAAATGGGGGAAAAGTGGTGAAAAATGGGGGGAAAATTGATAAAAGTGGCAAAAATTTGAAAAAAAGTTGCAAAAAGAAGTGGCAATAATAGGCAAAAAATAGGAAACAAGTTGTATATAATGGCAAAACGTAGCTCTAATGGGCGAAAAGTGGCAAAAATTTAGAGAAAGGTCAAATACGTTTCCCTTTAAGGTTTTCTGGGGGAATAATACTTAAAATTAAGACATCAAAGAGCCACAAATAATCACAAAAAAAGCCACATGTTGAGTATCACTGGTTTAGAAACTGAGTAAACACCCTTAACTGGAGTAAAGATTTTACTTGACACCCTTCAGTAAAATAGATATTTTCTCATGTTAAAATCATCCTGACTGTAATGTGAAACTGGTTGTAGCAATTGCCATTATCAGGCTAACAAGCTGAGTGGCTTTATGGCAGAGTGGCTAGATTTGAGCATCTCCTCAGTGCAAAACACATGAAAGCAAAGCAGGCTTTCATGTGTTTTGCGCAGAGCAGAGGCTTCCATCTAAATACTCTGCCATAAAATCTAGATCCGTGGAGGGCTGCAGTGATGGTTGTCCTTCTGAAACTTTGTTCTGTCTCCACACAGGATCTCTGGAGCTCAGTCAGTGAGACCATCTGGTTCTTGGTGACCTCTTTTACTGAGACCTCTTTTCCCTGATTGCTCAGTTTGGCTCAGCTAGACTATCAGCTCTTAGAAGAATCCTGGTTGTGCCAGACTTCTCCCATATGAGAATTCTTGAGGCCACTGTCCTCTTGGGAACCTTCAGTGCAGCAGAAATATTTTTCTCAAATCTGTGCCTCCCAGCAATCCTGCCTCTGAGCTCTGCAGGCAGTTCCTCTGACCTCATGGCTTGGTTTTTTCTCTGATATGCATTCTCAGCTGTGAGGCTTTCTATAGAGGTGTTTGCCTTTTCGATACACAGGTCGACTCCAGTCGAGTCGTAGAAACATATCAGCTGCTTTCTAACATCGACATGGTGCTGAATTTCCAACAACTACACACTGCAGCATTACTATCTTTTAAATCTCTTTGACCTAAGGGGCTTAAAATCTAAAACAAACATCAGGCTCTGTTATAAAAAAATCAGGGGACCTCATTAAGAAAAATTATGGGCAGTCTCACAGTATAACTTCTTGTCACAAATTGAAAAAAAAACAGCACTTAATGTGAGTTACAAGAAAGTTTCCTTCACAAATCACAATTATTAAACATTCTCAGTGGTTTATAACATTCAAGGTCTTTTTCCCTTTTATGCTTGCCACCATCTGCCTTCTTCTCGTCTTTTTAGCTCTCTTGCTTTTCAAACTAATCTTAGCACACTGAGGTCTAAGGGCATTTCCTCAATTTTTACATTATTCTTTAATTCATCTTGTTAAGGTTCTTGCAAATAACATAATAACTGAGTGTTTTATATCAATATTTTCAGAACAATCTCGGCTATATGCGTACTGAGGCTCATCTGTGTCCTGGAGCAGTGGTTCTCAACTGGTGGGTCGTGACCCAAAGTGGGTCAGAGAGTAGATTTCAGTGGGTCGCGACTAGGTGTCTAAAAAAAATGGTGGTAAAAGTCCAGAAGTCCTTACTGGACATGCATAGACACCTTAAATTTGACCTTGTTTTATTGTGAAATTGGGTAAATTCAAATGTTTGATCAATATTTCAACTAATTTATCTCCTCTTCTTGTAATGTATTTGCTACTTTTCCCATGATAATGAAGACATTTCACAAGTTTTCTGGAAAATTTACAAAAATTGACACATAATGAGGGAAAAGGAGGGTATAAAATTTGTCTTTTGTCCGTTTTCTTTGTATGTCAGGTGTTTTGGTCCAATCATGCTCCAAACTGTAACATATTTAATAAACTAACATGCACAGCTGAAAATTTTTTGGAAACTTGGGTCACGATCTGTCATAAGACAGACTGGTGGGTCCTGAGGCTGGACCAGTTGAGAACCACTATCCTAGAGGACTGTGTAAAGAGTTGCTTTAGCCCAAAGGGCGACCTTTGAAGATTTTTGAATATCTTGTAAAAACACACCTTCATTCATGAGGATGAATTGTTTCTGTGCTTGAAATAAGTTTACCAAAGTCTTTACTTCACAAAAGTAGTGGAATTTATGAATAAATGAATAGGTAAGTGCAGAAAACATCTAAAATGGGATTTTGTCATATACTTGTTTCTAGCATAATTACCTACACCAAGGAGGTTATGTGATCAGCAGGTTTGTTAGTTAGTTTGTTTGTTAGTTAGTTTGTTTGTTTGTTAGCAACATAACTCAAAAATTTGTGGATGGATTTTCATGAAATTTTCAGGAAATGTCAGAAATGGCATAAGGAAGAACTTAGATTTCAGGAGTGATCTTGGTCATCGTCTGGATCCAGGAATTTTTTTAAGGATTCTGTACTATTGGAAGATAGAGCTAATGGCGGAGATCTGCGCTGTTACCACTTTACACCAGGAGATGGCGGACATGAGTAACTTAAATCCCAGCAGCATTTTTGGGTTTTGGGTTTGAGTTTATAGAGTTTGAAAGACACACATCTGGAGGAGATGAGTCAGAGCGTAACAGAGAGAAAGACAGCAAATTGTAGCGAGACTACTCACAATGCTGGGAGGAATAGAGGAATATTCACCCTCTGCCATGACTTCCAGTTGTCCGGTGAGACCATGGGTGAGACTGTCAGTGCATCTGTTGGCAGGCAATGCTTCCACCATGACAGTCCATACATTGTGAAGCCAATGCTTTGCCTCACCGTGTTTCCACCCCACCGGGGAGGGAGTAATCGGCATGCCATGGTGGGGGGCACATGGGGGCGGATCCAAGAATTTTTTAAAGGATTCTTCACTGTTGGGAGATAGGGCTAACAGCGGAGGTCTGCACTCTCCGAGTGCTTTTCTAGTTGTTGTCTGTCATTCTGTTTGGACCAAAATGAAACTGTGTCATCTTCCTCGCTGCTTCTCAATATTTGTTCCAAGACTTCTCACCTTACCTGTCCTGCAAAAACTGTGATAGGGAGGGCCTTAGGGATACCAGAGTGTCAGCTGGTTGGGAAGGGATTCAACCAATGACCCACAGTGAGAGGTGACAACATGGGCCTTTTGTTCTCTTGTTGGCCCTGGAACTCCAGCTGTGAATCACATGAGATGGCGATTTGGGGTAGAAGTGAATGAAGAGGTTCTCCCATTAATGCAAGTCTTTGAACTGCATTTCTACAATTTAAAATGACAAAGAAATTCATAAAAAAAAAAACAGCGAAAATGCACTGGCAAGTATGCAGACTTCAGAGGGTTTTATAGAAATTTTAGTGGGGGAGGCAGTGCACATGTTTTCTCAAAAGGAAGGGAGGCTACACCCTTTGTAACCTATGGACCTATGGTGCAACACAGCATGCAGGACAGTAAATGTTTAACATCATCTCATTTCCATCATCGCTGGAAGCAGAATTGTCCATTCTGACTTCAGAATTTTTAATAAGTTGCCCAAAACCCAAAGAACCCACTCAAAACAGATGTGAGATTCCTACATTGAATCCAGTTTGGTAAAATCGACTGTAAATTAAGAGTTTGGAGGATGTTGTACTGCATTTCTTGGAGAGAATGTACTTAAGCCTCTGCTGATGGATTTTTTCAACTGACCATCATCTCAATCTTTGCACTACTCTAGGCTTCACAGTGTCACGTGTTTTTTTTCTACTGTAAATATTCAGCTCTGTAACTCATCAGAAAAAGCACACACAGCTTTTTGCTGAAGTTTTTAAAAATGTATAGGCTTTTCCATGCTCTGCTCCGTTGTGTATCGCTCTGCTAAATCCAATTTCACTCCATATCTTCTCCAGGGCCTGTGTGAGGCAGCTGACCATCCCCAGGAGAAGAGACTTCAGCCTGGCCTTTAACTGCTCCGACACTCCCATCGCTTCACAGCTCCAATAAAAACCTCCCCCTCACCCTGGGGCCCTGACTCCAGTCTTCCAGCTCTCCCACACCTCCATAATTTCAGCTTCACCTGATCAGTCCACCCTCAAAACTCCTCTTACTCTGGCCCTTCTCCTGCTCTCTCCCTGCCTCTGCGAGTCTCCCCTGGGGTTCTGAGGCCATGGCGGTACCTTCAGTCCATGAGTTTCACTGGCAGAGCCTCGCACGACTGCCCAGCGGCCGCGTCTACCACACTCTGTCTGAGGTGGGGGGGCAGATGTACATGCTGGGGGGCTGTGATGCTGCAGGGAGGCCCTGCCCCACTGTGGAGCTCTACTCCCCTGAGGTAAAAACAGATGCAATGTGGAAACAGGATCTGATATCTGATTTCTGTGAGAACGAATAGACGGAACATGATTGATATAGCACTGTAAGCAGTGAGGTCAAAGATACCGTATATTGGTAAATGTTAACCTAAAATGCAAAGATAAAAAATGTTGAATCCACTGCTTAAAGTTTTTTTTTAATTTATTTTTGGGCTTTTATTTGATAGAGGAAGATAGTGGCTAGAGCTGGAAACAGTCGAGAGTGCGGAGAGACATGCGGCAAAGGGCTACGGGCCAGATTTGAACTCGGGCCACCCGCGTACATGGGTCACGCCTTAGACCGCTAGGTCATCTGTGCGCCCTGCTTACAGAATTTTTTAACCCTTGGTTCTCAGCTGGTGGGTTCAGAAGCCATTTTCAGTAGGTCAAGGATTTGTATCTAGAAAAAGTCTATGACGTTTTTGAAGGATTTGTCTCCATGTATTAGTACCATCACATTTTTAGTTCCAGTATAAGTCCAAACTGCTCAACTTTGTATTAGAAATATTTATTATTGAAAAAATGTAGCAAGTCATGATTTGTCAGTAAGGAGTTTGAGGTGGGTCCTTAGATTAGAACCACTTTTTTAAAAGATTAAAACATCATGAAAAAGTGGAATTTTTGGCTTTTAGTTTTAAATTACTAAGTTTGATGGTGAATTGCTTTTATCACCTTTTATTCAGATGTTTAAAATTCAGTTTTGCATTTTAAAACCCAAATTATTTAGACCAGGGGTTTTCAAAGTGTTGGAGAGTGAGCCTCCCCTAAGAGAAAATTATTCCTTTGGTGGACCCCCACACACATAAAGATTCAGATTGAAAAAAAATTAAATAACCATAATGTCAAACATTCATGTCTCATCTCTAAATATTGTTTAACATTAATATATTTTTGATATTTTGGCCTGCAAATGTTCTTAAACATCTGTCTTTCCCAGGCAATTCATTATTTGGTTTCAGTAATGATTTTATTGCTAATACTACCTGAGTATTACGCTCTACGCTCTTATTTAGTGGGAGCTACAAGTTTTCATCTGTATAGCATAACTGCAGACCATCCTCCACCTTCAGCCTTTCCAGGTACTCACTTTTGATCAGTGCACATACCTTTCACTTCCTGTTAAAAATTCCCCTAGTTTGGTCACTAGACTTGTTGCTCAGTCTGAAGATGACCCTAAGGTTTACACAGCCTTATGCTGTCATTAGCTTGTATATCTTTGCAAGTTTAACACTGTGACTTTAGCATCGTCGGGATCCTTGCAGGAAAATCCTAACTTGAATAGTTGACTCTTGTCCCTATAGTAACTATGAGTCTATCCATATCTTTCCATGCTTTGCTATCCATTAGCAAAGCAAATCACCTTTTTTCTGGTTTATGGTTCCACGCCTCCCCTGAAGTTCTTTTGCACCCCCAAGGGGAGGCCCGCCTCACACCTTGAAAACCTCTGATTTAGACTATATTAACAATGTAAAAAAGAACTTACCACTGCTTGGAGTGGGGAATCAAATGACCACAAAGATATTCATGATCTTGACTTTTAAATGTATTATTTTAAGTAGCTGCACTTCTACACCAGTGGTGTCTAAGACCATGACTTATGATTGAGACAGCTTCAAAGTGCTACTTCTTGAAAGCACAATGTTGAACTATACAGGAGAGCAGGTACAGAATGACGCACAGAGTCCAATGATCTATGGTGAAGGATCTCCACTTTCAAGGACCTTCAGTTCATTTGCTATCTCTATGTAGATAACCAAAATAAGGTTAACATTTGAGCTACAAGATTTTTTCAAGATAATGTTCTTTGCTATGCTTTTCCATGCAATTTGGAACTGCCCTAAGATAAAAGTACTTTTATCCTGTTTGGATTAAACCTGATTTTATTCTGAAAGAAAATAGTCAACCTCAGTTAAACTGAAAGCAACAATAGTAACTTCACCAAAACTTAACTTGCAACAGATAGAAAAGGACATGACCATAGCTCAAGGGAACAGCATAAAGTGAAACATTTGCTGTCCCAAAGTACAGCTTACTGTTGACTTGTCCACTGAGGTGTTTATTTTTTAAGTAAAATGAGACATTCAAGGGCACAGTGGTGTCCTTACTTTCCATAACTCTGAGAGCAGAAAGATACTGCCCTGCTAAAGAAGCTTAAAGAGGAAGTGCCTCCAGAGTTTTGTCTGAGCTGCCCTGGAACTGTAAAAGATTGCCATTAGAACGTCATGGCCAGGGCTGGTAGGACGGAGAGTTAAGACATGCCTCTGCACTCCACCACGACACCAACAGCCACTTTATACAGCAGATGCTGTTTTTAAAATTACATCAATGGGGAGCTACCTGTATGTGGAAACAATGTTATTTTGTTCTGTAGAATACACACATTTGCACATTATCATCACATAAATTAATTGTTCTAAAAAGTGACAACATAATAATTGCTCAAAAGTAAAAGTTCACTGACTCTGTATGTTATGTAGCAGACAGCTGTGCTGAGCTGGTGCCCCAAATACAACAGTTATAAAGATAAAATGTTAAACTCTCTAACTAAAAAAGTCATACAAATGAAATTTTGATGTTGAATTTTTAATGTTTTTTTCTCTTGTATGAATATTTAACATCAATGGCACATCTGTTCTTCTCAGTTTCCCATCCACTGTAGCACACATGAGAAGGAATGTGGACTTTAACTTGAAAATACTACCTCATCAATGTTTCATGAAAAGGAAGTAGATTTGTTATATTATGAAACATGCCCCGATATTTTGACAGCTGAGCTGTTTCTAATGAATTATACATTTGTCTCCAACCTCTTTACCTGAGTACAGCTGCTTGTCCCTGTTAACAGGAGGACCGCTGGATTAACTTGCCCCCCATGCCCAGTCCTCGAGCAGGAGCAGCTGTAGCAGTCCTTGGGAAACAAATCCTGGTGGTAGGGGGAGTGGGCGAAGACCAGAGCCCTCTGAAGGTGGTGGAGATGTACAACACAGAGGAAGGAAGATGGAGGAAAAGGAGCGCTCTACGGGAGGCCTTGATGGGAGTTTCCATCACTGTGAAAGGTATGGGCTATATTTTAGTTAGGAAATATAAAATTCTCAAGTTTTAGCTCTGAAAAAAAAAAACAATCTACTAATATGATATAGAAATTATCTTATTTTATTAGTTCCAGTTTCCTGTCCAGATAGTATGAAGTTCATACATAAGATTGTACAGATTATGTTTCATGTATTTTGTAGCAGAAGTATAATGGAATTCAGTAAGTCAGCATGGAAAACAAATGTGATAAATGTGCTGGCAGAGAAAAAGCACAGACCTAAAATGTACACCAGAGACAGAACGTGCAGCAGTAAATCACAGGTTAAAAAATAAAAACAAATCCAGCAAAAAAAAGGCAAAAGTAAAACTAGGAAACCATCTGAAAACCAGGAACATTATCAGCTGAACAAAAGGGAACTTGACATTGAAGACAAAGACGACTGGCACAGAGGAACATAAACACACAAAACACAACGGGAGATAAGGCTCATGGGACTGAGGAGAGACAAGGACAGGACAGGAAATCCTACAAGAGGGAATTACCCAATGACAGGTAGCTTTTTAAACTAAAGAGGATAAAGGTATGAATGCAAACACCTGAAGGCACTAGATAACACTTGGCAATAACAAATTAACAAACTCACAGCTGCTCATATTACTCTGTTTGGCAGCATAACTTTAGCTCAATCTACAACCCCCAGTTCCAAAAAAGTTGGGGCACTGTGTAAAATGTAATCAAAATTTGATGATTGTGAAATCTCTAACGAACTTGATGGCAGCAACACATCTCAAAAAGTAGAGATGAGAAAGGGCTAGAAAAGTAAGTGGTACAAAAGAAAAACAGCTGGAGGAGGATTTTGCAACTAGTGAGGTTTATTGCAGGTTAGTTGCATGAGTGGGCATAAAAGGAGCATTTAAGAGGGAGTCCCTGAGTAGTAGAGATGGGCAGAAACTGGCAAAAAAATGTCAAAACTTGTGCACCAATTTCAGAAAAATCTTCCTCAATGTAAAATGTGAAGGCCTTGAATATCTCATCTAATATCCCCAAAAGATTCAGAGAATCTGCAGAAATCTCTGTGTGTAAATGACAAGACTTTAGGTCAATATTAGATGTTTGGAATCCCTGGGCCCTCAGGTGGCACTGCATTAAAAACAAGCTTGATTCCGTACTGGAGATCACTGCATGGCCTCAGGAACACTTCCAGAAATAATTGTCTGTCAACACAGTTCACCGTGCCGTCCACAAATGACAGTTAAAGATATACAATGCAAAGAAGCCGTATGGTTTAGAAACGCTGATGTCTGAAGTCATTTATAATGGAATGAGGCAAAATGGAAAACAGTTCTGTGGTCAGATGA
Organism: Cheilinus undulatus; assembly: GCF_018320785.1. NCBI lineage: Eukaryota > Metazoa > Chordata > Actinopteri > Labriformes > Labridae > Cheilinus > Cheilinus undulatus. The sequence continues at coordinate 5,604,327 of NC_054867.1, read as the reverse complement.
ATAAAAATTTGAAATGCAGAGGAAACAGACCATTCAGTCTGAATCTCTGATAGTATGGGATTGCATTAGTGCCTATGGCATGGGCAGCTTACGCATCTGGAGGGTTCAGGGCAACATATGCTCTCACCAAACATCTCTTTCATGGAAAGCCTTGAAAATTCAGCAGGACATTGCTAAACCACATACCACATCCATCACAACAGCCTGGCTTCACAGTAAAAGAGATGAGGAGTCTTATTTATAAAACATCACATAGAACCTTTACTAAAACTGCAGGTATACCAAAAAACTCTAAATTGTCGTAGGCCCAGAAGAAGTCAGATAAAGGCTGAATCCTAATTCTCCCCTTAACGCTCAATCTTAACCCTGAGTCTCAAAATGTGCATTCCTGCGAAGTGCGAGGGCTGTCCCAATTCTCCCAAGAGTTGAGTTGAGGGGCGAGTTTGAGGGCTTAATCTCCCTCAGTTTTGAGATGTTCCTGGAGCTCCCTTGGTAGTGAGGGTTATCACTCAAAGAAAGATGGCAGCAAATGTGGGGAAGAAATCGAGCTACAAATGTAAATGTCTTTGTTAATAGAGATCTAAAAATTATGAAAATCACTCCAATATCTTAATTTAATTTATTTTATGGATTATTTTCCTTTATGTAGCATACCATTCACTTTTATTTTTATGATCCGTCCGTTCCGTCGCAGACAAGCCTACGAATTACAACTGGTGTTTGGCGTTAGCTAATGGCTTTTAGTTAAATATGTCCGTGGTTGTGGTGTTTATACATGTTATTTGGTTGAATATTAACACATTCTCGTTCTTCTTCTTCTTCTTCCTCTGACTGGACAGACTGCAGTTTTGGCACATTACTGCCCTCTACAGTCTGAAATTGTAACTGCTAAGGAGTGTCCCATTTCTAAGTCACAAAATGGCCCTTACACTTGGTTGTGAGGGGCGAGTTAAGACTGAGGGTTGAGCTTGAGGGTAAGATTTAGGGTTAAGGGGAGAATTTGGATTCAGCCTTATAAAACCATCCAGACACACGTCCTTATGCAAATCTCTTGATAAATTCAAATCCACCTGATGAAATGTACGTACAGATCTCAGCCTCCTGTTCTGCCCTCTGCATGCCCACGTATAGCCTTAAACGGTCAATGCAAAGCTTCATATGCATGAAAAATGATTAAGATGAGCCAGTAGATCAAATATTTGCCTTTCAAATTTTCGTAGCATGGGTTAGAGTTGGCTTACAGGTGCACTCATTTTAACATCGGGTCTCTTTCACATACTTTGCATGGTAAGGGATGCATCCCAACCTTAAGACCTGTTTTGTGCTTATGCAACATTTATAAATGCTCACTTCTTATTTTGGATTACAGACTCTAGTCAGTAAAAACTGAACTCTTTAAGCTGTATTTAGAACATAAACCAGTGTTTCAGTTTGATAGTTAACTTTCCCATAATGAGGGAGAAAAGCTGTTGAAAGGGGCCTCCTGGGTTGGCTGCATGATTTGCAGGGAGCATTACGACCATGAAGGGAACACTTTATGGCTTTTCTCTCTTTTGAAATTTATCAATGCATTAGCAGCATTGGTTTAATAAAAATAATGTATGATGTGCCATTTTTAACAAGGAGTTTAAAAAGAAGTAAACAGCCTATCTCTACTTGTCTTATTGCATTTTTTTTTAATTAGAGCCCTCTGGCTGCAGAATTAACAAACTTTGCATTGAAGTATTCGTTTTGCTTACATTTATACAGATTTCTTTTTATTTGCCAAAATAAAAACTAAAGAAAAAAATGTTGATATTTTTAAAAAGTTACAGTGTCGATAAGTACTTGTGAAGAATGTAGAGAAGATTTACTCAATTACTGAATTATGTTCAGCAAAGTTGGAACACACTTTTGAACAACAGTTTAAATAACAAATCACATTCTAATTTTAACTCCTCTGTAAGTTTCCCAGTGTTGTTGCTGAAGTCACTCCAGGCTCTGAGATTCACATATTTTTTTTCTGGAATCTGGCCAGCAGTCTTTATCAATAAACAATATTTTCAGGGAGCATCTCTCCGTTGGTAGAGGAGTGTGTGTTCGGTCCAGCGGTTCATCTGTCAGTGTCTGCAGAAACACAGATAGATGCTGTGTACTCACAGACTTATTGGCCGTGTATAGGCTTCATCACACTGCCCTTTCCATCTCACTGACCAATCCTCAATCCACAGTCCTTTCTCTGCAGAGTCATCCTCGGATGCACCTTCAGGAGCTGAATAAAAGACAAATGGTCTGACAAAATGATCCATAGGACTAAATTAAAACAAATGTGGTATATCTAAATGGATGGTCAGTCATCAGATTGACTTAATGATGGCATTTCTATCGACATTTGTGGAATCTTTATTTCCCAGAGATAAGGTAATACATTACTGGTAACTGGCTTTTCTCATTGGTTATAATTATTTGAAAAACTTTTTTCTCTCATTTTATGTTCTGCGTGTGCATTGAAGCATGATAAGGTAAGTAATTTGACTTTTAAAGGAAAATAAATCAAAGAAAAACTGAGATAAATTCTTCTAAAGCATTTTCTCTCTCTACTCCTGCAGTGAAGGCTGTTTTTCTCCCTTTTGTCAACACTCCCACCCACTGCCGGAGGTGTCATGCCAAAGTGCCAGACATGGACTTGTGCATTTGTATTCTGCTGCTGTACTCACTGTCCTTCACTTGTCTGTCACAGCCTTCTGCCTTGTCACAAGCTTCTCATCCAACTCAGCTCAGTGCTGTTGACTCGTGCTGTTATAAATCACGTCAATACGAGGCCAAGAACACAAACTTAACCCCTTTCAGGAAAAAAATGATCTAAACACTTTGATTTTTTAAAGTGAGATGAATAAAGCATCAGCTAGAGCTTTAAACTTTATTTATCTTGCTGTTTTGTGTGGGTTTATGTTCACAGATGGCCGTGCACTGGCTGTTGGGGGAATGGGTGCTGACCTGCTCCCGCGTAGCATCCTGCAGCAGTATGACCTTCGAAAGGACGTGTGGGCACTCCTTCCTCCCATGCCGACTCCTCGCTATGATGCCAACATACATCTGCTGGCCAACAAGCTCTACGTGGCAGGTATGCAAAAAGAGCAGAACAGTTGTGTTTGCATGAAGAAGTTTTACTTTGTGTGTTGAAACCTACATAAAATTATCTCACAATTCTAAAAAATAATCTATACATTTAAGATAAATGCATTTACACAACGCTTTAGGTGGCCGTCAGTGCAAGAGACCAGTGAAGGCCTTTGAGGTGTATGATTCAGAGACCCGTTCTTGGACTACACTACCCACTATGCCTTGTAAACGTTCATATGGGGGTGTGATATGGGACACAAATGGAAGGCTGTGTCTCCTCGGAGGACTGCGGCAAGGAGGAGGGCACCAGAGCTCCAAGTTCACCAAAAATGTCAATATTTTTGACACCAATCAAGGTAAGCAAAGGCATCCTTTTTAATAAAAACTGTGTATTTAGGCTTTCTTTAAATTTGAGAGAAAATGTGGGAGATGACATACACCACATAGCATCAGGACAAGGACTGGAACCTTAGAGCAGTGAAATATAGATTGTAAAGTCAGTACACTGGATGAGCCTGATGTCCCTGGTCTGGGGAATTATGTGTTTTTACAGTCATAAAACCGCTGAGGAAGTTATCTTCAGATTCGGCTCAAATGTTTGCCTGGCCTCATGGGATCTGATTAGAATTCTGTGGTCAAATGTTAAATGTAAAGGTCATTGTTATCTCTCAAACACATTTTTGCCCTATTAGACTTGAATTAGTATGCTAATTATGAAAGAGTTTCACTCAAATGTCTAATGAGATTATATGAAAAATTAATGTAATTTTTACAGGAAAAGTCAAAGTTCAACTTCAAGTTGACAGCTCAATTACCTGAAAAAACACTTTTTATATAATACCCTAGAAAAGCCTCGAAAGAACATCTTCAACTTTAGCAAAAGCAGCCATTTAGACCTAGAATAGACTGAAGAAAAAATGATATTGTCTTCATCCTGTTAAAACCAAAACCTCATCAATGTCTGAAAAAAGATGCTGATATGCTTGCTGGTAATTTGTCCCTACAATAATACAGCCTGTGGTATCTCTCCCTTTTAATACTGACTTACATATGTTGTGTGTCTTAGGTTGTGTGCTCTTTCATTTATTCAGTAGACATGGTCATTCCAAAATACTTATTCAGGTTAATTTGATTATGGCCCACAGTTTCACTTACTTTCTGCAGAGCCACTGATCAATACTCAAGAATGTTTTTCAGGACTTTTACCACTAGATAAAAGTCTGATAGTGTCTGTCCCAAGGTTATTATACTTAACTAAAACTAATTAAATAACTAAAACTAAAATACAAAACTCATTTTAGTTAACTGAAACAAAAAAAACTAAGCTTTACAAATTAAACAAAAACTAAAACTGTATTGTGTGCTTACAAAACTTAGTTTTAGCATACTGACTGACATGAACACCCAAGCCTGTAGAGAGTAAAACTGCCTGATTTGATTGAAGACAACTTCACACAATGGTAATTTTAGGTCTTGAGTTATATACTGACATTAAAATTGAATAATTACAGTGAAAAGTGAAGAGCCCATTTGGGTGTCGCCCCTGGCAGGTATCCCAAATTGCAGACAAAACTAAAACTAACACTCAAACTAATGAAAACTAAACTAAATCTAAGCATTTTTGCAAAATAAAAACTAAACTGAACTAACAAAACAGCAGTAAAAACTAAATAGAAATTTAAACTAATGAAAAATCCAAAACTATCATAACCTTGGTCCGTCCTATAGTGAGAAATATAGAAGAAGTCCCTGACTGCAGAGTCTTGACCTCCTGATGGACACAGGCCCACATGCCCTTCTTCATCCACTTATCCCATTGGGAGTTGTGGGGGGAAGGAGCCTATCCCAGCAGTCATTGGGCGAGAGGCAGGGTACACCCTAGACTGGTTACCAGTCAATCACAGGGCTGACATATAGAGACAACCAGGCATGCTCACCCTCACACCTACGGGCAATTTAGAGTCACCAATTAACCTAACGAGCATGTCTTTGGTGGTGGGAGGAAGACGGAATACCCAGAGAGAACCTAAACAGAAGGTGGACCAGAAACCTTCTTGCTGTGAGGCAACAGCGCTAACCCCTGTGCCACCCTGCAGCCCACCCGCCTTTCTTGCCCAATCAAAATGGATTTTGTTTAACAATCCACCCCAGAACCTCATCTTGTGGATCTGAGCTAACAGTTTCTCAGACAGCTCTACTCTTCCCTGAAACCCCCAGCAGGGATGCTGCAGTAGAAAAATTGCTGTCTTTACGCTTCAACACTTCACAGATGTAATTAGAATGCTTCAGACATGACTCTGTGTGTGATAGTCCTAATTGTCTTCAATGATTATTCTTAGCTGATTTGCTTTTTATTCAAATTCATAAGTTCATATGCAGTAATTGTGTGAGAGTGTCAATAATAGGGAACAATTACAGTCCCTTTTAGATCCAGCCATTCTCAAAGATGCTGAAAAGGACAGAGTGATCCACATTGGATCTACATCCAGTACTGTCCTTAAATCTGGTAGGACTAAAACTATAATCTGCATAGAAATGCAGATATGTTTAATGCAGATAACCATGCTTTAAACTGTTATATGCTGTCTTTAAAGGTGTATTCGCCTATTTACAGTTTTGTCTTCTATTCAGGCTTTCACAGCACTCTCAGATGCTCAGAGCAGCAAGCTGACATTGAGACACTGGGGTGACCACTGGGAGCAATTTAGAGTTCAGTGTTTTGGCCAAGGACACTTGGACATGTGAACAGGAGGAGCTGGGGATAGAAACAGCAACCCTGTGATTAATTGACAAGCTGCTCTACCTGCTGAGCCACAGCTGCTGCTGGTTTTTAAATGAATTAAAGAGCTGTCAGTCCCGTCTGCGCTCCAAAAATAAAAGTCATTATTTCTGAGTTGGTAGAGATTTTCATAACAGAATAGACTATTTGTGTCCCAACGGTAAGTGTATAATCATCTCATTTGTCACTGACATTATCTATCTTCATTTCGACTCCACTGTCATGCAAAGCATCCATTAGCATCTACCTCAAGATGAAGATATATTGTTGGTGCTCACACAGGCTTATCCTTCTCTTAATTCTGTGCACGCTCTGTGTTCCAACGCAGTGAAATGACATATCCCTCTATCCGGAAAAGACACCCTGGAGTAACAGGTGAACAAATTGTGGAGTGGCCATCGGGAGAAATGGGGGAGCAAAAATCGATAATTCATTTTAGACAGCTGGATATACAGTCGCATATCGAGATAGGTCCAATGAAAGCCAAATAAAGCAAAACATGCAAGTGATTATGTTAATATATGATAATGGGGAGAAAGTTTGCTTCGTGTGTAAGAGATAAAGGAAGACAGAAGAGAGAAAACAACTTTCAGCTCACACAAACACAAGCATCCATGTGCATATAAGAAACACACAGGCACACACGTGGGGAGACGGCAGCCGTACCCCGTTTCTCCAATCTAATTTGGTGAAGATGAGATGGGAGATGAGCTGAGGAGGGAGGGCTGGGGACGAGGAGCGTTTTAAATTACAAGATTCCTGAAACAGATTGCTTTATTATCCATCCGCAGCAATATCTCTCCACACACATACACACAGTCCTGCAATCTGCTGTCACAGAGTGATATTCTATTACAGTTCCATTCCATATCGCAGTATTAAGACGCACGCCTGTTAGGTGTTGATTTTAGTGTTGTAGGCAAGCTGCACCAAGTCCAGCTGAAAATACACAGAATTGTGAAAAAATTATCTTTAAGAATAAAAAAAACCTTCTGCCTTTAGACAATGTATAAAGAACAAGGTCATCCAAACTATTAAACATAATTTGTTTTCTCTAGTTACTACATGATTTTAGTTTCATCACTGTCTTCTTGTAGTGTCAAAGTGGTTTTGCTAAGAAAGCCTGAACTTAACACTGGAATTCTTTCAAAATAAACTCTAACAAGATGGACCCCAGCTCTGTTTATGCAAACATCCAGATATTGACATGGATATGATCTACTCTCTACAGTGCCCACTCACTTTTTCAGCAGCTCTAGATGCAAAATTTGCCAGTCTTCCATTGACATTTTGCAAAATCCTTATTACAATACTTTTAGCACATGAACCAAGCTAAGAGGCTTCCTGAACACTCATGGCTATCAGACATTTGATTTGGCACAAAAATGGCATTCAAAAACCAAAATAAGGCAAATGTACAAGAAAGATGGAGGAACTACTTATCTCACAGCCTTTTGCAATTCATTTTATTTGTTAATGAGGATATTTTTTTCAAGCTTTTGACCATGTATGGACCTTTTTTTCCTGCATTTATCTTTATTATTGTATAGTTATATTTTAATTGATAATGTTCCATCCATACAGCCATCATATTCTTCCACTTATCTGGAGTCCGGTCGTGGTGGCTGCAGGCAAAGTAGGTCAACCCAGACGTCCCTCTCCCCACAACATTTTCCAGTTCTTCCTGGGGGATTCCAATTTACTCCCAGATCAGATGGGATATAAAATCCCTCCAGTGAGTTCTGTTTTCCAAATGTCTCTTCCCAGTTGGATGTGTCTGGAAGACCTCCACAGGGAGGCACCCAGGAGGCAATCTGATCAGATGCCTGAACCACCTCAACTGGCACTTTTCAATGTGAAGGAGCAGCAGCTCTACTTCAAGACCCTTTTGGATGTCTCTGGCTGAGCCCACACACCCTCCTGATGAATCTCATTTCGACTGCTTGAACCCGTGATCTCATTCTTATGGTCATTACTCAGAGTTCATGACCACAGGTGAGGGTCGGTACAAAGATGGACCGATAAATCTAAAGCTTTGCCTCTTCACTATAGAAGTACAGTACAAAACCTGCTGATGCTGCTCCAGTCCACCTGTCAGTCTCACAGTCCATTCTACCCTCACTTAAGAACAAGATCCCAAGATAGGTGGACTTCTTCACTTGGGGCAACGACTTACTCCCCGCTTGGAGGGAGCAATGCTCCGTTTTCCAGCAGAGGACAGGATGATAATATTGTAGTATGTCATAGTTTGGGTATTTATTGCTTGACACTACGATGGCGTTTATCGTCATCTGCATCAGCCAATCGTCATCATTCACAGGTGCAGTAGGCATTTCCATGGTAACTGAATACCCCACCAATCAGAGATGTTGCTGTGACATGTAGGATTGTGGATATTGTAGAATTTTTGACAGAAATTAATCATAATTAATTTACATAAAATTTTATAATCTATAATTCATTACAAAACTATAAACAGACTATCTGCCACATTAGCAGCCCCTATGTTAAGTATGAAGGACTTGTATAAAAAAATGTCTGTTCAAGTCCACATTTGTAAATGAGTTCAAGAAAAATTCTAAAATAAGAAAACAGAGGCCAAAAATGGTGATCATGATTATGAAATGTTGCAGAAAAGTAGATATTGGTGCTTTAGGGGTGTAGATGACCTAGTGCAGCGTTGTCCAAACTTTTTCGACAGAGGGCCATGTACAGAAATGTATTAGTATGGTGGGGACACGTTCATATTCCTTTCCATGAGGATTTTAAAGTTTTTATGACTAATCCAATGTAAGTTAATACATGCTTAGCGAGTGAGTATACCTAAATGGCTTGTTAATGGCTGACGGGGCAAATAGACGGTCATTTTCAGGATTTTGGGGAGCCAGTCAGGTTTTAGGGGGCCCGGTTTAGCCCTGGCTACCACTGGCTCTGCCCCTGAAAACTTATTGGTGCTCCATTAGGATGTTATTTTGACAAGATATCTTCTTGTCAAAATGTTTGTTTACAGATTTGACATGGTAGTACTGCCTTGTGCTGAAAACAAGAATCATAATACAATTAAGCACAAGCTTCGTGTTTTAATGTGAGCCATATTTTAATTTTATCTCTGGAATCTGCTGCGTGTTGCATTTGGCCCCCGGCCATAGTTTGGACACCTCTGGCCTAGTAGTTTAAGTTAGGGCCCATTTATGTGTCCGGTCCATGTTTAAGTCCAGCCTTTGGCTACTTTCACACATCTCTTCCTCACTCTGTAATCCCTGTTTCTGACTCTCTCCACTTTCCTGTGCACTGTGTTAAGAAATCAAGTTTTAACACAAATGTCCTTATTATGTATCAAATTTTAAATTTAATGAGTTTTTTTTTTTTTTTTAAGTAACGAAATATTACTGCAGTGAAATGTATGAGATCTACTTTGGATATTTCGGGCAGTATGACTGGGATTATTACTTCTGAAATTAGACTGTTGAGCTTTTACACTCATGCAACTTAACCTGGCCTTGATGGGCAGTTAGAGCCACAACACCACTTTGGTTACAGAGTGGGCACCTCCCTTAACTAGTAATTTGTCAAGTTAGTACTACAATACCTCTAAAAGCCCTGACAGTGAGCCCTTGCATCCCTGAGCCTGAGATTGTTAGCTATAATGCCTTTAACACCAACCTGCAGAATGTCTTTGTGCCATTACCTAATGCTTAAGAAAATAAATCCATCTATTCTTGGTGCAGACTTTACAGATAAAACAGAACAAAGAGAAAAGAATAAAACAGAAAGTAGAGTAGTAGAGACAAGGAAAACAAAGCTAGAGCTCAACCCTGCTGTTTTATGCAATATAATCTACTAAACTCACCTCGTCACTGATTGATTCTGCTACATATCATGGCATCAAGGATTTACTGATGCCCTTCTGTCCAGGAAACACGCGGCGTGGAAAAACAATTTCACTGCTGGATGCCATTTTCATCTAAGCTTTTATCTGCCACACATCGATATCCCAGTCTGAAAGTAAAATATGAATCTCTGCTTAGTAAGAAAAAGAAAGGGCATGCATCTCAAATCCTTTGACTTTATATGAAAGTTTTATTCACATTTTTATAGACACAGTTTCTCTGGGAGCCACTCTAACTACTACCTGTGGGCAGTCCTGTTCACTGAAAATCTCCCACCTTCACTGAAGGGTTCAGGCATGAACATCTCACAGCTTTGACTGATTAAACTGAAATCGTTTGCATGGCTGGACTTGGCTGATTTTATTTGTTATGCTTGAATTCAGTCCCTTTTACTGCAGCACTTTGGGGTTTGTGCTTTTGAAGGCCCCAGGAACTTTTGTTGCTTGCTTTGCAGCATCTAACATTGCTCAGAGATTAAACACAAAACCCCCAGCCACTTACAACCTGGGCAGGGTTTTCTTAAGAGAACAAGAGAGCTTAAAAGAGGAACACATTCATTTGCTTTTCCATTTAGTCCAGGCACATGTAAGCTACGGACTAGATTCATCAGATACTGGAATAAATACATGCAGCATAACAAAGAGTGAGAAATCCAGTTTTTGGTGCTGTGTTTTTAATGTGAAGCACTCTGATAGAGAACTGATACTGTATGATAATCAATAATCAATAATCAGCTTTCTTATATGAATATATTCCTATAGCCTGTAGAGCTGGAACCATATTTTAAAGAATATAGACTCCAAGTGCTGCATGAGTGACAGAAACCTAGCAAAAAAACACCAAGAGCCGATTTTCTGCTGCTCATAAAGGTTCATTTCTTGGTGCAAAACCATTACTGAAGGCAGCTCAGATGTGCGTGTATTTTTTATTAATTCCTGTATTTTCTCATCTGGAAAGTGGAAATTACCTCCTTGCTTACCAAGGCAGAAAAAGTATCCATGTGTTAAATATGCATCTGAGTGCACTTGTTTTTAATCTGTTGTGATATATTTGCCTCATTTTGGTGGTTTTCCAAATGTCATGAAAATTTAAGCACACATGCCAAATATATACAGTGCTTAACAAATTGATTAGACCACCTGTCATAATTGTCTCAGAGACCATCCAGCATCATGAAGTGCTTTAATGCAGACACTTTCATTTTGAAAAGGAATGAGGAATTTCAAACTGAATTCACCTTTTTATACCCAAATTTGAGCCGGCTCACCTTGCTTCTCTGAGAAGTCAGAAACTATTTTTTCTGTTCAGGAATGCAAGTAAATAACTATAATTTGACACAGTAATCAAGAAATAATAGTGTGCTTTACTATTTATTCATTTTTTTCATAAATCAGTTAATTTGAAAATTCATGGATAACAATAATAATGATATTTTAGCATTAAAAATATCATTTGGGTTAAAGAGCTTCTACATATTGGTGTATTTAGGGCAGCTGTGGCATAAACCTTACTTTGGTTAGGGTTAGGGTGGTCTAATAAATTTGTTAAGCATTTGGGGGGGGGGTTATCGCCACGTAAGCACTAAATCTGAGCCAAACAGTGCACAAATTTTACATTAGCACCCTATCCCCCCAAGACAAAATAAGCACAATTTCCAACACAGAGCACAGCACAGTCCTGCATTAAAGAGTAGGCTATCAAAATGTTAAAGCACTGTTATCACTGACATACAGTGAGTGAAGCAATACAGACAACAGAGCCTCATCTTGTCTATTAGCCATCCTTTCTTGGTTTGGGAAAAGCCCTCCAGAATATTCAGCATCTTCTCGGCCCCACGTAATCAAGAAACAGAGTCCATGTATGATAGAATTAATCTATTTTCTCTCTGGAGCAGTATGTCTAATATCCCATAGGTAGCAGATCAAATATGACCTTGTGCCAGTCGTAAATCCATTTGTGTTAGAAAAGCCTGAAATATTGATTTTTGCATAATATGTCCCCTTTAAATCCTTACTGAAAACAATATTTAGCTTTGTGAGAATTTTCATTAAATCCTGAGCATTCACACATGACCACATTGTATGTATAAAACTGCCAACCTCCTTACTACATTTAAAGCAGACTTCTCAGGGTCCATCCTATTTCTAAGTCATATAATGATCTGAAGATGAGGTAGCAGGCTAAATTTGGATTATTTTTCTCTGACAGATATTTTATTGGCTGCTCCCTCATACCTGTCCCTGTAGTCTCCCAAACCTGCAAGACCTCTTCATTTACTTTACTGGATTTGTAGAGGGCCTTGTAGCATTGTCCTATTATGAGCCTTTTGCTAAACATTTTTGAGAGTAATTCTTCAATTGGTGACATTTCTGAGCTAAGTTTTTATTTAGTTTGGTTGTGTATGAAGCCTCTTACTTGCAGAACCTTAAAGAAATGTGTTTGATGTTGGTTATATTTTTGTTGTTGTTGATCAAATAACATCATTTTATCCCCTTCAAATAAATCTTGAAACATTTTAATAACTGCATACCTCCCATAGAGAAAACCCATTGTACTTGGAGGAAAGTCTATGTTTTTTTGTATGCCAAATATTATTATTTAAAGATTCAGATCTATAAAAGCTGGAACTATTTGGACAGGCCAAAGACTTTGATGTGATTTGGGTGAACTGTCCCTTTAAAATCACTAATACTCTTGCTTGTCTGAATTATGAATTCGACTGTTCTTCCTCCATGTAAAGTAGAAACACTTTAATCAGAAGCTTCTCTGAAGCATGTAAAGCCAAGACAGCGATATCAAAACATCAGAAGTGATGCATCCCCCTGGGGCTAACTATCAACAAATATCCTCATGTTGTCTCTATTTGATTTATGTCTTGCCTTGGATTAAAATCTGCCCGGAGGACTTCAAAGAGGATGATATCAAGCAGAAATGGCTATAAAGCAAATTTGTTCCTGACTGTATACTGATATGAAATAATTATGGTTAGATTCTGCTCAACTCAAATGTTCATTTGTGTGTCATGAATGTGCTCACAGACATCACATGTTACAGACAGGCACAATCCATCAAAGCCCAAGAAGTAATCACCATTTCAAATTTTAATCACGATGGACAATTACAGAGGCGAGCTGTGGCCCAAATGACTCCCACACAAACTACAAAGGCCAGTCTTCAGAGGACCGCTTCATCTCCCTCCTTCTATTGTCTCCCTCACTCTCTCTCTGTCTATATCATCCCTCGATGTATTTTCACTCCCTCTCTCCCTCCATCTCTTTATTCTTTCCTTCCATCTCCCTCCAGAGTAAAATAATGCTTGCTGCTGTTTTTTTCTGCATCCTACAAAGAGAATCTTGGCACAAAAGACTTGTGTAATCCCTCCCAAGCAAATAGGAATAAGGTCTGCAGTTGAAACTCAGCCTCAGAGGATTGGACCATAAGTCTGTAGTGTGATGTGTTGACATAACTGTAATTTAAGGAGGTAAATCCTGCCTGTATCACTGTAAGCACTGTACAGAAATAGAATTACACTTGCATTCTGCACCCACTTTGCAGACACTTTGTGTTTTATTTTCAGGGAACTAAATGCAGTCATAGCATACTCTTTATGTCAGGTAGGAAGTTAGAAGAGAATGCATGTTTGAGAATCAGATTTATGTAGAGTCATTAAAAACATAAATCCATTACAGGCAACTCTAATTTTCTACTCTTTTTTTTTTTTTTTTTTGCTTGCATGTTTGAATAATACAGAGTATGCAATCATGCAAGTAGCACTGTGAGGCTTTAGGCACAGCCTCGAGCTAAATACTATTAACAGCATGCTAATTTGTTCACAATGCCACAGGGAACCTGCTGATGCTTGGCAGGTGTAATATTTAGTGTTTACCAGTACGCTGTTATCGTGTTAGCATGTGCAACTAGAACACACAATCCAGCTGGAGTGGTGAGAAAGATTTTTATTTTTTTGTATTCTTTGAGAAATTCTGTAGTAAACCCACAAATTAAAAATGTTAATTTCTGAGTTGATCTTGTCTCTTATTGTGTTTCAGCATGAGGAAAATATCAGTGCAAATCCGTCAATCCAATGTAGCACATATTGTGGTCAAATAAGAAGCTGTAAATACTGTAACTCCATAAACTCACTGCTAATTATCGCTCAGTTAAAGCTCAGTTCAACTGATGATTACTTCATGATGTTACTTCATACAAGGTCTTCACAACAAGTCCCGACCCCCAGCTTTCATTATGTCAGCCATTTCAGGAAATAGTGTTTTCATTTGCAGCCTACACAGCTCCAAAGGAGAGAAATAAAACTTAAAATCACAAAGATTCAATAATAATCTACACCTGAGAACTGCAGTCACACAGACATAGAAAAGCATCTTTCTATGATTTTCTCTAAATACCAAATGGACTGAGCTTGTAGATCCCTTTTTTAGTCTTACAACATGCAAAGCACATGTTACACTGTAGGTAGCTTTTACCCATTCACACTACATTCATACACTGATGGCAAAGGCTGCTATTGAAAGTGGTCATCCGTATGAACTAATCTGCTTCTATCTATACACAGCAGTTCATTGTCTTGCCCAAGACACAACAGGGGCTTAAAAGCAAACCCTAAACCTCCTCGACCCACTGAGCTTCAGGAGCAGCTGTGGATCAATAGGTAGAGCCTGAGTAGGTAGAGTCTTAAGGTCTTTACAGACTGGGTCCATTATTTTTGGATGCGTTTTTTGCAGATCTGTAATTTGAAATTTGTAATTTGAAAAAACATCACGCACTCAGACCTTGCACACTGAGTCCAATGTGTTTTTACTTACCTTCACTGCGAAAATTTGTAGAATGTGGCAAATTGGTTCGTACTGCAAGCCTGTGGCTCTGTCACTCCTTTAAAATCCCGCTGGATCCATCCTGACAGACAGCTTCATACAGCACACGCTCATGCGTCATAGCACTGATCCAAGTTGGAGAAACAGAGAGCAACTTTATAATTTAGTCTCTGTTATGACCTGTGAGTAGGCTACAACTTATGCCTTTATCTGTATAATTCTATATCTGATATCCACATAATACACTGGCAAACTACGGTGTTTGAAGTGAGGTTTCAGTGCAAAAGAGAGGGAGAGAGAGAGAGCGAGGAGGGGTCCGGTGGGTGCGAGCAAGTGAGGAGGAAGCAGCAGGCACTGTTTTGAATCATCAGTCACCCATTTAAATGACTTGAACTGATGTGAAATTTCGCATAAATTTGAGCCTGTTCCAAAAAAATGTATGACAGACAAAAATTTCGGCATGAGTGTGCAAACCTTATTAGAACAACATGAGCTCGATTTATTATTTTAATGTATGAAAAATTTGGATGAAATAAATGGACCCAGTGTGCAATGGCCTTTAGTGCTTAAGGAGCCCCTTTTTTTCTTGTAGTACTGCAATATAATGATATTAAAGTGAAAAGCACAAATAAATCATTAAAAGATTTAAATTCCAAGTCATACTACTTAGCTCTACTGGACGGTACTTTTTTACTTTCTCTGTAAAGTACAGAGTCGTACTATGCATTCACCCGGCCACTTTATTAGGTACACCTGTTTAATTGCTTGTTAACACAAATTGTTAATCAGCCAATCATATGGCAGCAATTCAAGGCATTTAGGCATGTAGACATGGTCAAGAGGACTTACTGTTCAAACTGGGCATCAGAATAGGAAGAGAGGAGATTAAGAGACTTTGAACGTAGCATGATTGTTGGTGCTGGTCTGAGTATTTCAGAAACTGCTGATCTACTGGGATTTTCACGCACAACCATCTCTAGACTTTACAGAGAATAGTCAGAAAAAGGGAAAATATCCAGTGGGCAGCAGTTGTGTGGACGCAAATACCTCGTTGATGTCAGAGGTCAGAAGAGAATGGGCAGACTGGTTCAAGATGAGAGAGAGGCAGCAGTAACTCAAATAATCACTCACTACAACCAAGGTATGGAGAATACCATCTCTGAATACACAACACATGGAACCATGAAGCAGATGGGCTACAGCAGCAGAAGACCACATCAGGTGGCACTCCTGCCAGCTAATGACAGGAAACTGAGGCTACAATTTACATGGGCTCGACAAAGTTGGACAACAGAAGATTGGAAAAACATTTCCCGGTCTGATGAGTCTCAATTTGAGCTGCAACATTCAGATGGTAGGGTCAGAATTGTGGGTGAACAGCGTGAAAAAATGCGTCCATCCTGCCTTGCATCAACAGTCAAGACTAGTGGTGGTGTAATGTGTGGGGGATATTTACTCAACACACTTCAGGCCCCTTAGTACCATTTGAGCATCGTTTAAATGCAACAGCCCTCCTGAGTATCATGTCCATCCCTTTATGACCACAGTGTACCCATCTTCTGATGGCTACTTCAAGCAGGATAATGCACCATGTCACAAAGCTCAAATCATCTCAAACTGGCTTCTTGAATATGACGATGAGTTCAGTGTACTCCAGTGGCTTCCACAGTCACCAGATCTCAGTCTAGTAGAGCACCTTTGGATGTGGTTTGTGCGTGCAGCCGACAACTTTGCAGCAACTGTGTGATGCTATTATGTCAATGTGGACAAAAATCTGAAACTATGCCACGAATTAAGGCATTTTGAAGGCAAAAGGGAGTCCAACACAGTACTAGCAAGGTGTACCGAATAAATTGACCAGTGAGTGTATATAAGATAGTAACTAGGAATACCACAGTGGAAGATTGTGAGCCTGCTTTTGAATAAGAGTTCTTTTTATTCTATGAAAATGCCGAGATAATGAGTGTGCCAGCATCCTACAAAGTATTTTGTGTTTTATCTTTTTATATATATATATATATATATATATATAAAACACTCAGAATCATAATGTCTCTTGGGACTGTGGGTAAAATCACTAAAATACTGTTTTGCAAATTGATATGAGAACAGATTACAATGGTAAGATGTGAAGTGATGCATAACATCAAACATTTGGCACATCACAAATGACATTTGGTCAAATCAATGTTCAGAAACAATCTTGGCAGGAATGTAGTGAATTACAAATCTAACAGTACATCTGAATCTTTATAGTCGGCCTCAGATTTTTGCTCCATACTAGTGTGAAACATCTGACAGGACATTTTTTTTCCTGATAAGGGAACAGAGCAGGGTGTAGAGCCAGCTGTGATCCCTTTTCTGTCCTCTTTTGTGTAATTTAAACAGGCTGGAAATAAAAACACAGCTCTTCATTACACACCGCTGCAACATCCAGGAACGCTCACCATCTGGCTACTTATCTTTCTTTCATTCTGTCTGCCTCTCTCTGTTTGTCTCAGCCCTGTTGTCTCTGCCTCTTGTTTAAGAAAAACACTAAGAATAAATGAGATAGAGAGGGGGAAGGCAATGGCAACAAGAAAGGGCAGAAGAGAGAAAGCAAATGAAAAAAGTGTAATAAGACACTGAGGGAGAAAATGAGAAGAAAGTAAATGGAAAAAAGAAAGAAGAGAAGGATTGAGAAGAAAAGAAGCAGAGGAAGGTCAGATATAAAGAAGCAGGACCTTTCTTGTTCTTACTCTATCTTTGTTTCTACCTCTCTCTCTCTGTAATGAAGTTATCTTTCTTCTGCTGTCATGAGGCCCCTTTGCTCTGAGTTCTCTAAAAGAGAAAAGCACAACAAGATTTACTAGCACAAAACCTATAAAACTTCTGCAGAGTCAGGTTGAGAGAGGAGAATTATTCTTATGTTTTTAATATTTTGGTAGTATTGAGGGATGCCTTGGCTATCAGTGAGACAAAAATGTCAAAAAACATGTCATATTATCATGTTTATGTTCTGAATATTAATATCAGACTTGAGTTATAACAGCAACATATTAAACTTGGTAGTTTTTATGGTTTCATTCCCAGTCCTGCAGGGTTTAGGATGCTGACAGCTGTACCAGTGTGTGCCTGGGTTCAAGACCATGATGAGAGGCTTCTAAGGGCCCTCTCACACAATGGCCAGTGGCCCATTCCATGCTGAAGCACACTTTTCCTTCCTCCTGCACTCACACTGCTCTAAGCCCAACCAGGCCTGAGTGCAGATATGTCATCAAATCTTAATAGGACACATGCAGTTAATGGCATGCTGTCTCATGGAGTCCACACAATGCAGAAATGTACTGTAACTATACCCACTTTGTGGCTTATTTTAAGTTGTTTGGTTCAGATATGACCCTCTACCACTCTACCACTTTTTGCAATGATTGTTGAGTGGAGCGGTTGCACTGATGGACCCATTTGCATGCTGCGCACATAAGTAATCTTACCATGCCGAAGCAAACCTCCTCCATCCATGCCAGGGCCAAGAAGGAAGTACAGAACCTTGAAGAACTTTTAGGCATGTTTGGGCTAAAATTGATGTGTAAGGTGGCGAATAAGCCCACCTCAAGGCACCATCCAGTGGGACGGAGGATTGACACAACCTCAGTCTGGATGTCTTTGCATTGTCTTTTAATCTGTTGAAAAAATACGAATGTCCGCATCTTTATGGTGGAGTAAGGGGTGGATGTGGCTCGTAGTGTTGCCACAAGCCGTTGGTCATGCTGTGAATGTCCCAAGGGCCTGAAAACCACAGGTGGTCTTCAGGGGAATTACCAGGGGTGAAAAGGCCCAGCCAAAAAGGATGCCGTCAAGCTTGACCATGGCTGTTGAACAACACACGTGTTTTTCGACATGTGCCGAGCCTGACTTTGGCCATCCCGTCCTCAGTTCAGGCTGTGTTGTGGCACACAAGACCTGGCAGCCAATCCTTAACGCACTTCATGCCTAAAACTTATGTACAGGACTATGTATATAATGCCAGCGCATTCGCACTGGTCAAAAACACATGCAAATGTTATCCATGCAGGGAGATGAGATCCAAAGTAGGGATGGAGATCAAAACTTGGCTTTTTGAGATGCTATGAAGTCTAAACCCAGTGTTGAAATTTGTGCTAAAATAGGCAGGATAAACGCAAGTTAACTAATCAAGCAAGGCAACATAAGGGTACATTATGATGTGTTTAAGGTCAGGTTGGTCAAAGGACCGTTGGGTGAAGCTGAATTAAACATCATTATAATGTGTTCAAATGCAGCTTCAAGAAAATGCAGGCTTGAGTGAGAAACTTGATCAGAAAGTTTTTCCTTGCCATTCATTTACTTCTGAAAGAATAAACCTCACAAAAAAAAGATGGTGCTACAACCTAAGGCAAGAGCATTCACATCTACCATAGGTTTGGTCTTAGATCACAAACAAGGAGTGTGATACCTGAAAAAGTGTGGTAGATGGAAAAGTAATGTTTCATTCTTGAATTAAAGTTTCATTAACATAGCACAATTCCAGGAAGACAGACCAACATTTATTTTCGTAGCAGTACACAACCACAGTACAACAAAACTGGGTGACTGCACTTGGTGCAGATGGCTTTAAAAGAGGTGTCAATAAATAATAATTAAAAAAGCTATACTTCAACAAAAATTACAACACAGCTTGGCAAATTTCCGCACACTTTGCATGCTGCACTTAACCCATGCAATGTTGGATTCAGACATTTATGACTGTAAAGTGTGTTTGATGTAACTGTACTGCACACAAATGAAATAATGTAATGCAGAAATGTAATCTAATTGCACTATGTTCATGTTCAGGTGTTCATGTTTATTATGGGGGTGACTTTTGCCTAAAATCTGCCTGTAACAGCTTCCAGAGTGCAGCTGTTCCAGTGTGTGCTGTCTGTGGTGGTATGGGTCCCCATGATTGTTGCACGCTCTTCTGAGACATCATCTATTCTCTTGTGGAAGGATAGGGGTCAGTTGATGATTTTTGTGCTGTTGTTATGACCCCCTAGGAGTGTTCCTCATATACACTATATTGCCAAAAGTATTTGCTCACCTGCTTTGACTGGTATATGAACTTAAGTGACATCCCGTTCTTAATCCATAGGGTTTAATATGACGTCAGTCCACCCTTTGCAACTATAACAGCTCCAACTCTTCTGGGAAGGCTTTCCACAAGGTTTAGGAATGTGTTTATGGGAATTTTTGACCATTCTTCCAGAAGCGCATTTGTGAGGTCACACACTGATGTTGGATGAGAAGGCCTGGCTCTCAGTCTCCGCTCTTCTTTCTCATTCTTTCACAAATGTTTGTAGAAACAGTCTGCATGCCTAGGTGCTTGATTTTATATACCTGTGGCCATGGAAGTGATTGGAACACCTGATTTCAATTATTTGGATGGGTGATTGAATATTTTTGGCAGTATAGTGTATATGAAGCAGCTGGTAAACCAAGAAATTTAACAGCAGTGTAGGGGTAGTTACTCAAAAAAGTAGCTGCTTTGTTAACTAAAGCACGGTGAAAGTAGCATTTTCTAGGATGCACTCAGATATCAATTAAAATATAAAGTGAAACCTTTCTTATGCCCACATCAGCATAGATCCTTGTTCAAATAAGAACATGAACAAGCAGCTTTTTGATAAGAAAAGCAGTGAAACTAACCTATTTTCCTCATACCTGTTGTAAAAATCAAGCCTCAGCTGCTTAGTTGTTGTCAACATCTGTCTCATCTTGAGCATCACCTAGTGTCACTAGCAGCTAGTGTCAGAATGTTGCTTTAGCAGGTGATTAGAAAGATCTGATGTCACTTTTGCAGCAGTGGAGGGTTGTGAGAGTTGCTGCAATCAAATTACAGTAATTGCTTTACAAAGTCACACCGACAGCAGCACAGTGGAGCAGCAGTAGAAGGACAGATGTAGGTTGTCACATGTTACAAAGTGTGACCACACATCAAACCAATGCTAACATTTGGGGCTGATAAAACAGCTTGAGTTAGTCAAGGACAGTCATTCCATAGACCAGGGGTGTCAAACTCAGTCACAGCAGGGATTCTGACTTTGGGTCTAACCTGAGGGCCTAACAGGGTCAATATTTAACCATAAATGTCAACCTTGTTTTCACCATGATATGTCTAAAGGCTCAAAATCTGAGATGAAAAAGTAAAACTTATTGGTTGAAAAGGTAAAATCATGACATTTAAAGTCAAAGTAGTGTATTTAAAAGGCAAATATATGAGATATAAAAATTGATATCATTTTTGATGCTGAAAATATGAACAAAAAGTCAAAATCACGAGTTTAAAAGGTCAAATATGAGATAGAATTCTAAATTGTGTGTTTTAAAGGTCAAAAATGAGATAAAATTGCAAATCATCAGTTTTCAAGGTCAAAATAAGATATAAAAGTCAAAGTTAGGAATTGAAAACGTCAAACATAAGTAAAAAGTTAAAATCATGAGTTTAAAAGGTCAAAATATGGAGATAAAATTCAAAATCATGAGTTTTGAAAGTGAAAATATTGCTCAAAATTTAAAATTGTTTATCTGAAAGGTCAAAATACAAGCCAAGGGTCAAAATTATGAGATGAAAAGGTCAACATATGAGAGAAAATTCAACATCATGAGTTTTAATGGTCAAAATGTGTGATAAAATTTAAAAAAATATGCGGTTAAAAGATCAAACTTTTAATCAAAATTTAAAACTGTGATTCTAAAAGGTCAAAATATAAGACAAAAAGTTCAAACCATAACTTTGAGAAATAATTGTGATATACAACATTGAACATATGAAATGAAAACATATTTCTTTTCCACGTCCCTGACTTTTAATCAAATAATTTCGACTCTTTACTATTTATAATTTTTATGACTCATCGGGGATATCTTAAATCATCAAGGTTAAGTTCACATTTTTATACTGGAGAAAATCTGCAGACCTCATACTGGGTGGGTCAGTTACAATAAAATTATGATATGATCTGGTGGGCCAGGTATAACTCCACCACGGGCTGGATTTGGTCCCTGGACCTTGAGTTTGACACCCCTGCCATAGACTGTGTCCACTGAAGTGGAGACCTGCATTTGAGTCCTTTCCTTTCTGCCTGCACTGCTTGCTATGCAGAACTAGAGTAGGTATTTCTGGCAACACTTGAAGTACTGTTAACTTTGATGTAAACTTAGGGAGCTTTAATATACTGTAAAGACTGAACTGGAATTAAGGTTGAAGTAAAATCCATCCTGGAGGAATTTGATTTGATGTTAAAGACTAACAAACTTCAGGTCAGAGCAGCATCTGAGAACTATGATCCACTCCCTAAAACACTGCTCATTAGAACAGTGCTCGAAAGTAATGCCAAACATGGGAATGTTTGAAATCAATGGGCCATCAGGCTTTCAGCACTATCACAGTATTCTCCCCTCGGTGGTTGTCTCATGCTTTCTCCAACTTTTCTCTTCACTCTGTCTCGATTTGTAGTCTGAGCGTGTTTTAACCTTAGTCTGTCTTTGCCAGGTGGTGTGTGTGTTTGTGTATAAACTGTACATGTCCTGGCTTCAGGTGGCTTGTGGGTGACCTCTTAGTGGAGGTCACTCTCTCAAAACAAGCTCAGCAGCATCATGTCCGGCCAGAGGAGGACTACAGTGCCACTAACCTCACCTTTCGCTGCTTCATAAGCCTGCTCACACACCAGCAAACATGCACCTGCTCACTTAAAGCGTTGTTTCTTCTTCTTTTGCAGCAACGTGGTTGAAGTCAGAGGAGACGGTGCCCATGAAAACAAAGAGAGCAGACTTCGCCGCAGCCTTCCTGCGTGGGCGAATGGTAGTAGCAGGAGGCCTTGGTAAGAGTGACACATTAAAATACTTTACACTATGTCTTTTACTGAAATGGAATTGTTTTGTATTCAGTTATACAAGGAGAGTGATGGGTTAAGGCACCCTCGTGGGAGTTTCTGTGACTAAAAAACAGAAAATTATGCTCCTATAACAAAGAAATCAGGAAGATGGAGATAAGGGAGGATTGTTTAAGTATTTGCATTTAAATGAATGACTTTACTTGGTCGCAGTTGAATTCAGAATTCAGAAAGCATGATCAATAATGTCATTAGATTTTCTTTGTAAATTATAAAGGAAATACAATCTCCTGATCTCCATTCAGCTAATTAACTCAAACTCACTTTGGTTCAGTTCACACAACCAAAATCATGTGAAAAAACTGCTGACTTGGCAGTTATCCACAAAATAGTTACTGACACCCTCCACAAGAAAGGTAAGCCACAGAAGGTCACTGCTGAAATGGCAGGCTGTTCTCAGAGGCTGTATCAAAGCATATTCATGGAAAGTCGACTGGGAGATTCACAAGGAGTAGACTGAGGATGGAGTCAGACACAGACAGGTCTAGAAAATGGGCTACAAGGGTCGTGTTTCTTGTGTCAAGCCACTCATAGACAGAACCGGACCTTTGCTCAGTGGTCCATGGTCCTGTTTTCAAATGAAAGTAATTTTTTCGCAATTCAATTGGAAATCAAGGTTCCACAGTTTGGCAGAAGATTGGAAAGGCACAGAACCCAAGGAGTTGAAGTCCAATGTTTTCAGTTTCCACAGTCAATGATGGTTTGGGGCGCCATGTCATCTGCTCCTGTTGGTCCACTGGTCTTTATAAAGTCCAGAGTCATGCTGTCGGCCGTCTACCAGGAGATTTTAGAGCTCTTCATGCTTCCATCTGCTGAAAAGCATTATGGAGACACTGATTTCCTTTTCCAGCAGGACTTTGAGCCTCCCCACAGTGAAGCTAAAACTACCAAAAACTAGTTTGCTGACCATGGTATTACTGTGTTTGATTGGCCAGCCAACTGATCTGACCTGAACCCCCTAGACGATCTGTGGGGAAATGTCAAGAGGAAGATGGGACGCCAGATCAGGATCCAATGCAGACGGCTGAAGGCTGCTGCTCTCAGAGAAACCTGGGCTTCATAACACCCCAGCAGGACCACAGACCGTGCCTCTATGCCATGTGACATTGATGCAGCAATTCATGCAAAAAGAGTCCTGACCAAGCACTGAATACTAAAATGAGCATCATTTTCCAGAGGGTCAACATTTCTCTATTACAAATCATTTTTAATGATGTTACTATGAGAGAGTGGATCTATTATTTCAGGAGTTGTAAGCCATACTCAGCAACATTAAAACAAAAACAGTCTTTAAATATTTCAGTTTGTGTGTGACGAATGAAGAGCATATGGAAGCTTCAGTTTTAAACTAAATTCCAGGGAAAAAAAATAACTTTTTCATGCTACTCTAATGTTTGAGGTGCGCCTGCTCTCAGAGCTTTTAATATGTCACATACAGTTGTCTGTTTTTTCAGGTCATGAGCCCTCCGCCCTGGACACAGTGGACGCCTTTCACCCACAGAAGAAGAAGTGGGAAAAACTGGCTCCAATGAACTTCCCCCGATGCTCGACCTCCTCCATTATCATTAGAGACCGCCTCCTGGTGGTGGGAGGAGTCAACCAGGTATACTCAATAACCACAACTGATACTGATGTATTTTCAAACAAGGTGTAGGGTATGAAGATACGGGTACAGAATAGGGTACAAAGATGTCTATTAGATAATCTTTTGGTCTATAAGCCTAATTACAGTAACGTGCTTATAGACCATAAGATTATCAAATTAAAGTTCAGTCTAAATGCCAAATTTTAATTACTCACAAATGGGTAGGTTACTTTCTTTGTAATTATTCATGTATGTGGACATGACGCAGCTGGTTGTTAATAGAACTCTGTGTGATATTTGGCATTTGACTTAGAACTAACTGTTTTTGTTATTTCTTTACAGAAAAAAATCAAGATATATATTTTGTACTGCCTTTCAGCTAAAAATATTGAGATGTGATTCTTGGTCCATAACTAATTCCAAGCATATAACCTGTGCCAAATTGTTTGCCTACTCTCAACCAAAGGTCTTGTTCTTTTCAGTGTTAATTGTGTCGACTACAATATGACTAAAAATGTTTTGGTAAACTACTTTTTTTCTAAGAGGAGGATAAAACTAAGACTAGCTAAAAATAGATCTTTGATGACAAAAACAGATGAAAGTAAGTTTGTCAAGGAGACTAAAACAAGACCAAAATGTAGTTGAGGTTAAAATCCATGACATGAGAGCAGAGGTGGAAAAAGTGCATGACTATTGTACTTAAGGAAAAGTGCAGTTACTCTGGTAAAAATTTACTGAAGTTAAACTAAAATCCCGGATCATGGGCGCGCAGATGGTCAAGTGTTTTAAGGTGTGCACCATGTACGCGGGCAGCCTTGGTTCGACTCCAGCCTGTGGCCCTCTCCCGCATATCTTTCCCCACTCTCATCCCTGTTTCCGGGTCTATCCACTGTCCTCCTCTATCTAATAAAGGCATGATAAGGCCCAAAAAAGTACGGAACAAGAAATCTATTTAAGTAAAAGTAAAAAGTATTTAATCTTAAGTTTACTTTAATGCTCAGTATTGAGTAGGAGCTGTACAGTAGAATATAATCTTCCCTTATTGGCAAGAATAACAACAGAACTTCAACCAAGTTGTTCGGGTAAAGTCACACCTCTATAATAATGTGAAATTTCACTCATTTCCACTTGGAGACAGCATTCCCAACATGGTGACTGCCATTTTAGGGCATCAAAGCTCAGTGGAAGATATCACTAAGTCGACCTCCATGTTTTGAGCCTTCTATAGGAGAGAAAAGCCATGAAGAACTCAGAGGATCTGTTAGCCAGTTGACTCAACTTTTTATTCGAGTTGTCCAGGGTAAAAGAAGTGAAAGACAGATGTGGGGGAAACTGACAAGCTCATGGCCAAATCTGAGATCCCTCCTGAGAGGAAGAGTGCTGTCTCTAGGTGACTGTGAGCCATTAAAAGGACATCTCTGACTGAAATATCAATCAATCTTAAGCTTCTCTTGGTGCAGTCATGGAGGACACTGCTTAGGGACTCTGCTGGTAAGCAACTTTGAAAAACAGGGAGCATTTAATTAGTATGTTTGCTCTTTACCCTATCAGATCCTGAATCCGTAATAACAAACTGTATAGTTTAGCAGGTGATTCACAGGTATCTCTGGGAAGAAACTGCCTTACTCCAAAGATTGACTTTGTCATCAGTTTTTTTCAGAGCTGCCACAGTCTGTCTTGGGCACATGGGGCTATAAAATGACAGATGGGGTGGTGGTTCCTATGTTTAATGGGGAATCGTAAGGGTTTGCTTCAATTATTGGAGTTTCACAGTGCTCAGCCTCTCTGGGAAAGCTGATGCCAGGTTGCTGTGAAGGAGGCTCTGACGGTTGTCAAACTCCAGGTCCAAGAGGAGCAAAGGGAGTAAAGGGTACCACAGCCATCTGGTCCTTATATAACCAAAGTTAGAAGATGTTCAACCCATTCTCAGTGGGTGTTGGGCTCTGCCAAATGGATTGATGTAGCAGCAGCAGGGATGCAGGCGTTATAAAATTTCTTTTAAAGGGAGAGAAGGCAGAAGGTGATTGCAGTGGGCTTGATTGATTAATTGATATAAATTCAAAAATCCTCTTTGGTCATGAGCTCTCGAAAGTGACCCAGATATGAAACCCCTTAGCTTAACAATGTACAGTGCATATACATTCCCCCAGATGTCTTACTTTTTTCTTGATTGTATAATTCTAACATGGTCAATATAATTAAAATAAAATTTTTAGAAAAAGGCTTTAATTTCAAAGTGAAAACTTATTTCTAGAAAGTATTTAGTACGTAAACCTTTGGCTGCACCCACACACTGAGTCTGTGTGGATAGTTCTCAATCAGGCTTGCACATCTGGACACTACAATCTTATTCTATTCTTCTTTGTAAAACTGCTCAAGCTCTGTCAGGCTGCAAGGGGATCAGGCTTGAACAACCCTTTTCAGGTCCAGCAAAAAATTCCCCATTGGATTAAGGCAGGGGTGTCAAACTCAATCACAGTAGGGGCTGGATTCTGACTTTGGGTCTAACCTGAGGGCCTAACAGGGTCAATATTTAACCATAAAATGTCAACCTTGTTTTCACCAGAAATTAAGGGGGGAAAGCTTAGCACTGATTAGAAAGAATTTTGATATTTAAAAAGTCAACATGATAAGTCTAAAGGTTCAAGATCTGAGATGAAAAAGTAAAAATTACTGGTTCAAAAGTTAAAAACATGACATTTAAAGTCAAAATAATGTATTTAAAAGGCAAATATATGAAATAGAATGTTGATATAATTTTTGATGGTGAAAATATGAGATAAAAGTAAAAATCATGAGTTTAAAAGTTCAAATATGAGATAAAATTCAAAATTGTGTGTTTGAAAGGTCAAAAATGAGATAAAATTGCAAATCATGAGTTTCAAGGTCAAAACAGTAAGATACAATTCTTAATCATTAGTTTTCAAGGTCAAAATAAGATATAAAAGTCAAAGTTAGGATTTGAAAACGTCAAAATGTAAGAATAAAGTAAAAGTCATGAGTTTTAAAGGTCAAAATATGGAGATAAAATTGAAAATCATGCATTTCTGAAAGTCAAAATATTGCTCAAAATTTAAAATTGTTCATGTGAAAGGTCAAAATACAAGACAAAAAGTCAAAAATTTGAGATGAAATGGTCAAAATGTGAGATGAAAAAAACACGAGTTTAAAAGATCAAACTTTTGCTCAAAATTTAAACTGTGAGGGCAAAATACAAGACAAAAAGTTAGAACCATAACTTTGAGAAATAATTGTGATATACAACAATGAAAATATGAAATGAAAACAAATTTCTTTTCCATGTTCCTGACTTTTAATCAAATAATTTCGACTCTTTACTATTTATAATTTTTATGACTCATCAGGGATATTGTAAATTATCAGGATTAAGGTCACACTTTTGTACTGGAGGAAAATCTGCAGACCTCATACTGGGTGGGCCAGTTATAATAAAGATACGATG
Source organism: Cheilinus undulatus (assembly GCF_018320785.1). Classification (NCBI taxonomy): domain Eukaryota; kingdom Metazoa; phylum Chordata; class Actinopteri; order Labriformes; family Labridae; genus Cheilinus; species Cheilinus undulatus. Next base: position 5,576,748 of record NC_054867.1, on the reverse strand, counting down.
CGATCTTGTGGCCAGGTATAACTGCACCATGGGCTGGATTTGGCCTGCAGGCCTTGAGTTGACACCCCTGGATTAAGGTATGGGCTTTTGACTCGGCCACTCCAGAATTCATCTTGTTGTCTTGAAACCATTTCTGTGTAGCTTTCGCTGTATGCTTCAGTTCATTGTCTTGCTGGAAAGTAAATCTTCTCCCAAGCCTTAGCCTTCCAGAGCCAGCTTCCGAGAAGCATCCCTACAGTATGATGCTGCCCAATATAACGCCTTGTCTGATGGCCAAAACGAATCATCTTGATCTCATCAGACCAAAAGAACCCTCTTCCACTTGACCATGGAGTCTCCCACATACTTTTTGTTGAACTCTAGTTGGGATATGACCTGAGTTTTCTTGAACAGTGGCTTTCTATTTACCCCTGCAGAGTCTCTCCTATCTCAGCTGCTGAAGCTTGGAACTCCTTCAGAGTAGTCATAGGTGTCTTGGTGGCCTCTCTCACTGGTCTCCTTCTTGCACGGTCACTCAGTTTGTGAGGTCGGTCTGATCTAGGCAGATTTACGCATGTGCCATAGTCCTTTTATTTGTTGATGATGGATTTAATTGAACTCTGGAGGATGTTCAGTGTCTTGGAGATGTTTCTGCATCCATCCCTTGACTTATACTTTTCAATAACTATTTCTCTGAGTCACGGAGTGTTCTTTTGTCTTCATGGTGTAATGGTAGCCAGGAATATTTTTGTTAACCAGTGACTGGACCTTCCAGACACAGGCGTCTTTATACTGCAATCACATGAGAGACATTCACTGTGCTTCACAAATTGTGAGACTACTAGCACCCGTTGGCTGGACCTCTGTTGAACTAGGTCAGTCACTTTAAAGGGGTGAATATTTATGCAGTCACTTAGACATTACATATTTTTGTTAGCCTTTGTGTGTGGTTTTTTTTTTTTTTTTTTGTAATTATGTAAGTAAAAAAGCCAAATTATATTGAGCACGACTGATTTATGAAATTAGTAAAATGGTAAAGCTTACTTGCTTAGACTGTTTTCAAACCTTCTTAACATTTCCCGTTGGAACTGAAGATGAGATTTAAAATAAGTTAAGATTATAAAGAAGTCTAGCTTGTAGCCACCCTAAAAGAGGGGAGGGGCTTAAAATAAACTTTAGAAAAGTAGTATAACTCTTTGCAGAAAGTCTGAGCTTACGTATGAGGTGTCCAGAAAGGAACTCAGAGTCTAGTCCAACAGTATGTAAATTAGTGCAGCCTCTTCAAATGTCTGGATGAATTGTTTGTGAGTCTGATACACTATGATTTAGACACCAGAGTAACAATTTGGTCATTATAATGACTTGTCTGTGAGTTGGATCTGCTTAAATTGCTTGTTCATGAATTGGATCAACAATAATTGCTTGTTTGTGAGTCTGAGCTGGTCCAAATTTTAATGAGCTCTTTTCTGGCCCATGCTTCACCTGTAATGAAAATCCTGCATGAAGACAGTTTTATTTAAACCTGCTAACAGATAAACAAACATCACCTAAAACATAACCTCTTTGGAAGTATAATAAACACTCAGACTCCAAAACTTTCATTGTTTCATCTGCATTACAGTAAATGTCAGTATTGAATATTGCCAGCCTTTGACAGTGCAACCTTTTCTTTTTCCCCTCTCTCAGGTTCCCAGCTCAGCCAATGAGATTCTGTACGTAAAGGAAGAAGAGTATCTGTAGCCACATGAACACCAGATGAATGCAGCACATCAGTGATTCCTCTTCTTCTCTGCAAATCCTTCCTGATTCAGACTGTAGTGCAATATGTAGGAAGCTTTGAAAACACTGAGAGATGGAGTCTGGGTGTCTGACTTTCTGATGTATTGGAACATGTAACACTGCCCCCTGCTGGGCTGTACTGACATCGAGAGCCACGTCTTAGCACACTGATGCACAATGGAGGAGCTGGCTCTTTCTTTATACCAACTCATGTTTCTTGATACTTTTGGTATGTGACACTTCTGCGTTGTACGTTGTAGTGCATACATGGAAAAGAACTATTTTGTAGCTTCTATGTCTTGTTATGTAGACGATACTGTTATATGGATGAACTAACTCATTGCATTTGTGCAACTGATGTGTGATTTAATGTCTTTAGTTTTTTCTCTATTTGTGTTCAGCTTGCCTGAAGATGCATATGTAGATTTAGTAATTTAAACATAAGACTTTTGAATTAATTTAATGACATGACTGCAATATTTGTATATTATTTAATAACATTTTGCCAAAAAAAAAACCACCTCACATGGTAGCTGATGCTTGATAAACGGTACTGTAACAGATATTGCACTTAAGCAGCGTACACTGAATGGGGGATGGCGATGTTATTTCTGCTGTGATTTATTCTGCAGTAACTCTAGCGATGATGATGTACTACCACTCTTCTACTGTGTAAGTAAACATTTGTGGGTCTGGTTACAGACATGATTTTATCCATGCATACATGAAAATAATCTATACAGAGATAAGATGTCTGTTGTAAACAACAGGCTCCAGTTTGACTCAAACCATGTATACATTTTATTCTTTGAGCAATACCAGTTATCTTCTTTCCGTCTTTATTTGTGTTGTGCTGTAAAAATCGTCAGTTATATTACAATGCTTAAGTTTCTTTGTCTTTGTTAAGACAAGGGTAGTCTATTTAGGGATATCATCTCAAATTTATTCAGAGTTCTAGTCAAATTATTCCTTCTGTTGTGTTCATCAAGCAACCATGCAGTAAAATATTCATCAATTTCCTCTCTGAGACTTAACCTGAAAAGGAGTCAGTCATTGGTCTGCCTTTATCCCTATTGTGTCATGCTATATTAGGAATATAACTGGTCATATGCAGTGGATTAAATTTGGTTCGTTTGTGTTGCGCTTATTTACCACTAGATGGCAGCAGCTGCCAGCATTACCCAACAAGAGGCATGCAATCTTTAGTCAAGTCATACACTGACAATGATATTATGGCATAAACTTTTAGTCAAATCTTTACTTAATTTCTTGCATTAAACATTTATTTTTTGGCTGTTTTTCAAAGTCTTAACTTTTGGATTGAATACAGAACACTCAAATGCACAACTAAACTAAGAAAGCCTTACCATGTTTCTGAAAACATACTTTAATTCATGGCCATTTCTATGATGATGACTACCAACAAGTCCTTTTTATTTGACATTTTCACACAGGGCTATTATACTATGATTTTCTTTTCAAATATTATGCAATGATCAACTCAAAAAGTTTTGTTTCTGGAAAACTGTACAAACTAAAACATGAATTAGAGTGTCATTAAACATGTGCAGCCCTTGAGCTTACAATGTGTGATGCAGTAAAAGCATATACTGATCTTGGCTTTAATAAAGTAGTGGTCAGTTTGAGCTGGTTTTGTCTTTTATATCAGTCTTGGAGTTTGTGGGCTCTATTGTCACTTCTGCTAAATTTAATGAATATTAGTAACCTGGCATGCCAGATGAATTTCTTTTACACATCCATCTGGCAAACCTCCCATAGACAGCATTTATGAAAAGGCAGAGCCTTTGAAAAAACCTCAGGGGGGTGACTGGATGAACTTTCTGTCTGTCACATCTTTACAGGCCAATCAGAGCCACAAAACATGTGACGTCGTAGCCGCTACCAAGGAATAAACTCCATATAGAACTTCATAAGGCGAACTATTGCAATTGTAGACATGTCAGTACATGACTTTTGACTTTTTGGAAAAGAAAACAACTCACTGCTGTTCTTTGCTCTTCCTTTAACTAAGAAATGTCATCAAGTTCTGATAAAACTAGCGCTTTAGCATAATCCATGCTAATATCTTGCAGCAGCCTCTTGTTGCTGCTTGCTTATGTCACGGCTCCGCCGCGCCTGAAAGTACTGCCCCGTGTCACTAATAGGTCCTGTCACTTTCTAACCAAACGGTTCAGACAGCTGCTTTGCAGATAGATTCGCCAGTGAGAAACAAGGACACGGGCGTATCCGTCTGCTCTGCAAGGTTACCCAAATGTACACTGGGGGTCAGGAAGTGGAGGAAGGCCATTAGTAATGAATGGGTATGAAGGAAACTTTACAGTTCTTAAGTTCTGGACCTGTATGCTGCAAGTATCATCAGAAAATTTCTACACCTTACAAAAAGTGATTTTACCAGTTTAACAGATTTACCTGGTGTTGAGGCAATCATTATAACAAATATTCAGTCCTGCAGACCTCCTACCCTTAACCTTTAACATAATAAAAAATCCTTTTTTGTCACAAATATGCTTTTAAATGACAAAATGTACTATAAACCTTGTGGAGCGAGAGACCGAGTGATGATGAACTGTTCGCATGTGAACCTGTGCTATGAAACGGCTCTTTTATGTTAACCATGGTAGCTAGCTTCTGTTTGAGTGCCAGTTTCCTTTCCTCCATACTTTGTTATGTAATACACATCTAAAAAACCAAACTGTAAACAAATTAAAGAGCCATAAAGGGGCCAAAAACAGCTCTGCTGACCTGAGCCAAAGGATCTGGATCTCTTGAAAGAGACAAATTTCCCATCATGGCAAGCGATGCTGGAGGTTGGTGAGCTGGACATCAGCTGAAGAAACCCGGGTAAGATCAGAGTTTCATTTAAACTTCAAAGAATGAATGTTTCACTACTTTTAGGACTCAAGTATAGCTTAAGAATTAAGGATCTTTATATATTTGCACTTTGAATGCCTGGAATCGTCTCAAACAGCTCTAAACATGGCCTTTTGTGTAGGGTTTCTCTGTGCAGAAATAACTGCTTGCCCCCAAAGGCTGTTCCCTGCTGAGAACGACATCATCTACAAAAAAGCTGTAGAGAAGTGTGGTATTTGACCATGAGAAATTAATCATAAAGAAAATTCAATAAACTGCTGCTCTCTCAGAGTCAGAGGCAGCTCTGATGACGGCTGGCCTGGCTCTTAATGCGGAGCTGTTTTCAGCCTGCCTCAAATCTAGACTCACTTCCTCTGTGAGGATTTTTCTGCCTCTTGTACAGATTGTATTTTTCTCTATAAATAACTCACACCCACAAACACATACTTACACTGACCAATTTTAGTCATTGTGTAGTCTAAAAATGGGTTTATTGCCTCCAAGTGAGGTTGGCTGAGTGTTTGTGACTGCCCTCTGTGTCTGCTGTATTCCTCGCTGTGTTTTTTCCACATTAACTCGGTCATAGGCATGGGCCTGAAAATCAGCGAGAGAGACAGAGGGGGTGGATATGGGCCAATAAATACTCCCATCATTTATAGAATGAATTAAAAAATGCATAGCAGAACTTTTGTCATTACACAGTGAGAATAGATTAGTCTTTGATTGATCTTTGTCCCACATAGAAAGTAGTAAATGAAAGAGACATACGGTTACTTCATGTCTAAAATAAGCTTTTTGTCCTCATGCTTTTCAAAGACTGAATTACACCATCTCATATCTTGATTTGTTCGATAATGTGGTTGTCAGCAAATGGGACATACAGTTGAAACCAGAAGTTTACATACACTATATAAAAAGGCACATAAACTTTTTTTTCTCACCATCTAACATTAAATCAGATTAAACTTTTCCTGTTTTTGGTCAGTTAGGATTACCAAAATTATTTCTATTTGCTAAATGCCAGAATAATCAGAGAGATCATTTTTTAGACATTTTTTTATTATGAGAGTCAGAAGTTTACATACAATTCATTAGTATTTGGTAGCATTGCCTTTAAGCTGAATGACTTGGGTCAAATGTTTTGGATATGCTTCCACAAGCTTCTCACAATAGTTTGCAGGAATTTTGGCCCCTTCCTCCTGGCAGAACTGGTGTAACTGAGCCAAGTTTGTAGGCCGCCTTGCTCGCACATGCCTTTTCAGCTCTGCCCATAGATTTTCAATGGGATTGAGATCAGGGCTTTGTGATGGCCAATCCAAAACACTGACTTTGTTATCCTTAAGCCACTTTGTAACCAGTTTGGCAGTATGCTTAGGGTCATCGTCCATTTGGAAAACCCATTTGTGCCCAAGCTTTAACTTCCTGGCTGATGTCTTAAGATGTTGCTTCAGTATTTCCATATAATGTTCTTTCCTCATGATGCCAACTATTTTATGAAGTGCACCAGTCCCTCCTGCAGCAAAACAACCCCACAACATGATGCTGCCACCCCCATGTTTCACAGTTGGGATGGTGTTCTCAGGCTTGCAAGCTTTCCCCTTTTTTCTCCAAATGTAACGATGGTCATTATGGCCAAAAAGTTCAATTTTAGTTTCGTCAGACCAGCATCTTCACAAGGTCTTCTGCTTTTGTTCTTGGGTTGAGATGCACTTTTCGGACCAAAGCACATTCATCTCTGGGACACAGAACCCGTCTCCTTCCTGAGCAGTATGATGGCTGGACATTCCCATGGTGTTTATACTTGTGTATAATTGCTTGAACAGATGAACGTGGCACCTTCAGGCATCTGGAAATTGCACCCAAGGATGAACCAGACTTGTGCAAGTGCACAATTTTCTTCCTGATATCTTGGCTGATTTCTTTTGATTTTCCCATGATGTTACACAAAGAAGCAGTGTGTTTCAGGTGTGCCTTAAAATACATCCACAGGTGTGCCTCTAATTAACTCAAATGTTGTCAATAAACCTATCAGAGGCTTCCAAAGACATGACATCATCATCTGGGCTTTCCCAAAATGTTTAAAGGCATAGTAATCTTAGTGTATGTAAACTTCTGACTTTGAAGAAAGTAATAAAAATTGTCTAAAAAAATCCTTTTCTCATTATTCTGGCATTTAGCAAATAGAAATAATTTTGGTAATTCTTATTGATCAAAAACAGGAAAAGTTTAATCTGATCTAATGTTAGACGGTGAGAAAAAAAAGTTTATGTGCCTTTTTATCAAGTGTATGTAAACTTCTGGTTTCAACTGTATTTGATCTGAACACAAGGTTTCCTAACCCTTTACATAACAAATGTGTATTTGCACATTCAGTGCTGCTGTGACAGGAGATTCCAGTGTGGGCTTAAGTGTGAGGGTGCATGGTGGAGGACGATGTGGCAACAGAGGTAGTTTGGTCAAAGTACATTTTCAGTGTGGGTATGACCTTCAGCCGTTTCTAAAGTTTAGCTTAAATGCTGTCTTACTAAAAGAGTGTGAAAAGTAATGTTCTGTTTGCTTTCATGCAAATCTATGATAACCTTGCAAAGCAGATGGATACGCCCATTTCATTGTTTCTCACTTGCGAATCCATCTTGCAAAGCTCCCGTCTGAACCATTTAGACCCAGTTAGAAAGTGTGAAACATATCCATCTGGAAAACCTTCCATAGACAGTGTTTGGGAAAGGGAAAAGCCTTTGGAAAAAAAAACACTTGGAGGGTGACTGTATGAAAGTTCTGTCTGTCACATCTTTATGGGCCAATCGGAGCAAGAAAATGTGTGACATAGCCGCTACTGAGGAGTAAACTCAACAGAGCTGCATAACGTGAACCATGGCGACTGTAGGCTTTCAGCATTTTTGACAAGAAAACAACTCAATGCTTTTCTTTGTTCTTCGTTTAACTAAGAAATGTCATCAAGATCTGATAAAACTGCAGCAGCATCCACACTTATGTCTTCAGTCATAATTGCACCAGGCTCAAATGGTTCAGATGGGAAATTGCAAGATGGATTCACCAGTGAGAAACACGGAAACGGGCAAACCCATCTGCTTTGCAAGGTTAACTGTGACATAAGCTACGTTCCCATTACCCTAAGAAATGTGCAAAATCTAAATAGCGCAATAAAAACTGGTTATGGAAACACCTAAATTTCAAAAAACCTCTCAAATATTGCAAAAAAAATTTTTACACTCTCATGACGAGGTTTATCAGACATGCCGATATTGAAGTATAATCGAAGAAGTGTAATGGAAACACTTTTTCTGCATTTACAAGTCACAGGACATGGCTTACGGTGTCACATGACCAGTCACTCTAAGACAACATGGGGTGGTACATGTGGACAGGAGGCAAGACTTTTCTCATCATCATACCTACACCCCTATACGTGGCATTTGCCATATATACAGACTTTGCCTCTGAACTATCATCCGTTGCCTTGACTTTTGTTCAAACTAATTAAGGCAACTGCCGTAGATGTAACCAAAACTGTACCAACATTCAACAGTTTTTGAGCATCAAGCTTCCCGACAGCAGATTCATGTGAGATGAGATTTTATGAGAATTGCACGGCTTATGCCCAAAACTCCCTTTAATGGAAACACATTCAAAGTGCAATTGTACTTAGCCTAAATTTAAGAAATATTGCTTTTATTTTGTGAAAAACTGTAATGGAAACCCAGCTATAGAGAGATCCCTGATTGTTTGAGTCAGCCTTTACCCCCAGATTTTCTGCATTTTGCTGCTATTAGTGACTTCAGCAGTTGTTTTTTGCAGTACAGATGATTTAAACCACAGGTACTCGAAGTGCGGCCCGCGCGCCAATGGCGGCCCTCAGAAACATTTCTGGCAACCCGCAATTGTTAGTTAAAATCCAACTGTACATTGCTGTGAAAGGATGAATCTCTGTTTTGTGGTCTTTAGCGGCATCTACAGAGATAAGTGGTAATTACAGGTGTGGTTTAGACCTCACTCCCAGAGGTCCATGGTGCCAGGTTTAGCCTCATTTATTAATTAAAATGTGATTATTGCACATTACTGGATGCAGAACGATAAATGTAAACTGTAGAGATGCAACCTGGTCATTAAAATGATTACAAATGGGATTTTTTTCCTGTTTTTTTCCTTTTTTTTCCTACGGCGGCCCTCAGTCCAATGTTGGGTTCCTAAATTGGCCCTCAGCTATCAAAACTTCGAGAACCCCTGATTTAAACTGAGAGCTGATCATTTGTGGTCACGTGTGAGACACGTGTTCGTATGTTACCAACCTCTTTTAACTACTTGTGTCTGGTATCGTCTCAACTTCAACTTTATGAAATGATTTTCTTTTTACTTTAACTTACTGTTTAAGATATAGGACACACACACACACCCACACACACACACACACACTTTTAAAAATGTATATTTGAAAAAAAAAAAAGTATCAAAATATGATGAAATTTTTTCTTCAAGACTTAAAAATTTAGAAAGTGTTGAAAACTTGTACATAGAGGTGGTAAATATTACACATATTAAGGTAAATAAATATTCCTATACAGAACAAATATGTGTTGATAGGCTTTTTTGTTCACTAAACATTGGCTGACTTTAAATCTTTTTTTGTACTTCAGTATACAGACACCAGTACAGCATCCTTTGTGAGGAATTGCTAAGAAGTGCAAATAAAGCATACAAAGATGCATAAATGAGCCAAAAACAACTAAATGTTGAAAAATGCAGTTATGTAAATAGACATTACTTCCATTGTTAAGAGTCCCACTATACAATATTTTAAGTAAACAATTACAAGAGAATGAAATTGCATGGACTATATTTTGGACTATATTTTTACTAAATGAATGATCATCAGATAGTAAAAAATAAGGAGATTTTTTTCCTTTAGAAAATGATGTAAAATGCATAACTAATGAAAAAATACCAGTGCCAGACCTACACAATATACAGTTGCTAGAAAAAGTATGTGAACCCTTTGAGATTTCTTGGATATCTGCATAAATTTGTCATCAGATGTGTTCTGATCTTCATCTAATTCACAACAATAGACAAATACAGTCTGCTTAAACTAATACTGCACAAAAAATGATATATTTTTATGTTTTTATTAAACAAAACATGTAAACACTCACAGTCCAGGGTGGAAAAAGTATGTGAACCCCTAGGCTAATGACTTCTCCAAGAGCTATTTGGAGCCAGGAGTCAGCCAGGGTTACAAAAGTATAGTAAGTAAAGTAGCTCTAAAAGCCTTGATGTTCATGTGTCCACGGTAAGACAGTCTACAAATGGAGAAACTTCAGCACTATTGCTACTCTCCCTAGGCGTGGTCGTCCTAGAGTGTCAGCAAAAGACTTACAGAAATCTCTGGCACATGCTAAAATTTGTGTTGACAAATTTACAATAAATAAAACATTAAACAAGAATGGAGTTCATGGGAGAACTCCACGGAGGAAGCCACTGCTGTCCAAAAAACACATTGCTGCACATTTGAAGTTTGCGAAAGAGCACCTGGATGTTCCACAACACTACTGGCAAAATATTCTGTCCATAGATGAAACCAAAATTTAGTTGTTTGGAAGGAGCACAACGCTATGTGTGGAGAAAAAAAGGCACAGCACACAACATCAAAACCTCATCCCAACTGTGAAATATGGTGGAGGGGCCATCATGGTTTGGGGCTGCTTTGCTGCCTCGGTGCCTGGACGGGTTGCTGTCATTGACGGAAAAATTAATTCCCGATTTTATCAATACATTTTACAGGAAAACTTAAGACCGTCTGTCCGCCAACTGAAGCTCAACAGAGGATGGCTGATGCAACAGGACAACAACCCAAAGCATAGATCAACAACAGAACGGCTTCAACAGAAGAAAATACACCTTCTGGAGTGGCTCAGTCAGAGTCCTGACCTCAACTCAGTTGAGATGCTGTGGCATGACCTCAAGAGAATATGCACACCAGACATCAGAATAATATTGCTGAACTGAAACAGTTTTGTAAAGAGGAATGGTCCAAAATTTCTCCTGACCGTTGTGCAGGTCTGATCTGCAACTACAGGAAATGTTTGGTTAAGGGTTATTGCTACCAAAGGAGGGTCAACCAGTCATTAGCCTAGGGGTTCACATACTTTTTCCACCCTGCACTGTGAATGTTTACATGTTTTGTTCAATAAAAATATGAAAACATATATTTTTTGTGCAGTATTAGCTTAAGCAGACTGTGTTTGTCTATTGTTGTGAATTAGATGAAGATCGGAACACATTTGATGACCAATTTATGCAGAAATCTAAGAAATCTCAAAGGGTTCACACACTTTTTCTAGCGACTGTATAAACTGTACCCCATATTTAAAAGTATTTTTTATGTTTGTATAAATTCATATGATCGTATTTCCTGTTCTGACTAATTAACATCAAACACAAACTAAAAGAGAGTGAAAAACTTGCATGTTTCACACAAAGGGATTGCAAAATGTGGGTTTGATTTCATGCATGTAACAAATATAACGCATGATGACGTCACGCTGCCGTGACTGTGGAACCCCAAGGTTTATCTACAATATCAGATTCAAGTACTACACTACCCATAATCTCAGAGTACACCAGCTAAGTTCTGATTGGTGTAATCCCCATCAGCTGTGAATTTCAGCTGCCAGCTGCTGCTATTAAAGAGAACAGTCATGAGAAAAGTGGGCATTAACTACTGAGAGGTGAAAAGCGGCACCACACTGCCCCCACATCATCAGTGGAAAAATGTCAGTTGCAATAACCAGTTTCAACCTGTAGAGGGCAGTTGCCATGCATAATTTTAACACAAAACATTGAATTTAAATAATATGTGCTCAAATGTCAAGTTTGAACCCTATCTGAACTACACCACCTGTAAATACCCATATACTTTACATACTTTTCTTTAGATGTGAATTTATACATTTCCCCAGATATTTTTTTTAATCTACTTTGATTATCTAATATATACAGTGCCTAAAAAATGTATTAGACCACCTGTCATATTTGTCTCAAAGACCATCCAGCATCATGAAGTGCTTTAATGCGGACTCTTTCATTTTCAGTGAGCTCTCCACGTTTTACCATTTTGAACAGGAATGAGGGATTTCAAACTGAATTCACCCAAATTTGAGCCGGCTCACTGGGCTTCTCTGAGAAGTCAGAAATGAATCAAGCATAACATAAAAACTCATTTTAGTGGTTGAATTTTTCTGTTCAGGAATGTAAGTAAATAACTATAATTTGACATATTAATCAAGAAATAATAATGTGCTTTACTATTTTTTTTTTTTTTTTTTAGTTTTTTTGTAAATCAGTAAATTTGAAAATTCATACATAACAATAATAATTCTATTTTAGCATTAAAAATATCATTTGGGTTAAAGAGCTTCTATTCTATATTGGTGTATTAACCATTGCAGAAACATAAAAAATGATTTTGGTAATTACCAATGCTGTTAATTTAGGATAGCTGTGGCATAAACCTTACTTTGGTTAGGGTTAGGGTGGTCGAATAAATTTGTTAAGCACTGTAGTTGACCACAAGCTCCTCCTCAGCTCTGATGAACTTGCTGTCATGCTGTTTCTGGCATAGTGGTCAGTCACCTTTGCAAGACATACCCTGTCACAACCTAAGAATTCATTTTACTTTAAAACCTGCCAGTTCTGAATGTAAGGACTCAAAGAAATATATAACAATGATTAAAAAAATAGATGAATGAAAGGAATGAAATATTATGATGTTGAGTAATCTTAAAGTTTTCTGGTTTAAAAATGATGCCCAGTATCAATGGAGCATGACTAAAACTCTGTGCAATATTTATCTGACTCACTGTATTTACAAAAAAAAAAGTCAACATGATAAAAGGATTTTGTAGAAAGGCAAATACACCTGCATAAAAATAAATATGGACACGTTGCAAACACCTTTGCCCTGCAGCACTAACCATGTCCTCTATCTTTTAATCAGACTCCGGTTACTGTTAGTATCATGGGATCCTTAAATGTTTACATTTTAACATCGCCAACACCCACTTTTCAAACACTGACGTAGATTTTTTTGTCTTTCCCCGTCAGAAGGACATTTAACTCCAAACTTAGATGAATTGTACTGATCATTAATCTGCCGAGTAATGTGCTGTGCATGAGTCATGACAGTCATTGTGGATAAGACATCTAACTTAATGCCTTTCACTGTTTCTATCTCTGACATTCTAACACTGGATTTTTTTTAAAGGTCAGTGGGGTAGCGTTTTGACTAACAAGCTGAAACTTGCTCAAACAGTAGTGAGCGGCTTTTTAAGACCCCTCCTGTCTGACCTCAAACAAACGATTGCTCTATTCTCCACTTTGTCGTCTTTCCATGATGTGATTATGATGTCTGTTGTGGTTAATGGATGAACCATGTGTTGCCTGTAGGAAGTTACTCTTCACCCACCCACAGGACAACAACACACTCACACATGCACACACACTCTCAGCAGTACACATAAAAGGATGTGCTGTTAATCGGTATGGTGGTTTGTTATTACCTAACATCCACCTAGCTGACTTTTCTCTCATTGACAGCAAGTTCTCCGTGTTACTGAGTTTCTGAATGAATCAGTGAGCTTTTAAATCATTTTTTCATGTTTGACAGAAATATCTCACCACCTGGAACATGTTTTCCTTGAAGGTACAGTCATGTCACTGTCATTCATTTTAAAGTAGCAGGGGTCAAAGGTCAGGGCAGACTCCTTCATCCACAGGCTGTGAACCCCAAAAGTTGTCATAATTCATAGTTTGTAAATAGATGATTGTAGATACGTTAGAGGGGTGTTACAGGGATTTTTTTTTTTTTTTTTTTTTTTTTTTTTTTTTTGAAACTGGAGTACATTTATCATTTTATTTGTCAATTAATTTTATTGGTAATGATACAAACAAAGCCACAATATTTAGTTGCTGGGATCAAGGTTATAATAGTTTTGGAATTTCCTTTAGTTTCTATTTTTATTTCATTTTCACTTTCTGTGTTCTATTTCAGTTTAGTTTTTATTAGTTTTGACTGCTGGTTTGTTAGTTTAGTTTTCATTTTGCAAAAATGCTTCATTTAAGATTAGTTTTATTTAGTTTCAGTAAACTAAATAGATTTTTGAATTTTAGTTTTCATTATTTAGTTAGTTTTAGTTAACAACCTTAGCTGGGATTCAGGATCTTGGTAGCATCACTACCTGTAATGGATATAATTAACCTGGTAGACGGATAATAAGTGCTCTATGTGGACATTTATCCATCTGTTACTTTAAGGTAAGTCAGCTAGCCTGAATTTAAAGTTCTGTCCTGTAAAAGGGAAAGAACTGGCTATAAAAATCAAAACCACTGACAACAATCATCACAGAAGCAGTTGGTCTATGTGAAGATGTAAGTATGTTGAGACAGACTGCCAGATTCTGCTAGGCAGGGGTCATTTAGATAGGAAGGCTAGCTGCTATTGAGCAAGTTTGTGATCATATTTACTATCATCTAAAATTCTATCTTTTTTGATTGTGATGTTTCATAAAAAATAGTCATCTTAAGGAATTGCTTAATATTTGTTACAATGTTACAATGTTACAATGTCATTTAGCAGACGCTTTTCTCCAAAGCGACGTACATTTGAGAGCAAGAACAACACAAGCAATGATCTAGACAAGAAGAAACAACATCAGTAAGTGCCATCAAGTGCTTCAGGTCCAATTGGACGCAAGTGCTGCCGTGTAGAGTTTAAGGCAGAGTACCTAAAATATACGTTGTTTATGGAGTTTTTTTTTTTTTTTTTTTTTTTTTGTTATTAGACAGCAACAATGAATCAAGGAAAATGTGGGATCACTAATCGCCATTCATTAGACTTCACAACAACTATTTACCAAGTACCAAGTGCTGGATCATTCCCAAAGAGCTGGGCAAAGAAATCCCAGAAGTAGAGCAGGACAGTGCGAGCTAACTATAGTTGGGAAACTCATTCAACCACTGGGGGCAGCAGTGGAGAATAGTCTGGCTGAGACTCAATCTACTACTGGGGACAACAGTAGAGAATTGCCTAGCTAAGTGCAAAGTGTTCTCTGAAGAGCTGGGTCTTTAGCCTTCTCTTGAAAGTAGACAGGGAGTCTGTAGATCGAATGGAGTTGGGTAATTCATTCCACCATTTAGGGACAACAGAGGAGAAGAGTCGAGCTAGTGACTTAGGAGCATGATGTGCTGGAAGTACCAGGCGTCTTTCGCTGGCTGAGCGTAGTGGGCGAGAAGGGGTTTAGACCTGGATGAGGGACTCCAGGTAAACAGGAGCAGTTTTAGTTACTGCTTTGTAAGCAATGATTAGAGTTTTGAATTTAATGCGAGCTGCAACTGGAAGCCAGTGTAGAGAGATTAAAAGAGGCGTGACATGAGCTCTCTTGGGTTGGTTGAAGACCAGACGTGCTGCTGCGTTCTGGATCAACTGCAGAGGTTTAACTGTGCATGCAGGTAGGCCTGCCAGTAATGAGTTACAGTAGTCAATACGTGATATTATAAGAGCCTGTACCAGGAGTTGTGTAGCATGCTCTGTCAAGTAGGGTCTGATCCTCTTGATGTTGTAGAGGGCGAAACGGCAGGACCGAGCAATCGAGGCCACATGGAGCTTGAAGGTTAGCTGGTCATCAATCATGACACCCAGATTCCGGGCTGACTTAGTGGGCAAGAGATTATTTGATCCAAGCTGGATACTGATCTGCGGTTCCATAGTGGGACTGGCTGGGATGATAATGAGCTCCGTTTTGGGCAGGTTGAGCTGAAGGTGACGTTCCCTCATCCATTTAGAAATATCAGCAAGGCAGGATGAGATCCGAGCTGAGACAGTTGTGTCATCTGGTGGAAAGGACAGGAATAGCTGTGTGTCGTCTGCATAGCAGTGATAAGAAAAGCCATGGGAGCGGATGATTGCACCAAGTGAAGTGGTTTATATTGAGAAAAGTAGGGGACCAAGCACAGACCCTTGAGGCACCCCTGTTGATAAGCCATGCAGTTTAGACACTCCTCCCTTCCATGAAACTCTAAAAGATCTCCCTGTGAGGTAGGACTTAAACCACTGTAGGGCAGATCCTGAGATACCAAGTGAAGAGAGTGTGGAGAGGAGGATTTGGTGGTTTACTGTGTCAAAGGCAGCGGACAGATCCAGCAGTAAGAGAACTGAGGACTGACCAGCTGCTCTGGCCAAGCGAAGTGATTCCGTTACCGACAAAAGTGCAGTTTCAGTAGAGTGGCCCCGCCTAAAGCCAGACTGATTCTGATCAAGTAGATCATTGTTCTGCAAGTGTTCTGAGAGCTGGTTGAAGACTGTGCGCTCCAGTATTTTTGATAGGAATGGGAGAAGTGAGACCGGCCTTGCTCGGTGGACTCGCACAGGTAGACTCGCTGGTCTTTACCCAATGTGGTCTTCACACAATTGGGCTTCCACAAGGGCTGACGCTTACGCTGACGCTTCAGCGCAGTCTGTGTACTTATATAGAGAGATATGCCACAGATGTGCACAATTGAGTTGATTGTGCACAGCCGCTAACCGCCCCAGATGGCAAATTTAGATTCAAACTCTCTTAAAGCTTGGACTACAGTGAAACTCCGCCCCGGCAGTTTTCACTTTAGCAATCAATAGAGGGAGCCACACGCGTCAACTGCCTCACCTATTGTTGCAGAGAGAGTGAAACTAACACGTTCAGCCTAAGCAAAACTGCCAACAACCTACTTCCAACTGAAACAACCAAAAGCAGATTCCTCTTACCAAGTAGCTTCTCCCTTCCTATCTCAAAGATCAGAGCTTGTTCTGATCTTTCAGATCTCTTTGAGATCTGATCTTTCAGCCAAAGTTTAAATTGTCAGTTGTACTTGAGATAATGTTGAAAAACAGCTTTACCAAAAAGTAGCTTAACCAACATCAAAATGGTTTATGGGCTTAAGCTTGTATCTCGCTTCTCTAATCAAGTGATTACTAAAAGCACTGTTACACCGCTGGTCACAGCTACGTATTCATACCCTTTCACTCCATATTCACACACTGATGGATGTTGCTATGGAGAAATGGCCATCAGCATTCACTAATCCCATTCAGATGCATCAATACTCATTTACATGCCACCGACAAAACAGTGGGAGGAAACTGAGGTTAGGTATCTTGCCCAAGTTGGGGACTGAACCCACAACCTTCCGATTGCAAGACAGTGGACACCACATCAAAACAACACAGACAGCATCACTCCAACAAAGACAGCATCAAACCAGTGTTGACCACCATCAAACCACCATATAACAGCATTAAAGCTTGTTGCAGGAAGCAGATCAACATAGACCAGCATCAAATCATTGTTGACAAGCACCAGACCAACAAAAACCTGCACCAAACCGACAAAAACCTGCATCAAACTAACAAAGGTTAGCACTACACCAACAAAAACCTGCACTAAACCAAAACTGGCCAGCATCAAACCGGCAAAAACCTGCATCTTATTAACAAAAACATACAATGGACAAACAAAAACCGGCATCACTCCAACAAACACCTGTACTGGACCAACAAAAACCTGCATCATTCCAACAAAAGCCAGCACTGGTCCAGCAAAAACCTGCATCATACAAACAAAAACATGCACTGGACAAACAAAAACCTGCATCGCTCCAACAAAAACCTGTACTGGACCAAAAGAAACCTGCATCATTCCAACAAAAGCCTGCACAGTACCAGCAACAACCTGTATCAAACCAACAAAAGCCTGTACTGGTCCAGCAAAAACCTGCATCGCTCCAACAAAAGCCTGCACTGCACCAGCAACAACCTGTATCAAACCAACAAAAACCTGCAGTGGCCCATCAAATACCTGCATCATTCCAACAAAAGCCAGCACTGGTCCAGCAAAAACCTGCATTATTCCAACAAAAGCCAGCACTGGTCCAGCAAAAACCTGCATCATCCCAACAAAAACCTGTATTGGACCAGCAAAAATCTGCATCATCCCAACAAAAACCTGTATTGGACCAGCAAAAATCTGGATCATTCCAACAAAAACCTGTACTGGTCCAGCAAAAACCTGCATTATTCCAACAAAAGTCAGCACTGGTCCAGCAAAAACCTGCATCATCCCAACAAAAACCTGTATTGGACCAGCAAAAATCTGCATCATCCCAACAAAATCCTGTATTGGACCAGCAAAAATCTGGATCATTCCAACAAAAACCTGTACTGGTCCAGCAAATACCTGCATCATTCCAACAAAAGCCAGCACTGTTCCAGCAAATACCTGCATCATACATACAAAAGCCAGCTCTGAACCATCAAAAACCTGCATCATCTAGCAAAAGCCTGGATTGAACCACTGTTGACCAGCATCAAACCGACCTAGAAGAGCATCAAGCCATCTTTGACCAACACCAAACCAACAATATCCAGTATGCTGTTTTGTTAAATTAAAATCTCAAAGTTTATAGTTAGGGAGCAAAAAAGTTTGTTATTGATGCTTTAAAAAAGCCAAGGGTTCCAATTCTACTCATAATCTTCTGTAGTCAGTGAGTGATAAAAGACACTTTAGCTGCATAAACTTAGGCAGTGGTTGAATAGTGAGACAAAAGTTTGCTAACTGTGAACCTCCTTGCGAAACTATTATAAATAAAGATTTGTATCTTTTAAAAACTTTGCAAGGCGAGGACTTTTGAAACTGAAACCTGCCCTTACACATGGAGAAACCCAAAGTTTCTGGGATCTTTCATCACATCAAATGCTACTGCTTTTTCTGGTGGTAACCTGGACAAAAATTGGTTAGCCCATCACTTCTTGTTTTTCTTGCCCTGTCTGAATTCTTTTTTTGTGTACTGTATCTAGATCAAAATAATGTTTGCACCCATTCAGCTATTTTTCTTCAGGATGGTGTGTTCGTATGATGATGCAGCCTTCTCCTTGTGTTTGTAATGCCTGTGCAGAATGGGTAGAAGTGAACCCTCAAACTCAGACTAGTTCAAGTTTTCTGCTCCTCAGCTGTGTGTGGAGGAAGGCAGCAGGAGGAGATGGGAGAGAGACCAGGGGAGTGTGTTTGGTGGACAGCCATTCATCCTGAGCTGAGGGAACCTTTCCAAATCTCCCCCCTGACATTCTTCTAGCCTCAAAGAAGCCCTGGGACAGAAGTGGCCCAAAACTGGCACAGACCGCCCGGCTGTTGCCAGGGACAGCCACTCTGCCGAGGTGTTGCTGGGGCCCAGCGCTGTTTTGTCTTCCATTCGCTCACCTCACTTCCTGGTTTGGAAAAGGAGGCTGGATCATTAACCATCAGGATCCCACTGTACATCCACATACATCATCAGACTTTCACACTGACTTTCAGACTTTATTAACCCCAATTTGCCCAATTCTTAAATAATTAAGTCAAAAAGAAAATTAAAATGTCAACCCAAAATCCAAGGCTGTCAGTATGTAGATTTTTTTTTTTTTTGCTTTGACACACATTTTAACTTAAAATTCTGGAAAATGTTGGTTGTGACTTTTCTGCATTCCCTGTTTCTTATTTCACAGCCAATCTTGATATGCCATAAGGACTGTAAGTCCAAGGGGCCCACCCAATATAACGAGGTAAAAATGAAGCGGCTTTAAAATACGGAGCTAATGAGGAAGTACAAAAAACCTGCAGTTCCTTGAGTGCCCACTTTGGACTGGCTTTAAGCACCATACTCCATACATAACAGGTGTGTAAGATCCCACCCACATCCTGCACAGAATCAACCACGTCCTTGTCATGGGTAATGGTGTCACATATGGATTTTTAAAAAAAAGCAGCTGGGAGTTTTAGGATGATTTAAGCCCTGGCTATGGCTTAGTAATGTCAAAGTAATATTTACCAACCTTATTTACACATCGTGTACTTTAAAGTCATAGAGAGGTGGATTTGTTTCCTGATCTCTGGAAAGTTTGAGTGCCATAAAACTGCAGTGTACTTCCATCAGCTCTCAAAGACAGTGGGCTAATCTTTAGTCTCTTTATGCCATGCTATAACCGTCCTTATCATTGGATGCATAATGCAATAAGGTCAATACGCATAGAAAGAGATTGCCCCCCCCCCCCCAAATAACTGTATAATGGCTCAGCCTCTCTGTGCTGTGTTCATGTGATGATAGGCCAGCAACACTATAAAGGGAAAATTAAAGTTGGGACTTATTTAGAAAATTTTAGAGTGCTTACTTTATTGCGTAGCTTTACAAAAACATTAAACGGCCCACCGGCTATGTGATGCCGGCTAGACAGATCCATATTCAATCAGGGTGTTAGAAAATAACGATATACTGATATATCGTGATATTTCGCAGCCCAAGACTGTATTGATATTTTAAAATGCAGTATCAATTTTTTAAATTAATAATTTACTTTGTTGGTGTGGTAGTTTGTGGTGTAATTTCACCTCCTGGCCACTGGTTGGCGGCAGGCACCGCCAGCCGGCTGCAGGCAGTTGACTCTTCCCTCTTCTCCTCTGCTTAGACAATGAGATCACGAGAGACTTCTGGTCTGAGCGAGCTGGTTGCTTGTGTCTACCCTGCAGTGCAGCTTTTGTTGCATTTATAGCAAATATGTGGATATATTTTGGCTTCCAAAACATTAAAGGCGACACAGACTTATACAGGAGTCAAGTCGTTTGTAAGATATGCCACGCCAGAGTGAAATACTTGGACGACACGACGAACCCAAGCGTGGGACATCATAGTGATTGCTTAGCGGCTAACAGCTAACATGAAAGAAGTCTGCTAAAGCTACTGCTGATTTTTACTCATGTAACCGTAATTACCTAGCCAATACTTTGTTCTTTTGTAAGGACCTGCGCCATCATAGTGCCATTAAGAATGATGGTACAATTAAAAAAAAAACACTGGCCCATCACGTCATGCCCTCTTCACGACACAGTCTGTCAGTCCTTAAAGCTGGACATGAAGATCAGTCTTCCTCCACATGCACCTTGTCATTACATTAAATCCAATTTCTTTTAGAAATCCTGAGAGCATTTTAATTCATGAAGACAAAGGTGAAACATCCTCATCTTCAAATTGCACAAAAA
Source organism: Cheilinus undulatus (assembly GCF_018320785.1). NCBI lineage: Eukaryota > Metazoa > Chordata > Actinopteri > Labriformes > Labridae > Cheilinus > Cheilinus undulatus. Next base: position 5,556,007 of record NC_054867.1, on the reverse strand, counting down.
GAGTTAACACTCTAGATGATGCAGGACCATATATTTTTATAATACACCCTATAATTTTCAATTTACATACTATGCATATTATTTTAATATATTTTCATTAAAAGCTTAATTCTGTTCTGTTATATTCCATGTTAACTTAAAATTACATCTTTTTTTAATTTATATAAATAAACACACACACACACACACACACACACCCATATATATATATACACCCACATATTCCTACAAATATACATACATACATACATATATATATATTATATATATTTATACATATTGCAATATATCGCTTTGCTCATATTATTGCAATATATAGATATATAGCAATATATTGATATCGGCACCCCTGTATCCCGATACGTATCGTTTTGCCAGATTCTTGCCAATACACACCCTTAATATTTAAACATGCTTATGAAGCACAAGTAACTATAGCTGACAAAACAGCAAACTGTGATTTCTAAGTGAATGATTCTAATGTCAACATGTGACACCAGAGCTGACTTTGATCAGAGACTGTGGAGCAGGTGTATCATCTCATCCAAATACATTTCCTTGTTCCAACAAAGTCCGTCTGTTTTCCAGCTCTGTTACTTACTCTTATGAGATAGTAGCACATGAAACACATTCAACTTGGTGTGATTTCACAGATCTGACAACTGACTTCCAGGTAAATGGAATGCAGCAGAAGTCCAAGAATGATGATTTGATGCAGCAAAATCTGTACATTTTTCTTTATTCTTTTCATGGCACCAATTTTAAACCAGTACACCAAGGAAGTCTTCTGAGAGGTTTTTCGGACAGTTGGAGCAACGGTGTAGCACGTAAACCAAGACATACATACAGACAGACAAACTGGCAATTATAGCTAAGGGACATGCTTGATATGACTGAAGCAATGGAACTGTAGTCTGTCAGGATACTGAAGGTCCACTTCAGCACCGGTTTGCCATTTTTCTAGATTGACTGAAAGATATAACAGAATGCATTTTAAATATAGCAACCACCACAGATGGGCTTGAAAAGACAGCTCCACAAACCAGTAAATGGTGATGTTTCTCAGACTTATTTTTATACATTAGGCAGTCTGGAGGAAATACACTCCTACTTTTTCTTATTTATAGTTAAATGCAATCTAATCATTCAAATCTGGCTGTGAAACTCTCCCAGACCAAAACTAGCATGTGAGCATCTGTGCAAACATCCTGTTTGTTTTTCTCAGTATCAGATGGCTCCATAGAGACAGAAGGTTCTTTTAATGGCACATATATTAATATCATCCAGCATGACTGACACTGCTTCTAGTAAAAGGAGTCATTTCATAACAGTAAAAGCATTTCCTGTTGTTTCACATTCCAACTTTCTCCTCTTATCAAGGAAATGTCACAGGAACTTTCTAGTTTGCTCCAAAATGTATAAACTGTATTAACATTTAGTCAGCTTGTGCTTGCAGCGACTGTTTGACAAAGTTCTCGTCAATATGTAAAAGCCTGTCGAGTAGGTACGAAAGTATAGCTTCTTGATCAGACACTACCTCTTTTTCTCTTCTAAACATCACACGTCACCATCCTTTTCCATCACTTAGCCTCACTGGTTGCAAAACAAAAAACAGTACCAAGATGGGCAAACAGATTAAATGTGTGATTTAAAAAACTGACTCTTCAGATAGAGTGTTTCACATGTTCATTGCATGGGGCAAGCTGCATATACATCTGAGCAATACCTGCCCATAGTTTGTGTTTAAATGGCAGTAACTTTAATTGATTATGCATCAATCTGAGGAACAAAACATATAAACAAGAGGGCATGTGCAGCCATCAAAAGTAAGCTATATAACGAGAGCTAGACAGGAAGCCTCTGCCATTGTGAACTATCAGTAGAGTTGTTGGTGAATCAAACTCATGCTAAGGCACAGAGGAGGAGAGAAACAGCATCTTTCCTGCAAAAAAAAAAAAAAAGGAAAAAAAAACATGCTGCTACAGCTGCATCACTGGTAGCCACTGTTTATTGGTTTCCAGTACAACTAAAGCCCACCTGTAGCAACTACATCATCCTCTTCAAATGATGCTGGTTGGTCTGTTCATTTTCAGACCAGGCACAATTGTTTCAAGATTAAAGCTTTGCGAGATGGATCTGCCTGATGACAGACATGGAATCTGGACAATCCGTCAACTTTGCAAGGTTCGGGCTTTAAAGCCACACATACTTGTCACAAGAGAACTTAAGCCTTCTGCCAAAGTCACACTGTGTTTAAAGCAGGCTTCAAGACACCAGTGGCCATTGGATATTCTTCCTGTTTAAGTTATTGTTCTAATACAGATCAACTGTAAAACAGTTATTGTAAAGTGAAAAGATAAAATGTTGCTGCTCTAAGAAGATAAAGGATTATGAAGTTATTTTGAGTAGAATTTTGTGTGCAAATTCATCTGCACTTATCTAAAATTCAACCCACTTAAAGTTCAAAGCAATCCAGACTAAAACTCTTTTTAAGTGTTAAGGAAATTAATTTAAGGGAACTGCTGACATTTCTATTGTTAATATAGAGCCACAGCAAACTATTCATGTGAATAAAAACCACACGAAGATGTACAGTAAATGACCTGCATGTCAACAGTAAACCCTGAATTAGGAAATATTTAAAAGTAGCATTGACTAAGAGGTTTAATCAATTTCTTGTTAGAGTTGCTAGTAATGCAAAGAGACTACTTCATAAACATCTCATCTATTAGCTACAGTATCATGTGTACTGAAACTAAGAATGAATCCTCTTAGCTCCTGAATCCTCTTAGGGACAACCCGTGAGTTTCCATTCCCCCTCTGTGCATTCCTGCAGGACTGAAGTCAATGTGCAGCATTGTCCCATGTCCCACCTGGAAACACATCTGACAAAGAAAATACACATACAAAGATCAAAAATCTATCAAGGCAGCCTCCCAACCAGCTAAATAAAGAACATTGAAAAGTCATACAATGGCAGTATACCTTTAAGTAAAGGGACATTTCAACATATTTAAAACATAGATGTGATTCATGATAGCCATTTCATTTGGTTGTCCTGCTTTCAGGTCTTGCTTTGCTGTGGACATTGCTGTGCTATATGACTAACTGGGATGTAGAAAGCCATCCTTAATGCTACAGGAAACACCTGTGCTTTATACCTAAGACAAGTTGTGATGACAGCACGGCGTTACCAGGCACTTCTGTAAAATTGAATATGGCCGTTTAAGTGTATTTCTTGTAATATTAATAGATATGCACTCTTAACATTTCATTAGAATAAATAACCTCTTTCAAAGTAAAGGATGACACATTCAGCAGGTATTTTATAGATTTATTGATTAATGGAATAGTGTGAGTGGGTGTGTGTGTGCGTCCGGGTGAGGAGTTTGTGTGTCAGTCAGATGGGCCGTTCTGTCTCGTCGTTCTCTTATAGGTTTAAAGAAACACTCAGCTGAGCCTTACTCAGGTGCAGACGTAAATTGTGCAGCTGTGAGTATAAGTGAACAAACAGAATCATTGATTTAAATGTTTATGTAAATGCGTGAAAACTTACCTCTTCCTCTTCTCTTCCTCCCAGGGCGTTTGGGTAAGCGAATATCCAGGGGGCTCGGACACCATTTATTAGTTCTGGGGGGGCAGCTACTAAGTAGGAAGCTGGTAGAGGGGAGTTTTATCTTTGCATTTTAGTGTAAATATTAATGTAAATCATTTGGGGGTATTTATTCAATGGGATTTGGGTGTGTTTTATATTTATTAATAATCTATTTATATTTTTGGTTACGGTTTGAGAGTATGGATTGTATATAAATAAATGGATGACTGTGGTGCATACCTGAGGGGATGGTTTATGCCAGTGAAGATATAAAAGGGAGTCATTACGTGTTAAAGTGTCTTGGTGTTAATATGGTGTGCTAAAATAAATGTTGCACATGTTTTCTGCCTCTGTGTCCTTCTTCATAGCTGCTCGAGCCAGCTGACACAAGTCAAAACACCTACTGTTACTAAGGGCCTTTAATACAACCAGTCCTCACTCACCTGTGCTGTAAAATGTTAGCTTTTAACTTATTTTTGTGAAGGATGGCAGCTGTCCAACAATAGATCCCAGACTTGTTTCAAAATATTGGTCAATACTCAGTTTAAGTTTTACACATCTGCAGAGTACACTTGCAGTGTGTAATATTTAGCTTAATAGCATTTAGCAAAACAGACTGATAAACATCAAACTTAATAATAATAATAAGCGGGCTTATCTAAATTAGTGTCGAATCACCTAAATACATAAATTGCTTTGTTATCTTATAAATACAGTGCTGATTCCTGAGTTTTTATGTGTATTTATCACACTTACATTTTTCAGGTCATTGAACCAATTTTTATATTTCACAAAGACAAAGGGCCAGCTTTATCAGAACTTCACATTTCTTCGTTAAAAGAAGAACAAAGAACAGCACTGAGCTGTTTTCTTTTCAAAGAAGACAAAAGTATTTGCCATAGTGTTTTATTACGCCACATGTTTTATTGCTCTGATTGGCCAATAAAGAATCACCCTCTAAGTTTTTCTCAAAGTCTCTGCCCTTTCCCAAACGCTGTGTATAAGAGGTTTCCCAGATGGATGTGTGAAAGCTCAAACTCAAAACCTTCTGGTTGGAAAACGACTGACTTTCTCTGGTCAAGTTACTCCTTGTTTTCACCAGTTCTTTACCGGTTTCTCCTTTTTGCTCCAAATCCTGATGGAATGTCATTGCGGAATTTATTTTGGACAACAAGAGATTGTACATTTCTATTTCGGATCTGTAAAAATTTTAAACAGTGTCTAAAGGTTGGACTGAGAATGCTGGGTTATAATTCTCTGAGTGTTAATAAATATGTTTTACAATGATCCTGCAAATGCATAAAAGTCATACAACACACCTTTATGTTTCATGTGCTTTTATTGATTAATATTCAGCACATTGCTGCTGGGGGGGGGGGGCTATGATTCTTGATATTGCTGGTTAACATTAAGTTCAGGAAAATACCGTGCCAGGAAGATTTCTTGTCCAGTCAATGAGTGACGCACTGCCGCTGCTCTGATCTGTTCGTGACTTTTCATTCATGCTTGTTCAATGATTCAAACTATCAGATGGAGAAAATGAACTGTGAAGCCAATAGCTTCACTGGTTTATTCACACCACCCAAGGTAAGAACTTGGTCTCAGGAGAAATTTTACAAAAACATTACAGAATTCCAAGATAGTGGATGAAGAGACCTGAAGGCTGCATGTAATTCACTGCATTTACAGCAGAAAGATTTAAAGAGAACATACTAGAGCAGAAAAAGTGTGACACATCTTCAATATTTGCACAATTACTTCACAGGCCATGCATTGGAAACATATCACTTCTTCCATCCTTACAGTTAATTTTCCTGATTTTTTCCTGTTGTAGATAAACCCTGATTTCTGCTGAAATTCTACTGGGGGAAAGGCAGGAAAAACATTCGGGTTATTGTGCTCAGGCGAGCCAAAAAATGATCTTAGTATAAGGGGAAACTTTCAGAAGTTTTGTTGATGTGCATTACATGTTCTCATACTAAAATGCTCATCTTGTTGTTTTTTTATTGTATTTTTCATGTATTTATTGATTTCAATATGTATGGAACACCTAAAGGGACACTGGCACTGTGCATGCAAAACCATTTATGCTGAGATAGTTTCTTGCGTGCACGACTAAGTTTTGGTTGCAAAACTGAAATGATCTTGTTAGCACAATAAAGTCTTACCTGCACATCAGAAAACTTAGATTTTTCCATTAAGGGCTCTGTAGCTATGGACCTGTGGGTCTGACATAAAGTATAAAGTAAATATCACACGACAACCTTGATTCTTAAAGCTACAGTTTGAGCAATATGTCTCATGTAAACAGATCTGTTCCAGGAATTGGTTTTAACCAACTCATTGTGAATTCCTCTCTGAATAAAACCCAGGGGAACCCCCTTAGATCTATATCAGGGAGCTTGAAGGTTTCCATTTCTACCAGATAACAGGTGACACCTGATTCTTGGAAAGGGCTGCAGCATCGTCATCAGAAATGAAATAAAACTCTGAATCACAGTCAAGCAATATCAAAAATTCCCTTATGTAAAGGAGTTATAGAAAATAAATGAATAACAAGCTTAGGTTTAGTTATTGGTCTGTGAAGGAAGATGATTTATCACAGGATAATCTCACACTTATTCCAGGTTTTAATCCAAAATTGATGGCTGCAGGGCTTGATTATGTAATTTCAGAGCTTTTTTTCTAGGAAAACAAATCTACAATACAAAGTAAGATGATAAAGTAGTAATATGATATTATCATGTTATAATGATACAGCACTATTACAAGATAAATTGTTGTTATGTTGGGTTTTATAATCATATTTAAAGGACATTTTGAATGCAAGATTTGGACCTGGTACCTGCTGAGTTTAGAGGTGTGAGAAGGTGGATGTGGTGTCAACATGGAACTTTCCCTCTGTTTTTGTGTGTGCTTTACCAAATCAGCTGCATCCTGGTTCAAGCTTTACATTTATCATCCTTATTAAAGAATAAATGACAATATGAACACTCAATTCTTAACTAGGGAATAAGTACATTTCCCACAGTTGTTACTTCAGATTGAATAGTTAAGATATATGTAAGATCCAATAAGACTGCAAGACAGGATAGGATATGATACTGTAGGATATGATGATATGATGTGATATTATATGTAAGATGAAATACTATATATGTTATTTATGATACAATGGGTATAATATGATATGAAAAAATATGTAAGATGTGAGATATAAGATACAATATACAAAATATAATACATAAGACACATCGTATGATATGAGCAACATGCAGGGTATGATGAGTACGCTATGTTTTACCTGTTACCTGTTATTGATTTCATAAATCAATACAAATCAATCAGATAATTTAGCTTTTTGGACAAAAAAAAACCCTATTTCATGTCAAAATGCAAACAGATTTACATAAAGTAATGTTAAAGAGCGAGTATGTAACACGCGATGAGAGCCGTGTAGAATCAACTCTACTCCCCCTCCCTTCCTGTTCTTTTCCGTGTTTGAGCTCCGTAGCTCCGCCCCTCTTCTCACATACTTCCTCACAGATGTACATGTCCGCTGAATCGAATACTGACAGTGGCAAAGCTCTCGTAGTGTGATTTTGCTCCCCACTGGAATCAACTGCCAAATTACAGGCAAGAAAACACTTTGTCTCAGCGTGAACAAATTCGACATAGGACCGAACACTGCTTATAACTCCGCCATTGTATCAACTTCTCACTGAGCTGAGAGGCGGAAGCGCACCTACTACAGCGGCCACTAGGAATGATCCCTCTGACCTGAGCCTGATTGGCTGCGAGTACTAGCCTCATCATTGGCTGGAGCATCATCCCTTGCTGGTTTTCCTCAAGTGAGAGTGCAGTGTGAGGAGGCGTTGCAGAAGTGTGCTATTCTGTTAGATGGCTTTAATAACAAGACCCTGACGGGTTGTGTTGTTTTTGTGGGCATAGGATACTTAAAAATAAATTGCTTACTACAGCTTTAATAAAATATGTAATGTAAAATAAGTAAGTTTGGCTGCAATCACAGCACTGAGTCTGTGGATAGGTCTCAGTCAGACTTTGCTGTTTTACTCCATTCTTTTGTGCAACACTGTTCAAGTTCTGTCAGGTTGTGGAAGGATCAGGAGTGGACAGCCATTCTAAAGTCCAGCCACAAATTATCCATTGCAGACTGAATAAGATTGCCCTCCAGGATTTACCTATATTTCTTTTACCCTCCATTTTTACAAGCCTTCCAGGCTGACAAGAAGCATCCCCACAGCATGATGCTGCCACCATTGTGTTTCATAGTGGGGATGTGCAGTGGTTGGTATCTGCCAAACATACATAGCATCTTGTTTGATGGCCCAAAATCACAAATTTGATCTTATAAGACCACAGAAAATTCATCCACTTTACCATAGAGTCACCTACATACTGTACCTTTTGGTGAATTCTAGTCCAGATTTAATCTGAGTTTTCTTCAACACTGTGTTTCTCCTTGCCACTCTTTCATAAAAGTTTGAGTGATGAACAGTTGTTTGCAGTGGTGAACAGTTGTTTGCAGAGTCTCTCCCATCTCAGCTGCTGAAGCCTGGAACTCCTTCAGAGCAGTCAAAGGTGTCTTGGTGGCTTCTCTCACTAGTCTCCTTCTTGCACGCTCACTCAGTTTGTGAGGACGACCTGATTGAGGCAGAATTACAGGTGCCGTATTTCTTCCATTTCTTGATGATAGATTTAACTGAATGCCTGGTGCTGGGGATGTTCAGTGTCTTGGAAATGTTTTTGTAATCATCCACTGATTTAAACTTATTTTCTCTGAGTTGCTTGGAGTGTTCTTTTATCTGCATGGTGTAATGGTAGCCAGGAACACTGATTAACCCGTGTCTGGATTGTCTAGACACAGGTGTCTTTGTGCTTCAATCACTTGAGACACATTCACTGAGCTCAGGTGATTCCTATTTCACTAATTGTGTGACTATTAGCATCAGTTTGCTGAAGACTTAGGTCTGTCACTTTAAAGAGGCTGAATATAAGTGCACTTACTTTACCTTAAATGTTTTTATTTAATTGACATTTCTTTGGAGAAACCTTTTTGCACTTCAATATTGAAGAGGTTTTTTTGTCACTCTAAAAGTCAAATTATGTTGACCATTATTGATTTACAAAATCAATAGAATGATACAATATCCAAGGGAGTGAATACTTTTTATTGGCACTGTATATACCAGTGCAAACCATTAAAGATGCAGTGTGTAATATTTAGCCTAGTAACATTTAGCTGAACAAACTTGGTAAACTAAAGCAAAACATTTCTAAGATGGTCTATCTAAATAAGTGTTTAGTCATCTAAATTCAAAAAAGCTATTTTATAAAAAAAAAAAAAAACAAAACAAAACAACTCAGAATAAACCTTTAATTCATACATAGGGAGGGTCCCCTCCATGGATGCCACCATCTTGGATTTGTACATGTTTCCATGATAACATAGAGGAAAAAAGGAAAAATAAAGTTACTGTATTGTATTGTATTGTGTTCACATCACAGATACACATTAAATTCAACTGGTTGCCACAGTTTCCAGCAGAGAAATGCAATCTAGAACCCACTTCTAGATGTTGATATTCAGTTTTACACACTGCACCTTTAAAGGGATACTTCAACATTTTGGCAAATTTGCCCATTGCCATAATCCCTACAGTCTTTCTAATAGGTTCATAACCTTTTGTTGCCGGTGCAAGCTATTTTTAGATTGACAGCGCTGAGATAGGAGCTGCTCTGCCAACGCAATGGAGTCTTATGGTATCCCGGCTTTCCCTCATCAAACTCATCAAATACACAATCCAACAACTCCAAAACGCTCTCGTGGACAAGTTGTGATCTGCACATTCACCACCTTATGACATAATAACGTATAATTATGTAACATTATGATACATGAAGCAAATACTCTGAACTACTTTCTTGAGTAAACCACTGGGCAGAGTGACACAGTGCACACCTCAGGCAGTGCCGTAGTTACTTGGTAGTTCCGGCTTTGCATTTGCCTTTAAAACATCTCCGTCTCATAATGTTCCATGATTATTTCATTGCATGGTGAATGTGCAGGTCACAACTTGTCCACAAGAGTGTTTTGGAGTTGCTGAATTGTGTATTTGATGAGTTTAATGAGGGAAAGCCGGAATACCATAAGACTCCATTGCGTTGGCAAAGCAGCTTCTATCTCAGCGCCACCAATCTAAAAATAGCTTGCACTGACAACTAAAGGTAACGAACCTATTAGTAAGACTATTGGAATTATGGCAATGGGCAAATTTGTCAAAATGTTGAAGTATCCCTTTAACAACACTTATGTGCGTATAGAAAATTTAATATATTGCATAAGATATGCAATAAAGACCACAAAAAAGATAAGAAAAAGAGAGTTTAGGTCAATCAGAATATTCACTGAAACAGAAGACTTGTGTTTCTTTCCTACATTTGCAGTGGAAGAGTGACTCAAAATGCTGAATGAATGTGCAAGATTAAAAAACCTCATTGCAGTGTGGGTGCCATAGTCACGGAAACGAAGTGACATTTTCCTCTACACTTGTTACAAAGACATTTATACAGAAACCGCAGTGAGAATGCCACCAATTCCCCCGTCATTACTGGAAGTTTATCCCCCTCATGTCACAGGTTCAGCTCACAACGTTGCTGTCTTGAGAGGGATGTTTGTGGTTTGTAGCCTCTGCGCTCTGAATGTTGCTGGGGCTGCTGATGCTGAGTTTGGCGGCTGGTTAGCAACAAGCCAAAAGCACAACAAAGCTGCAGGTCCTCCAGGGAGGTTGTTAGAGCCGCTGTTCTCCTAGGAAGAGCATTAGGGCCGAGGCTAGAAGTGCAATTTATCTTCCATATAACACACAAAGCACATGATGTCTTCAGCTGATCGAAACAAAACCCCCCAGCTCTGGTATGTTTCATAGAAAAATGTATCATACCAAATATCATGTGTACACCACAGGTAATGAAGTACTCATCTCTGTCGGAATAATTATCTCTTACATGACGTGCCCCCCCCCCCACCAAGCTTTGCTTATACAACACGCTAGTTTGCATGATAAATTTCTGCAGTTTCTTTATTGCCAAAAGAAAAGAAACAAAAAATAAAGTGACTCATCTCTCACTCTCTGCAGGACTACTGAAATGATGTTTCCCATGTCAGATTCCAGGAAAGAAAGTTCACGTTTTGTTAGTTTTTAGGTTGTAAAAGGTGAACTTTTAATAATCTGTGTAGAAACAGAGAGATGATTCTACATTTGCTTTTAATAAACTTTTAAGGTACTTCTTACTTTGAATTTAGATTTTTTTTTTTTTTTTGGATGGTGAAATTACAGCAGTCTAGGCTGAACCACACATGATGTTTAAAGTGAGCTTTCTGTTGGTTTGAATGTTCTGCAGAACAAAGATGCCCAATCAAAAGGGATTCTTTTGGAAAATATTTAGAAGGTATTTTCCTTTCTTCTTTTGAATATTATGTCATGTATACATAGCTCCTTCTCTCTGGTGTATTCTCAGGTCACTCTGGGCTCATTGCAAAACTCTGACTTATGTAACCCTTGCATTTATTTATTCTCCTTGTTGGTGGATCAGTGACTACAATCCTTCCCAGCTCAGTTAGAATGTACGGATATGCGTGTTCATTCAAGAATCTCAACCACTGTTAAATAAAAACTTCTGTCTCTGCCTAGTAAATTAGTAGGCTTGTGGAAGAGGCTGGCACCACGCGGGTACAGATTTCCACACAAGGGTGTATGGAGGGAGGAGACGGGCTTTTGAGCACTATGGGTGAAGGAGAGGGGAGCGTGTAGGGGAGACTGGATGCAGTTGTAACGGCATATTTTCCCTTTAAATGCACAGATTGTTTAGAATAAATACCATAAAATTATCTCTAAGCCTTAGAAATACTTGTACTGTATGTGCACTAATAAATAAAGTGATTTCCATTTATTTATCCTTAATTGGAGGATCCAAGGTTAGTCTTACCGTCCAGTTCCTCAGAAGCTGATGAACTCTGAATGCTGTTCACTTAAAAACCATCCTGGTTTATATGGGATGTGAAAGAGAGGGAAAAATGTCCACTTTGGATAGTTCAGTGCTGTCCTCCAGTCAAAGGATCTTTAGTCGGAGTTTGGCTCACGCCTGCTGCCTCATGTTTATGTTGCTAATCTGTCTGCAGTCGTCCAGGTTCATATATTATCTGGTGCGTTCTCTGTGTCGTTTCATGCCAGGAATGTATCATGATCACCTCAGTGATAAGTATGAGCTCATTAAGGTTTTTACAAGCGTCTCCTCAGAATGAGCAATCATCTCTATGTATCTTTAACTATTTTCTTCTATCTATTATATTTTTAATGTCTACACTGGTTGTGACGTCTTTCTGCTCTGTTATGTGAAGCACTAAAGTAGCTAGTAGGACTTCACCTGTACAGATAAACTATTTATCTATTTTATTCTTTTAACTTTTGATGGAAAAAATAGCTCATGATCACTCTTCACACTTCATCTTTATCATGGATAACACTGAAATTCTTCTCAGTCGTTTCCCTTGGTTAGGAACCTTTCTGACCCAAAAGAACTAGTTGAAGGAACCAGAACTCTGCTATGCTGGAGCCAGATCTTTGGAGCAGACCATGTGCTCTGATGTCATGCGGGAGATTTGGGTTAGTTGCATTTAGTTTAGTTTCCATCCATTTTTTTTACCCCTTTGTGATTCATGTGGTTTGGCCAAACCACTATATAATCTCCTTTTTTGTCTCATTGTGTTGGGTTGACACAGAAAATGGAGTTGGAGCGCGAGTCATATGTGGAGCATGAAACTCAAAGCGAAGAAACAAGAGGACGCCCTGACAAATAGACAAAGAAAAATGGGGATGGAAGAAAAGTTGGGGTGCCTGCAGTCAAACACGGGATCTTTAAAGATCCCCACATGGGGATTTGTGGTAGAGATAGCCAGAGAAGTTAAGTCCGTACGTACGGATACCAAGGGGAGTTAGGGTCATAACTGAATTCTCCTCGAAACTGCAAAGGGATTAAGGTCTGAAAATTAACTCATTTGGATCTGAACACAGCTGGGCAATTTGTTTCCCTCTTGGAACAGAAATAAAGGCATGATCAGTGTCGTACCATTGTTAGTCAGTGGGATTTGTTTTTTGGACACTGAGAGCGCTTGTGAAGCTAAAGGTTCAGAGGTTCAGTTCAGAGATGGAGTAAAGGAGGACAGCTCCTTATACTGATGCATTTATTTTTTCTCTTCCCTGAAAAAATTTGCAGAACAAGACAAAATGGAGTCATCAAGAGTACAAGGGAAATTTACGTGTTTATGCTCTGTGAAAAAATGAAAGTCGCTGGGTCTATCCACATATGTAATAGAACCCTTCAAAGATGCTTCTTGGTTATTTTTCCAAGCTTGTGAGTCACGGTACTGCACACAATTCTAAAACCCCTGTAGAGAGATAGAATTCACATTTTTTTTTTTTTAAAGATTTATTTTTGGCCTTTATTCGATAGTATAGGACAGGGGATAGAGTTGGAAACAGGGGAGAGAGCGGGGAGAGACATGCAGGAAATAGTGCCACGGGCCGGATTCGAACCCGGGTCGCCTGCGTATATGGCATGCGCCTTAACCACTCGACTACTGGCGCGCCAGAATTCACATTTTAAGTCCTGTCTTTTTTGTTTTAGGTGGCTGTGAGTACAAATTTTGGCTTTAAACTAGAATCAACAGTTAATATTCTGTTGTTTGTGGTAGCAATGTTGTTTCTGAATTATTGCTGTTTTATTGATGAAGCTGTGAGATGGTCCACATAAATTGTGTTTTCAACCACCACAAAATAAAAGAGCAGACTACGGTCCAGACCCCTGAAGTTAACCACTCCCTGAGCAGTCAGCTTTTTGTTAACTGACCTAGACGACCCCCCCCCCCCCCCCTCCATTTGTGATGTAGACAGATGTATCAGAGAGCTTGATGGATTATTTTAAATGCTCGAAATAAGTCTGCATGGAATAATTAACCAGATTAAACTTTTAATCTACAGTCCCCAATTCCAAAAAAGTTAGTATGTTGTGTAAAATGCGTATCAAAACAAAATACAGTGACTTGCAAATTCTTTTTAACCTTTATCAAAAACAGCAAAAGGACAAGATTTAACATCTAAACTGATAAAGTTTTTACTCCTTTATAGAGACATTCTAAATTTGGTAACTGCCACACACTCCAAACAGGTTGGGACAGTAGCAAAAAAAGACCAGGAAAGTTTTGGACAGTTACCTGAAATTTCTACTGTGATCCGCCGAATCGTACTGCGGAGCAAATCGCTCCCTCTCTTGTCAGTCAAAGCGGTTCCACTGCCCGTGCTCTAGTCCAGCACCGGCACGTCCCTGAAATGCCACTCTGCTGCAGTTCATTGGAGATACGCTGCAGGTCTATAGAGTGGTGCAGGAATGAGTCCTAAAATGCGAAAGTAAGTTCGCATTTTAGCACTTCCGGTTCCCTCATCTGAAAGTCTAAGGGAATTTTGAATGGGTTTTCAGTTAAATGCCTGAAATAAGGTCTGTGGTGAACACAAGTTCAGAAGAGTTTAACGTTTTATCCTACAACATAAAATACATCTGAAACATGCCCCACCTTTGAATTGTGCATCTTTTCACGTCTTAATAAAGGCAGTTGCTAAAAGACATTTAACAGGGACTACATACGTCATCATCCAAAGCGCGGCAACTGAGCCGTTGTATCCGCTTGTGATGACGTAAATTCAGTCTACCCTGTTGTAGTTCAATATAGCATGACGTTAGCTTTTTACTTTCGACAGACGAGGTAAAGTAACCTTACAAAGCAGATGGATATGCCCGTTTCCTTGTTTTTTACCGGTAAATCCATCTTGCAAAGCTTCTTTTTGAGCCGTTTTGAAAGTGACAGGACCAATCAGCGACAAGGGGCAGTACTTTCAGGTGCAGTGGAGTCATGATGTAAGCAAGCAGCGACAAGAGGCCGGTGCAATTATGGCGGAAGAGCTTAGCGTGGATACTGCTAAAGCGCTAGTTTTATCAGAACTTGACAACATTTCTTTGTTAAAAGAAGAAAAAAGAACCTCAAAAAGGTAAAATAATCTGCTGTTGACATACTACTGTATTCCTGAGTGAACTCCTAGTTTTTCTATCATCTCTGCCCTCTGATCAGGGCTGCACATCACGGCGCAGCTCTCCAGACAGCTTCCAGAGGGTGAGATGCTCGCCATCAGTCAGAGCTAAACTGTGGCGCCATGGAGCACGGCACAGCCGTTGTATGTAGAAATTGGGAGTTAGTAGGTTAAATGGTAACAGATGATAGTATCATGATTGGGTATAAATAGGTGCCTCTTAAAAGCTGAGCTGTTAATCAGTAATGGCTTGACATTCGCCATTTTGTGATGGACTGTGTGGGCAAACAGTCCAACATTTAATGAAAAATAACATTTAGAGATTTCACATTATGGGCTGTAGTAAATGATGACCTCAACGTATTTAGAGAGTCTGAAAAAATGGCATTGACATTTTAATCATTGATTCCCCATGAACTTTGACCTGGGTGTAGCTACTTTTGCCATGTTGCTGTAGCTTTGGTACCATGATTTTCTGTGGTGTGAATAGTACCTTCTCCAACTGCTTGTTTCTTATAGGAGGAACTGAGTGTGTTACAGTTGCGCCCACCCTCCCCTATCGTGAGTCCAGAGCGTGGAGAGGGAGGGCCCGCCTCTGCTTCCTGGCCCCCTGCACCGGACGGGTGTATTATAGATGCGCATCAAAGAAGCCGGGCGGCGGGGGCCACTGGACGGGTGCAATGTGACGGGGTCGGGAGTGACTGGGAGCCAGCCTTACCAGCGCGGGAGGGAGGGTTTAACCATTAACCTTCATTAACCATTAAGGCAGCTGTGGGAGAGGAGCCGGTAACGTACATAAGGCGTGCGCACCGGCGTCCACGCCTCAGCTTGAGCGCTTTACCAAGAGGTGGAGGATTCATCTACATCCAAGCCACTCGAGTCAGCGTGTTCTTACAGCTCATCATTCCGGTTCGCCCGCTTCTCCTCTCCGGACCACCGATAGAAAAAGGTAATCTCAGCCGAGGGGCTTTTTTATTTTACTATCTGCTGGACGTTTGAGCTGTAATTTTATCCGGTTGAGCGAGAAACCGGCTTGGAGTCACGTTTTTCTAACGGAATGTGCCACTTGCTAACTCAAACTCTAACACCTGCATTCTTCCGTCGGTAAAGGCGATGTGACGGTTGTCTGAATTGAAATATTATGGTTCATTTGCATTCACATGTGTGAGATTAACACTCGTGGTGATAGTGGCAGTGACATGGGCTGTAGCCCGGTGCTGGAACAGAGAGCCCCATGCCCTCGTTTAAATGAGCAGTAGAATAGAAAGGAGGGCTCGTCTATTCACTGCTGACCAGGGGAGCACTAATTTACGCCTTTGCCATGTTGGGTTCGGGTGGTATTGGTCCTGACTACTAAACAGAGGATTGTTTCAGCGGGGAAAAGTCTGTGTGCGGATGTCGCAACATGCGGGCGGAGGAAAGCTGCGTCAAAATAACTACAGTAAGACACGACGCTCGTCCTTGGACCTTCAAAATAAGAGTCGTCATTCGTTGCTGTACCAAAGCTCTCTTTCTGTAACTTGAAGAATATAATAGCGTCGGTATAAAGAGCTGTTTTTATGTCGTGTTTTCCACAAAGCTGTATGCTAACCCTAAACCTAACTGCAGTAGCGTAGTTGTAGACAGAAGACTAGGTATATAAGTCATTTAAATCGGTTTAGGGCGTTGAAATGTCAGTGTTTTTACACTTTAACTGCAATGTATCAACTTATCCTGTCAGGGAAAAACGCCGTCTTTCCCTTGTTTTATGCACATCAATAATTGTTATGTCGTTGAATTTCTGAAAGACGTTTTCCCACCGCATTCCTGCTAGCACTGGGATATTATTCCGAAAGGTATGACGGGAAATGCTTCCTCCGCAGTGGAGTTGTCTTGACTGTGGTGTCACACTGATTCCAGAGGATGTACGCAGCACTTCTGCTAATGGTAGAATATTTTTAGCCGTCGTCAGGAAATTGGGTGCTGGATGAAAGTATTTTTAAAGTCGCTGTTTGTCTCTCCTCACACCTGCCATAATGTCAGTTTTCATTGGCTTTATATGTCATTGTACTTTGGCGGGACTTGCAGATAATTGGTAGTGGAATCCTTAAAGCAGGGTCACAGTGCTTGAAGAGGTACACTGAGAATGGGAAAAAATGCTGAATGTTTTTTCTTTACATTTCTTGCAGGTGCATTAGCCTATTTGATGTTAATGTGCGAAGTTTGGGCTTTTTAGATTATTTTACCTAACTGCTGTTCCATCTGATTTGGACACAGTATAACAGTCAACCAATCTCCATGAAGGAGTTTTGTGTAATCATAACACATCTTATACAGTAGGATTCCTTGGGACAAACCTGTATATCAGGCAGATCTTGGCCTGAAAAGTTTTTTTGTATTGGCAGAAAGGAATATTTCTTTAAAATTGCTGCTAGTACATGTTGGCATTATGTAATGTTAAGATGAGCATTAAATGAGTCCATTTAAAGCAGAACAGACAGACCTACCTAAGCAGTAGTAGCATTATTGCATTTTTTCCCATTCTCATTCCTTAAACTTTAAGTGTGCTTTAAGCAGTGTTAATTTTGTCGACTAAAACTATGACTTAAAATGTTCTTCAACAGCCTTTTTTTCCATGACTAAAATTAGACTAAAACTAACAAAAATAGATTTGTGATGACTTGTCAAGATGACTAAAATTAGACTAAAATGTGATGTAGTTTTCATCGGACATTCAAAATCCGTGCTATTTCTCCACTGTGGGTAAATCTGTGAAAAAACAATGCATCTGCAGCTCTTCTGCCACTTAGCTGTAGAAAGCAGGGACCCCAGGTTTAGCAGGGTGCAGAGAACACACTACCATGATTTGGTACCAGATTTAGCTTAGAAAATAAATGCTTGGACTAAAAGTAAAGACTAAAATGTGAGAACTTTTTATGGAATAAAACTAGACTAAAACTTTTTGAGTTTTTGTCAACTAAAACGTGACTAAAACTAAAAAGAATCGAAATGACTAAAACGTGACTAAAACTAGAAAGGCTAGAAATGACTAAAATGTGACTAAAACTAAGACTAAAATTAAAAATAGCTGCCAAAATTAACACTGGCCTTAAGGACAATAGTTTTAGGTCTGAAGCTCTGCTAGTTTAATTTTTGCACTTCAAAATGTATTTTTGTTACTTTTCTTAATTGTTGGAACCGCCCTTTTACTGTGTTGTGCAGTCGGGAGAAGTAATTTAAATTTGAAAGTATACATATTTTTGAGTAATGGGGAGCATTTACAGTGTGTGCAATGTAGAGCTCAGTGCAGAGGTCATTACATTACTGTGACTGTTTAATAAACATTTTATACAGTGGTGTGGTGGTGTATGCAGAAGTGGGTATACCCTTAATTTATATACTCTTTATTTAGAAGTGGATATACTCTATGGATACAAAAGTAAATGGGTAAACTCCTTGTAGGTTATACCCTGCACTACAGCACTGGTTTTATGTATAATGTACATGTAAACCAAAGAAATCACTTTGTTTTACATTACTAAATGTATATATTTTAAAAAGAATACATCCTTCCTTTAGAGTTGATTATGACTAATGAATTAATCAGACTGTTAAATCTCAGCTGTGGTCTACTGGTTAGTGATAATAAGAAATGATTCTGTACTGGTAATGGAAAATTTTGACATTTGAATAATCAATGAATTTGTTCCTTTCCCAGGTGACTGTCCACTTTGCTTGGAGGTGCAGTGCTTTCCCCGCAACCCGTAATTCAATCTTCATACTGCAGGTCTTTAAATATCTCTTGCTTGAAAACCTGCCAGGAGCCACGTGGTGTAAGGTGAGACATCCCCAGCCCAGTACACCGACCAGTCTGACATGATCAGTGAACCGAGAGCATGACCAGTCTGCACCGCAATAAGACCAGAGACTTCTGATTTATTTTTTTCTTCAGCTTTTACTTTGCTTTAAAGGACTTTTTAGAAGTGACTGGAGGGGATTTCTTTGGTGAGTCCCTAACTTCCTTTGTTTTTCCTTTCTCTACTGTTTTGAAACAGTATGCTTTCTTCTTTTTGCTGTTGACTACCCTAAGCACCCTGCAGTGAATGGAGAACATACTGGTTCTGCTCCCGAAGCACCGACAGGAACACGGGCTCTGCAGACACTCGGCTGCATGTGCCTTGCTGCAGGTTTTTTCCTACAGAGCAGTTTTCTCTTGGTCTTTAATAGCGACCCCCACACCTTGTAAGCCTCTTTAATGGGATAAATCAATTGGACTGATCAGGTGTAAAACCAGATCAGGTAGCCAATTCCTGTCAAATTTCCCCAAAACTGTCAGGCCAAGGCAACCTTACCGTTTCTTTTTCAAGCCCATTGTCTTCAAAAGGCTTCCGCATGGTACTTTGGTCGAAAGAACAAGACAAAGTCCCCGACATCGACATGTCATCTGGGGCCATTGAGGTGAAGAAAGAGGGAGGCCCCCTTACCCCAGCCTTCCTCAACTCAAACAGCGCCGTACACCCGGTGATCCTCACCAAGGGCCCAGAGGAGGTGAGCCCAGGTACAGGGGTCGAGCTCGAGCTCACAGAGGTTACAAATTTCAACGAGAGGGCTGCTGAGAACGGGGAGGATGAGGAGAGGTCTGAGATTGTGGTGGCCATGGACTGCCGGGCCAATGCTAAAGGACAGCGGGAGGAGGACGCTCTCTTGGAGAACGCAAGCCAGAGTAATGAGAGTGATGACACCAGCACTGACCACAGCCCAGAACCACCAGCACCACTGAAAGAGACCTCCTTCACCATCGGACTGCAGGTGGTGTTCCCCTTCCTGCTGGCAGGGTTTGGGACAGTGGCTGCTGGAATGGTGCTAGACATCGTCCAGGTGAGTTATCTCATCATATATATTCTCTATTCTGTGAGATATATTAATGTATTTTCAAACAAGATGAGTTAGGACAGTGTCATTTACATCGACATGGTTTATGCTGATGAAGACCTGAAAAATAAAAAGCCAGGCTTAATACTGAGCAAAAATGTTATTTACAGAAAGAACCATTAACAGAAATATGCTTATTGACAAGACTATCTTTTTAAAACATCAAGTGTAATTGGGAAATCATCATTTTATTTACCTTATTTAAATTAGAGGAGTTGATATTATTGTTCAAAATGAAAATATATTGATGCCAAAAATTGCAGGCAAACTCCTGAACACAGTGTAAATTGCACATTGCCAACAATTCAAACAGTGGTAGGACCTAGTGAGAAGCAATGCTTTTCCTCACTGTTTAAAGTTTTTAAAATGTTGTAAATGTGTTTTGAAAATTAGACAGTGCTCTTTCTCTCTTTTATTAAAACATGACTGAAGATTATGAGATGTGTGCACATTTGATGCCAACGGTTAGTGATACAATGGAGATTTTTATGATTTCAAAACAAATGGTAGAATAAAGAAAGTTTGACAGCTTATTATGGATGTGGAAATTTAGTAACAAAAATTTGTTTGCTTCTTTAAAGCAAACACAATCACAGTGTATGTTGCCTATCCCCAATATGCCAAGAAAAATATCCAGAAAGGATTTTTTGGTCATATATTGCATCCTCAAAGCAGTGAGCACATCATTCATTGAAGACTTGTAATGCCAAAATACATTATAATGCCAAAAGCATTGGCTTACCAGCCTTGACTTGCATATGAACTTAAATGACATCCCATTCTTAATCCAAAAGTTTGATATGCATCAGTACACCCTTTGCAGCTATAACAGCTTCAACTCTTCTGGGAAGGCTTTCCACAAGGTTTAGGAGTGTGTTTATGGGAATTTTTCACCATTCTTCCACAAGCGCATTTGTGAGGTCACACACTGATGTTGGACGAGAAGGCCTGGCTCTCAGTCTTCGCTCTAATTCATCCCAAAGGTGTTCTATCGGGTTGAGGTCAGGACTCTGTACAGGCCAGTCAAGTTCATCCACACCAAACTCTCTCATCCATGTCTTTATGGACCTTGCTTTGTGCACTGGTGCACAGTCATGTTGGAACAGGAAGGGGCCACCCCAAAACTGTTCCACAAAGTTGGGAGCATGGAATTGTCCAAAATCTCTTGGTATGCTGAAGCATTTGGAGTTCCTTTCACTCAAACCAAGGGGCCAAGCCCAGCTCCTGAAAAATAATGCCACACCATAATCCCCCCTGCACCAAACTTTACACTTGGCACAATGCAATCAGACAAGTAGTGTTCTCCTGGCACCACCAGACCCAGACTCGTCCATCAGATTACCAGATGGAGAAGCGCAATTCTTCACTCCAGAGAACACGTCTCTACTGTTCTAGAGTTCCAGTGGCGATGTGCTTTACACCACTGCAATTGACGCTTTGCATTGCACTTGGTGATGTATGGCTTGGATGCAGCTGCTCAGCCATGGAAACCCATTCCATGAAGCTCTCTACGCACTGTTCTTGAGCTAATCTGAAGGCCACATGAAGTTTGGAGGTCTGTAGCCATTGACTCTGCAGAAAGTTGGCGACCTCTCAAACCATGTGTCTCAGCATTCGCTGACCCTGCTCTGTCATTTTACGTGGCCTACCACTTGGTGGCTGAGTTGCTGTTGTTCCCAATGGCTTCGACTTTGTTATAATACCACTGACAGTTGACTGTGGAATATTTAGGAGCGAGGAAGTTTCCCCACCATTGCACAGATGGCATCCTATCACAGTACCACGCTGGAATTCACTGAGCTCCTGAGGGTGACCCATTCTTTCATAAATGTTTGTCGAAATAGTCTGCATGCCTAGGTGCTTGATTTTATAAACCTGTGGCCATGGAAGTGATTGGAACACCAGATTTCAATTATTGGATGGGTGAGTGAATACTTTTGGCAATATAGCATATGTCTAACTCGACACAATTCTGGTTAGAAACTGGGCAAATAAAAGTAAAAGGGTTATCATGGTTGCTTCTCCTTTTGGAGCTTCATTTTTTAAATTGCACCAGATGCTTTTTGTCTTTTTCAAATATGATTAAACGTAGGGCTGTCAAGATTAATTGTATTAATTACAATTAACTATGATCCACAATTAGTGCACTTATATTTTTTATTGGAATTAATCACATGCCTTATTTCTGCTTTCAAACAAACTTTGGTTAAGCCACGTCAGCATCTCCCTGCAGTCACAATGATGTAAAATATGTCCACCACTGCTCCTCAATGTCTTATTTCACTTTAAAATGTCACAGCTTAGTGAACAAGTTAAACGTTATCCAAACCTTGTCTTATTAAACATTTGTTCAAATATTTCCTTTTCACTGCATAACAAGTTTCTTTTTTGTGTTAAAGTTCATTTTAAAGTCTTCAATCTACCTGTACTCAAACTTTAAGTCTGTTACTCTTAGTTTACGACAGTAAAAAAGTCACAAAAATTAAAATGCAAAAATTGAGGAGTTTTAGAATGCAATTAAAAGGGTGCGATTAATTGTGGTTAACTACAGAAATTCCAAGATTGTTCTTGATTAAAAGTTCTAATCTTTTGGCAGCCCTAATAAAAAGACTTAGAAATTCCATTCTAAAGTTAAATGTTGTGGGTGTTGTAGAAGTATTTTGGAAGAGTGGAACAAATCTGGTTTGGCCAAACTACTTTTGTCTTTATCTTTAAAACACTGTCACCCATGAGGTTAAGCATTCAGCCCTTCAGATGCTGAACAACTTTATTTTCCTCTCTCCCAGCCCTGTTTTGACTGTAACATAAAGCTAAGTTGTAGTACCAGAAAACATTCTTTCCAGTGTGCCACTTTTGCATCACCTAGCAGAACCTGTATTTACTGCATCACGTGTACTTAGGATGGGCTTGCCTCTTTTGAATTTGAATGAACTGGTCTAGCAAGCCCTGGTTAGATTGTCTTATGTCAGTCATTGTACTGATGGCATGTCTTTGGGGAAGGGTTGTGACGCAACATGGGGGTATTTACAAAACCTTTCCCTCATGAAAGGCCTGCCTGCCTTTCCCTAGAGCTGCCACATACTCTTACAATCTCCAGTGATCTATTACACACCCTTCTGTTTGTTTTCTGGTATGCTTTGACACAATAGAGTTAATAGTAGAAGGTGATCATTGTTAAACCTTTTGTTGCCAGAGAATGGTTTGATTAATGCTGCCATTGAGAAATTATATAACTAAATTTAGAATTACTTGCTGTCCTTTTTTTCTTGTTGACTCACTGCAGTTGCTCTGAGTTTAACTCAGTGTGCATGTGCACTGCAAAAATACAGGCCAAAGTCATGCTGATAGGTCAAATACAGTATAACTCTGAAGGCAGCTTGTGATAGAGATAAAGTTTGAAGTGTCCGGCTGCCAGGAGACCAGTCCGGGCACATTGTGTACACGCATACTGATGCCAGCATGGTGGACCCCAGGAACTCGGCACAGAGAGGAGGGGAGGAGGCAGGGGAATAAGTGTACTTTCTTTGAGCACCTGAAATGGCAGCGCACTTCAGTCAAGTCAAGCCAGTCAGTGTGAAAACAAAACACAATGTGGTTTCGAAGCCTTCATTACCGTGCGGTTAGGTATCGTCACTAAACCAGGAATGCAGAGGTTTGAGGTCAAAAAGTTTTCATGCTGCCTCAACCAAGGCACCATGCTGCTGCGGTTTCTCCAGTTTCCAAAACACTCTGCACATATTTCCTCTAGAGGTAAAGCTGGGGAAGAGAAGACATAGAAGGTACAGGGCCTTATCTCTCTCTAGTCAACCATGATTGATTACAGGTAAATCTTAGAGAAATGCTTGGAATGAGATGTAAGGTTACAGTTTGAAACCAGCATTGAAATCCCTCAGCAGTCATCATTTGTTATTGTCCGATACAGGATATATGCCTCTGGGGATGGGTGTTAATGCTCGTATTTCTGATCAAGCCAGAAGATAGCATTAAACATCATACAGGCAAGACTTCCTTTTCCATGAACAAAAACACAGCAGGTGTTTACACCTGCAACTCTCATACTGTCTGAGAGTTGTGCACCTTTGAGTCTGATCAGAAGCTGAATGTAAGTTGTACAGGGACTTCACTTTTCACTCTGGCAGCAGTATGAGATGATTGAAATTAACATCAGAGGGATTTACTCACCATTGATAAAGTTTGATGAAATACCATCATGACAGAGATTTTTTAAATGACCATTCCAATGGAGGCTGGATTGATTGTCTCTATTTTAAATGTATAAATTATAGTGTATTGTTATCACCCTTTAATGCAGATTAACAGAGGAATAAAGCATCATAAGGATAGTATCAGTGTTAGCTGGTAGGTCATCCCCTCCTAGATAGCTTTCCATCTGTCATTGACCATATAGACTGTTTTACCTGCATACACCAAAGTCAACTTATATGCAATTGGTCATTGCAGCTCTGATTATAAACGCACTTGAAACAGAAATCAGAATCTTTCACGTGTTTAAATTTTAGATTTCTGTCCAGAGTATGAACAACAATGATCAGTTTGAAACAAATGGTCTGTTCGTCCAGCTGAACACCTTGCAAGTTGTCGCTCTGGCTTACTCCCCCCTTCATGACTCAGTGAAATGCTAACTCAGCTAATCCCCCCTGTCCTTGCATGAAGGTAATTGTCTAACTCTTTCAGACTCTCTCTCACACACAGGACACACTGAACTAGTTCTTTCTTTTCAGCAACTTTTAAGCCTGTAGATGATGCGTCAGTGCCTCAGTGAGTTCAGCATTTGTGACTTGGACCGGTGAATGGCTTGGCTTTTTCCATCAGTGTCTATAAGGTTTCTTTGAAATGTAACCTCTTTAGCGTCTCTATTACCATCTTTAGTGCATACACGCACATAGAGCTTATGGCCTCATTCCCACTTGAGGTTGGCCCCGAAGGGGCTGTGCAAGCTGGTATAGAAGGGTGAGACGTCTGCATAGTTCTGTTCAGTGACTTGGCAGCAGAATGACCTAAAACCGTCAGTCTCTTACAGCCAGGGCCAGACACTTAGGGCTTTGAGGGTTACCGGCTCTCTTGGACTAAAGGTTACGCATAGCTTTTAAAGGGCATGTCATGATAGGTTTCCTTGGAATGCCAGTGTCAAAGGTCAAAGGGGTCTTTCACTAGAAAAGAAATTTCTAAAAAAATAAGTTTCTTCCAATAAACAAACAACCCAGAATGCAACAAAAAAGGCAGTCAATTAAATTCTCATTACCATGTGTGTGTTATTATTATGTCTGACTCAGTGTCTAGCCATCTGTCTTACGCTGTGGTGTCCACAGACGTAAGCAGAGAAAATAAAGAATTGGGACAAAGCGTCCGCCTCAAAAACAGTCTTAAAAACAGTTACCAGTAAACAGGAAATCTTAGTATACACAATGACTCTCCACCAGCCAAGCCCTCACTGCCCACTAGTCACCATTTTGGTCTAACCACATCCACTTCTCTGGTGCTCAAACAGGAGCCTCGGTGCGACCAGAACGTGGGCCTAGTCCCTCAAACTGAATCATCATTCCAACTTTTTTTCCAACCTTGTCCCAGTTTACTCAAGAGTATTCACACTCTTTTTGAACTGCATTACATTTGTCTCTTAAGATTACATAGTGCTACTTACATCATCAGATGGACAAACCATGGGCATTTCTGTAAACCTGCTGTTCCTTTTTCCCTTTTGGACAGGGTTGGTTTCTATGTTTTGCTTTCTGTCAGCCTTAGATCCTGTTTCTAACAATCATTACCATCAGCTGACAGACAACACCAGACAATATCCCATCTTTGGTTAGCATTTGTGTGATAACGATGGAAAGGATTAAGAGGGTTAGACTGCTTTCGTGTAGACACAAACCCTGGCTAATCTTTCACTCAGTCGTAGATCCTCAGCAGTTCTTCCCAGATCCCAGTTTATATATTTGCACTCCAACTGCTCAGGTAGTTAAAGGCATGCCAGGCTTCTTTGGGATTTGTATGTTTGGCAGCTTTAGTTCTTTTTCTTGTGAGACTTTGTGTCTTGGGTATTCATGACCCTAGGACAGTGTTTTCAAACTTTTTCGCCCAAGGTACACCTAAGGTTAAGCCAAAATCTCAAAGCACATCATATTCATATCAATAACAAGAAGACTTTTTGAATAATACAACAGTCAAGGTGGCCCATTAGAGGGGATAAAGGGGAGAAGTTTCTGGGGCACAGACAACTGGCAAAAGTTGGAAAAAGGTGGCAAAAATTGGTGAAATGTGATGAAAAAAAACATGGCAAAATTGGGCAAAAAGTGGCTAGGCAAAGTCAAAATGGGTAACAGTTGGCATAAGGGACCAAAAAATGGGTTAAAAGTGGCTAAATAACATGTTGAAAGTGTCAAAAAGGTGGCAAAAATGGGTTACAAGTGGCCAAATTGGATTTAATATTGTGAAAAGATGGTAAAATGGGTTAAAAAGATTTTAAAAATGGGCAAAATTGGCCAAAAAAGTGGCCAAAAAAAGGCAAAGTGAGTGAAAATAGGAAAGAAGGTGGCAAAATAGATTACAAGTGGCAGAAAAATGGCAAAAAAGGGTTAAAGTTGCTAAAAGGTGGTAAAGGGGGGTTAAATGTGATGGAACAAAATGGCAAAAAATGTCCAATAATAGCAAAAGTAGGCAAAACCTGGTTTAAAAACAAATAAATAAATAAAAAGGTAGCAAATACTGTGAACAAAAATGTAGCTAAAAGTTCCAAATAAGTTGCAAAAATGGGTAAAAAGTATTTTACAAAAAGTTGCAAAATTCCAAAAAAAGCAGCAAAACAGGTTTAAGTTGTCAAAATAGGTGAGATGGACCCAACTGCAGTCAAGATGGCTGACATGGGCATCGCAATACATCCAGTCCATGCCGGAAATCCCAAGCGGAGGTTTCTTCTTCATATTGGACTCAGCTGCCAGTGTTTGTCAGTCGTTTTCGCGCCCAAGCCTAACCCTTGGTGCTGGATCTCAGATATATCACCTTCCCCACTGCCTTACCCTGAACCTAACCACTCGGGTTTTAATGCCTAAGCCTAACTTTAGACGTACGGACTTCCAGTTGAGACTTCTGGTATGGATTGGATGTATGTGGGCCATCTTGTCTGCAGAAAGGTACTCTTGAAATAAGTGGCAACACGGGTAGAAAAATTGGTTAAATTGGTTAAAAGTAGCGTGAATTAATAATTTCAACACTAATTTCAACTTAATAATAGCTTGCCAAATGAGGTAACTGTTAGCCAGGATGCTAGCACCAATGCCATTGATCTAACACACGTACACCGATATCATCAATAAATCACAGCTGGGGAGGGCCCTCCCTCTGGGTTTTTTCAGGGGCCCAGTCAGATCCCCAAGGCACACCTAGACTTGCTTTAAGGCACACTAGTGTGCCTTGCCACACCATTTGAGAACATTTTAATGCATGGACAAATCTGATGAACTTTCCTTGAATCTGATTCCTCTGCTCATTTTTTCCTTGTTGATAAGGCCCATTTTAGTGGAAGTTGTTTATGATTTTGATAAATCCCCAGGACTTATTTTGACTAAAGTGATGTAAATTTTAATGTTATGTCATGTGTTTGTACACGAGTCTGGACCAGAACCAGTAAAATGAAACAGACACCACCGGATGTAGTTTCTGGGATGATGCCGAAGTTGCGTTGACATTGCATACCATCAGGCTCAGCTTTCTTGTCGGTACAGTAAGTACAGTGATCGCAAATAAAATGGGGCCATGTTACTCAACTGGGCAACCTGACCCTTGGGGGGCTTGCATACCAGAGCTCCTATAGGTCTGTACACAGAGGTACTGGGGTTGTCCAGTAGAGTTCTCAGAACCAAGGAGGTGGCCAAGAGGAGGGAGGGCTTGTTTGGCTCTGAGCCAGCGTTCCATGGAGACAACAACATATATCACCACAGGGGAGGCAGAGAGGGAGATAGAGTAGAGAGACAGAAGTAGAGAGGGAGAGAAAGCTTGAAAACATGCGGCATTGAGAGAAGAGAGGAGTGCTTACAGAGGTGCTCACAAGGCTGCTGGGTTGGCAGAAGGCAGTGAGCCAGGCCGAGGGGCTGCCTGTTGGAAAAGAGCTCTGCTTGGCCTGCTGACAGCAAGGGGATGGACAGAAGGAGTTTAACTCACACGAGAGTTTTGGTGGCAAACCCACTGATACAACACAAACTGGAGTGTAGCGTACGCCCTTTATCAGCCCTGTACATCTGGATGCACAGTGGGAGCAACACACCAAAACAGACATGTTAGCTGGCTGCTGTGAGAAATGCAGGCCAACAGTGTTTTTACTTTGCTTCAACGTGAGCCCTACTCTCTATTTTCCTCCCCTTGCCTATTTTCTCCTCTACCCTTTTCTTTCCTGCGTCAGCCTCTCTGAATATTGATTCAGCTCTGGGTAGACTGGACTGTAAGTGCTGGGGGCCTTTGGGCCTGGCTCCAAAGATAAGCACTTTCACTGGAAATAGATCGATGGCCTGGGCCTCAGCAATAGTTTGTGGCCACAGTAGACCTCAAACTTGCTATCACTGCATGTGCTTTAATGGAGGCACAGCAGAGAGAGGCACTTCAACACAGTGACAGGCCCAGGGACATACAGGGAACCCACTGCTCAAGGACTGGCCGACAGCCAGGAGGAAGGTTATTGAGGGTCAGATCTAATGACACAAGCTATACGTTACATTAAAGGCCATCTGCTCATATCTGGATGACGGAGCAGACATGTTCATTAGCACATGCCAAACATGGTTTCTGATTCTCCTCAGCAGACCCACTACAGAACACTGTCCTTAAACAGGTCTATTTCATGAGGGACATCAGTTCACTCTAAGTCACAGGTGTCAAACTCAAGGCCCGGGGGCAAAATCCGGCCCATGGAACAGTTGAATCCGGCCCGCAAGATGATCTCATATTTCTGTTATAACTGGCCCATCAGTATGAGGTCTGCAGATTTTTTCAAGTATGACAGTGTGAACTTATCCTTGATGATTTAAGATATCCTTGTTAAGTCAAAAAATCTGAAAAAATTAAGGAGTGAAACTATTTAGAAAATAAGGCAGAATTGTGGGAGAAGAAATTAATTTGTTTTAATTTCACATTTTCAATTTAGCATCTTTCAGTGAGGACTCAAACTTAGGATTTTGACTTTTAATTTCATACTTTGAGCATTTCAACTCATAATTTTGACTTCTCATATAATATTTTGAGCTTTAAGATTCATAGGTCTAATTTTTAAGTGATATTTTGACCTTTTCATACCAATTATTTTGTGTTTCACCTCATGTTTTCAACTCCAGACTTTGACTTCATAATCCCATAGTTTGACCTTTTAGACTCGCAATTTAAAATTTTGAATTAGATTTTGACATTTAATTTCCTGAATACAAATTTCATTTCTTATTTTGACCTTTAAAACTCATGATTTTGACTTTCTATCTAATATATTTGACATTAAAAAACATTATTTTTCAATTTCCATTTTATGTTTTGACCTTTTTTTAAACAAATACATTTACTTTCCTCAGATTGTGAGCCTTTAAACTTATGGGTTTTTTTCATATTTTATTACCAGTGAAATAAGGTTGACATTTTATGGTTAAAAAGGTGACACTGTTAGGCCCTTAGGTTAGTCCTGAATCCAGAATCTGGCCCCTGCTGTGATTGAGTTTGGGTGTGACTAAAATACTTTCAGATATCTGCTGTCAAACCTACGTAAATGAAATCCTGAAATGTGAGCTTTATCTGGAATGTTTTTGCATTGTGCAGGTTTCCATCTATCACTTATAGCATGGTAATAAGTCAAGGGTTTCCATGACTATTTGGAAAAACAGCCAACTGAAGGTACATTTGAAATAAACACAAGATACATTCGCCCTGATTAAAGGACAATTGCAAGAAAGAAACCCATAAACCCACTAGCGTCCCTTGTATATTGGCCCCCACATCTCAGTCATGTTGGGAGGCATAAAACCAGCACATCACCAGGGTTGTCACTGCTGATCAAATTAGTCCCACACTTATGTAAAGCTTGCCAGTAAGTGTCAGCTTCCCAGAGCCAACCCACTAGCTTTGCCTGCTATAACAATGCACAATGATTTCTTATCTTACTTATTGCATGGCCATCACAGCAAACAGTACTGCTATCTTCAACAAACCTTGGCTCTGTACATGCCCCAATTAGTGACAATGCTGACAATAACTACCACGGCCCCCACAAAAAAAAAAAAAAATTCCTGGTTCCAACATCACACATGAAAAATAACAGCAATGAGACCAAAACACAAAATACAACAACAAAGAGAAGAACCTGAAAAGAGCTTGGAAAGAAGACAGGGGAAGCAGCCAGTGTACATTGCCCTGATCTGAGTGAGCAGTCACCTCCAGGAGATCAGGTTGATAATCTGCCTTCATCTACTCCTGCATTTGACCCTAAAGCCCAAATCACATCAGTGCCGAATGGTGCGATGTGTCATTGCTGTCCTTAACATGCACCAACAGCAGTGCATCAACAGTTAAACTCCTCACCAGCCACTGCATGGCAAGGTGCTTGATGCCAGAGCCGAAAGCCCACACAGGGATCACCTCCCTGCCTTATTGGGTAAGTGTATAAACTAAAGGAGCACGGGTGTATTTTTCTTCTGTCTATCCTTCACCTTGGGCAAAAGATGGAATTAAATTTCTTTTCCTGTGCCCTCACGCCAACCTTGCAAAGTCGCTGAATTTGCCAGACTCCATGCCCGTCTTCAGGTAAATCCATCTTGAAAAACTCCAATCCACACCGACCAATCAGTGTCATTCAAGGAGAACAAGGCAGTGGCTATGGGTGGGGTTTGGCTGTGCTATCCAATTGTAATGGCTTCCTCAGTGGGGAGATTACCTCCAATGTAGCTTTAGAATGGCATCAGTTTTATTAGAACCCGACCATGTCTCTGTATGAAATTAAGAACAAAGACAACTCAAAGCTTTTCATGATGTGAAAGATGTTTCATTCTGCTGCTGCTCCTCCTGCTTTAGCATGAATATGTGAGAGTTATAGGGGAAGGGGTTACTTGTGTGAGTGGTTAGTGGTTGTATACAAGGGCTGCTAGCAGAGTGATTAGCTCACACTTAGCCACAGTGGCAGCTTTGTCAGAAGTGGATAACTTGTCCTTATTAAAACACTGGCAGAGAGCAACACTGAAAGCTTTTCATGGCAGAAAAGATGTTTTCGCTCTTCTTGGTCTGCTTCAGTATTTGTTTTTTGATTGGTGCAGCTGGGATTTGCTGGTGTATCCAATAGCTGCTGCCACGGTAGCTTTTAGCTCAGATGTAGCCGTAGGGAAATGGTAGTTTAATCAGAACTGGGCCATGTTTTTTTAAACAAGAGCACAGAGCCATATCAAAAGCTTGTCTTGGACTGGCCTCAGTTTTATTCACCAAGAGGCTCCGCCATTAACTATCTACAGCAGCAGTAGCCTGTCAGTTTATGAGTTGCACATGTGCATGTCTTTTGTCTTGTCACTGACATGACGGGCACATGACTGTCACATTCATGACGGCCCGTCATGAACGTGACAGACAGAACGTTCCTTCAGTTACCTATCGAGAATTTTTTAAAAAGTCCTGCCCTTCCCAAACAACCTTTATGGGAGCTTTCCTAGATGAATGTATGAATGCATATGAAACAGTCTATCTGGCATGTCAGGTAACCCTCAAACCACCTCAAACAGAGCTGCTCCTATGGTAGCCGAGTTGGAAAAAACAGCAGTTCTCTCGGGGGAACACTCCGCCAGCTGCAGCAGGCGGTGTCGGGAATAGAGCAGTGCCCTGGCGCTTCCACGGGCGTCTGGCTGCAGCCGGTGTGGGTTTGCTCATGGAGAATAATGGGGGCAGTCGTTTTGATGGACGGTGCTGGTGTGTTTTTGGCTTAACATCCAAATCAACTGAATAGATTTAACTGTTTCACTGACTCATTCCTATCTTTTGCAGACTCTGTCCTTGCAACCCAATCTCTCAGTAGTAAGACAGCTGATCTTACTATAAAACCCTGTACATCCCACTTTTACCGGACGAACCCTAACCTTGCCACATTGGTTATTCTTTCAAACAAGCAAGGCAAAAAAAAAAAAAAAAACTTTCAGTCAAAGTTAAGAAAACAGGTTGATCTGAGGCAATCTTAAGCCTCTTAGAAAGAAACTTCAACACATGACACCCTGTATATTGCAAATTTAGGATAATCACTTAATTTGATAAAAACACATGAGATGCATACAGTTTTATCCTACTAAATAGTTGAAGTCAGTACCCACAGTAGTTGGCAGTAGGATTACTTGTCAGTTAAGTTAATGATTATTATTCTTAAACTCAGTCTAGGCCCAAAATCTCTTTTAAATGCTTCATCTAAACACAACAGCCTTCTACCACAAGCCACGTGGCTACTGCCATGCTGCCATAACTCTCTATTACCTCGATGTAAACTAGGACAGTAAAAAGATGGCACTTATAGCTTGTTTGGCAGTATTTTGATTCAGAAAATACTGAATTTCTTGTGGTCTTGTGTTCAATAATAACTAGAAAAGCACTCGGAGAGCGCATACCTCCGCCATTAGCCCTATATCCCAATAGTACAGTATCCTTTTAAAAAACAAAAAAATCATCAAAATCTGTCCATAACTTTTTGGAGTTATGTTGCTAACAAACTAACTCACAAACAAACAAACCCTGCTGATCACATAACCTCCTTGGTGGAGATAATAATAAACTAATAGCATCAGAACCTAGATGTCAAAGATACTAAGTAAACCATGATATCATACACATCATTAGTGTGCAGGCATTGGAGAGCCCAGGAACCCAGGCATCACAGGAACCCAGCTACACAGTCTGAGACCATGAGGACCAAAATGTAAAAGTGAGCAGTTAAAAAAGATACAAAACGAGAGAAATAGGAACATTAAAAGGAGGGTAAAAGCAATCAGACTTGATATGAGAAGTAGAGCAAGAACCAGAAAAAATGGTAAATTTGCAATGAAGGGGGAAATATCCATTTAAGATAAAGCTGTATACAAATAAGGCATTAAGACTGATAAATTTAAGAGCAAAAGCAGAAAGAGAGCACACAATAAAACGGACAAACCATCATGGATCAAACCATTAAAACCAATTAAGAAGATGACCTCACAAAAATGTTAAATACTGCTCAGTTTTGACTGGTTTTGAAGTGCTTTCTTCACTTCTTAAAGCAAATTTGCTTTAAATATATAAATCAGTTGGCTTATAACATCCCTTATTTATGGCAAGTTTGTTTGTTTTTGTCCTGGGCTGTGTACATGTTTATAGTTGCTGTAGAAGTATAAGAGAACCTGGCTAGACAAATTTAAAGGAATGCAAAGGAGACATATCCATAGGTACAAATCTCAGCTTTTGATCGGTAAATTGAGAGGACTCACTGGTAAAAGGTGTTCCCTTTAGCATTGTTTTTACAGTTTAAAATTATGCACCGCAACATTTTTGATCAGTTTCAATATTGAGAAACAGAAATCTAGCAGTTATAACAAATCTTTTAAAATGGCAAATTCAAAGCCACTTTTTGATGATCTAAGTTCACAAGTTATTTAAATGCTCTTATTCTTTCTCAGCTTTTCTTTGGATTATTTAACAGCTAACATCATTCATGAATAAATTTCACATTTATGGCTAGCAAGGCCTCTGTTTTGTTTACATTAGTCTCCTGCTTTCTTTTAAAACTTCTCTATCTCTTGTTATCATTCTTCTTGCAAAAGCTACGACTGACAGCCGGTAAACAATTCTGCTGGTTCATGCACCAAAGGAAGTCAAGTGCATGGCATTTACAGAAATGTGAAGTACTTGTGCGTTTTAAGATGTCTGTCTGCAGCCAGAAGCCTCTCTAAAAATGCATCGTAATAAAGACTTCCGGTCTGATAGTCTGATAATTTACCTTCAGGTGATATTGAGGTATGCTTGTCCTTGCATTAAAGCTGCAGCTAATGATGATCAGCAGGTTAAGATAAATCACACTGGAAAGGGCGGAACGTCAGCCAAAGCAGGAGGACGATAAATCATTGCAGTCCGACCTTGTTCTTGTTTAAGGGGAGCACAGTGCTGACAGGATACATAGTGTAAAGGTCTGTGGAGACTATCATGTCCATTATACAGGTCTGGTTTCACAACTGAATCAATATAAAGAATAAGGTCACAGAGACAATGTGTTCCTAGCTAAAGATACATTCCATATGTAGGTGACAGTGTATCAGGTTTCTGTGAATATAATAAGTCCTGTTTCACTTTGGCCCTGTGTTTTACATGCTCATGCTGTGTAACTGATGTTGCATGATTTAATTCTGCAGCACTGGACGGTGTTTATGGAGGTGTCCGAGGTGTTCATCCTGGTTCCTGCGCTGCTGGGACTCAAAGGCAACCTGGAGATGACGCTGGCATCCAGACTTTCAACAGCGGTAAGAAATTACATCTGTGTGAGTGTGGGTCTGTGTGTTGGGGAAAATTTACTCTTGATGAAGTTACCTGAATTACAGGGTACCAGACACTGCAGCCAGACAACCCGCAAAACACTTTCTTATTCAGAATGCAGCAATGTTGAGATCAGATTTAGTCTGGAGGATTGTTGTTATTATCATGGTTGTGTAAGGTGTCTCCTCCTTAAAAGTTAACACATCTATCTCATTGCCTTGAAGCCTTGTCAGACCATTTAAGCGGATTGTTCTCAGAGTCAGAGGTCATATTGCCAAATGTGACCTGGTTTCAGACCAACTGATAGTAAAATTCCTGGCCCTCCTCTTGTTTTATCATTGTCACTGACCCTGCTAGTGTGCTCCCCTGAGCTGACCTTTTGAAGTTTTAATCTCTTAATTTCATCTGAACCGGAAATATGTCTCAAACATCCTCTGAGTTGCAAAAGTTCACTTTAACAAAAATAGCCTGTGCTGCAAATAGTCAGCATGTTTGGCTTTGCTGGTTTGGTCTAACCAAATGGTTTATGGCT
This sequence comes from Cheilinus undulatus, assembly GCF_018320785.1. Lineage (NCBI taxonomy): Eukaryota > Metazoa > Chordata > Actinopteri > Labriformes > Labridae > Cheilinus > Cheilinus undulatus. Next base: position 5,521,299 of record NC_054867.1, on the reverse strand, counting down.
GAAAGTCAGTGCAGAGTTATTGCTAATCATGCGGGCTGTCCAAATATGCCTTTTAGCCTGTTAGATGGTGCTGTGATCAGCTTTTCTGCATGTTTCCACAGTAGTCATTGTAAAGGTGTAGGTTGTTTTCCATAGTTAAGAGCTCTTTACTATTGTACCACTCTCTGAGCTAACATTGTCTGTGGCATTATTTGAGGGTCAACGACCCAGGCACTTGGCTAACCGGAGGTTAGCAGCACACCTTCAAGGCATAAGAGAATTAGCACAGCGTTGCTCTTAAGCACCCCGATCCTCACATTCTTTCCACTGGACGGTAGGAAATGTGACGAAGCTGATTGGCATTGCTAACAGTGTCCCACATTCGGCTCATGTTATAACAGCCATAATCTATGCCAACAAGACATTTGGAATTCAGTGTGAAATATGTGAGACCACAAACTGCTCATGGCTTCAAATCTTTAAGATTCCCACGGTTTCATCTAAGCCGTCCAGCAGTAGCTGCTTATTGCATCCAGTATGTTTTATTTAACATGATAAACGGCTGTTTACTTTTCAAAACCATTACATCAATATCAATGATGTCAATCTCAAATACTAGAATGTTTGCAAGACTGTTTATAATTCAACCTTACATAATTTGGTCTGCCAGTGTGACGGTGCTTACAGTTACACCAGACTCAAATGCAGTTCTAGTTAAGGATATCTGTCTTGCCTTTCCAAGGAAGCCTGTATTAGGGTGTTCATTTAAAGGGAAATCATTTTTAAAGTCAGTGGCATTTATTTGATGAAACTCACATTTCTTATAAGTAGACCAGGATGTAGGACAGCGTGTGCCAGCTTTGATGCTAACTCATAATGATAACTGCCTTTAAAAGGCTAGCAGATTTAATGCATTGCTGCAATTTTAATGTACAAAACAATCTATTTTACTTATCTTTGGTGAATAAATGGGCTATTTGATTAAAAATGTAAATTAGAATCAGTCACTTTTAGACTTTAGAGTTCCTAGATTTGTTTCTTAGCCTCTCTACATATGAACTTTACTAATGCTAATAACCTTCACTACAGTCACCACATGAGTGAGGTAATGAATAACATTCATTTGTGTAAAAAAATTAATAATCACACATTTTGAAATAGTTTTCCATCCCTAGCACTGGTCTTTCTCAGGATAAAAACTCTAACTTTTTGGTTAACTGAGATTTAAAGAAATTAAAACATTTTTACAGGAAAAACCAGCTCTGTTATCTCAAGATAATGACATGAAATATCAAGATCTTGGGAAATCACAGAGTAAAATTAAATGCATGTTCTCTCAGGGCTTCCATCCCTTTCTAAATAAAAGCCAAATACTGTGAATGTGAATGAAAACTTTAAGAAAGGGTTTATTGGAAGGTTAAGGTTTAATAAAATACCACTGTTGGATATTATTTAATGATTTTGTTGTGTGTTTTGTTTAACCTTAGATGTGAATCAGTGTCAGATCAGGAAGGAAGTTGATTTGACAATGTCTCACCAATGCTTGATCACTGATTTAACACATTGTCAATGTTTGCTGGTACCTGGTTGAGATATTACACTGGACTCAGGCTATCAATCTCCCTTTAAGGCACAAATTATGATAGTCCAGTTTTCACAGAACAACAGAACTAACTGATGTTTGAGGGAATCAGATTTTGTTTAAGCTGATAGAGTCTGTCATGAGTGTTCATAGATTTTTGCATCAGTCCCATTTGCCTCCATTGATTTTAGTTAATATAATTTTTTTTTTTTCACATTGATCATAATCATACAAAGTAGGCCACAGTCTGGTGCTTGTCCCGAGACATTACTGTTAGCTCTCTGCTGGCTGGCCTCAGCAGGACCACGTTTCTTTCCACGCCGCCGCTAATTATGAGCAGATTAGGACCACTGTAAGTTTCCTAATGCGCTTATTACTGAAAAAAATAATGTAATCCCTCGAACTGGCTGGCAGTCTGAGTTCTCAATTCACATGACCGTGTTTCCTTTTAGATTTTTTCCCCTTTTTAACCTCTTTGTTTTTGAATCTTTTACTGAAACTGGTCCTTTTTCTCACTTGTTTGTATAACTAAAGAAAATGCACCATTTTTACAGAGTTTGTTTTACCCCCTTTCATCGCTCTGGGCCTAATTGAGTGCATGTTCTTGGATAATGATATTTCAAGGATTACTTAAATTTGGCAGTACCTGTATTGTGACTGTGTCCAAATAGCCAAATAATACCACATTGACCAGACTTTAATGAGAGCTTACAACCACTACAAAAGCCTTTTTATCCGTATTTGTTGAGTGACACTTCAAAGTCATGATAATCACATTGATTACAAGCTGAAATTGAGTGGTATTATCATTAAGCTAAAATACATAGTGATGATTTGGAAGCATGGGGTTGAAAAGCCTATAATGCCTCTTATGTCATCCATGAATCACTTTCACAACATGCACAGGGATGCATCTCTCTGATCCAAATGCCAATAATCCACTCGCCCACTTACAAGTACACACCCAAAGCCTGGGACTTGGCATTCACATTTCACATCATCATGTAACACGAGGCAGTGCTGTTGTGTACCATGATGTCCACATTGCACTGATTCACTTTGCATATTGTTTTTCGTAGAGGATATTTTGCTGAAACAAGTTTTGTCTAAGGGAAACTCGATATGCTCCTTTGGGTTCATTGTGAGTCTGCAATGCCCCTAATGCTCCCCACTGGTGTTTGAGTTATTCTTATCTTTCATCCCTCAGATCTTTTTTTTATCAGTCTTTGTGGCAATCTGCCCTCCTGCACTGTAGTCATGGCAGGAGACATCAACGTGCACGTGTGCTTGCATGTTGCTGTTCAGAGGGAGTATTTGCATGGTTGTAATGCTTAGTAACTGGCAGATACACAAGGTATAATGACATTCCCTCCTAAACACGTGATCATCTTGTCATCAGGGCTTGTGAGTTTCCCCTGTCATGCTGCCAGATCGTGCTTCTGTTAGAAATCTGAGAGGGAGAGAAGACCCACGCAAACACATGCATGGAAAAAAAACTAATATGCACACTCAGATATCAAGATAATCTCATTTTGTTTTGCATAGTATTGTATAACCAGAATCAAATGTTTCTATTTTTACACACAGCCCTACTGTGATTTTCTTTAGTTTTTTAATCCACTTTAGGAGCTTTTTCAATCTCTTAAACAAGCAAATATAGGTTTATCTTTAAGTCATGTCAGTCTCAATCTCCAGTGTCACCATTCTAGCTGCAACAATGCTTATTACTTTATCAAAATGTATTATTTGAATTTATTTAGCCAGAAAAATCTCATTGAGATTAAAAATCTCATTTTCATGTGTCCTGGCCAAGACGGGCAGCAGCACATTTAATGAAGACAGACTCAAAAATACAGAGCAATTACAATCACAGAGACACCAGAGCAGAAAGTCCTCAGTCAAAACAACAACCTGATGCATCCTCCTCCAATGCCTACAATCTACCTGTAAAAAGATTTAAAGAGGCCGGCTCCTCAAGACATAATGTCTTTTGTTGCAGATTCCAGGCTGCAGGAGGAGCGTTGCTATAGCTCTTTTTACCCTTTCCAAGACTGACTTTGGAAACGGAGAGAAGAAGTCAATTTTGTGACTGAGTCATTGTAACTTCCAGCACTTCTCAAATGAATAAAATCACACAGCTATGATGGAAGCAGGGTTGCACGGCGGCGTAGGGGTGTTGCCTCATAACAACAAGGTCCCTGGTTTGCGTCCTGGCCAGGGACTTTCTGTGCAGAGTTTGCATGTTCTCCCGGGCAAGCGTGGGTCCTCTCCAGGTACTCCAGCTCCTTCCCACCACCCAAAACATGCTCATTAGGTTAATTGGTGACTCTAAAATTGGCTGTAGATGTGAATGTGAGCATGCTTGGTTGTCTGTCTCTACATGTCAGCCCTGCAATTGACTGGCGACCAGTCCAGGGTGTACCCCGCCTCTCACCCAATGACAGCTGGGATAGGCTCCAGCCTCCCTGCAACCCCAAAAGGGAAAAGCCGTATAGAAAATGGATGGATGATGGAAGTAAATCCTTATAAATAAGGATATGCCTATGATTTAACCTACTTGTGGTCAATAAAGACCAACCAAATCAATCATACAGAATACAATGATGAGTTAAGGACTTCAGTTTGCTGATGAACCTCAGTGCCCCGTGGTACACAGTATCCAAAGACTTAAGGTACTGAGAAGATGCATGCATGTACAGAGCATCGACATGATCAGTCAAAGGCTTAAACATGGCAGAAATAAGTCTTTTCGTTGTATCAAAAGAAAAACAAGACTTATCCCTGAATTAAAAACCCAACTGCAGCTTAAACTTTTTTACAAGTTGCTCAATATGAAGCTTAAAAGACAGTACCTCATCAATCTAGTATCAGAGATATTTATAAGACGATTCAGACTCAATCACATCACCCTGAGACGTAGTGGCCGAAGGCAGTATCTTTTTCAAATGTGTAATTTTGTTATAAAAATACCTAAAACTTAAAAACAATTCACTTTAAAGACTTTTTTGTTGAGTATAAATTAAGCTTACAAATAAACAGCCACAACATGATGGCAAATTGGAAATTCAAATCATGTGTTAGTAATTCATTTTTAGTTTCAAGTTCCCCACTGTTTTTAATATCAAGTTGCTTGCTTGCGGCTGGTTACTTAATGTCTTTGCCAAGTAATTTGTCAGTTTTGTCTTTCTGGTTATGTCTCCTGACACACCACATATACAGTGTCTTCCCTGCTGTGGCAGTGGCTCGTGAATATTTATGAGTGAAGACTTTACATAACAGCGTCCACCATGAGTGTGTGAATGTGGCACAAATGCAAAATGGTCCCCTGTGATGTAAAAGTGCTTTAAGTTGTAAGACAACAAGAAAAGTGCCATACAAGCTCAAGTTTATTTACTAATTATCCACAAAGACAATTCCCAAGATATTTTCATAGAAAGAAAGGCAAAAGCATTAGGTATTTACACAATGAAGAAAAGACAAGAACCACTCACATAAGAAAATTAATGAATTGATACAATTAACTGTAAGAAATGAGTTATAATTAAATTATATTTGAAAAACGTGGTGCAGTAATAACCAGTGTTTATGAAAGTCCAACGGAGAGTAAAAGAAAGCCTGACTCTCACACTAAGGCCGGCCTCCCCATCATGCTGATGTACAATGGTCCCCACTCTCCTCACTCCACACACTGGCCTATCCTCACGTTGCTCCATCTTGCTTAGCATGGATAATATTAAAATATTAAAAGTAATATTAAAAATGCTGTTTGTAAGAATGAATCTCTCAGAATCACTACAATGGAGAAGAACACAGACTAAACGACTTACTTAAAATTTTGGCTTATTTTGGGTGGTTTTGGCCAAATATGGCCCTCAAACACTCTGTCATTGTTTAAAGGGAATGTTAATGGTTGTATTGATAATGCTTCAAAGCCACATTGCCTACCAGTGCTTGTGTGTCTGCATGAGTAATCAGGTCTATGCTGATGCCCACCTATTACATCCAACCAGATTTAAGGAATCAGGGATGCTTGATTATGTTTAAAAGTCATGATTACGAAACACTACTCATTGTTTTTACAACATCTGAATCACATACATTTATTGAACTTAGACACTCTTAACTATCTTAAAACAAGCAATAAAGGAAAATAAATGGGTGAACAGTAGGGGTGTGACGAGACTCTTATCTCACAAGACGAGACGAGACAAGATTTGGGCCCATGAGACGAGATGAGATTTTACACTTTTTTTTTAATTTTGGAAAAAAATAGATGGGTGGATAATATGTCCTTTATACAATTGAAAGTCATAATTGCAAAGCATTCAGGTATATTCAGAAATGTTTAAACTAACTTCTCTTGTATTGAATAGGCTATCAATGCTTACAGTTTATCTTGTCCAATTCTGACTCAAACTGTACATTTTAATGCTCTTCAAATCAAACCTTTCATTTTGATAGTCTACCAGATTTTTATTTTACTACACTATACACTCATTGCCACAATTACAATAATTATAATAAAAGCATTTAGATTATTTTGAAAGTACTTTAAACACTGTTTATAACAGACCGAGATATAAGGAGCTGCATCAGGAAAATCAAACTATTTCTCATCCTCTTTAAGGACATCCATATTTAAAACACTCAAAAGAAACATTCCTGTCAATAACACATTTTGCTGTAATGTAGAGAAATAGTTTATTTGATCGTTTATTTGATCGAGCTTTGACATTGCTGGACATGACACGCAGATGAGCGTGTGTGTTAATGTGTGTTCGTTGGTGAGAGTGTGTGTCTCTGCTGTGCCTGTCAGACAACAAGCAGGGCGCGTTTAAACTGGGCTAAAACTGCATTTTTTGGAGCTAACAATGGACTCTATGGTGCAGAAAGAGAGTTAGTTTCGCTAAGTTTACCGCTTAAGTATACAACCGCCTGTTGCGCTGCTTATGTTAATCTTCTGATTGATGATAAGTGCAGCCAACAGCTGATGGATGTGTGGCTGACAGACGGTGAGACGAGAAGGAGACATGACGAAGAAGCGCGGAAACAAAGTTACAAACTCACAGATACCGGCACTAAGATCGAGTCTGCGCGCGTACATGAACTAATGTAACACTATATTCTCCTTACGGAGACTGCACAGCAGGAACATTTTATCATTTTGGACTGTTACGATGAACTTTGGCGGATCATGTGTGGCCCCAAGAAGTGCAAGCAGAGGAGAGGTTGGGGGACGGTCACGGATCAGCTCCGTTTCTTCTTTAGCTCTACCACCCACATTTTTAAAGTGTCCAGGGCATCTTTGTGATCTTTTATGACTTCCAGTTAGGTATTGTTTTCTGAAAGGAGAGGTGCTGCTCCAAGTATCTGCGCAATATTGATCTTGCGAGACAGATTTTTTCCTCGACGAGAAATCTCGTGACGTTTTGATCTCGTCACACCCAGCGTCGCCAGCTATCTTTGGCGATATATTTACAGATACACCTTCTGATCTGTTGAGCCCTCGTGCTGTTGAGCAGAAGAGGGATTTTGAATGCTTTAAGAGTCTTTTGGCCAGCCCAGATTCTGCTCCTCACATCTTCATGAATCTTATCATGGTAATGATTTGCCAAGTGGCTCCTTATGTTACCCATATCCCCCACCAAGTATGTCACCACAGTTTGACAGTGTCTACATTTTGTTTTGGTTTGTCTGCCACCTTTTCTTCTTTCTCATTTCTTGTCACTGGGAAACCAAAACAAAGGTGCAAAGGATGATAGGTTTGCAGGGACTGATGGTGACTGTAGTTATTACTTCCCTTTGTTCCACTCCACTAAAGAAACTGCACTTTTTACCCTGAAAATTTATCGTCTGAAACCATCTCTTCTGTCATCACAGTACCATGAAATAACAGTGCCATTACATCTCTGCTGTACAGTAACGTTGAATCATGATTATCTTGTTTTTTTTTATTGTGGTAAGCCAAAATGGTGATTGAAATTGACACTTGATTAATTACCCAGCCCTACAAGGACGTAGTATACTGTGTTTTAGGGGTCAGCCGTGCTTGGGCATGGTATAGATTGCATCAAGCAAGTTTGCTCTGAGAGTATTTTGAAAGCAAAGAGATAAAGCTAAGGGAAATTTTGGGGGATAAAAACAGACTCAGCCATCAATCAGTCAATTTGCTCAACTTCATTCAATATTTTATGAAGATCTAAAGATCTTAAAAGTCACCGGTCACTTCCTGATGCTTAAAACAACCCATGTGATTTATTTGCACACAAAAAATTAGGGATAGACCGATTATCAGCCGGGCCGATATTCACTATTTCGACGCATATCGGCATCGGCCTTTCTTTTCTTTTTTTTTTTTTATTTATTTTTTTAATCTGACGGCCGATAAGAGATCAATTTAAAACTGGGTTATTTTGGCTCTGATGCAGTCGCGCCTCTCTGTCTGGAGTTACTACTCTCTCTCCAGCACAGTCTGAGCTACAGCATTGTCCCACCCACAGCACCATCTGATTGGTTACACGCAGAGCCACGGCACTGGTAACAGCCAATCAGCAGTGAAAGCTGTGCGCATGCACATGGCAGAGATTAGAGGAGGATAAAAAGTTTTGCTGAGAGGAGATGCTCCGGAGAGCAGTTATATGTTTCGAGGGTAAGTTAAGGCAGCAGACACTCCTGAAATTGTAATTAACATCCCGGTCCTCTACAGCTCACAACTACTAGTAACGTTACTGTGAGCCCAATAACGTTATATAAACATAGGCGGCAGCTCTGCCCGCTCGCAGTCCCTCCAGATGTGTCTGTTCAGCACTGGGAACAAGGTTGCTGGTAATATCGATATGGAAATAGTCTGTGGTAGTAGAAGTATGTGTGTGTGGGAGAGAGAGAGTAAAAACCTAATGAACTCAATTCAGTCCAGTTTTATTGCAGGAAAGCACATTCAGGTGAAGGCTGATTAGCTTTTGGCATGATGTTAGCCCACCGGCTAGCCCACCGGTCCGCTTTCTCCTCCTCTGGCTCCAGACACTCAGCAGACTGTTGCAATGGGGAGAATGTCTGTTATGGTAGAGAATAGTGTGTGAGAAACTCTACAACTCACAAATGCTAACGTTACTGTGAGGTCACTGCCCCGTTAGCTGCAGCTGTCTTTCCTTCTTCGATTTAACAGCAGCTGGCATCCATCACTTTGATGCATTACCGCCCCCTGTCTGTTCCTATGATAAACACTGATTATTAAAGTGAAGATGCTGTAGGCTATTTAGCGTTTTTAATGGTTTGATCACTTGAAACAAGGTTGCTGATAATATTGATAGGGAAATAATTAGTGATAATAGTAAGACGTGTGTTTGTGTGAGAGGGCAATAATGGCTGTTTAACTACCAAGCTATTTTACTTTACATTTTTCTGTGTTGATTGAGAGATCCCAAGCAGCAGAAAATGACATTGTTAGATGAAGTGTGTCCTGAAGCTGTCTTTGATGGTTTCTTGTAGAGAGGAGCACGATATTGCTGTTCAAGATTTAAGACAGAATGTAACTTTATCATAAAGCCTACGTGAACTGCATGGTGTTCAGGATTGAATAGTCTCTTCTATTGCTATTGTACTTTTTTCAGCTAAAGTAACATTAATTGATAGTAATTGTAGCAGCCTAGTTTTGATCAAGTTAGATATTGGAGTTTGTATTCAAAATTTTAACACCAGTATTTTCATTTTTACTGCAAATGAATGTCGGCTCCAAATATTGGTTATCGGCCTCCTTGACAACTAATAATCGGTATCGATATCAGCCCTGAAAAAAACATATCGGTCTATCTCTACAAAAAATCATTTGAGGAGAATGAGGGTAACTACGGCTGGGGTTTGGTTGTACTCTGAGCCAACAGCAACTTCTGTGTTGATTGAGGTTAGCTCGGTGGAGTAAGGGGAAAATTTTATCACAACTGGACCACGTTTCTTCATACAATAAAGACTGAGAAACTGCAATGAAAGCTTTTCATGGCAGAAAAGTGGTTTCCGCCCTTCTGCTGACCTGCAGAAGGGGGGTGGGTGGTGTAGTGTGGGTCCGTATTTACAATGGGAGCTTGTTGAGTGGCTAACTCGGGTTTAGCATTGCTATAGTGGCAGTTTAATCAAATTGGACTACATGTCTTTACTAATACAAGAGCCAAAAACCACACTATGAGCTTTTCTTGTTGGAGAAGATGTTTCCGCTCTTCTCCCTGCAGGCCGCAGTGTTTGATCCACATCATAATCCACAGTTCCTGAAGCACAGTAGTATTTACTGGTAGGTTTGTTGCAAAGCTGCACATGGGTGCTACTATATCACATGTTTGGTCACTCTGATTGGCCTGTGATGAATGTGATGGACAGAATGTTCATCCAGTGACCTTCTAAGATTTTTTTGAAAAGTCCTGACCTTCCCAATCCCTTTTTATTGGGGCTTTCCCAGATGAATGGGAAATATCCATGCAATATATGATACCGTCGATCTGGCGTGCCAAGTTATGGCTTGACCATTAGCTTGGTCGTTGCAGTTCTGATGTAGTACTTTTTTACAAATCAATCATTTATCTGACAGTTGTCCTCACAAATATGAGAATCTACCAGACATTAAGTACTGACCCATCTCTCTCAAAAGTAGACATACAGTTTAATTACATGCAATAGAGGTCTGTGTGTTTGCTACAAATATTTATACACACCCCACCTTCATTTCTTTTTTATAAGTTCTTAATGAAGGAAAACATGAAGCAGATATTGCCACACACAGACTCTAATGTGTTTGATGAGTCCAGATGTTTCTCTTCCCTCTGCTTATGTAAATGTTAGAGGAGAGAGAGGAAGAGGAGATCCTCTGTTTGTGTCCTCTCACTGTGGATGAGCATCAGGATCATTGCTCTGGACACACAGTAGCCCACTGTAGCTACAGCCACTCAACACTTGAGACCATCAGTGTTTGTGCATATCTGTGTGCGTGTTTGTGTGTGTCCAAGAGGGGAGATGAGATAAGTGGAGTCTGCCGCAGGGTGGGGATCAGATCAGAGGGTCTTTGTCCAGAGAACTGATGTCTGATTGTTCTGATGGGACCAAGAGGCAACAGCATGAAGACACACTGTGCACCCACTCACACAAACACACATCTACACCCAACAGACACCCACAGATGATAATATGCTGACCTTTTGTGTTCTCGTCTGTCTTTCAGGCTAATATTGGTCAGATGGACACAGCCAAGGACATGTGGAAGATGATCATGGGGAACTTGGCACTCATACAGGTAAATGAAATATCTGTAGAGGATGATGAGGTGAACCCTTCTTCATGCAGCATCACTGACAACACTGTTATCCAGCTGAGGGTACTCAGAGAAACCAGGCTGAGAGGAGAAATCAAATAATCAATGTTTTCACTGAATCAGTCCTCAGATTGGGCTAAAGTTGGTGAACAAGCTAGGCTTGGTAATCAGAACTTTCCCCTGCAATGTTAACTATCCCAAATGGGCCTTGCTCATTTTGGACTCAAATATGTGTGGGTTTGCTCTGGTATTGGACCCAGATGTAAGGAAGAAGATTCAGAACCAGATATTGACCTGATGAAGAAGGACTGTTGCTGCAGGTCAAAGTTTGTTTTTAGGTCTCAGTGACTGTCACACGAAAACAAAGATCCTACAGAGAGACTTGGATATATTTTAATGTTTTGAATTGAATCGGATTAATCACTGTTAAAATAATAAACAACAAATAAAGATTTTAACAGAGAGCTCATGCATGCACAATTTCATCAATAACTGCCTTTAAATCGATCAGAATACCTTAAAAATAAAGGTACTAGCCTTGTGTTGCTGAACATTTTACTAAGGGAGGTCCCAGTCAATACTAGCTCAGACTAGACAAGCTCAGCCAGTTTATAGCCTGACGGATCGTTGCAACTCATCGTCATACGAATGGGAATTGATTTGATTATATAGGTATCAATGCGGTGTTAATTTCGTCGACTAAAACTATGACTAAAAGTATTCGACAGCCTTTTTTCCATGACAAAAACTAGACTAAAACTAGCACAAAAAGATCTGTGATGACTAGAACAGACAAAAGCTAAGTTAAGTTTTCATCAAGATGACTAAAACTAGACTGAAATGTAATGTAGTTTTTGTCAGACATTCAAATCCGTTATACATCTCCACTGTGAGTAAATCTGTCAAAAAACAACGCAGCTGTAGCTATTCTGCCTCTCAGCTGTAGAAAGCAGGGACCCCAGGTTTAACAGGTTGCAGAGTACACACTACCATTTCGTACCAGATTTAGGCAAGAAAATAAATGCTTGGACTAAAAGTAAAGACTAAAATGCGAGGACTTTTTATGGACAAAAACTAGACTAAAATGTTTTGAGTTTTCATTGACTAAAACTAGACTAAAACTAAAAAGGGTAGAAATGACTAAAATGTGACTGAACTATAATGCATTTCATTTAGGGACTAAAACTAAGACTAAAATTCAAAATAGCTGCCAAAATTAACACTGTATCAATGCCATTATGAATTCCTCTTATCGATTTAATTCTTTATTGATTCTTTTATCAATTCCTTCCTGTGAATTTTCTTTTTGGAAAATGTAGACTATATAGGTTTTTTTAATTTTAACAACAACTTTTTAACAAGTTTTATTAAGTCTCGTTCTCTCTAAAGATGCTACACAACAAGTGTTTGGGAGGAAAAAATCTTAAAATACTAGTGCATCCCAAAAAATCAGGATATCATGAAAAAGTTTAATATTTTTTGTCATTCATTTCAGAAAGTGAAACCCATATATTATATAGACTCATTACACACTTATTACACATAGAGTTAAGTATTTCAAGCCTTTATTTCTTGAAATGTTGATGATTATGGCTTACAAATAAGAAAACCCAAAGTTCACTGTAATTAGAATATTACATAAGATCAATTAAAAAAAGGATGTTTTAAACAGAAATGTCAGGCTTCTGAAAAGTATGTTCATTTCTTTGTCTTCACTACTTGGTTGGGCCTCCTTTCACAAAAATGTTTCTTTTTTCTTTGGAAATGCCTCAGTTAAAACAAACTGCTCTCTGGATCTTCAATCTTTAAACTACAATTTCTATTTTTTTTCTATTTTTGTTTGCATCACTCATTGCTTCTTGTAAGTCTCTTGCCTCCTGTGTTTTTCAAAGTACAAGGAAATAAGGCAGTAATAAGGGAATTGTTAAGATTAAATGTAAATAATGTCAATGGATTGAACCAATTGAAACCAGTTCTTAACTGGAACTGGTTCACGATTCCCATCCTTAATAGTCAAACGTATGCGCAATTATGACGGTCAGGACAACAAACACTCTTGTTGTGTAACATAATCAATGACACACCACGACCACAAAACTGGCAAGACTGGTATGTCAAAATTGTTCTTGCATTGACGTCAGAGATGCACACGTCATTTTTTGCAAGTCCAAGTCAAGTCTCAAGTCTTTGCTCATGAGTCCAAGTCAAGTCTCAAGTCTTTGCTCACAAGTCCAAGTCAAGTCTCAAGTCTCCGATGGTTGTAATGACCGTTCTATGATCTGCCTCTGACGTCCAGTCTGCTTGGACCACTGCATTTTTCTATCTAAAGAATCTAAATCCTGTACTGTGTTATCACCATCACTAGGATGAGGTATTGTCTGTGGCCGGCTCGCCGTGGTGTGCACATGTGTACTTTTACATATGAACAGGGCTTGACATTAACTTTTTTCACACCAGCCACTGTGACTAATGGCTACTAGCCACTCAGTGTTTCCACTAGCCACAGTTCTGTTGTTGGGAATGTATGTGCTATATATCATATGTACCTCTGCTATAAGATGAAACACATGCTCTCTCTTTTTCCCTCATCAACATGATCAGTTTAAGCTCTTCTCTTAATAAAGCTCTTCTCTGTGTACATATGAAACACTACAGAGACATGAGTCAGACTTCACTGATCGAGACAGACACTGAGACATTGGAGATTAAATGTTCTTATTTGTCAAATATATTTCTTTAATGGTAGTAATTTTATACTAACACAAAAGCACTAACTGTTAATGAACTGTTTATTCTGAAAATAAAAATTAAAACTCAATCAGCATTTCTAATTCTCACTCGGACAGATCTTCAACAGAGTATACTGAGTATTTCTCCCTCCATTCTCCTTAATAAACTTCTGTCATAATTTATGGTGTACATTTTTTTATATGGGTAAAATCAAGCAAAATTTCACTTTATTCAGCTGAAATCTCCTGGACTCCTTAGTTATGATTTATCTGTTACAGCCTCTTATCCGTCTGTCTGTGTTTCTGCCTCCATGAATCGTGTTTAAAGTTTTAATGTTCCTATCGTCATTTATGTCTGTTCATTATCAATAAGCATCAATGCAGAGATTCTAACATTAATTTGTTCCCCATAAACATATGATATTAAGGGAATTATTAACCAAATAATATTTTAACATTGCGCACACCCATGGCTCACACGGGCGTCACAGAGACACACACAGCTGTAGCGCGCACACACAGCGCTGACACCGATCCTCCGTGGAGAGGAACTTTAATGCAGGAGAAAAGAGTTTTGGTTTTCTGAAACTTCTACCCTCAACAGACTGAAGTCCGCAGTCTGCAATCGGCACAACCAATATGTTACAGTGCGTTTCAAAGTAGGTGTGTGCGTGAGCGTCGGGTTTGTGTGTCGTATGCAGCATGAACGAGGATGAGGAAGAGAGGTTAGCGCTGCGTAAAAGGCGCACGAACCATCAAAGAGAAGGGGAGGGAAATTAAGATTAAGATTGTGCACGAGTCCCAAATCACAAGTCCGAGTCGAGTCGCGAGTCTTTTGTGCACGAGTCCAAGTCAAGTCTCAAGTCACTGATGTGTCCTACTTAAGTGCGACTCAAGTCCAAGTCGCGGACTTGAGGCCCCATCTCTGGCTGACGTCTAGTTTGAAACAACATCAACGACATGAATCCTGACGCCGACCAATAGGAGAGCATTTTCTCCTCATGTTTGGATCAGGATAATATTCTACATCCATAGATGTTATCATGTGAGATGCTAAAAAGACACAGGGGGATTAGCCTCCTTAAAACAGAGCACTGTTGATCTTATCAGCAAAAGCTATGACTAAAAATGTTGGTCAGCTACCTTTTTTCATGAGGGAGTAAAGACTAAGAATAATTAGAAACATAACTCTGCTGATAAAAACCGGCCAAAAAGGGACTTCAGTTTTGTCAAGGAGAAGAAAGCAAGACTAAAATGTTATAACTGGACTATTGAAATCCATGTTATATCTCCACTGTGCATGTAATCGACGAACACATGGAGATGAGGATTTAAGGTGATGTCCTTATTATCATCAGCATATTTTAAAGTAATTTATGTCTTGATTATGCATTAACATGAGTGTTTGACAGTTATATTAGTTTTATAATATGACTTAATAAATTAGTTCAAAGACAATAAATGTGACAAAAAATAAAGACTTAAATGTCAGGACTTTTTATCAATGACAACTAAAATGTTTGGTGAGTAAAACTAGACAAAAACTTTAACTGTGAAAATGACTAAAATATGGCTAAAACTAAAAGGCATTTTCATAAAGACTAAAAATTCAACTTAATTCAAAATAGCTTCTTAAATTAAACCTGCAATGGAGTCACTGATGGTGGAGGCGGAAGGATGCAACATACATAAACAGGGAAGCCTGTCATCATTCCTTGAACTTATCTTACGGTGAGTTTGACTAAGTGAAATAGTGACATAATAAAGTTAGAACTTTGTGCCTACTTTACTGCAGATTCATGAACTAAATGTTTTACAACACGATGGAAAATGGTTTGTAACAAGCTTTTTTTTTTTATTTGGTGGATCTGTAAGAGGTTTTACATCGTCCCATGAGAGACGTGTTTTCCAGTCTGCCATTATAACAGCGGTGCACTTACAAAACACATCACACAGAACATTTCTGCATAAATCAAATGTGGGTGAAATTAAAAATGAATGCTAATGGTGAGCTTATCGAAGAAATAGGTGTGAAGTCATGAAAAAGCAGATAACTGTGGAGAAAATGCAAATGAACAAGCAAGAAAGATCTGTTTCTGTCTGGCCTTAAGCTTTATGCCTCATAGGAGGACACTGCAAAGCTACTAGTTATGATGTTTTGTTTGGCACATGAGTTGAAAATACAGCAGTAGAATAATCTTGATTTTATCTGGGATTTTTTTATCACTCGTGCAGAAAAAAAAAAAAAAGTCAAACTGGCTCCTTTAACAGAAACTGAAAGCTCAGGTTAGCTTGATCCTTACAGCCAGGACATGCAGTCTCTCTCTGACTTAACATTTAAGGAATCAAATTACTGCTACACTTGTGAGCAATCTGGTTTCATAAGTGTACTATGTTCACAGTAAACACAGCCAGCATTACTTGGCACACCTTTGACCCGTGCACAATGTACTGCAGCTTCTGAAAACTAGAATCAGGGCTCGTGATTTATGCCCTTTCATACCCCATCATTGTTTTTACTTATGGTGTGATGACATCACACTTTTGGTATGATAAAATGTCCTATCAGAACAGGTGCAAAGAAACTGGTGAGTCAAGGAGATGTCAAGCACATTCTGAAAATAACTTGTGCCCTGAGGCAAAGAGCAGGCGGGACAGGAAACCATGAGGGCTGAAGACTGGTGGAACATTTCACTGCCTGTAAATTACTAGTATGTAAGATATGGAACCTAAACAAGGTTGTAAACAAACATTACATCCTGAATAAAAGATCATTTCCATCCACACAGTTACACAGTCGGTATTCCTAGAACTAAAGTTATGCACACTTTCCTGAGAGAGCTAAACCAGTATCACCTTAAAATACGCTCTTATTTGATTGGTGGGTCAGTCACTCTGCTGCCATTTGAAGTGAGTTTTCGATTATATAATGTTTGTTGAGTCCATAGTTCCTGGAACACTTCAAACCAGTGCTGGCTGGGTGCTGACCTGACCTCTCAAAGGGTCATTGTGCACTGACACTGGGTCACAATGGTGCTCTATTAGGAGAGTTATTTTGGAGATCAGAGTGCTTATATCTGTTAGTTATTTTGGGAGTATGGTCAATTGTTGTACTGAGAAACTGCCATTTAAGAGCAGAAAAAGAGACGTTCAGCCTCAAGCATATCAGAAGCATGTCCAAGGAGCTGACAGTTGAAATGTTATTGAGTAAACTGTTTGTGTTTTTTGATGTTCAGGTCCAGGCTACAGTCGTGGGTTTCCTGGCCTCCATAGCTGCTGTGATCTTTGGCTGGATCCCAGAGGGACACTTCAGGATGGGCCATGCTGTCCTGCTCTGTGCCTCCAGTGTAGCCACGGCTTTCATCGCCTCTTTGCTGCTAGGTATAGCTACTAAAAGGATGTGACAGATATTCACACTGAACATAGTCTTTAAAAATTAACATGCCAACTGTTGATAGTAGTTTTAAGCCCCTGTTTTAGTAAATTCCAGGAAACACAGGGCTGTAACAGTGCTAAATAAGTTACTCCAAGGTTAGATGGTCATTTAGGACAAACAAATATCTAACTGTACAGTATGATTAATAAGATAAATGTAGTTATATCCTCAAAGTCAGGTAATTATAAAACTCAGCCATGTATTCTGTTCAGCTATGGATGCAAACAAGTTTTATATTGAAATCAAATGAGTCAGAGTTTACAGCTAGCATCTAACTGCTCTGCCAGGTTCCACTTGGGTCCACTGTCCTTTTACCTTTTACCACAGTCAGCATGTTAAGGCATGGAAATGTGTAAGAGTAAAAGTTGCAGTGATCAGCATCATATTTCAGTATTCTAACTGAATAGAATGGCTTATTTGGCATTTGTACAAATAATAAAGTGTTGGCTAAACCAGTGTAAATCTAAAAATTAATCCAACACCATCTTCACATCATTAATCTGATTTATCCTCCTAAGACCCTGCATACACATATGAGGACATTACATTCTTTGCTGTCCAGACTTGTTTGAAGTTGAAGGTCAATAAGACCACATCACCTTGCTGATACATGGTTATACTGAACATCACATACTGCATAGAGAGTCTCATGTACATGTGACAATACCCTCAGATGTGATATCTAATAACTCTCCCCCCACAGGACTCATCATGATCGGAGTGATCATTGCGTCCAGAAAAGTGGGCATCAACCCTGACAATGTGGCCACGCCCATTGCTGCTAGCCTGGGTGACCTGATCACCCTGTCCCTGTTGGCAGGAGTCTCTACAGGACTGTACAAAGAACTAGGTATGAAACACACTCAAAATCATGCAGTTAGAAGAAAAATCAAATCATTTTGCTAATCCAACTTAAACTTTTGAAATATGTGTAAACATGATAGTCAGACTTACATGATAAATAAAATTTCTCAAAGAAGAAATAACGCACCCAGCTCAATCTGTTCTTGAATTTATACACCTCAATTGGACCCAAAGTGGACTGGGTGTTCTGGACATGCTCCAAACCTCTGCATTAGGCTTTGGCCAAGAAGTGTAACAGCATAAATACTTAAGATGGCAAAGTTTTTGTTGTCATCTGCCTTAAGATATCACCATAAACTAGGAGGACTGTTTGTGCATCACATTTGTGTGAAGTGAAGTATGAAAATATATATAAGTGAAGAATCCTGTAATGAATTGTTGGCTTTGTATGAAATATACAAAAAGTTGTCCTTGTTTTGACCTAGAGGGGTCTTGTTGCAGACTGTACATCTCTGACAGCCACTCTCACAGACCACTGATCTGAGACGCCGTCTGTTTTAGAACAGAAATACATGCTAATAAAATTGGTTTAAGCTTCCATTTAGGGTTAGAGTAAGGGTGAAGGTAGTGGTGAGGATACCAGAAGTTAAAAGTTAAAAACCTGTCCTGAAAAACCTTATTACTAATTGTTAAATGAAGTTAAGTAAACAGTCTGCTTACAGGAAGAAACTCATTCTCCATGAAGACATTCCAGCGCAGCAAGCGTAGCTTACATAGCTTTGTGGGCTATGTAGCTATGTAGCTAATGTAGTTATGCCCTTAACGTGGCTAAGGTAGCTAAAGCTAAGCCCACAAAGCAACTATATAAACTACATAAGTACATAAGCTACATAGGTACGTAATAAGTTAGCTTTAGTTACGTTTGCTAAAACTCACTATGTTATAGCTCATTGTGCTAAAGCTAACTTAGCTAACTTATTGCCATAATCATTACAAGATTAATCGCTGAAGTATTATATTGACACTCTCCCCCATTATGCAAAACAACAGTGAAGTTACTTGAAGGTTCCTGTGTAGCTGGACAGATGGCGCTTAAGTCCAAAACAGAAATTTACTACTTAGAAGGTGGATGTTTTCCCACATGCAATGGTTTATATCTCGAAGATCTGAATGAGATCTATTTGCACTTTTGTAAATCTACAAAATGTAACATATGTCAACAAATAAACAAAAATGTCATACTAAGTTAACTTAGCTTATGTAGTAAAGTTAATTACATAGCTAGCATAGCTATGTTAGTTTTAGCTGACACCTAGCTAAAGTGAGTCACTGACCATGTAACTAATTCTAAAACAATCCTATACATATTTTTATCCTGGATTAGACCTCTGATATTTTTCTCTGTTTTATTATTGAAATGTCACTTAGTCTGTAATGTTTTCAACATGGTTATTTCATTAATGTAACTGACAGACTTTATATATATAGTTGGATTAAAAAAAATAAATAAATAAAAAATAAACTGAAAATAACAGCAAATCATGGCACTTCCACTCTGAAATAGGCCACCATTAGCTGCTTGCTAACATGCGAGCAAAACCAGCCAGGAAGTAGGCCTGATAGCTGAAAGGGGGCATATTATAACTAGCATGGCGGATTCAGACACACTTTGGTCAATAATTAGAGTCATCCGGTGCTGGTGTTCTGAAACAAGTCCAGCTAAATGCCCTCTTTGATATGTAATTGTAGCCCGACCTAACTATGTTGGCATACTGACTGTGCCTCTTATCCATCATGCACATGTCAGACAACTTAATTCTCAGTTGATCTGATGTCTTGGGCCGCTATAGATCACTCAGCTGTATTGCTGGAGCTTCTCAGTACTGTAAATTACCATTTATTCCCTTAAGCGATGACAAACAGTGCATCAACACTGCAACTTATGTGATGCAACCTCATAAATGGTTTTTATTTGAAGATGTTTTTATTAAAGGGAGCAGCATGTGTGCAGATATTTCAAATGTGACCCTGAGTCTTACTGCTGCAGTCAGGAAGGATTAAAGACGCCCACTCCTAACCTCGATGTGTTTTAAGCCGAGGAACTCCACACCAGTTTGGCCTCTATTGTTAGCTCTGTGATAGTGTTTTTAACCACCAGCAAACACATCGTTTCAACACCACAGACAGACAGACAAACACTAACACACGTAGGAACCATCCTGACCAGACTGTGGCAAATCCCACTCCTTCCTGTGTCTAAGAGTCTGTAAACTTTTCAGTGTTACTCACCCTAAATACCACCGGAAGGGATTATATAAAGCTGTTAGGGGTTATTTTTTACTCAAATGCACAAAAACAAAGGTGGTGTCTGGGTCTTGTGTAAAAATGTGGTCTGCCTACTTAAATGATGTGTTTGAGGTTGTAGATTCACTTTAGTAGTAACACTGCCTCCTAGAGCTTGTACCAGGCACTGTCAGTCCTTGAATGTGCCCAGTTGCTTTTAACTTAAATGTAATGTTTTTCCCCATATAACTCATTAGTTTAAATGCAGGGTGTTATGGTTTTGTGTGCTTTTATCATAGAAATAGATATTATAGATGAAGTTTAACTTATAGGAATGGGGAATCACTGTTAGTCTATAGCTCCAATTTTTGTAGACAATAAAACAACACTAATGGAAAATGGAGTTTTAATTTTGAGGGTGCTCACCTTTAATGTTTACTGATTAATGTAAATCCTTCTACACCCTTGTTTGGTAGATGCAACCTTTTTTTCAGTTAGTGCATATGATTACCCTTAGAAATTTGAGTATTAAAGAAGTTTATGGTGAGTATTGTTTATGTAAGTATGTAACATGCCACACTTATGAGTTAGAAAAATACTAAACGCATAATTTTGTATAAAAGGACAAAATAGGGAACGGTCAGAAACGTTATTCAAACTCTGAACAACTAGATACGTGACACATGAAATTGTCACACAGTAAACATAATTCTATACTATGAGTTTGGTTAACCCTCTCCATAACAAAAAGCATTGCCTCTTTAAAATGTGTTTCATTTATATGTCCATCTTTACATCTTCCTGTACAGAGTACAATGACTACGCCAACCCACTGGTGTGTGCAGTGTTTGTAGCAATGTGCCCCCTTTGGGTGCTGATAGCCAGGAAGATCCCATCCACCAGAGAGCTCCTCTACTCCGGATGGGAGCCAGTCATCATTGCCATGGCCATCAGCAGGTAGATTACACATGGATGCATGATTTTTTTGAAGTTTAAACTCTCATCATCACCATATAGAACATTGAGTTTCCTCAGTTTTAAGCTTATTTTACTGTCTCTTCTCATGATACACTCATAAGTTGTTAATATTTATTTACAAAAGTTTGGTTCTTTATAAAGTAAACTAAATATACGAATCACCATCAGGGTTGGAAAAGCCTTTAGATCCTTTACTGAATGTAAGCAATGTTTCCACTCTGTGAGAACCATTAAAGTTGAATTTTCATGAGCTTAAAAAAACATCCCTGTAATCCTCCTTGGATTAGTTGCATTTCCAAGTTAATCCAGTGAGGTTTAAAATAGTTAATTTAGTTTATGTGCCAGGGGATTTTTGTCTGTACAAATGAAAGAACACCTAATCTTTCCATTTATCTGTAAGAAAAAAAAAAAAAAAAAAAAAACAAGGGTCATAATCACTGGCTTGGTGACAGACCATTTTCAGAATGCTATTTGTTTTACTTTTCTGTCCATTGAAAGGAAAACATTGACTGACTGTTTGACTGATGAAGAGTAAAAAACTGAAATATTTGCCTCCATCAGTAGGCTTGATTGAAATGGAAATATTCAAGTAAAACACAAGAGCCAAGTTAGATACTTAATAGCATCAAATGTGGTCCAACAGGTTAACAGGAACTTAAGTACAGTCTTTGGATGTGTTTTCTTTCCACCATATAAAAACATATATGCCTATCCCAGATTTCTCATTGTGTGTAATGTATGTTGATATAAATTTGCTGTTATATTGATAGATCATTCAGCAGAGTATGATTATGTCTGTTTATCCTCACTGTCTTTTAGTGTTGGTGGTTTGATCCTGGATAAGACCGTCACCAACCCAAACTTTGCTGGCATGGCTGTCTTCACCCCAGTCATCAATGGTAAGGAGTTTGAAAACCCCTAATGCATACTGAAAATGCCATTTGACAACAAGTAAATAGATCATTTTATAGGAGAGATGAAAATATAATCAATCATTAGGGATACTGTTGACCATGTGCAAAGCTGAAGACAATAAATGTATTTTTTACTTTGCAAAAAAAGAACAGTCCGTTGGCTTTCTCCTCTTTGCTTCACTTATTCCCAAAGTAACCTTTAACTTTTGAGAACTTGTTAAAATAAATTAAGACCAAATGTGTTATCTGATAAAAAGAAAATGGAGAGCTGCAATGACAAAAGGCTGGACACAGATGACAAGTTAGTTCAGTGTTATCAGCCGTTGTTTTTAGTAAAACAAGCCCCCAGCAGCCAGTGTGATGCTTTTTGAGACTCTGATATTCAATCAAACCACATTTTTCTTTAACAGTGCTGTAAAACTTCATTACTTACAAAAATGCATGATAGTTTCACTCTAGCTAAAACTTGCCAGACAACTAACTAGTCCAGACCTTTAGGGTAAAATACTCTTGTTTGTTTATGGCATTGATGCCATAGTATTCATAATACTAAACAATAGTGTTTTATCAAAATGAAACCATGTCAGAGCTGAAATCAGTGCAGTCCTTTTCTAACCTTTGTTTCTCCCTACATTGCCATCCATAAAAATTATGCCATTTATTTATTCTGACTTGCAGTGACTGGTTACTGATCTGTTCAGAAGCTTCAAAGCAGTGATACTCAACATGTGGCTCTTTTGTGATGATTTGGGGCTCTTGTATGTCTTAATTTGAAATATTATTCCCCAAAAACCTTACAAAAGGAAACTTTGACCACAGAAATAAATCACATTAATTAATCAGGTTGTTTCCTAGACTTACACAAAAGTCTTTAATTGTCAAACTTAATTGTCCCATTCATGCAATTGTTCCCACATTTATCCCATTTTTGCCCTTTCTCCTCAATTTCTTGCCACTTTTAACCCCATTAAACTACCTTTGCCATGAGATCAACTTTTTTTCCTATTTTTTGCCCATTTTTGCCACTTCTTGTTACCACTTTATCCCCATTTTTTGCCGCTTTTATCCCATTTTTGCCCTTTTCACCATTTTTTGCCACTTTTCGCCCATTTGTGCTTCGATTTGCCATTAAATAGCACTTGTTTTGTTTTTGGCCCATTTTTACCACTTCTTTTTGCCACCTTTATCGAGTTTTTGCTCTTTTTCACTACTTTTTATCCATTTAAGCTACCTTTTACTATTAAATACCTCTTGTTTCCTATTTTTTTTTTTTTGGCCATTTTTTGCCACTCTTGAGTGCTTTTTGCCCAATTTAGTCACTTTTCTCTTATTTTTGCCACATTTTTGACACTTTTGGAGCATTTGTGTCACCTTTAACTTATTTTTATTGCTACTTCAAGCTGTTTCTGCCACTTTTCACCACTTTAATGGTAGTTCTTGCAAAGATATTTTTCAACAATTTAGCTCTTTGGTTTAGCTAGGTTGAGTAACACTGCTTTATTTAAAGATTATATATTTTTTACTGCCAATATGTAAGTTCAATTTATCAGCTGTAAATATCAGCAGAAATTTTCAGACTTGCAATATGATATTTAACTTTTTAAGCTTGTATCGGCTGATACTGATATTGTGCTGATAATATTGTGCATCCCTAGCAAAATCCATGATCACGTTTTTTATTGCTATGTTGATTCCAATTATTATTTATGTCTTTGTGTATGAATTTAGAATAATTCAACAGATATTTTGAATTGCCTTGAGGGTTATCAGCCACAACTGTGTACATTTATGTTCAAATTATTTTGTTTAGTTCAGGTCCTCTTCAAAAT
The DNA here is from genome assembly GCF_018320785.1 of Cheilinus undulatus. Lineage (NCBI taxonomy): Eukaryota > Metazoa > Chordata > Actinopteri > Labriformes > Labridae > Cheilinus > Cheilinus undulatus. Next base: position 5,497,473 of record NC_054867.1, on the reverse strand, counting down.
CAAACTGGTCACATATGACTAAGATTGATTTATCTTTGTTGACAAGCAGTGGCTACTTATCTGTCTTCTTTCTTAGTATGTTCACTTTTCAAACCCAAAGCACATGCTGTGGTTCCCTCTGCTCTCACTGAAATTGAAGTGAGAGCTGTTTTGATGGGAGGGGCAGAGCATACACTGTGCTGTAAAGAAGGAGCATATGTGCTCTGTTTGGCGTCCTTTAAACACATGACAAAACCACAACATGCTGCATCATAATTGTTAAAATATTGATTAAAAATGGCTTTCAGGCACACGAGTATTTTTAATGTCCTAAAATGCTGATTGTGTTTTTCTATGTGTCACTCAGGTGTGGGAGGTAATCTGGTCGCAGTTCAGGCAAGCAGAATCTCCACCTATCTACACATGAACGGTCTACCTATGGGGGATCCCAACCCCACCCCGAGGAAGTGCCCCACACCCTGCACCTCCTTCTTCGGCTCCTGTAAGTCATTTTTTACCTCCTAAAAACAGATGTCTCCACAGTGAAAGAAAGATCTGGATCTCCTATATTCTTTATTTGTTTGGCTGCTATCGTCAGTCCTAATACAGATCAATATTTTCCTTACAGCAGAATAAGTGAGTTACATTTGTAGCTATTCATTTAAGTAAAATATCAATAAAAGTGAATATAACCAAGGTGTCTATCTCTTCAGCTGTGAACTCTCGTTCAGCCCGTGTGCTCTTCCTCCTGGTTGCCCCTGGTCATCTAGTCTTCCTCTACACCATCAACTCCCTGAGGGGAGGCCACACCACCCTGACACCCATCTTCATTACCTTCTACCTGGCTGCTGCACTGCTTCAGGTACGCACTCTCTATTCACCACCTGGGGTGATACAAAGGATTTGCAAGTTTTCATGGCATTAAAGCATGAAAATGAAATGGATTAAGCATCATTCATTGAACACACAGAAGGCTGTATTAGCCATGTACTTTGGACAGTGCTTTAGAGCAGTCAACTCAACCTTATTCTACCCTAGAGACGCATTGTCTTGAATTTTATTTATTTTATTTTATTTAACCTTTATTTAACTAGGAGAACAAAACTCATTGAGATTAAAAATCTCTTTTTCAAGAGTGTCCTGGCCAAGATAGCAGCAGCACAGATAAAGTTACAGACAACAACGAATTAACATACAAGTAAAATGTCTAACAACAGCGCACTGAAAGAGAAAGCAGCAACTAATTGTTAAAACCAGCTACGATCAATCACGTCATTAAAAACATCTGCAGACAGATCTGACTCCCTCCAGGTCAACCAACCTCCTCTTAAAAGCTTCCAATGAGACCAGTTCACTAAGTTTTAGGTCCTTTTGTAAGTCATTCCAGGCAAAGGGGGCAGCAAATTTAAAGGCCATTTTACCCAGTTCAGTTCTGACCCTGGGGACAGACAGTAAGAGAAGATCCTGAGATCGGAGGTTATACGTTCCAGAGGTCTTCGGAATGATGTAGGTCAAAACGTAAGATGGTAGAAGACCAAGAATAGCTTTATAGATAAGAAAATACCAGTGTTTTAGTCTACGTGAAGACAAAGAAGACCAACCCACACGTTCATACAAAAAACAATGATGAGTGAGGGATTTAGAGTTGGAGATGAACCTCAGGGCTCCATGATACACGGTGTCTAGAGCATGTAAGCTCTGAGACGAAGCATGCATGTACAAAACATCTCCATAGTCCAACATTGACATAAAAGTGGCAGCAACCATCCTTTTCTTAGTCTCAAAAGAAAGACAGGATTTGATCCTGAAATAAAATCCCAGTTTCAGCTTTAACCTCTTAACCAATTGCTGAATGTGAGGAGTGAAAGACAGGGAATCATCAATCAAAATGCCGAGGTATCTATAACGTGAAACAAACTCTATCTGTGAACCCTGAAAAGTGGAGATCGGTGGCAGGCTCAACTGCTTAGATTTAGCATTTGATAGAAGCATTACTTTTGTTTTATCTGCATTTAAAACCAGCTTCAGGTCATAGAAATTTTGTTGAACAGTATTAAAAACAAGTTGTAGCTGGGAAGGAGCTTCATCTGGAGTAGGGGCTGAGCAGTAGATCACGGTGTCATCAGCATAAAAGTGAAAATTTGCATTAGACACATTTTGATTAATGTCATTTATGTAAACAATAAAAAGGAGTGGTCCCAGGACTGACCCCTGAGGCACTCCTTTGGATACAGTAAGTGAGCCCGAAGTACAGCCAGATACCTGTACACACTGAGTTCTATCAGAGAGACAGTTTGTAAACCAACTGACTGTTTGCTCGGATAGACCTGCTTTGGACAGTCTGTTTCTCAGTAAGACGTGGTCCACTGTGTCAAATGCTTTGGAGAGGTTGATAAAAAGGGCTGCACAGTGCTGCTTGTTGTCGATAGAATCAATAAAAATCATTAAAAACTTTAAGAGCTGCTGTGGATATGCTGTGTTTTTTCCTAAAACCAGATTAAAAAATAAGATAAAATATTATTGCAGTTTAAAAAAATCCTTTAATTGATCACTAACAAGTGATTCAAGAACCTTGGCCAGGACAGACAGCTTAGAAATGGGTCTGTCATTATTCAAACAAGTTGGGTCCCCTCCTTTCAACAGGGGGTGAACAAATGCTGCTTTCCAGATGTGAGGAATAATGCTTGTAGTCAGAGAGAGATTAAAAATATGTGTCAGAGGCAGGGCAACAAAATTAGCGGCTAATTTTAAAAAGTATGGATCAAGTAGATCTGGACCTGCAGCTTTAGACGTGTCCAGAAGTTTGAGGGCTTTGTAAACTTCATAGGTTGTAATGGGACTAAAGCTAAAAGACACATTTGATTGTTCTTGTCCTTCTTACTTGACTGTAGGAGAACAATTTCAACCAGGGTTAAGAGAGTCAAAAAGAGACCCAGACGCTATAAAATGCTCCTTAAAACATGAAAGAATCTTGGCCTTGTCTGTGATTTGTTTTGAGTTTTGTACAATGCATGGAGGGAGCTCTAGCCCTGCATTATTTCCGGATAAGGATTTGATAGTTGTCCAGAATTTTGATGGATTGTTCAGATTGTTTGGGGTTTGAGACAGGAAATGACTGGCCTTGGCTTTTCTGATTTTAACAGTGCATGTGTGGCGAAGTTGTCTGAAGACCAACCAGTCAGAGTTCAGATTGGTTCTCCTGGCTTTTGCCCACGCAAGGTTGCGTTCATGGAGAAGCCGTGACAACTCTAGAGTGAACCAAGGATTATTACTGCCTTTTACTCTATACTTCTTTAGTGGAGCATGTTTGTTGACAATACTGCTAAAACCTTCATTAAAATAATTCCATGCCATTTCAACATCTACAATGAGGTTGGTTTTCTCCCAGTCAAAATAAAACAAATTGTGAAGAAACCCTTGCTCCAAAAAATGCTTGAAGTCACGCTTTATGAGGACTCGTGGTTTGGTTTTTGGAATTTTTGTAGATCTGACAGTGGCAACAACACAGTGGTCGCTGATGTCATTAGCAAATGTGGAAGCAGTAGAGTATATGTGGGGGGTATTAGTTAGTATCAAGTCGATTAGCGATGATTTTTCTGGGTTTTTGGGGTTTGGACGAGTAGGACTGTCAACAATTTGAAAGAGGTTCAGTGAATCACAGTTAGATTTAAAGTCATCTGATACAGGCTGAAACCAGCTCAAATTAAAATCCCCCAGAACTACAAGCTCTTTGGGGTTCAGGTCTGACAAAAGCTGTATAATGGAGGGTAGAGCACCACTATCTGCTAAGGGTGTCCGGTAACAGCCAACAACAGTAATACAAAGACAGTTAGAGACTTGAAGCTCCAACGCTAAAACACTCAAATTGTTTAGTAACAGATTTTGTGAGCAGCAAATTGGCCTGAAATCTGTTTTTGATGTATATAGCTACCCCTCCCCCTTTTTTTGGGTGGTTAGACCTAAACACACTGTAGCCTTTTATATTTATGTCATTGTCTGAAATACATTTGTTTAGCCAGGTTTCACATAAAACGATGACGTCAGCATCAGTAGATTGGGCCCAGATATGCACCATATCCAATTTAGGAATAAGACTGCGAACATTTAAATGTATGAAACCAAGGCCAGTTTATCAAATAAAATTGCAGTTCATGTCAGTGAAACAGGTTCTGTGTAATTAAAGCATTACTCAAAGGTTTATGGTGCTTTCACAGTTTTAAACTGAGTCAGCATGCAGCAACTGCTACCGCTGTGTTGGGGATGTAGTTAGGAAATATTTTTTTCTGCTCATGCCAAGAGCTACCTAAGGCAATGCCAAGTCCATCCTCAAAGATACATGGCGGTAGTTATGATATCCCATAGGTTTCTAGCTTTCTTACCTTTATTTATTCATACTTTATAGTCATATGCAGAAGTTGTGCTGTTTGTCAAGCCACAAACTCTATAATTGGTTTCTTCACAGTTGACCCAGTCACATTCTCAACAGAATGAATTAAGTCCTTGCTTAATATAGTCAGAATTCCAGCTGTAGATGCAGAAGTCATCCAGTGGTTTCTCCATTTCTCCACTTCAGTCAAGCTGTGTTTTAAGACTGTAAGACAACAGCAAAAGCTGCTGTGGTTTGTGTAAACATTAAGATTTTTTCCCCTCTTCCTCCAGGTGATGCTCCTCCTCTACCTGGCAGACTGGATGGTCCACTGGATGTGGGGTCGAGGCATGGACCCAGACAACTTCTCCATCCCCTACCTGACTGCCCTGGGTGACCTGCTAGGGACCGGCCTCCTCGCCCTCTGTTTCCACATGCGCTGGTTCATTGGGGACAGAGACTCTAATGTGGGCAACTGAATGCATGCACAACAAAATGAAAAGAACACACTGTACCCTTGCGCGCACACACACAGTGGCAAACACCACCTGTATGCCTGAATGTTATCTGAAAGTAGACAACCTCTACAACAAAGGGCTAATCTTCTGTAGGGCTCTGATTGAAGGTACAGGGATTTTGTAGTGTTTCACTTCAGGATATCGGGACACTGTGCACCACAGTAGCAGCCTGAACAGTGTCCGGGGTTCATGAAGGAGACTCAAGTATCTCCAGCAACCCCTGAACAAAACCCCCAATGGATCCAGCAGGACATGCTACTTCTCCTTCTTTATCTTAATTAACAACTGAGTCCTAATACTTTTGTTGTTATCTTATTGACAATGATTGTTACTGTTGATGAAATTGATAAGAATTGTTATCTGCTCTATGTGCAGGGCCAGTCCTCATTATTTTCAATGGGGACGTTAGCTCTTTGGTTTTTAGAAAAAGAAATTATAACACTTAAAACAAAAATAAATCCAAACAAGCCTTGAATGCTTAATCACCAAGTGCTTTTTGAAGAATGAATGCAAATGTAATGTGTCTAATCTGATTTAGAAGACTGCATCTATCCAGCTATTAGTCTGCTTTACTTTCTGATAGTTTAACTGGAGGGAACTTGACCACAGTAAACAAGCAAAACCCCTTTCTAGACACAGCCAGAGCAGGATTTGTGGTTATATCTATAAGCTTGCCTCCTCTTACTTAAAGGCTCGTGAATTAGGGATATCAGACCAATTCAGAATCAAACGATAGGTCAGCCACTATAAAAACGGTTTCATCCTATGACTTTGTTAGCTTTTGTAAGCTTTTGTAAGCTTTTGTGAATCACCAAATTAATGCCTGCCTAGATTTTTTTAAAAGTGTGATTGTGTTTTCATTCATACTGAAGCTTGTATCTAATTCCTTAAGTTTCTTCAAGGGTTTAGGTACTTCCTCATGATGGTTAACTCTGCTGAAAACCATCATAATATTGTATCTTGAGACAGATTTGACTTGGTTTAAAAAATACACAGATGCATAATGTGTAAATTCTATGGCCGCATAAAAACACAAACCTCCCTGTTGGATGCAGCTCACAATGTGCTTTATGTGAATTCTAAAAAGTTTGCATGTCGTATTTTGTGTGCGCTGTTATTTCATGATGATAGCAACAGTCTCTGTGTCTGCAACCACACTCACTCATTGCTGGATCAGGCTATTGATTGTTGTTGTTATGTTGCCCAAGCCAGGCTTACAGTAAGTGACAAGAGGCTAAACATGTTGCAAAAACACTTGAAACAACCTGCAGAGCTCAGCCAACTGGGCATCTTGGAGTGAGAGGTTGCTTTAGCCAGGATGTGCTGGTACAGTCCAGATGACAGCTACTGATTGATTACATTTCAAGTGGATAATTGATATATTTGATAAAGTTAAACAAATCATTAAATATGGTTGAGCAGTGAAACTAAAAGACAGAACTAAAGGTTGTTTTTAGGTTAGCAGCATGATCATGGTGGCTACAGATAACTGTGGAAAACCTTTCTGGTGTGTTTCAGTTCATTTTTTATTAAATCCAAATGAACCTGACTAGTAGAAAAATGTCTGACCCCAGAGCAAACTCATGTAGCTTTCAAAGCTAATTGGCTGTTTTCTAACAAGCACTTTGTTATGCCTCTTCTTACAAAGACAAGAGCTCCCAGCTAGCTTGCATGTTTCAGAGCTGCTAGCATGTCATCAGTGGAAACTCGTGCTTTGGACTAGAGCTTAAATCAGGCCCAAAAATCCAGCCTGACCCCTACCAGTGTGTGTTCCCTGAGAGCCAGGTCCAGCCTGGCCTGCCCCATTTATTTCTGTTGGCCAGAGCTTGATTTAAACCACACATTTTAAATAAGTTGGCTTTTATAATTAAACTTTTAAACTACAGCTCTGAGTTTTCAAATCATACATTTTTTTTCAGATGGCCTATTTAAAAACTCTAGCCTTCAAAGTCAGGCCCTAGCCTGTGCCTGGCTTGACCCAGCTTCATGCTGCGGGTTGGCCAGACCTGGCTGGTCTTGGCTTGAACCTAACCTCTGCTGTGGACCAGTTGCAAAACAACTTCGAGTACAGATCTCTGAAGGTGCCAAGGCAGAAATAAAGAAAGTTTCTACCCAGGTGTTCACCAGAAAGTAGGCTGTGATCACCAGAAATTTTTTTGTGCATAAAAAAAGGTTATTACATGAGTACAGAATAGTTTCTGGTGCTCTCATGAGAAAATATTGCCTGTGCACATTCCTTCTTTCTTGTGAGCACAAGGTAGTTTCTAGTGAGCCTGAAACTATTAAGTTATTTTTCCAGACCGTGTCCTGTTTGGGGCTCTGTATAAAAGTGCTGACCACATAAGGGCTGAAATTAATCAATCATCAGATTCTTCAAGTTTAACACATTTCAGCCCCTGTTTGTCTCTTTCATTGAGAATCAAATTCCAACTCAAAGCGATCACTCTGTTCTGTGACAAACCTGAGCTTTTGTAAAGAATGTTTGGCTGCATATTTTCAAATAAAAGGTCAAAATCTTCAGCACATCGGTTAAACAGTAGTTTATGCCTGGGCTAATTATCACCTATCTTTGAGACTCATCTGACCAGAGCTGACCTTTCCTTTGAGTAAAAAGAAAAGAAGTGGTTGTGCCATTTTGACAGGCTAACCCATTACAAAGTGCAGGTGTTGGTCCTGAGCAGAGACCAGAGATTTCTTGGAAAAAACTGCATGTGATGCTGGTCAGATGTCTGTGCTGTTTAAGGGGCCAGCTGAAAGCATGTGCAGGGCACATAGTGTGAATGTGCAAAACTTGATTATCTTACCTGTTAGAAATCGTTCTTTTTCGTCTGTTTTTTTAAAATGTGTCAATTATGTGAACATTGTGATTTTTTTCTTTTGCTATTCCTTTCCTCTTTTACTTAATCTATTGATCTCTTGTGATTTTTTGTCTTGAAACGCAGCAAACAACAACGGAAAAGAAAAAGGACTTCTTAACACTGATCAAACACACAAAGTACTGTAATATGCAAAATGGACACCAGAGGGCACTGCAGGGATTGTCCTAACTTTTCAGTGCTTCTCTGCAGCTCTGGATTCAAACATGTATCTACCCAGAGGGACTTTATTTTGTCTTCTTTCCTACAGTGTTGATGTGAAATTCCCTCCATCTTTTCACTCTGTCTGTCTCCTCCTGTGCCAGCGTTCTGCCTCTGTGTCTATGGAAAGTTGTGAATACTTCTATAAGGGGGCACGTAATGCTTTGTCTATTTATTTTTATAAGCACACAAAGCAAATTGTACATACTATATTTATTCTTTAAATAAGGTTGTTTATTTTGTCGTTTCCTTTTTGCTCTGTTTCTTTGCCTCTATGTTGTTGTCCTCTTCCTCATCTCTTGTGTTTGTTTTCTCTGCAAATGTCATTACAGCTTTTTGATGCCTGCTGCCATAGAAAGGCAGCAAGGCTTTTAGACAGTGCAGTGCCTAATACCAGTCTTTACACACCTCACACATGCACACACAGCGTGTCTCACACAGGGAAAGCATACATCTAAAACTAGATCGGCCTTAACCTATCAGAGCCAAGCTCACCTCAGAGTAACCAATCAGGAGTTAGGTTTGCCACAGAGTAGCAACTCTTTAAGTAGCTTGTATTAATAAAAGATGTACAGTAAATTGATTGTAATGATGTTTAAGTAATAATGAATTTATATGATGCAGAAATGGAGAGAAGGTCTGATATCAGCAAAAATGAGGTGTTAAAGGCTGAAAACCTTTCATAGTCTTGTTTTTAAAGGGCATTTGAAAATTATAGTGTCAAAGTATGCAAAGTTAACTGATGCAAATACTGGAAAACCTAAAAAAAAGGTGCAACATAATGACAAAGTTTTCTGCTATTTCCCACTGTGCACAAAGGATCCAGCCTTTAAAACCCTCACACCTTCTGCCTTGTTAACCCCAGTGCTTCAGACCTTCTAAAGTCATAAGGAACAGCACTGACCCTCAGCCCCTCCACATCAGCACTGAGCCTTTAATTCAGATTTTGAGTCCAGAGCAAAGGTCTGCCTGTCCTAGACAGCTCTGCTGCCTCTGAGAGTGATGTCAAATCATGTCTTACTGAGCTGAGGTCTTTGCATTCTCCATTTTCTTCTTGTAAAACTCCTCTCTCTCTCTCTCTGAGGCCTTCTCCCTGCAGGACTTTGTAAATTGCTGGAAATAAAGAACTATATTATTTCATACCAGTTCTCTGACTAAGTGTGTTCTTGATTTGTAGGGTTGTGTATCTTCGCTGGCCCAATGATTGACTCAGTTATCCAGCCAACAATTCAGTTAGTGATGAATCCTAAAAGGTCATATCCTCAATCCTCTATATCAGTGGTTTTTAACCTTGGGGTCGGGATCCCCTTGGAGGTTGCAGACACTGAGAGAAAGTCTCCAAATGACTTAAAAAAACCTAAGAATATTTTATAATTACACTGCTGCCACTTTACATCAATTTTGCCAAATTTTAACCCATTTTCCTTATTTTTTCTCACTAATATTAAACACAATTTTTGCCCATTTTTAACCCTTAAACCCCATGCTCTCCATCTTGTTTTTTCCTATTCTAAACAGATTCTTGCCACTTAACCCTAATGTTGCCTCTGTTAACCCATTATTGCCACTATAAACCACTTTTTATGCCCAAATTTTCCCATTTTAACCAAATTTGATTGTCTGATATTCCCATTTTTGCCAGTTCAACCAATTTCTGCCAGTGTCTGCCTATTTTCTTTCTCAGTCAACACTTTTATGCCAGTTTATATCAATTTTTCACCCCATTTCACCAAACTTCCACCCATTTCTGCCAAATTAAAGCCTCACAGTAACTTTTAACTCCCTTTTACCACTATCTACGCCACTGTGACCCATTTTAACCCCTTTTTTTCCATTTTATCCAATTTTTGCCACTTCTAACCCATTTTTGCTGCAAAAATCCAATTTCACCACCTTTTCCACCATTTTCTTTGCCATTATTAACCCATTAAAGCAATTTCAACCCATTTTAAATCTTTTTCAACGAAAGGAATTTACATTTTTAAGAAGGCTTTTTACTACACAAATGATCCAAAAAGATTTTTTTTTCTTTTTTGATAAGAATGGTTATTTTTTCAGGTTAAATATAAAATATAGATATCACAGCTTAACTTAACTTGACCATGATTTTGCTGACCTAAAAGGGCCTGTAGTTTGGGTGGGCTTCAGAAAGCTTTCCCATTTATCCCCTTATGAAGGGCCTTGTCTGCACATGACTTCTCTTAATTGTGCAAGGCTGTGTTCATCCACCTTCAGGGACACTGGGGGTCCCTGGTCTCTGGCACCTTCATTTTGGGGTTTGCGGGCTGAAAAGGTTGAGAACCACTGCTCTTTATCACCTCACATACAGTAGCTGCTTTTCATTAACAAAACTCCTTTTTCATTTAGAAAGGGCTTTGAAGACCAGTGTAGTGTATTTATATCGAGAATAAATCATAAAGGTCCAGCTGCAGCTGAATCAATCAGGTTCTGTCATTGCATTAATGCAGGCTCTTCTGTCTTTGTATTGCAATCCATCATGGCAATTATTCAGTCCAAAGCTACTGGTGACTTGTTCAAAAGATCACTGCCTGCTAAAGAAAAAACAAACAAGCAAACAAAGCCAGTGCAGAAATGCGAAAAACTGGTTCTGAAGTCTTCACTTGAAGTTGGCTGTAGCAGCAAAACTTGTTAAACAGTACTGTGCCGAACTTTTAGGCATGTTTGAAGTTTGTAAAAACCTAAGCCTTCAACCTGGGAAAAAACTGTTAGAACTTTATCCCAGGCCAGTCAAGTTCATCCACACCAAACTCTCTCATCCACGTCTTCTTTTAAAAAAATTGTTTTATTTAAACAGTTTGATTGGATATCATTTTTTTTAATCCACAAAAGCAGCTTTTCACAGCGTGTATTTCTCCTAATCCAGGACTTAAAGACCAAGTTAAGAATTTGAAGGACAATTCAGGGATTACATACTTTAAAATTATTCTACATTTTCTTTTAATATCCTTTAATGTGTTTAGGGGTCTTTTTGAAGCCTGGGGTCACCGGGGAAGAAAGATTTGATCATCATGACATCCCCACATCAGTTCTTATTTATGATTTAATGAGGTAAGAAAAAAAAAAGAACGAAAGAACAAAGTGTGCATTTGCATTTAGTTCTGATTTTTCCTGACATTTCTAATCTAAATGACATGCTAAGTATCTCTTTGCTGTGGGCTAATGTGTGAACACTTTTTTGCTCTATTTATAGGAACATGGTGCCAAATGATCTGATGATAGCTACCTTTGCACTGGTATGTTTATCACTCGGTAGTCAGACATTCTTCCAAGTCAGGGGCAATGTTTTATTCAGTGCATTTTATTTCCTTTAGCACGAGACTTGGATGGTGGAGTTTAAGCCTGAAGGCTATCATGATTCTGACTCAGTAAATACATCATTTCAAGTGGATAATGCTTAAGGACACTAGAATTTGCCAACAGAATGGTGTTCTCTTTATTTCACTGGACATGCCTTTGCTGATTGGATACATTTAAGGAGTCAACCTTTTGGGCCTATTTGGTCCATCATCATTGGGATTTCTTTCAGGAGAATGGGAGAAAAGGCCAACCTGGTGGTGGATTTCTTCTGAAGAATCAACGCTGTCACCACCTCAAAGGTCCATTTTCTTACATGGTAAGTTAAAACGGAGGATTGGCACGATCCTACTCTCAACTTTTTAAAACTCGTTCAAAGACAGACAGCACCAAGGTCTTAGTAGAGTTTGTGGCTTTATATTGCTTGTTTTTCATTAAGCAACAGCTGCTCATTAAGATTTCTACATTAAATACTGATTAGATGCTCAGATTTGTACTGGAGCTCTATTATTAGGGGACGTCGTATGATTTAGGAAATACACTAAAATGTCTATGGCTTGTTTGGCACATTTGCCCAGGATAAAAATTTAATACTTCAATTTCCAGCCAACTTTAGCAGTTGAGGTATAAAAGTAAAAGTCTGAACTTTCCACTCTGCTTTTTGTCTCATTTGCTGCGTGTTTCCATTTGCACTGATCTTCCTGAAAGCACGGTTTGTTGTTGCAGGTGGGTGTAGCTTGAAGACTCTGCCATATCTCAAGACCCTTTAAAGTGAAATCCAAAGATTGAGTCTCAACATTCAAGAGATGTTGGAATTTGGTTGCTGTAAACACGTGAAAACACTGAGATCTACATGTGACTGAATCCTGGATTTAGACTGTTCGAAAGTTTTTCACCTCTTTCCTGGCTCGGTCTAATGTGGGCGGGGCCAATATGTGAGCCCACAGTAGGGAACACAGACATAATATACAGTGTTTAACAAATTTATTAGACCGCCACACAAAGTAAGGTTTATGCCACAGCTGCCCTAAATAACAGCATTGGTAATTACCAAAATCATTTTTATGTTTCTGCAATGGTTAATAAACCAAAATGTAGAAGCTCTTTTCCGAAATATTTTTAATGCTAAAATATAATTATTATTGTTATCCATGAATTTTCAAATTTACTGATTTACAAAATAACTGAAAAAATAGTAAAGCACATTATTATTTCTTGATTAATATGTCAGATTATAGTTGTTTACTTGCATTCCTGAACAGAAAAATGAGTTTTAGTGGTTGAATGTTATGCTTGATTCATTTCTGACTTTTCAGAGAAGAAATGAAAGAGTCCGCGTTAAAGCACTTTATGGTGCTGGATGGTCTCTGAGACAAATATGACAGGTGGTCTAATAAATTTGTTAAGCACTGTACATAGACGCCTCATTGACTGTGTTTGTAAGTCATGGATGGGGTACAAGGTTCAAGGACAATGCCTCAAAGCATGTTCCAAGAACAGTATTTATAGGATTGTATTCTTTAAAGCCTGAATAATGGCTTCCTTTATATCCAGTTTAAAGAGAACTTTCAGATTTCAGCAGAAAAACCTTTGAAACTGAAAATAGACAAATCAACCATCAGTGAATGGGGGCGTTCACAAAGTATTCAGACCTCATTAAGTTTCTTCTATTTTCTTATGTTGCTGTCTGATCCTGCTTCGCTCCACAGAAATATAAAATTTTTAGCAAATAAAATAAAAAACTAAAATGACACCTGAAATGTAGCTCAGACTCCTACAGTTTCTCTTGATGTTTGCTGAAATGTCTCTACACCTTAACCCTTAGAGATCACTAATTTTTTCACCATCATGTCTCATCTGGACTTTTTGTCTTAAAAAGCTTCTAAAACATCAACCCTGTGGTGCACAGTCAAGCTCCATACACCCTTTTTTTCAAGAAAACCTGGGCTTTAAGAATACATCTAATACAGAAATGTCACTTTAATTTTGAAAAAGTTATAGGACTCTAAAGACAGAAGAAAAAAACAAATCGGAATTTGAAACTCACAGTTTCTTACTGATAACACAGCTAATAATAGAGACTAAGCATTTTCTGTGTTCTCCCATCTTTTGGGGACACATCGGTAAAAATAAACCTTCTGTGACTAACGGTTTTCAACATTTCTACAAAAAAAAAGTCCATGCGCTTTTTGCAGTTAGATTCATTTGTGTCATTCCTTTAAGCAGTAGAAATGCAATTGAGGGACAGCCCCTCCCACAATGCATTGTGTGTAAAGATTGTTCTCAAATATGGTGCTACCCACTGACGAAAGCCAAAGTAAGTGATCGAAAATGGACTAAAAATTAGGGCTGGGCAGTTAATCGCAAATTAGATTAAATTGCAGAGAAAAAAGGGTGAAAATGGGCAAAAATGGGATGAAAGTGACAAAAAAATGGGTAAAAAGTATCAACAAAGTGTCAAAATGGGCAAAAAAAGTAGAGAAAAAGTTGTATCAAATGGCAAAAGATAGCCCTAATAGGCAAAATGGGATAAAAGTGGCAAAAATGAACAAAAAAAATAGGAAAAAAGTGGTTTTCAATGGCAAAAGGTAGCCTAAATGGGTGAAAAGTGAAAAAAAAAAATGGGTGAAAAATTGCAATAAAGTTCCCTTTTTTAAGGTTTTCTGGGGGAATAATAGGCTATTTAGAATGAAGACAAAAAAGAGCATTGAGTATCACTGCTTTATACGTTAATCAAACCTCCAAGTATGTTTATTTTATTTTATTTTTTACAAAAATCTTACTTTTCTTGCCCATGCATTTATTTTTCTTCATCAAAATGAGAAGAATATGAGAAATGATCATCCCCCTTGATATCAAATTTGCTATATGAGGCAAAATGGCAGTAAGATATTTTTTTTCTAGATTTAGCCCTAGTTTAACTTATCTAAAATTGTACTTGTTATAATACAGAATGATTTCTTGCTGATGTTTGTTGAACAACAGAAAAAAACTGAGGAACTGTTGTGAAAAAGGACCTTTAATTATTCATTACTCAGTAATAAATCCATTCCCTCCTAATCAATCATTCACCTTTGTCCTTTTCTGCATGCTGGTTAATCTGGAAGAAGAGTCTGGAGCTGGATCAGGTCTCAGTTGACGAAAATTTATTACAAGAGTCAAGAAGGTGCAGTACAGAGTCTCTGGGTTCAATTACGCATCCCTGACAAGCAGACAGATGCTGGGTCAGTTCACGAAGTCTGAACCCCGTCTACCTTTCCTTGAACACTTTTATCTCCTAACACTGGTTCTCTAAGTATGAATGTGCATCTTCGGGTGTTGTCTGCTCATCATTGGTTGTTCACTTCCTCGTACATCAACGTTCTTTCAACTCTGGGCAAATCAGTCACTCCGCCCTGAGTGACTCTCCATCTGTAAGACACAGAACATCCTGCCCTTACATGTTTCAACATGCTATCTGACTTCACCGAAACTACTTCTCCTGTTTCACAAACATCATTATGTAGTAAAAAAGCTTATGTGTGCTGCAAAGCATAAACCTTCATGTGTCTTTTTCATTCCTTTGTACTGAGTGATCTAGTGTCTCTCAGGAGTTTTAAACCTTCACAATGTGCTCAACACAACGTAACCTGCAAAATAAGCGCATTAGTATAAAATACACAACATAACCTGCAAAATAAGCGCATTAGTATAAAATGTTATCGAGGTACTTTGTGTTAGCTTAGTTACAATATAACATATCCCTTCAGAACCTAAATAATCACATTTCAAATCGCAATTGCAATATTGCAGGAAAAAATTGTAGATTATTTTTGTAAATCGTTCAGCCCTATTAAAAATGGACAAAATGCGCCTTTTATCATATCTAACGCTGTGGATTTGATCTTTAAAGACCCCAAAAAGTCACAGAAGTTCCAAGGTCAGCACACGAATGGCAAAATTGTCAGCTTTCAGAGGAAAAAAGAGTGTCTATGACTTATGGTTCAAAAGTTATTAATGTTTTTCTAAACTGTGCCACTTCTTGTTGTATACGACAACACTGTCCTCAGAGACCTTGGGAGGTCAGCCAAGTTCCAGGCTCACTAGAAAATGTTCTGTAAGAGCTACAAATGTTTGGAGAACATATTTAGAAAGGCACAATCCAGAGCTTTCACAGGAAAAAAAAAGTTAGGGTTTACGACTTATGGTTCAAAAGTTACCAAGCAATTTACAAAGGGGTGTGCCTGCAGCACGGATCTATGCCACGTGAGCTCTAAGGTTTAAATCAACCTTTTTTTTTTTCCCAAGAGGAAGACAGGACAAGAACGGGCTAAAAATAGATTCATGATGATAAAAACTAAAAGAAAAAAAAAGTAGATGATAGGAAGCTTGAACCTGTAGCAGATGGATACGCCTGTTTCCGTGTTTCTCACCAGTGAATCCATTTTGCAAGGCTCCCGTCTGAACCGTTTGGGTCCGGTTAGAAAGTGACAGAACCAATCAGCGACGAGGGGCAGTCCTTTCAGAGTGGTGTCATAAGCAAGCAGCAACAAGAGGCCGATGAAATTATGGCAGAAGAGATTAGCGTGGCTGCTGCTAAAGCACCACTTTTATCAGAGCTTAACGACATTTCCTCGTTAAAAGAAGAACAAAGAACAGCAGTGAGTTGTTTTCTTTTTAAAAACCACAAAAGTCAAGTACTGACATGCACTGCAGTTTGACTGCATGCCCCGTTGTCTGTTAACACCCACCGACTTAATTCTCAGTGCAGCACGGAGGAGTACTCGTGCCCTCAAGCTCAAGCGCTCTTGGGTTATGCAGCAGGACAGCGACCCCTAACACACCAGCAAGTCTACCTCTGAATGGCTCAAAAAAAAAACAAAATTAAGGTTTTGGAGTGGCCAAGTCAAAGTCTTAAAGTCTTGAATCCGATTGAGATGCTGTGGTGTGACTTTAAACGGGCAGTTCATGCTAGAAAACCCTCCAATATGGCTGAGTTAAAACTATTCTGAGAAGAAGAGTGGGCCAACATTCCTCCACAGCGATGAGGAAGACTCATCACCAGTTATCACAAACGCTTGATTTCAGCTGTTGCTGAAAATTCTTGAAAATGATTAAATTAAGTAAAAACATTCTTGAAATCAGATAAATCAAAAAGCAGAACACAAAATTTAAGTGAACTTTTCCTAAAAAATAACTTTTCTATGCTTTTAATAAGAAAACTTTAACGAAATCTGGCCCATTTTTTTCTAGTTTCAAGACACATTATGATCTTAAAGGATCTAGATTTATAAGCTAGTTTTAAGAATTCTAGCTAAGCAAAAATGTCTTACCCCATTGGCAGAGTTTTTTGCTCAAAACAAATTTTTTTTTTACCAAATTTACTAATATTTGGCTCATTTCCAGAAGGGCTGTTTTTGCAGTGCAGTGCAGAACAGAGCAGCACAGCTGGACGGCTAGACCCGCGAGACCGAGGAGTTTCGTGGCAGTTACAGAATCACTCCAGACTGTGCGAGTTGAAACTACTTTAGTGCTATAAAACATAAATATGTGAGGCTAATGTTCTGACCTGCAGAAGTGGGATGAACTTGTTTCTGTTTTCTCCTATCATGTGGATTTTAGTGCTCCTATCATTGGTCAGTAACCCTTTGTAAATAAATGCGCTTCCTCTTGCTCCTCTGACCTGCTGAGTACAGGCTCTGTAACACCTGATTATGATGTTTTCTCGATGTAGTGAAAAAAAATATGGTCTGGTATTCGCCTGGCTTTAACACAGAGTATTTTATTCTGAAATTTATCTGAAATTTGGTTTCAGCGACACCTCCTGCCCCATTCGATCTGCTTATGTGCTGAATTTATGTGCAGGTGTCCTGCATTCCAGAGAAATAGAAGTCCAGCGTATCTGCCGGGGAGGGTTCCAGACTGTCAGAGCTCTGACTTCCAATTTCCACCTACAGCAACCATGTCGCAATCTGCTGGCGAATCGTACCGCGGAGCACATCGCTCCCTCTCTAGTCCATAAGAGCATTTCCGCAGCTGGCGCTCCAGAGCAAGGTTATTATAGTTACCTAAAACTAACTGAATAACTAAAAATAAAATTCAAAATCGAACCTGTTCCAAAAAACGGAAGGACAATAAACGGCAATTTCAGGAATTTTGCGCAGTCGTCCTATGTGGAAATTGCGGATGACGGAGCAGAGAGGCGAACTGCAGTGGATCTGGTGGAAACACCCTCATTGGCTAAAACTGAAACCTACCCACCGTTGCTGTGCTGAAGCGGAGACAGACCAAACACGTTTCTGTTGGAATTTAGTGGTAAGATTTTTTTTTTTTTTAAACTGATGATAAAGTGAAAATACATACACACAACAGTAACAAGAAAACACAACAAACATACACACACACAAAGAAACAAACAAAATCCATTGATTAACAAAACAATAATAATAATAGAAAAAAAAAGACATTATGGCTTTGGTGCTGAAAAATCTGTGGTGTGGTAAGGTGTCCCTGCTTATACAGTATATATTACTCCAGTCTTGTAGGTAAAGGGGAAACGGAAATGGCTTTAAAGAAAGTATAGTTGACCTAAAAATCAAATTTTAAACAAAAAACAATGAGGAAGGTGGACTAATTAGACTGACAAATCAGAAATTGAAATAACAACTAGAGAAGCTGCATTTCTTTGCAGCAAATGAGCTGAAATGCTGAGGCTGAAGGTGGAAAATGTGAAATAAAATTGCTAAAAGCAGTGAAACAAAGCTGAAAATAAGAAGGTATAATTAATGGTTGAAACTGTTAAACTTGTGAAGAGCCTAAAGTTACAAAGAGCAAAATCAGTAGCAGATGTCTTAAATATGTTAGCAGAGCTGTGTTAATAAGAAACATAAAAGTTGGAAGGAAGTGAAATGTGGAATGACTCAAAACCATAGAGCTCTGTTGTTCTCAGTGTGTGCGTTAAGTATAAAGCAGACAGATCAGTTCTTTAAAAAATAATTTTTAATTGAATACTATTTATGAAAATAAACCTATATAGGTCAAATCAAAATCAAAACCAAAAGAAGTCTGCATATTTAAGTTGAATTGCCTCAAAAACTGTGATCTTCTCCACTCTTTCCCCATCAGTCAATAATACAACTTTATTTTCTTTGTGGTGGAAGGCATCAGCCAACCCTGAATGAAAGTGATGAGGACACAGATCTTACCAAGGAAATACAGTCAAGAGCTCTTGGCTACATTGAAGATAAATACAGTGACCCGGCCACACAGGAGCTACTAGACATTACTTTGTTCCTTGATCCTAAATTCAAGACTGACTACATGATTGCAGAGAATGTCCCAGACATCAGAGAAAGAGTGAAGATTGAAATGAAACAGGTGGCACTTGTCCTGTTTCTTTGTGCAGTTTAGTAATACAGAATGTTAAATCAATACAAGTGATATTTTTATTACACTGATTGGCATTTTTTGTTTACATAGAATGCCCAGTTGTTCAAAATCACGTCAGACTGCAAAACTTTGACAGCTCTTATGTCTGTGTTTTGCGGGAAAAGAGGGCTCGTGTCAGCACCACAGATGCCATGCCCTAGGGTGCAGCAGAGGCAGAGCCATCCACCACAGGGAAGAGAGAAAGCGGTCATTGGGCAGCTTCTTCAAGAGCAAGGCTGTCCCTCCTCCTTCCTTCACTATGCAGTTGGAGGATGCCATTAAAGCTGAACTGGACAACTACCTGATGACTCCTACTATCGATGGAGAGGAAGATCCTTGCCTGGTGGAGAGTGCACAATGTTAACTTTCCATGGCTGAGCAAACTGGCTCGTAAATTCCTGTGCATACCAGCCACTAGTTGGCCATCAGAGAGATTGTTCAGTGCTAGTGGCAATGTTGTCGCATGTCAGCGCTCATGTCTACAACCAGCAAAGGTTGACATGCTGGTTTTCTTGACCAAAAAAACCTGTAAAGGGTGATGTAGAAATGTCAGGGAAGCAAGTATTATTGTTGATTAAGTACTTTTGAGATTTTATTTGTTCTGCACTTCACCCTGACTTGTAATGTCAACCTTTATTTAAAAAAATATGTTTGCTATTTTTCAGGAAAAATGCTCCATTGTTTACAGAATAGATGTGCAATATTTGGGTGCTGCTGAGTCATAAATGAATGACCCACTTATTTTAATGTCTGACATATTTTTCAGAAGGGCAGAGGTAGGATCATTTTATTGAAGTAAGAGTTTTATTTTATTACCATTCCTTTCACTTTAACTAAGTAAGATAGTTCAGCTTTCTTAAAGGGGCTCTATGTAAGATTTTTGCTTTAAAACTTCCCACTTTTGAGTATATAATGGTGCGCACTTCATCCCGATGTGAAGAATGAGGCTCTTTATGTCTTCCTTGTTTGCCTGTATAAGCCTGTGGAGTCAATTCTCTGTGAAGAATTCAGGCCGAATATTCCGTGAAATCTCAACGGAAGTGACGTCGGGTACTACGTAATGCGTGCACCCCCTTGCTCTGTTTATACCTGACAACGGCGTGTTGAATGTCCTGGCGCTGGGTAAAGGTTGTACAAGCTGTTGTTGCTACTCCTCCCATTTAGATTTCTACCACCGCTGTGTGTATCGGTGCAACCATTAGCCTGTTCCAAATGTGTGTTCAAATGTTGTCAGGTCTCTGACCTGGCCTCTGAGGGACCTGACTTGGGAGGATCCCTCCTACAGTGTATTGAGGTTGAAAGTTTCTTTGTCTGGTGCAAACCAGAGACTAGGCCTGCTGTGATGGACCAGCTGTTAGTAAACAGACCCCATAGTCATAGTTCCTCTCCTCTCCTCTGTTGAACTACTGTTCAGTGATCCCAGTGAGGGTTATTAAAGCTCTCTTTTACTGATTTATTTTCACAGAAACTCAGACATGCTGCAGATTCACTCTCAATCAGTGAACTCCATTTTTCACTCTCATACCTTTATTTATTACCTCTACAGACAGAGGCTTTAGCGCTGAGGTGCTACTCTTCTCTCAGGTATTTTCTCAGGTTGATATTTAATATGAGCCGTCTTTTGGGACAGGAGTGTATTTGTCAGACCTCACCTGATATATAAAGAGAACCCAGAGTTTCAGTGGGAACTATTTTAATATCACTTTTTCTGCTTAACCTTATTTTCACAAGTCATAAAAAGGTCAGGACCTGTGAAAAATGTGCTGTGCTCTGATGGGTTCATCAAATCCAGACTGATATGAAACAATGCTCTGAAGCCAGCATCAGTCATAGTGTGGAGGTTTATAAGCTGTTTTATTCACATTTTACAGAATGTCACCACTTTATGAAAATGTGGTTTGTGGTGTAGAAAACATGACTTCTTACTAAAATGTTTTTAAGTGAATTGCGACATGCTGCATGACAGCGTACATCAGAGCTGATATAAGAACATGACAAACATTTCCTGTTGTAAAGATTGAACTGATATTTTTCATCACCTTCCTCTCTTCCTCTGATAGAAGGAAAACACTACCTTGACCTTAATTTGAACATAGAGAACAGAACGGGAAAGTTACCAGAACAAATTAGATATTTACAAAGTTATCAACTGAAAAGTCTGACTTTTCTTGTTTTTAGCTCTCTAATTCTTAGTCAAAGTTTAACATGATCCTCACAGGATGTTACAGTTGTGGAATTTTAATTTTGTATCGTCATAGTTATTGACAAGAAAAGGAATTTAATTCATTTTAAATAGTTTTATTGGAGTATAATAAGAGATGATGTAAATTTTGTCCAATTTTTCAAACATACAAAGAAAAAACAGAAATTTCTCAGAATCACATCCTGAAGATATCGTACTAAAACTGCACAGGAAAACTTCGACTGATAAAACAACGTAGAGAGTAGATAAGTACAGCTGTTTCAATATTTGTTTATATGTATTAAATGCACAGCTTAACAAATAATGTAACATTTGTGGCGTGTTTCCCCCTTTTCTTAATCCTCAGGACACTCCCCTACCTTCTTAACCCTCACTCCCTTTTAATTTTTAGCTCCATCTGTCCTTGTTTGTCCAGAAAACGGCCGTGCAGATAAGTGTTAACAGAATAATCATTTTTCAACATTTTTTTTTTAACTTTCACTGCTTCAAGTCTCTTCAACAACTTCAACCCTGACCATTAAAAAAAAATAAATTTAAAAAAAAATTAAATGTTACACCCTTTTTAATGCCAGTTATTGTCCATTATGCCTACGACTTGGATTCAGTGAGATAGCGTCCATGCTAAACAGACGAGTCTATCGGAGCATAAAACACGCCAGCTTTACCATCCTTTTTTCTAGCTTCCTCCTCTACCAAATCATATGCGAGCGAATGCATTTGTTCGTTAGGTTTATTTTATGTGCAGGCATAAAAAAATCAGAGGAAATATGTAGGATATGAATCACGAACATGCGCATTTCCACCTCTAACCAAAATGTGACCATGATTACGCTCATTACGCGCATAAAAATTTACTGCATATTTGAGATATGATATATTCTCTCCTATTGATCAAAAGGACCCATGCATTCTCATGCATGTCCATCCACTTGCTATGAAGTAAGGGCAATGTTGAAATTGTCCAAGTGTCTCCCTTTCTTAGTCCCAGACTGCAGAACCCGAAAGTAGCATTTTCGACTGTAAACACTCCACTTACTGCATGTCCAGTTGTAAACATACACGCAGATTCGCACACACGTAGGAGCACACAAACTTTTCCTTACACATGTAGCCCACTCTCAGACATCCATATCCAGCATCACGAATCGTTTCATTTAATTCTGATGATGTTTAGTGGATGAAATAGACACTCTGAGTCCATGGAAGAAATCCTGCATGTGCATTGCTGAAGGGGTTAAAGTGGTGTGCTGGCACTATCTGCTGGATCACTGTGGAATGGTGAAATTTAGAGCCCTGGTGATCGAGTGACTGCATAGAAAAGGTTGCTATATGTTGTTTTGGTGCCATAGACACAGTCAAAAAACATGTTTTTAATGGAAGTCTATTGTCCAGATTTTGGACAAACAAGGATGGAAGGAGCTATTTGGCGTCAGCTGAGTTCTGTGGGCAACACTTTTTTTTTTTTTTTTTTAATATGAAGAAAAATATTATTTTTGGCCAAATTTGATGCCTCAATCTATAAAAATTTGACTACTTAGAAAAAAAAAAAGATGATAAAAATGATGAATGTCCGCAAAATGGACATAGTAGGATCCAAGGGTTAATGAGAATCCTGGTCCAGATGTAGACGAATGTTCAACCACTCAAATGATTGAATAAAAGATGTTGCAGTTTAGGTGGAACAAAACACGTGTGACCAGCAAGACAGCACAAAACAAACATGCTTGAAAGAATGGTTGTAGCAGAAGACAAGCATGCATTCAAGTCAGTTTACTCCACTTTCCCATGAAAAGGGAAGTTTGGGATCTTTCTTGAGGAATGACCTAGTTATCTTGGGAAACTCAGGTTTGTCATCCCGAGCAAGGGAGATAAATAGTTGAGATCTTTGGGAAACAACCTAAATGTACTCCTTATTATGGGAAAATGGAGTAAATCAAATATATACATGTGCTCACTCAGACATCCATAACTTCTGGCCCCCATATTTGTGACCTTCTGAAAACAGCTCAATGAGCTACTTTTTGGCTCAACCCCCCTAACTGATAACCACTGGTCTACATGTGGTCTAGATTGATTGTGTTGGTGTTGGTGTCATTGTTCTCCTTTCTGCAACAGCACACATAGGTCCAAAGCTTCTCAAAGGTCTCTTTTTTGATGAAAACATACAGAAGTAAGTCTGCAAGTGGACTCAGCCTTAGAGACATGTTAGACAGGGCATGTAGAGTGGAATCATAAAACTTTGTGCTTGCAATGTGGACAATAATAGTGGGCAGGAACAGCAGAGTATAAATCAGCAGCACCAGGACTAAGATTGCCACGATTCTCTGTTTTTCATCAGAGGGGACTGAGACAGAAGTAGAGAGAGCACTGAGGGTCCCAACCAGGAAGAATATGAGCAGTGGAAGGGGAATGATGAAGCAGAGGGAGAAGACGATATTTCTGACAAAATCAGAAAGCCAGGGGTACACAGAGGAGTAATAGATGGGAGGTATGATCCAGACTACAACACAGACCGCCACAGAGATCCTGATGGTTCGTCTGAAGCGGTACCACAGTGGGTGGGCGATGACCAAATATCTGCAAAACAGGATTTGCATATTATCTCTGAAAAGATGAACAATACTAACGGAAATATTATATTTAATATCATTTAAATAGATAGTTACCTTTCCAGTGAAATACACAGCATGAAGCCAACACTAGTTAATACAACACATGAGTAAGGAAGGCCCACAATGATCTTTTTCATCCATTCCTTAGGTCTAGACTCCCGAACGATCAGAAAGCAGAGCTGAATGATGTCTGATATGAAAAGGTTGATGATGTAGATTGGAGCCACATGACCATTCTTTACCTGAGGAAAATATAGAAACAGAAGAGAAGTTATAAACACGTTCTGTAGTCCTCCATCCAGAATGACCATCAACCTCTGCACAGCTACTGCAGTAACAGCCTCATGTACATTTTCAGTAAAGTCTCATTCTCTATGGCTTGAGTTTATTTTTCACAAGCTGTAAGCTTCTCCTCCCCGTACCTACTGAGCATCACCGATGGATCTACATGCACTACGAAAGAAAGAAGAAGGCCCAATCCCATTTCTTCCCTTAATCCTCAATCTTACCCTCAAGCTCAACCCTCAGTCTTAACTCGCCCCTCAAAACCAAGTGTAAGGGCCATCTCATGACTTAGAAATGAGACACCCCTTAATAGCAGTTAAGATTACAGACTGTAGAGGGCAGTAATGTGCCAAAATGGTGTAGTCTGTCAATTCAAAGGAAGAAGAAGGAGAACTTGTTAATATTCAACCAAATAACATGTATAAACACCACAATCACGGACATGTTCAGCTGAAAGTCACCGTATAACACAGCCATTAGCTAACGCCAAACACCAGTTGTAACTAGGGTGGCCGTTTCCACAGCACCAGAAAGGACACTTTGCTGCCCTTAGTGAAGCAAGAATAATCAAAACAAATAGGACTCTAGTGAATTCCCCGCTACTATACAATTTTGTCAGTGATACTGATGGTATCATGATACAGTGGTTCTGAGATACTCTACTCATTGAAGGACAATTCGACCCAGGACCGCCCCTGGCCAAAGGCCCTAAGCAGACTCTAATATGAGGCCCCCCACTATCGCCCAAACATTCTCACTGAACAATACTCAAAAGTATCTTAATATAACTAAAGGATATAGTACTACAATAATGAGAAATAGAAAGTCTTTGCAATTTAGCCTGAGTTAGTTGCATATAAAAGACACAGTACTTGGTTAGATAAATGATCATTGATTTTAATGATCATATTCCTTGTAGCAATAATGATATTTATAATTTCCATCCGTCTAAAAAAGTGGTCACTATGGGTTAATTATTTTCATTATAACACTAATCCCACTTTATTAGCTCTCTATTTGGGTCTTCTCAAAATAAAAAATAATATAAACCAGCTGATCTTGCCCCCCTTACACCCCCTCACACACACCCCTGCACATCTCCTCCTCCCTCACACACAGCAGCTCATCTGTTGTGCTTCTTTCCCCTCCTCTCTGTTTCTGCTTCAGTTTTATCTTTTGTTAAATCACCTTTGAATATACACTGTCTTTATTTATTTTCACCTGCGATCTGATTTTTAAAACAGCTGATCAGAACCAGCGCATTAACTTCACAGAGTTTTATCATAAATTCACAAACTAAACAATGATAGAAGCTTATGTTTGACAAGCAAGGTCTCAGAATAACCGGTCAATTTACTGGACAGACGTGATGAAGGTTTCTGTGCAGACAGTATCAGGAGAGAGAGAGGGAGAGTGACACCGCACAGACTTTATTGATCACGGATGGCACCGATCTCCAAAAATATATAACTAATGTGTGACGGCCAAGTAAAGTTATGTGTGGTCAACGCTGTATATATGCATTATGTTCTTCAAAGAAGGACAAATAAGCGTCAAAGGCATCAAAATTCCAGGCACCCTCATAGGCTTGTCTGCGATGGCACAAGGCTCATGATCATAAAAGTAAAACTAAATGTTACGCTACAAAAAGGCAAATAATCCATAAAATATCATTAAACTAAGATATTGGGGTGATTTTTGTAATTTTTAGATCTCTATTAACACAGAAATTTACATTTATTGCTTGATTTCTTCCACGCATTCCCTGCCATCTTGATAACCCTCAAAACCGAGGGAGGTCCAGGAACAGCTCAAAACTGAGGGAGATAACGCCCTCAATCTCACCCCTTAAGCTCAACTCTCGGGAGTATTGGGACAGCCCTCGCACTTTGCGGGATCGCGCATTTTGAGACTGAGGGTTAAGATTGAGGGTTAAGGGGAGAAATGGGATTGGGCCTAAAAGTCAGCTGAAGTTTATGGGATAAGCATCACCTTCTATTGAAGGCAGTATAAAAGCAAATCAGATAGATAGACCCAGTAGTGTATATAAATTAAAAAACGGGATCAGGGAGCCGATGGCCCAGTGGATAGGTTCCTCTATGGTTTCTCTATGGATTAGCATCCTCTTTAACGAGTTGTACACTGGTACACTGGATTCATACACGATGTTTGAGTAACACGACTCACTTAAAAGTTAGGCCAACTTTTAGCTTCATTGTATGCTTTTTCTTGTGTAGAGTAGGGACACGCTGGCCAACCACAGCCCAATCAGCTGTCCCAAACCTTGGAGGATATTTGACGTTGTAAACTGTCCATCATTATCTTAAATCACCATGTAAACAGGAGGAATGCCTTGCCCATGAGTCTTCTCTGGCCATAATAATGGAAATAAATAAGCAAGAATTAGTCCTATCTGCATACAGGTAGCCAGTGCCTTCAAATGTACTTGACCCCTCCCTGATTTATGCTTTTTTTGTTGTGCATATTTGACATTACACTGAAATATTTCAGATCATCAAAGACATTTTTATATAATTAACATTTTATAAACAAAAAATATAGACATAATACACATACCAGAGAGTAGAGAGCATAGATGGCTATGAGTGTCAAAGGGAGACCGATACAAATGATGATGCATGACACTACACGCATGATGAACATTAGATTTATACAGTACTCAGTCTGAGAGGGGTCGACATGGCTGTCATTCAGGAGGGTGGTGTACTTGTCATAATACTTTCCCAGAAGGTCATCACAATCCAGGAGGGTGGTGTTAACAGAAATGTTTGCCATTCTTCAGAGTGAAATCTGAAATCACAGAGATCAATATTTACACAAAAACATTGCATGGCTACAACCATTTTTAACCATTTACCATTTCACAGACCACTGTGTTATGGACCACCAGGCCAAATTTCAGTCATAAGAAATATCTCTAAAGTTCTGAAAATAAGGTCCAAAATCACCTTCAATCAACCTCCTGGTGTAAGTCCTCTGGTGTAAGGCTGGCCTAAGTTGGCCCTCCATCATCACATTTTCATAAAGCTGGCATCCTGTCTGAACGGTTCATGCACGTCAGCCATGCTGCGAGCACAGAGTGATTTGACATATGACACCATTTAATCTGATGGCATTTGGTTTGGCAAATGACGCTGTTTAATCTGACGGCGTTTGGTTTGACAAGTGAGGCCGTTTAATCTGACGGCGTTTGGTTTGACAAGTGAGGTCGTTTAATTTGACGGCGTTTGGTTTGACAAGTGAGGCCGTTTAATCTGACGGAGGTTTTTCAAGTAATGAGGCCGTTTAGTTTGACAAATGAGTGTGTTTGGTCTGATAAATGACAGAGGTTTTCCTGATGACTGATACCTCATTCTGAGACCTGAGGATGTCCTAAAATGTACACCGTACTGGAGGGACACTGGACTTTCTTTCTCTTCCTCTGTCTGATCAGCCGTAGATAAGCACAGCTGACTTAGACGACCTCCATGGGTGATGGAAGTTAGAGAGATATTTCAGAATGCTACAGATCTGAAAAATGTTCATATAGATACAGAGATAAAGAGAAAGGCCTTTTGTTGTCTGCCATAAACTCTGGTTAACAGAAGGACACATGAAGCAAACGTCACCTGCAGAGTGTAATGTTCACAAAACTGCATTTAAGTCTGAGTTAAGAAATAAAAATCCACTGTGCATGTTCATGGCTGCAGCCATGCAACACTTTTATGTTTTCCTTTATTATTTAATTATAATGATTAAAATATATAACATTACACCGCTGAAAAAGTCACTACAAGAGAAAATCCTTTGAAGAGATCATTTCCATAAATGTTGCCTTTTTATCACTTTGTCTAAACAAACAATTCCGTCAGTCATCACAGCAGGCATCCCAGATAGTCGTGGTCAGCTGTATACTAGCTTTAACCTAGTCTTGGTTACCATAAAGCAGTGGTTTTCAAAGTGTGAGGCAGGCCTCCCATGGGGGGGCGCCATAGAGCTTCAGGGGAGGTGCAGGAAAAAGGTGATTTGCTTTGCAAACCTCTGCTGTGCACTGAGCAAAATGGATAGACTTATAGTTACTATAGGGACTATGCTATAGAGTTGTGTTACTCAACCCTTAACCAAAGAGCAGAATTGTTGAAAAATATCTTTGCAAAAACCACAATCTAAGAAAAGTGAAAAGTGGCAAAAACAGTAGGTTAAGTAGGTAAGTAGGTTAAGGCAGCAAACTGGTCAAAAAGCAGCAAAAAAATGGGTGAAAAGGGGTCAAAATGGGGAGAAAAAGTGGAAAAATGGTCAGAAAGTAGCAGAAATGGGTGAAAAGTGACACAATATGAGTGGAAAGTGACTAAAATGAGCAAAAAGCAGTCAAGAGTGGCAAAAATAGGCGAAAAGAGAGGGAACAAGTGGTATGTAATGGCAAAAGGTAGTTTAAATGGGCAAAAAGTGGCAAAAAAAGTGAAAAAGGGCAAAAATGGGGTAAAAAATGGCAAAAAGAAGAGGCAACAATTGGGAAAAAAGGAAACAAAAGGTATTTATTGACAAAAAGTCGCAAACACATGTTTTTAAAAAAGGGCAAAAAATGGGATAAAAGTGGCAAAAAGACATCGCAAAATGAGCAAAAAAATTGGGGAAAAAGGGATATTTAATGATGAAGGGTAGCTTAAATGGGCAAAAGGGTGAAAAAGACCCTTTTTCCGCTTCTTTTTGATTGATTTATTTTATTAATTGGATTTACAACAAACTGATCATTTGGTTCAGATGTAATGAAGAAGACAAGCATCTAAACATGCAGGGTGGGATGTCTTCAGGGCCAGAGTTGAGAATCACTGCTTCATCAAAATTGATCTAACAGTTCTGGCCTAACTGCACAATGTTGCCCTCAGGCAACGAACCAAAAAACTCATTTTTGGTAACCAAAAAACATCATAATATGTCTTTAAACAATAGAAGATACTTCCTAACATATTGATGCACATGCACATATTTTTATTTATGAAGTTATATCAATTTAGTCATGTGAAATAACAGTATTTAAGTATCTGATCTCTGGCGCCGCGTCCTATGCCATTTTGGCTCCAAAAAGTGATGCCCCACCCCCCTATAAAATTTCACAACCACTGCTAACCCTTTTATTGTTGTTAACAATTAGTTCTTGTGATATTATATTTAAAAAAGAACACCAAGAAACTATAGGGGGAAGTGTAATGACAATAAAACTGGTTCGTTGCCTGAGGGCAACGTTATGCAGTAGAGGGTTATTGTTAAAAATGTTTAAAGATTAGACATAAATGTTTGAAATGTTTTTTTTTTTTCAATTTCAATCCTTTCTGTAGGTGGGGGTCCACCAAATGAATAATTTTTTCTTAGGGGAGGCTCACTCTCCCACACATCGAAAACCCCTGCCATAAACCAAACCCCTCCTGAACCTTGACCTCTGTGGAGTGTCACACCCCTACTCTGTAGTGTTTACCGTCATCATCAGTGTGTTTGATAAAGTCAGAACAGTGTAATATTTCAGATTCAGATCTGACTGTATTTGAATCATGGAGGAGGATGCTGATACTGATAGATACTCAAACAATCCTGCAGGCTATCACAGAGACACGCTTGGATTTATATTAATGTCGTCAAACTGTGTCTAACATCTAAATCCTTTTAATTGTATTTGTAATAAGATAACAGTTCAGAGACGTTTCAGTGAGCAGATCTTACCTGGCTGAAGTCTCTTCACTGATGTCTGATGTTTCTCTGCATCCAAACTGTCTTTGGTGATTATGGTAAGTGATCACATTCACTCTTGATTCAACACTGCTCTGTCAAGGAAGTCAGAAAAAAATAAGTCATGCATGATTATGCATCAGCTATGGAAGGCAGAAACTAACATCATCACAAACCATGTAAAATAAGGAAGCAGAGACCTTCCATGGATATAGCTGATGTCATTGTGGTTTCCTCTTCAATTTTTATTGTCATAGCAGAGAAGCAGAAGGAGAGATATATTAGATACATAAGTTATATGAGATATGTTGCATTTTCTCTGTAGATTCACTGTTAAGGCCCATTTATGCTCAACATTAAATACAAATCTGGATACGGATGGACACGTTTCCATAAAGCTTACGGATATGAGCCAAACGGAGCAGTACCACCAGAAACCATGGCGGCAGTGTCCCTGTTACTACTATAACAATGGCATAACTTTTTGAGGATAAATTGTGCAAGTTGGTTAGAAACAATGACTCTGCCCCCCCGTGGATGTACTTGTTAACATCCATTCCAACGTAAAGGACGCATGGAAGTATGTGAGCAGTGACAGTAACATTGTTTGAAAATGACGTATACATTTTCGTAAAGGGAGTATAAATGGGCCTTTACTGTACGTTCGGAACACACGTAAAACATTCATGGGGCCTGATTGCATGACTTTCAGCATGAATATAATCGCCTTCTCAACTTCAGCAGGGCAGCATTTTATTCTAATTAAATTCTATCCAATCATTCTAAATCCTGAGTTTATTTAAGGTGTATTTTGAATCCAGAGAGAGAGATTTTATATAATTTTAGTAGTTTTGTGTGAGGAAGATCAGCCTGGTAACTCACTGAGTGTGTGTCAGTGCAGACCCAGGTGTGGGTCAATCACTGCTACAATCAGGTGTGTGTAAATCCAGCAAGTTCATTTTGTCTTCTTATTCTGAATAATCTACTTGGATTTTTTTTTTCCATACAGTTTATTGTAGGAGATGTTTTTACCTTGACATGTTTCGACTGTCATCTGCAGTCTTCCTCAGAAGCGTCAGCTGACTGCTGTGACGTGTCCTTATATGCTGTTCTTCCTAGGCGTGTGAACCTGACGAACCTAACAGGTCTGTCAGGCTGACCACGTCCCCCACCGCCCGATGGTCTCTGGAGGAGAGTCTCCGGTGTGGGAGAGCATGACTGCTCCGTCGTCCTGGTTGATGGTGTTTTCCCCGCTTCCTGATTTCTAGGGCTGGGTTCAAAAAATCGATTTTCCGATTCAGATCAATTTTTTGTTTGAATTTTCAATATCGATTCATTTTTTTCAAAGATCGATCTTTTATTACTGACTGTTAAGTCTATGTTGCACTTTATTATGTTGATTGATCAAATGTGTTGGTCAATAAAAAGTATTTTCAGAAAACAAGTTTGGGGTCAGTTTTTAGTGTGAACTTTAATATTTTAAATATTGGGCTTAGTTAGAAGGTTTCTTCTTAATACTTAAAATGAAAGTATAATTTCTGCCATTAGTTCTCTGAGACCCCCTTGCATATTCAAGCAAAACAGGTACTGTAGCTGAAATATCCCTCAATGAGTCGCTATTGAATTGAATTGAATCGGAAATCGAATCGGGACCTTGTGAATCAAAATCGAATTGATTCAGGAAATCAGTGGCAATACCCAGCCCTACTTATTTCAATGGCCTCTTTAATCCAGCGTTTGTGTTTATTGTTCTCTGACCCAATTATTGATGCATTGTCCCAGTCCATGATGTGGTTTTGTCTTTTGCAGTGGTCTGATATTGCTGATTTGAGATTTTCCTGTTCTGCCTTTTCTTTACCTGTCCTTGTGAGTCGTCCTGCTGTCTTCTTGTCTTCGTCCTGCTTGTTGGATGTGTTTTTCCTCCTCCTGTCTGTCCTCCTCATCCGTGATGATGCTGGCCCGTTCATAAAGTGTCCTGACTACTGACAGTTTGTGTGTGGTGGGATGTTCAGATGTCCAGAGTTGATATTGATCGGTGTGTGTAGGTTTTCTGTAGACTGTTATTTTGATGCTGCTGTCGTCTTTGTGGTGAATTTGATGTTTCCAGTGGTGTCCATGCTGTTTTCAGAATGTACTTTTAAAAATGATAATACAACTCAGTTTCATCAAAGTACTGCTCTAATGTATTGTGATTTATCATAAATCTCCACTGACTTCACTGTATGATAATCCGTTTTGTCTGTTTTTTCAGGGGGACTGTTGGACCTCTCCTTGCCTAAAGAGACTTGGTGGTGATGATTGGTATTCAGATACCGATGGTGTGTTAAGTACATTTGATTATGACACGTCATTGCATGGTCTAGAGCAGGGGTTTTCAAAGTGTGTGAGAGTGAGCCTCCCCTAAGAGAAAATTATTCATTCAGTGGACCCCCACCCACATAAAGATTCAGATTAGATTTTAAAAAAGTAACCATATTTTTAAACATTTATCTCTGATTTTAAATATCTTTAACATTTTTATATCTTTGATATTTTAGTCTGCAAATGTTATTGAACATCTGTCTTTACCAGGTAATCAGTTATTTGGTTTCAGTAATGAATTTATTGCCAATACTACCTGATTATTCTGCTCTGATAATCCTTAAAGCAGCCTTACTCAACCAAAGAGCCAAACTGTTGAAAAATTCCACAATCTAAGTGTTCGAAAGTGGCAAAAATAGCTTAAAGTAGAAATAAAAATAAGTTAAAGATGGCAAAAACTGCAAAAATGGGGATAAAAAGTGAGAAAAATGATGGGTGAGAAGTGACAGAAAAAAAATGGTCCAAAGGCAAAAACATCGGTATCTTAGGCAAAAAAGTAAGAAAAAAAGCAATCAAGAGTGGCAAAAATGGGCAAAAAGTAGGAAAAAAGTGGTATTTCATGACAAAAGGATGCTCAAATGGACAAAAAATGACCAAACAAAAAAAAAACTGTGAAAAAGGGCAAAAATTGGAAAAAAAAGTGGCAAAAAGAAGTGGCAAAAATGGGCAAAAAGTAGGAAAAAGTGGTATTTAATGACATAAGGATGCTTAGAGTTTTTTTCGATTTTTTTAAACACGATTTTGAAAACAGGGCTCACTTTATCAAAACACACTATTCACACAACCACACACACACACGTGTCCGAACACCTCAGATCTTTTGCAAAATGAAACACCCTTGTAAAACTGTGCACTAATTTATAAAAAACACATTTTGTTGCCATATGTAGAAGACCAAGACCAATGCTGCAGAGTGATGAAAATATAATTTATTTCTCTCCATATACCCCAATCAGTTAACATGTCAGCATGGAGAATCACAACAAAACATGTCCCATGTTCATGCTACTACAATAGTGTGCGTAACACTGTAAGCCCAGTAAATATCAGACAAACATAGAATACTGTATCCAGCACAGGTTACATTTACAGTGAAAAGAAAAAAAATCTGAAAAAAAGAAAATACAGAACAGAAAATACTAGACATTATCTCTTCACCTAGCTGGATCTGGCCAGAGAATTTCATCAACATCACAGGCGATATCCTCATTGGCAAGTAACGTGGGAAGAACCGTCTTGAATGTCGAATCCATCCACGCACAGCTGCAGCTGCACAGGCCTCCTCCATGGCCTGAATGAGGGAGACCTGAGCCTGGGGCCCAAGAATGTAAACCCTCCACTGCCATGCCAAGAAAAACTCTTTGATTGGGTCTGGATTTTTTTGATGAATTTGGTCCTCTTCTTTTTAAAGCATGTTCTCCTCTTGCTTCAGGTCTTCCTCTTCCTCCTTCTCCTCTTCTATGGATTCCCCCTCTCACCCTCACTTTTCTTCTTCTGACTCCTTCCATTTTGGTTGAAGACAGGTGAACTCACCTGCTGCATTTTTATAGTGCTTAAACCTGATTGGTGTGTCTACAATTAAGCAATCGTGTGTTTGCACACCTGATGGCTGTGTTTAACCAATGACTCATTGGTGAGGTAATTTTGACAGTTAGTGCTTTGGAATTGCAAGGAAGTGACATCATGATATACTTCTGTGTCTAATGTATAAAGGTGTGTTTAGTGTTTCGCAAATCACTGTGTATTGTTTTGCAGAAAGTGTGAGGCTGATATTGTGCTTATAGTGGTGCAAATTTGAGCCAATGTTTTGCTCCTTGAGTGTAAGGTTTTGATAATTGTGTAATACTTTTGATTTTGGTGATTATGCAGTCGGAAAAAACTAAATGGATGAAAATGGCAAAAAACAAAAACAGTGAAAAAGGGCAAAAATTGGAAAAAATTGGCAAAAGAAGTGGCAAAAATTGGAAAAAAGTGGCAAAAGAAGTGGCAAAAATGGGCAAAAAGTAGGAAAAAGTGGTATTTAATGACAAAAGGATGCTTAAATGGATGAAAAGTGTCAAAAATGGTATAAGAGGCAAGAAAGTTTCCCTTTTTGAAGGTTTTCTGGGGGAATAATATTTAAAATGAAGACATCAAAGAGCCACTAATAATAATCACATGTTGAGTATCACTGCCTTAAAGTAAATAAAAGTCTATTCATGTTGCTCCATGCAGAAGTTAGCAAAATAAATCACTTTTTCTCTGGTTTATGGTTCCTCCCCTGAAGTTCTGTGGCGCCCCCCCAGGGGGAGGCCCACCTCATACTTTGAAAACTACTGGTCTAGGGGTTACATGTAGACTCCAGTTTTTCACTGGAATAACGTGATGAAGATGGGATGTATGAAAATAAAGACAGGAAGGTCCGTCACTCCATGATGTTTAGTGTGTGCTCCTCAGCTTAGTTTCACAGTGGACTCATTCTGTTTTCTGAAGGGACTCTGGTACTAGTTCTCTTTGAACCGCTGTGGGTTTTTTGATGCTTTTTGTACCGTTTCTCTTTGCTCCCAGTCTGTTTACATGTCTGGGAGTTGTGTTCAGAGCCATAAAGCCATTTTAGACTGAAATGCTACAGCTGGAAGAAAGAGGATGAAGATGTGTGCTTGAGGTGGGTTATACTATAACAGGTGCATGACTGGGTGATGGGCAGAGGAAGGGCTGCACAATATATTGTTTCAGCACTGTCATCGCGATGTGCACACGCACAATAGTCACATGGTAAGGTATATTTGAAAATAAAAAAACTATTTATGTATATAAAATATATTTGAGCCTTTCAGTTAAGTTTATGTAGCCTGTCTACGCCTAGTCACATTACTAATAGATCTAAATGAGCATCCATTTTTATATTTTACCACATTTCATGCAACAACTCGCACGGTTACAGCACCTTCTTGGCGTCATCTCACCTGCTGTTATCAGGGCCAGGCAGAGCGACTGAGACAGAGGGAGTGGTGAATGTGAGTGGAGCATAGCGGGGATTTTGACATTCTGACAGTTTGCTTATAGTTAATATCACATAAGGTGCTATATTTAACACTTTCAGGGTTAAAGGCAGTGGCTTCCAGATCTGTGCCCTCAACTTTGTCTTCAGTCAGAACGGGCTCTCGGTTTGTTTTTGAGGTCCAAGTTTAGGTCTTCTGATAGCCCATTTTATTGTTTATTTCATGTCCTCCTTCCCACGCCATATGATTTCACGAGCTGCCATAAAACTTGAAACAGTCGTAGTTTAATCTCGAAGTAATCCGTTGCTTAAAGTCTGCTTTGCTTCCTGCAGAAATCGCCCTTTTTTTCTTTCCAAGGCAGTCTTCACAAAATGCATTGTGCTTGTTTTAGAAATGTCTCTAAACATTACTTTTCATTGATTGACATCTCTGGCAAAAGATTATTCAAGCTTACAAAAAAGGCTGCTCAGCCTGTATGTATGTGTGTGCTGTGTCTCTCTGGGTCTGGCGTGCAGGCTGGAGGGGCACAGCATGTTAACATATTTAATGAATATGAATAAATGTTATTTGGTTGCGGAGAGTAACTTAAATGATGGAACTTTAAAAAATATGGCAATATATATCACAGGAAACAAAAATATTGCAATGTCATTTTTTCCCATTATCGTGCAGCCCTTGGCAGAGGTCACTAAAGGAAAACAGTGAGAACTGTAAAGTATGATCAGATGTTAGTGAACAGACAAAACGACTCAGGTGGAGGTGAAAATGAAATACATCATCTTTTATTTAAGTTTTTCAGGGGCATCCATATTGGATTTATTTTTAGTCAAACTGATGCACAAATAGACGTTTAGTAACACTTATACCTTAGGTCTAACAAATGAAAAGATACTAATGTTTGCCTGTTAATGTTGCAGGTCAGAGCCCAGAATGCTCTCAAAGAACAAACAAAGTAAACTGAAGCACATTGAAGAGAAGGGTACATCCTTAAAGATTTCTACCATTATTTGCTCTCTGTGACTGTGAGCTGTGTACAGGGTGGTCAGAAAATTCCCACTGTGCTATATAGCATCAAGTTTTAATAATCTACATGGTCTTTGTCTTTTTGTAGAGCTACCTAAAGCTACAGTGAAGAGACGATGGACTGAAGAGGAAAAGAAAGCTGTTAACAGTGAGCTGGGGAAGTTCATGGCGGAGCGTAGGGTACCAGGGAAAGAGGCCTTTATGCGTGCCATCACCGCCGAATCAGCCTTAACCTCCCGAGTAGACACTACTACTACATTGTTGGAAAGCCAGGATGTAATGTCCTCATATGTGCA
This sequence comes from Cheilinus undulatus, assembly GCF_018320785.1. Classification (NCBI taxonomy): domain Eukaryota; kingdom Metazoa; phylum Chordata; class Actinopteri; order Labriformes; family Labridae; genus Cheilinus; species Cheilinus undulatus. Next base: position 5,461,329 of record NC_054867.1, on the reverse strand, counting down.
TGCAGGGTCTTAGGAGGTTAAGAACACAGTCATGGGAAGATGTTGTGTTGTGTACAACACAATTGTGACTTTAAATCGAAGATCTGCGACAAGACAACTAAAGTACTGAGAGCTTAGGATGGAGCTGAAGCTCTCTGTTCATATTCCAGTGGGGGATAAGATACCGATGGTGTGTTAAGTACAAAATGTTCAAAACTTTTACTTTTTCTCATTCTGAGATTAGAGTTTGACGTGTTACTTGAAAATGAGGCACTAAAGGTTGAAATTTGATTTAAATAAGTTTTCAAAAGGCCCATTTCCATAGATTGACTTGTTCTGTAGCAGCTGGAATGTTGGAAAGTCACATAATTGTAACTTTAAAATTAAGTCAGTAGTTTTCATGGGTTTAATCATACAATATGTAGAATTAAAAAGTTCTGATATAGCTTTATTATATTTTTGTTGAGTACTTACAGTGCTTCAGTAAATACTTAAAACCGTACTAGTAAATATTTGAAACTGTAAAGTCAGAGAAATCGTTTTTTTTACTAGTTGCAGCGGGGTTTGTCTTGTTGTGGCGTCTGCTATAACCATACATAATGTGTTAATCGCTGCTACAGACTGCTCCTCTACTTATTCACTGAATCAAATTGAAGAAAAGTTATGTAGACTGCTCTGTATCAGGTGTGTATTTTAGGTTTCATAAATGAATTTCACATATTGAGGATAATGTTTTGAATATATATCTGTTTTGTTTTGTTTTTCTTCTTTTTTAAAAAAACCTCTGTTTCAAAGTGATTCCAGAATGCTTTGGTCCAAGCTCGTGGCAAAGACCAGGAAGTCCCCTTTTTACAGACTCTCTTCCTCGTAATGTGAAATTCATCTATGAAATAAAAGTTGCCGCAGGGCTGGGCGACATGGACCAAGGTGTATATCTCGATATATTTTAGCTACAACATGTTACTATGACTACATAAACGCCAAGCGAGGCACCGACATGTATTTGAATGTATTAAATCACATAAATCAGTATATCATTAGGCTTTATGCCTCCTCCTATCTTTGGTGAACAAGTTGGTCCGTATACTTTTACACCTCCAACGAACCACGCCAGTGGTTTTGTAAGCGGTCTCCATGTTGTCTCTCTGTTGTTGTGGTGAGAGGGGCAGGGGAGGTGGGGTCACTGAGTTTTGTGAATTTTCGTAGGGGGAGGGAGGTGGGGAAGGACAAAGAGCAACACAGAGTCAAGAGAATTAGGCGAAATGGCGACTTGCGTTTAAGTATTTGAATGTAAAACAAATTATATCGATAAAACGATACTGTCCCATGTCATATCTCGTATAGAAATATATCAATATAAATTTTAATCAAGAGATATCACCCAGCCCTGAGTGGCCGTCTACTTCTTTGTATATAGATCTTATAGATTTCAGTTTTTATCAGATAATCCAAAGGCTTTTTTTCCCCACACCTCTATTTTTGTTAATGCTGGACCCCTAAATTTGCACAGTTAACATTAAATTATAGTTCATGATTTAATGAAACAGAGCAGTTAGATAATTCAGTCAGCGGAAAGGGATAAATGTGGTTGACAGGTTGAAAAATGTTCATGTTGAAAATGTGTAGGACATAATTTACCGTGGATTTATGCCTTTAAGAGAGATATGAGGTGTTAAAACACCCAGAGGTCTATGTTCTACCATTAGTTTGGTTAATAAAAAAAAATAAAACTTGATTTGTTAAATGGCATTGGCATTCTTGCATATTTTTACATTTAAAGAGAACTGTAATAGTACAGTTAATCTAAAAATTTTCTTTTCATTTTTCTGCTGCAGGGGAAAGGCCATAATTGTCATTCTTTTTTTCTGTTAACGTAAAACTTTTTTCAACTTATGTTTCCAAATAATTTAATGTCACATGTTTGGCTCAATAACAGTAAAAGACATGGTGTTTAAAATCTCTGTAAGCTAACAAAATATTGTAGGTAAATAAGTCTTTCCAGAAATGGAAAAAACAGTGCCCCCACCAAAAGGTCCTCACTTAAATGGTACAAAACTTTTTCACCATTTTTCTTTTCCTTTGTATTTATTAAGAATCTGAGGTGACAACCTGAATAAGGGAGACACCTAGTGTTCAAATATGTCATCCATTTGTATCTAAGTGTAGCAGAAAGGGTGGTCCTCACTCCCTATGTGTAGCGTTCCGGTCCTCACTTCTATTCCTATACAGGAATGTGTGTGTGTGCGCGCGCGCGCGTGTGGGGGTTGTGTGTGTGTGTGTGTGTGTGTGTGTGGGGGGGGGGGTGAGTGTAAGTGTGAATTTTGTGTTTCTGCCCAGCAGATGGATACACCCGTTTCCGTGTTTCTCACTGGTGAATCCATCTTCAAAGCTCCCATCTGAACCATTTGGGCCCAGTTAGAAAGTGACAGGACCAATCAGCGATGAGGGGCAGTACTTTCGGGCGTGGCAGAGTCATGACGTAAACAAGCAGCAACAAGAGGCTGGTGCAATTATGGCAGAAGAGATTAGCATGGATGCTGCTAAAGCACCAATTTCATCAGAACTTTACATTTCTTGTTAATAGAAGAACAACAGTGAGTTGTTTTCAAAAATGACAAAAGTCGTGTATTGACATGTCTACAGTTGCCATGGTTCAAGTTATTCCTCAGTAGCTGCGTACGCACACCTTGGTCATAGCTACGTCACGTGTTTTGTTGCTCCCATGATCTACCATTGCTGTAAAATTATTGGCCCATTGGCGTCTATGGAGTTGACGTAACCCTCTCTCTCAACTTTTCTGACAGATGCAACATCTTGCTACTGAAGGACAGCCCCTTCCACAGTGCACTGCATGTAAACATTCCCTTCAACAAATATGGCGCTACCCACTGAAGAAAGCCAAAGTAAGTGACCGAAAATGGAAAAAAAAATTGACAAAAATATGCTTATTATCGAATGTAACGCTGTGGATTTAATCTTCAAAGACCCTAAAAAGTCACCAAAGTTTTGGGCTTGCTAGAACGTCGACTACAGAGACATCAAGCAAACAAACAGAAAAATGGTCAGCTTTCAGAGGAAAAAGAGTGTCTATGACTTATGAGTCAAAGTTATTGACATTTTTCTAAACTGTGTCCCTTCTTGTTGTATAAGAGAACGCTGTCCTCAGAGACCCCGGGAAGTCAGGACTCACGGGAACGTTTTCCGCAAGAGCTAGGAATGCATAAAGGACATAATGGGCTCTATGCACAGCAGGGGGTGGCGTATTTCCGGTGGAAAATAAGGCCGCTTTACAACTTCCATCCAAGAATACGTGCTGAGCCAAAACAGAATCCAAACCCTCCTATACTGCCTTAATTTGTCCGTTTCATTGGGGTTTTTTTGTTTGTTTTATGCAAATTATGTCTTAAACGGCCCGAATACGGGCCGGTGGACTTTAACGGGTTAAGATCTGTCCTCTCTTTGTGGAGAATCATGGGGGCCCCCAGCGCCCCCTATTGACCAGCTGCCACTGCTGCAATGGATCTCCTCATTTTTATCACACAGCGGTCCAGTGAAAATCAGCTTTACTTGCTGGATGAATCGCCGCCATGCACTGGAAAGATTGGGGGAATCCCAGTCCATGCGTGGTGTGGGCACACTGGACACACTGGATTTTCAACATGGTGATTTGGCTTTAGTTTAGGAACTGATGGGAGAGGTCACTCAGCCTTCATCCAGTACTCAAAACAGTCTGGGGATTTCACACCACATTTTCATAAATATAACTAACCCTTACCAAATTAACTTCCTTTATATTTGTATACTGCAACATATTACAGTTGAAAATAATATATAAAATGATTAAAAGTTTACTTTATAGCAGTTATTCTCAAAGTTGGGGCCCATGCTGTCACACGTGGAAGTTACTATTCTGTTCCTTTAGTTGACAATGTTTGAGATCGGTTCTAAAACTATGGAAATTTGTTGGCAAAGGGCTTAACTGGCAATGTGTTGAATGTATAATATAGAAACGTATGTGTTTAGAAACGTAGACATTACACTATAATCAGTAAAAAACAGAGCCAGGTTTAAAACCACATCCTGTTTAAAAATAGTCATAAAAAAGTCTTTCTCCATATGTCTGACTTTCCATATCATACAACATTGATCATAGCTTAGAAAGCTTATGTTGTCTCATAATCTAAGGTACTGTGAAGGAAAGACTTCAAATCATGCTTTATCAAATCAGTGTCGACTAAAACTATGACTAAAAACTGTTATTTTATCCATGAGAAAGACTAAGACAAACGTAACGTATTATAGTGCATTGAAATTAATGTTTTGCATTTATTTAAATTTTAAAATTTAGCAGAGTAAAAGAGAATAAACAGTGTAAATGAAAGTAAAGATTTAAACTTAAGGACCTTTTACGGACTAAAACTAGACTAAAATGACTTTTTGTCAATGAACACTAGACTGAAAATATAAAAGTTAAAATGGCTTAAATGTTTCTAAAGGTAAAAGGCATTTCGGTCTAAATTTAAAATTGCTTTCAGAATCAAAACAGTATCAAAGAAGAACAAGAACACAGGATCTGATTAGAAAATATTTAATGATTAAATTTAAATAGATACTAAATATACAAATATACTGAATAGAGGAAATAAAGTTAATCTTTAAATACATAAATCATTTTAAAATCTTGAATACACAAATAGGAAACATGCAGTATATGGGTGCAAAAAAGACAAATATAAAATAGAGAAGAATGAATTTAAGCTTTAAATAGTGCTGCAGTAGCTCAACAGGAAATGAGCAGAGAGTTGGCGGTGCTGTTTTGACACCCTGAAGATGGAATGATCAGTTTCTCTTTACTGTCTCCTGCTTCTGAGTCCGCGCCGTTTCCAAAGAGATCTCTGGATGACAGCCGGACGCAGAGGGCATCTGCTACCTGCAGGACCTGAGACGGACCTGGGAGGAGAAGATAACAGTGGTGTTAGCAACAAGTAACACAATAAAATCAATACTTCACCAGTTTTAATGATAGATGTACCATCTCCACTCCTGCTGCAAACATCCAGAGTGTCCATCACAATCTTCCCCAGCACTCGGCGGGACACGTTCTAGAAAAGAGAAAGAGATAAGATGACGTTTTCTTTACTTAAAGATCGTTTTTATAAAGAACAACTACAGTTGTAAGCACAAAAATTAGATTCCAGCAGCTCAGCTTTGTTTGAGGTGAGTTGAATAATCTCTGAATCAGTCCTTCATAAAGTTGAATGAGTGCACAAGTAGGAATTTTAACAGACACTGAAGAAGATCAGCTTCCATGCATGCAGAGATGCTGGCTTAAGGAGGATTTCCTGAGAGACCACAAAAAAATGTATTTCATCAGATACTGAAGTCAACACTGCATTTTTTTTCTTTTCTTTGCCTGATACCATTTCACAGATATTTAAATATTTCACTATTATTATTTTGGGAGTTGGGGCACTCCTGCATACAGTAAAAATGTTAATTTCATTTAAACACAAACCTTTGAACAGTAGAACCAGATAAAAACACACTCTGCTACAGTCTCTCATTTTCCCTGAGCTGTATGCACACAATCACTAGATGGCGCTGAGGATCTGTAAGTGTGTGTGTGAGGTTCCTGGTATGAGTTTGTGTTTTGTATGAACCTTGTTGCGGAGCTGCAGCAGCAGAGTGAGAGCATCTGTGAGTTTATCTTCCAGTAAGGACAGACGTGTCTTTTCTTTCTCCTCCTCCAGCCTCGTCTTTTCCAATTCTTCCTTGGGCTTCTGGACAAAAGAAGAGGAACGAATGAATGCAAAAAAGCTCTGAAGCAAAGCACCCAGTGTTTCAGCCCAACAGTTCAATAGGAACAGTGTGTCAGTGTTCATTTATTTTGTCCCCCCCTCCTCCCATAGTATTTCTTGTTAAAAAATGTATCTGTTCATATGTGAGGAAAATTAAAATATTTCTTCAAAAGAAAGTGCATGCCAAGATATCCCCTTCAGGTTAGGTATGGTACTGGCCATCATCCAGGCCTGCACCAGGACCATGCCCTATCTTTCCAGCTATCTTTCTGCTGACCCCTCCATGTTGCACTCAGCAGCCCACAAGGTCTGGTCCAGCCCACGGGTCCAGGGCACCCAGTATGAGCAGGATCAGGCCCAGGAAAGTACAGCTGCTGCTCTCGTGTCCAGCATCTGACCCTTCCCACCCCTGCCTTCTTGATTCATGTCAGAGTTAAAGCTGCACGACAGTATCATAAGACTGGAGGAACCAAAGAATTTGTCAGCATGCTTAGATACTCTGAGTGCTAGAACCAAGTACCCTATGTGGGAGGTGAAACCTTCCATGCCCTTATCATCCACACACAGAGTCAAAGGCAGCACCCAAGACCCGTCTGTCCTTTAAACATGATGATCTCTTTTGCTCACCTTATCTTTATCAATACAGCAGCTCCCCTCTGACTGCTCTTGGTTTTGTCCTTTCCAGTCATAGCGCCCCCTGCTGTCCTTCAAAGTGCTGAGGTTTCTCTCATGTGGTTGTGTAAGAGAGGGACGCTGGTGGACCATATTGGTCTGACATCTGGAAGAATAAGAGAAATGTCTGACATCTGATTTTTGGAGTTGGAAAACAAACCCACATAGTGGTGATGTCCAGGTGTGTGATTTTGAACTGACTCTTTTCCACAGTCGTGCTGTCTGCTGATGCTCTTCGTCATCTCTCTCTGGCTGCACTCTTCAGTCTCCCTCCTCCCCCTGTCCTCCTCTTCTTCATCAGAGGCAGCTCTGCCCTCCACCGCTCTCTGCAGACACTCTGAATCTGCAAACAGGACAGAGTCATATTACTCAATCAGTGACTTTTCAGTGTTTAATGCAGAAATGATAATGTAATATAATTGTTCCATGGTATTTGTAAATTAATAACGGTATGTGGGAATTGAAAATGATACAATTACATTTAGTTAAGCAGTTTAAAAGTGTTTAAATGATTATAAGTCTGTTATTAGAAGATGCTGTTAAACACTGGAAGCAAAAAAAGAGCCAGAACAATGGTAACACTTTATAATAGCAAATTTTAAGCATTGAAAAAGCATTAAGAATGAGTAAAGCATTAGTAATGCTTATGCCATCATCTACAAAGCATAACTACTGCCTTACTAATGCTTCAGTTGTGTAGCCTATAAAAAACTCATCCCTAAGTGCTCAGAGGAAATCCTTTCCGACACTCAGGAAAGACTCACCTGTTTTACTACAGGTGTCCTCTGCTCCGGTTTGTTGATGGGCGGGGTCAGGGATGCAGGTGCAGTGGGATCTAAGGGTGATAAAGACATAGAAATACAAATTAAGCAGTGCTGCAGTGATTTTTTTAGTTACACAGAGGCAATCAGGGGAGAAGGTGCAGGCCAGGATGAGGAGAACGCCACCCTATGGTCAGGTTGGGAGTTCAGGCCGCAGGGCTGTAAGGAGCAGGAGGATGGAGAGTCACAGGCGGAGCAGAGGAGGAGGAGGAAGGAGCACTCACAGGTTACCTTCTTGCTCCTTTTATAACTAAAACTTACTGCACAGACTTGAAGGTTCAGCCCTGAATCCTGGTTTTGCAAGAGATGAATATTTTAGAGCTTGACTAAATAAGGGAGAGCCTTTCCTTTGTTCTTGGATTATGTCTGCTTTGTTTTGGAATATTAATTTAATAGCGTATTTATTTGGTTGGTGTGTTCAGTTGAAAATGATCACTTTGCTTAAATCTGTTCCTTTTTAATATCTTTAATTTTCAAATTGTTTGAGTGCATTACTTGGTTTCTTTAGTGCGTAGGTTATTTGGCTTACTTTTTTTAGTACGTAATATTTGGACCACCTTATCCTGGACTCTCCATGTGAAAACAGGGCAAAGAGACAATTCTGCTGTTTGGATCTGCTTCTATTTGCTAGCCGGAAGCTCCACCAGGCAGCCAGACCCCAAGGACTGACACCGCAGCGAAGAGGCTACTGGACTGGGCATTGTCGAATGGACACTTGACTTTTACATTTGGGACTCCTACAGATTGTAGTGTTTGTCTTATTGTTTTAGCCCAGGCGTGTCAAACTCAATCACAGCAGGGGCCGGGTTCTGGATTCAGAACTAACCTGAAGGCCTAACAGGGTCACGTTTTAACCATTAACTGTCAACCTCATTTCACTAGTAATAAAATCTAGAAATTAAATTTAGCACTGATGATAAATGATTTTGATATTTAAAAAGTTAAAAAGGTAAGTTTAAAGCCTCACAATTTGAGAAAAGTAAATTTATTAGTTCGAAAAGGTCAAAACATGAAATTGAAAAATAATGTTTTTTTAATGGCATATATATTAGAAAGAAAGTCAAAACCATGAGTTTAAAAAGTCAAATTATGTAATAAAATGTATAATCATGAAATTAAAAGTCCAAAAAAGATTCAAAATGGTAAATTGTGAGTCTAAAAAGTCAAAATATGGGATCATGACGTCAAATTCTGGAGTTGAAAATATGAGGTAAAATACAAAATAGTTGGCTAAATGGGTCAAAATATCACTTAAAAATCTGAACTATGAATCCCAAAGCTCAATACATTATATTAGTGGTCAAAATTATGAGTTGAAATGCTCAAAGTATGAAATTAAAAGTCAGAATCCTAAATTTGTATCCTAATGGTAAGATGCTAAATTTAAAATGTGAAATTAAAAAACTTCTTCCTTACATTCCTGACTTCTTATCTACATTTTTTACTCCTTACTTTTTCAGATTTTGTGACTTAACAAGGATATCTTAAATCATCAAGGATAAGTTCACATTTTTATACTTGAGGAAATCTGCAGACCTCATACTGACGGGCCAGTTATAACAGAAATATGAGATCATCTTTCGGGCCGGATTTAATTGTTCCATGGGCCGGATTTTGCCCCCCAGCCTTGAGATTGACACCTGTGTCTTAGCCCACTTATTTAAACATCATCTTAAATCATTTTAAAAGTTTTTTTTTTTTTTAAGTTGAAAAATAAGAAAAATTAACTGCTTCTTGAACTACGTCACTGGCATGCTGTTTTGGGTCAGTACACCCTTAGTGGATCTCATTACATATTTATGTGACTTATCAGATTTAGTCTTAGATTCTAGTAAATTTCATCTCTACAGCTGTGACACAGACTTTCCTTTGTTCATGGACTCGTATGAGTTGGTGAAGCTGGTATCATAGGCCGGCCTGGACCTGTCTAATAAAAACATTTCTCTTTACACTCCAGCACAGACAAATGAAGTTTAAATAACATATCCAAGCTTCATTTTTCAGCCTGCTGCAGCTGCTGATGTTTGAAACCAATGTGAATAAGAGGAGGGTAATGGAAATGCCAAACAAAGGAATGGGAACAAAACTTTGGCTGATCAGACTTCCTGTGTCATGATCTGTACGCTGTTTGCGTAATATCAATCAATAAATCAATCAAACTTTATTTATACTGCATTTTTTCATACAAGATAATGTAGCACTGAGTCCTTTACAAACAGACGGACGAATTACAGGCGATAAAAGGAAATATGACCCTAACCCACTCCACCCAACCTTCTAACCCTACCACCCCCACCACCACACCATTCATTCACAATATTGGCTAAAAAACATCATAGATAAAAGACGCTATAAGAACAGGAACTCATGTGCCGAGTACGTACTGAGGAAATTCCATCAAAAAGGTTCAAAATGAGGAAACACTGGAGGTTAGGTTAAAATAAGAAATAAAATATCATTAAATGAAATAAAAATAAATGAAATAAAAGAGAATAAAAAGGTGCTGAAATCAGACTAAAAACACTAAAAGGTAACTCAGGTAAATGTGCTGAAATGAGAAAATAAAACACTTAAGGAGAACTTAGTAAAATATGATAAAACAAGAGGATAAACAAATAAGAGATAAAAAGATGAAATCTAAATCACTAACACAGATTAAGATGAGGATATTAAATTCAGGTAGAAGCCAGACTAAAAAGGTAGGTCTGTTTCTAAAAACATTAGTACAAGGCACAGCTCTCAGGTGTTCCCTGATTACCAGAAAAGCTTTTAAAAGACAAACCTGTAATGAAGTCCTTGTTTCTGCAGAACTACAATCAAAGTCCTGCTCTTGTTAATATGAAGCTTCAACAGTCAGAGTTAGACATATTAGGATGATCTTTAAAGGTCTCTTCAGTAGTTTTTTGTTCCATTGATGTTCGTCTGATCTGAATCCTGAAAGTGACTTCATATAAACTTTCCCATCTCCTTTATAAGTCATGTCAGAGCTCTGTTAGGATTTCTTCTCCCAAATCCTCAAAACAGCATTGATTGATGTTATTGTTGAAGTATCTGCAAACATTTGTCTATGTGCTCATCCAACAGGCACAGACAAGAGTTAGAATGAAAGTCTGCTTTTGTCAAACAAATGAATGTGAGTCAAATATTTGCTTCCTTTTCATTTTTGTCTTCATCAACTCATGAGGTAAATATCCATCTCTTCAGCTGCTGAATGCTCTCCTATGTCATCAGATAGTCTCTGACTTTGAGAGTATCTTTTGATTCATAGTTGTGTACATGCAGATATAAAGAACATGCAGCCGCTGAGACTTCAAAAACTTCTATGATTTCAAAGCCCAGAGTTGGAATCTAAGCTGGCTGACAATAATCTACCTGTGGTTGTTGTCAGCCAAAGACAACCAAGCTTTAAAACGAAACCCACTCTTTTTTTCTGCATTATTGTAAATTAGAGAACAATCCACAAGTTAACATCATGCTCTGTTGACTAGACCACACAGTGAGTCAGATTTCAACACTGAACTTTAGATGAAGGCAGGTTACAGTCAGGTATGAAAATCTAAGGAAAAGTCAAAGAAGAAAAAAGAACCAAAATGCAAAAATGATGAAAACTGTAGTGCATGTAATGTTACATGCTAGGTCAGTCATTGTCTGAGTGACTATGGCTACGTTCACACCGTAGGCCTAAATGCTCAATTTTATCTTTTCTCAGATCTGATTTTTTTGTTTGCCTGTTCACACGGCAGTCTTTTTCTATTCCAACATGACTGTGCCCCAATGCACAGATCAAGGACTATAAAGGCATAGTTTGATGAGTTTAGTGTGGAAGAACTTAACTGGCCCACACAGAGCCCTCACTTCAACCCCACTGAGCTCCACTAGACACTAGTGTATGTTTGACACTAGACCCTACATTGTGGCCCAAAATCTCTTGATAGTCTCCTGATTTGTTGATTCCTTGCACACAGTCAAGGCACCCAGTGCCAGAGACAACAAAACAACCCAAAAACATCTTTAAACCTCCGCCATGTTTGACTGTAGGTGCTGTGCCCTTTTCTTTGTAGGCCTCATTCCATTTTCTGTGAACAGTAGAATGACGTGCTTTTCCAAAAAGCTCTACTTAGTCTCATCTGTCCACAAAATGTTTGCCCAGAAGGTTTGAGGCTTATTCAGGTACACTTCTGCAAATTCCAGTCTGGCTTTTTCATGTCTCTTTGTCAGCAGTGGGGTTCTCCTCTGTCTCCTGCCATACCGCTTCATCTCATTCAGATGACCACGTATGGTCCCACCTGACACTTTTGCACCCTGAGTCTGCAGGACAGCCTAAATTTTTTATTTTTTATTTTATTTATCCTTTATTTTAGCAGGGGAAAACCCACTGAGACCAAGGTCTCTTTTCCAGGGGTGCCCTGCACCCCTGTGTGGAAGTTGACTGAGGATGTTTATCCACCTTTCCAACTTTCCTGCGTTGCATTCTTTGTCAGTTTTTCTCTTCTGTCCACATCCAGGGAGCCACAGTTAGCCACAGTTCCATGGGTTAAAAAATTCTTGATTATATTATACTATCAAGAGTGGACAAAGGAATTTCAAGATCTCTGGAGATGATCTTGAAACATTGAATTTTTTCATATTTTTCCACAATTTTGCTTCTTAAGTCCTCAGACAATTCTGGGCTCCTCTTTCTCTCCTCCATGCTTGGTGTGACACACACAGGCACACAACACAAAGGCTGAGTCAACCTTTATACATTCCAACTGGCTTCAGGTGTGATTTCTAGATTGCCAGCACCTGTTACTGCCACAGGTGAGCTTAAATGAGCATCACATGCTTGAAATAAAATGATTTACCCACAGTTTTAAAAGGGTGCCAATCATTTTGCACAGCCCATTTTTGAGTTTTGTGTAAAATTATGTCAATTTTGGATTTTTTCTTCTGTTTTTTTTTTTGTGTTGTTCCAATGCACATAAATGAAATAAACATGTGTATACCAAAAACATTTGTAGCTGCAACAATTTCTGGGAGAAATGGTGTCTTTTCTGAAAATAAATTCCAGGGGTGCCAATACTTTTGTCCATGATTGTACACATTTTAGTGCAAAAGTTTTAAAAAGTGTTACTTAAAGAAAGTAAAATAACTCTTTCTGATTTAGGTTGTAGTAGTTCTGTTAGTGCATAACTTCAAGCAAAAGCCAATAACAACATGCTACAGCATCATACAGACACACAGCCATTCATACTGTGTAGAATTCTTAGCAGACACAAGCTCCTGCAGCCAGTTACCACTAGTCCCCATACTGCACTGTTGGTGCAAATTAATGAAACTGTCTCCATGGGGGGTTATTAAAAGCTCTTTTGTTTTTTTATTAATACAGTGGTATTAAGTGAAGGTGAACTAGTCTACTTTTTCCCAACACTCAGACTGAGTGAAACTGCTGGGTAACTTAATCTCCTGACTTTAGAGCACAGAATTTCAAATCAGCAGAGCTCAGAGGCAAATTATGTGTAAATGGATGCACAAAGATGCCCATAGACTTTCCTCTGTTCTCTCTGGACCACACACTGTGTTCATACCTGTACTGTTGTAGTTCAGTCTCCAGCTGGGTGATCCTGGACTGGAGCTGTGGCACAGACTGAGCCTTCTCCTGGATCATTCGAACCCTCTGAAGCCCCAAACTCAGAGCCTCCCTGGCCTCCTCTGCCCGCCTCCTGAAGGAGATTATGACATTAAATCCTTCTCAAATTCCCCAATTCAACATCATCTGGTGAACTTTTCTAACCTGATGTGAGTGTTCTCTTTCCTCAGTGCTGACTCCACCCCCTGACGTTTACGTACTTCCTGGTATGCCCACTGCAGCTCCTCCTCCAGACGCTCATTATATTTGATGGCTTCCTCCAGCTGTCCGTCTCGTGAGGAGCGGATCAGCCTCAGCTCCCTCAGAAGGGGGTCCCTGATGTCCCGTCTCCTGCCAAATCTCTTTACCCCATCTATTCCTGTGATGCTGCCCTGTCCTTTAATCCTGTGTGTTGGTACCAGTTTTCCTTCTTTTAGGGTGATGGAAGTGGTCGGAGATGAAACCGTAGATTTGAGTCTGGATGGAGAAGGAAGTGTGCGGCTCCTCTCCCGCCTGAGGGCCACCTCCAGGGCCAGGCAGCGAGCGTCACTCCCCTGCAGTGCTGAGCGGAGGTCTTCCACCAGCTCCCTCAGAGCTGCTACCTCATCTGGAGAAAAAGATAAAGAAATGGACGAGATAAGAAACTGAAACTAAAATCAAAGAATACATTCACTGCTTATTTACTGATAGACTTTCTCTTGTCTAAATATTGATCTATCAACAAGTAAATGGTTGATAAGTGATATATATATAATGGATATAAACTTCCCAGCCCTTCCTTAGAGTCTAATTCTTTGTAAGATTCCAACTTAATGCCCAGCTCTACCTACAGGTCTACCTCTTGATTAGATGTGTGTTTTTCTCTAGAAAGATCAGCACCTCTGCCTTGATGCAGCTCAGTCTGATTCTCTGATTTCTTGTTTTTGTTTCAAAAGTCTTTGCGTCATGTAAACGTACTATTCCGCCAGGTTTCTACGTCCTGCTGCAGTCTTGGCTTCATTCCTGACTGTACCTGCTCAGCCTGCAGGCACAAGTAGGGAGAAAGTGTCCAACTATTTTTACGTCAATGGTAAGCACATCAAAGATGATGTGCACTGCAAATGCAATCTTGGACAGCCAGCTGGAGAGCGTGCACCACACAGCCAAAACATGCCAGACCGCTGTCTGTCATTGCTTTGGTCACAGTTTAGCTCTGTCTCTCACAACAGCATGCACTTCAGATCTGTCTGTTTTCTACCTTTGATACACATTGGCTACAGATCAGAGTGCATGTCCCATATTTTGGCTGATGGCAATCTATTCATCATCCATTTTCTATGACGCTTATCCTGTTGGGGGTCTCAGGGGGCTGGAGCCTATCCCAGCTGTCATTGGGGGAGAGGTAGGGTACACCCTGGACTGGTTGCCAGTCAATCACAGGATTGACACATAGAGAAAAAAAAAACCAGACTCACTCACCGCCTCTTTAGAATTAAACTAACGAGCATGTCTTTGGTGATGGAAGGAAGCTGTAGTACATGGAGAGAACCCACACGTGCATGGAGAGAACATGCCAAATCCGCACAGAAAGGGCCCGACCGGGAAGCAAACCGGGGACCTTTTTGCTTAACCCCTGCACTGCTGTGCAGCCCCTGCTGTCTGTTCACCTATCCATGGTCACCCTGCTTGTTACCATGGGATTCAATGGAAGCCACTTCCAGATGTCACAGGGCTAGAGGCAGGTTACATCCTGGATTAGCAGCCAGACAATCACAGGGCTTACACACAGTGACAGGAAAACATTCAAGCTCACATCATATGAAGCACTGACATAGTCTAAATGAAATGTAAATGAAAAAAATCTCCTTATATTTTTTACTATCTGATTAGCATTGATTCTGTAAATATGCAGTCAATGTAATTCAATTTTCCTTGAATTAGTGATCATATAATATTGTACAATGGGACCAATAAAAATGGAAAAAAAAATGCCTATGTATATAATTTTTTTTTTTGGCATTTACCTTGATTTTGGCAACCTTATACATCTTTGTATTTTTAATTTGCACTGCTTGGGAATCCCTCACAGTCTTGGAATGAATAAATTACACCAAACATGAGCATGGTAAACATTTTCTGAGTGGTTTAAATTGTCAAAAGAAAATATTTAACAAAACAGCTTTAATAACATGTGGACTTCTGAGGGTTAAAGCTAAATGGATGAGTTTTATACACTACACTGCCAAAAGTATTCAATCACCCATCCAAATCATTGAAACCAGGTGTTCCAATCATTTCCATGTCCACAGGTGTATAAAATCAAGCACCTATAGAGACTGTTTCTACAAACATTTGTGAAAGAATGGCTCGCTCTCAGGAGCTCAGTGAATTCCAGCGTGTTACTGTGGTAGGGTGCCACCTGTGCAGCAAGTCCAGTTGGGAAATTTCCTGGCTCCTAAATATTCCACAGTCAGCTGTCAGTGGTATTATAACAAAGTGGAAGCAATTGGGAACCACAGCAACACCACATAAAATGATGGAGTGGGGTCAGTGGATGCAGAGGTCGGCAATTTTCTGCAGAGTCAATCACTACAGACCTCCAAACTTTATGTGGCCTTCAGATTAGCTCAAGAACAGTGCGTAGAGAGCTTCATGGAATGGGTTTCCATGGCCGAGCAGCTGCAGCCAAGCCATACATCACCAAGTGCAATGCAAAGCGTCGGATGCAGTGGAGTAAAGCACGCCGCCACTGGACTCTAGAACAGTGGAGACACGTTCTCTGGAGTGACAAATTGCGCTTCTCCATCTGGCAATCTGATGGACAAGTCTGGACTTGGTGGTTGCCAGGAGAATGGTACTTGTCTGACTGCATTGTGCCAAGTGTAAAGTTTGGTGGAGGGGGAATTATGGTGTGGGGTTGTTTTTCAGGAGCTGGGCTTGGCCCCTTAGTTCCAGTGAAAGGAACTCTGAATGCTTCAGCATACCAAGAGATTTTGGACAATTCCATGCTCCCAACTTTGTGGGAACAGTTTGGGGATGGCCCCTTCCTGTTCCAACATGACTGTGCACCAGTGCACAAAGCAAGGTCCAGAAAGACATGGATGAGAGAGTTTGGTGTGGATGAACTTGACTGGCCTGCACAGAGTCCTGACCTCAACCTGATAGAACACCTTTGGGATGAATTAGAGCGGAGACTGAGAGCCAGGCCTTCTCGTCCAACATCAGTGTGTGACCTCACAAATGCGCTTGTGGAAGAATGGTGAAAAATTCCCATAAACACACTCCTAAACCTTGTGGAAAGCCTTCCCAGAAGAGTTGAAGCTGTTATAGCTGCAAAGGGTGGACCAACGTCATATTAAACCCTATGGATTAAGAATGGGATGTCACTTAAGTTCATATGCAAGTCGAGGCAGGTGAGCAAATACTTTTGGAAATATAGTGTATGTGACAAAAAAAGATCTTCCCTTGAGAAGTGTGTGCACCCATAAAGTGAGTACGTGAATGTATGTGTAATGTGTAATATAATAATAATATAAATATGTGTAATATGTGTAATGTATGTGAACTATTCTTACATAACAGTTTTTTTGCACAAACTTCCAAACATATTTACTTCATTCACATTGGCTTCATTTGTTAAACACCAAAGGTTGCTGCTTGGGCATACTCTGATCCCACTTGACCTGTATTATTTATTTAATAATGCCTAACCTATCAAATAATATACAAAAAGGGATAAGTAACCAAGTAGGCCTGTGTTTACTTAAGTGGACTACTGTACTTGGAGTACTGCTTGATCCTCTACTGCAGACATACATTGTAATTTTTAACAACTACAAATACCTAGACAGTAGTAATTGTTGCATGTTATTTTAAAAGATAAGGTTTAATACAAACAAAATATTTTAAATCTGCAGATCACAGAATGTTTTAATCTTTATGATTGCAACTGCTACCAAATTAATAAAACACTATGCAAACCTCTGCACAGAGCTACTCCATGTAAGAACGGGACTACTAACATGAGTCTGGTCTACTGGACAGTCCTGCCCTATAGTTAGGTCAAGTTTATGTCTCCACTGTCACTGAGCTAAATTCACACTGGTCCTCATTATAATAGGGTATAGTCTTTATTATAATATTAATGATAAATACTGATCTAAACTTAAAACAAAAAGTAAGGCAATTTGTGTTTGGTACATTATTTCTTTGCTGTAACAATGCTTCTTGGTAATAAATCTTATACTGTTGGAAAGCCTGTTTTTTACCCTTTTTAATGATGCCACATTTGTAAGGATTATGCATTTGTGGGATGTGCAGCAGAGCTGAGTATGTGGGTTGCGCCCATGAAAAATGTGCCAGATCTTCTCTGCCAATGCCAAACAGCTGATTCTGCCATTGACTCTTGTTTTGAGCTTCTGGTACCCCAGATGCTGCCAATCAGGTGCCTGATTGGCAGCACCTGTGAGCATGGGCTCTGCTTCAGTGGTCAGTAGATGTCTGCTTCAAGAATCGGCATGTCACGTTTGACTGATCAGGATAGGGCCGTTTGGTTGGGCAACTTCAAGCTGGTGTTCTGCAAAACCAAGTTGTGGCATTGTTTGGAGTTAACCCTAGTACCATCTCCAAACTGAAGGCCAAGTTCCATATAACAGGGAATGTCAGATACAGGCCGCGATGTGGATGTCCCAAGAAGACAACACCCCAAGAATATCGTTTCTTTACCCTGTCAGCAAGAACTCTGTCCTCCAAGATGACAACATTCGCTCCCACAGAGTGGGGTTTATCAGAGACTACCTCCAGAATCTGGGAGTGGAGAGAATGGAATGGCCTGCCAGCAGTCCTGACCTTAACCCCACTGAACACTTGTGGGATCAGCTTGGATGTGCTGTTCTACCAGACTGACCAACACAACCACGTTGGCTGACTTGCAACAAATGCTGGTTGAAGAATGGGATGCCATCCCACAGCAGTGTGTGACCAGGCTGGTGACCAGCATGAGGAGGAGGAGCCAGGCTGTTGTGGCTGTGTATGGTTCTTCCACACACTACTGAGGCTCCTGTTTGTTAAATGAATAAATTATTAAATTGTCAATATGTCTTGTTTCTTCAAACTTCAATCATCCAATCCACCAAACACCAAACAAGAGTCAATGGCAGAATCAGCTGTTTGGCATTGGCAGAGAAGATCTGGCACATTTTTCATGGGCGCAACCCACATACTCAGCTTTGCTGCTCATCCCACAAATGCATGATCCTTACAAATGTGGCATCATTTAAAAGGGTAATAAACAGGCTTTCCAATGGTATAAGATTTATTACCAAGAAGCATTGTTACAACAAAGAAATAATGTACCGAACACAAATTCCCTTACTTTTTGTTTTAAGTTTAGTTTAACAGGCCACAACAGAGAGTACAATCTAGACCTGCCCTCTTTGTAAAGCATCTTGAGATAACTTCAGTTATGAACTGATGCATAACAAACAAAGATTGCTTGAGATAGACTGTTGACTTAAATTGAACACTTGTTAGTTGTGGTCTATTCATACGCTGTTTTTGCTTGTGTAAACACTGGCTGTTGGAGGAGAAGAGGATGGGAGAACAGGTGGAGCAGGACATAGAGAGCCGGAGTACAATCAGATAAAAAAAAAACTCATTGGAATAATGAAGGTGGGAAAGGCTGAAGGCTCATGTTGCTAAAGGTTAAAAAAAAAAAAAAAAAAAAAAAGTAAATCAAGTAATTGGTTCTTAACAGCTTACTTCCGGTTCACCACACAGCATCATTGGAAGCATATTATGGTGGCGAGTAATTCCTTTCGATGAATGAGTAATGATGTTAAATACACGTCTGATGTAAAGTAAGGCTAAATGGGCCAGCTTTTAATAAACAGTCAACCTGGCTGTTAAATCATCTCTGCATGAGATCCAATCATGTTCCAATATATTGCTGTAAGCTTCTTGATTCTTCATTTCCTAACAGTTTGGAAAAAAGAACACTGTTATTGGACTATCAGGGATAGAGTAACAGCACGCCCAGTACACAGAAACCAAAAATGTTCTTCTCTGTAAAAACGTCTCATGTTAAGTTAATCCATAAATACATCTAAAATAAGCATGGTTTATTATTTTAAATGTTTTACTTTGTATGGATGTGTTTGTTTCTGCTGTTTGTGGGATTGTGCATGCTCAAGAATAAAAGAATACAAAATAATGTACCTCTGCTGTGCCTTTCCACAGACATCTTTGGGGTTTGCAAAGAGCACAAGTCTGCCCTTTTTATGCATGCCACTCATTAATACCAGCCCTCATTCTGTCATTCCTCCACCTGCCTGTCCTTGTCTTTTTCTCATCTCTCCTCCCCTTTTTCCTTCTCTACCTATTCTCCTGTTTGCCTGCAAGGACTATAAAGACTTTGCATTTCCACATGCAGTATTCAGACCTATATTCTCTATGGGCTCTAACATAATTTATGCACAACAATAAAAGCTTTTTTCAGATGTTTTTTTTAATGCCATGTTTAGTTTCTGAACAATTATCCTCTTTTGCTCTGTGTTGTAAACTCTGTCCCCACCAAACCAGACAGCACAGGCCAATAAAGTCAGAATGAATCATAGCACGGTTTAAGATAACACTGATTAGCAGTAAAACTTTAACAGGCTGATGCGTAAAACTCATTTGGATCGTTGTACTGGATGATAGATTATTACCCCATAGATGGGTAAAGAGACATAAACTATAACTCCATTGGACCTTAATAGGTACAACATCAGTTAATACTGAAGACATGTAATACCAGACATGATGAAGTCCATTTGGAAGCTTACCTGACTCGCGCTCCTCTGCGCTTCGACCTTTCATTGATCCCTTTGAGGCTCCATTTTGATCTCCTGTCAGATCAAAACTCACACATTTTCTCCGTCTTGCGCGAGGCCACCGTACCCTGATCTGTCTCTCCACCAGCTCCGTGTCCTCTGTAACAGGCAGGCGCCAGGCACACACCCCGGTGCCTCGACGCGCGCTGCGCACACGGAAATACCCACAGAGCCGCGAGTGGAAGTCTTTAAAGGCCAGCTGGCAAGGAAGCTCTGAACATACATCCCTGAACTCTTCATCTTCCTCGTGTTTTTCTCCGTCTTTTGCTCCTTTGTTAGTCCTCTTTCCTTTCTCTGCCCAGGTGAGTCCCAGCACGGCACACAGCTCGGTGAAGTCCTCTGCTGACACGGTATCTTCCCGGTTTGGGTAGGCCAGGTGGTGGAAGACCTCCTGCAGGTATTGGTCTATTCCAGTTGCAAGCACTACGATCTCGTTCTCCGCGCCGGGATCAGGGCAGTGGTGGTGGGCCAGGGTGCTCCGCAGCCACTCGCTTTTACGCGCCGCTCGTGGTGAGGGCTGGACGCGAGGCATGATCAACAAGGTCTGCTCAGTGACTCCAGAGTAACCACTATTTACTTCTGTTTAAATTCGGAGTACTGCAATTAGTATCGGATGCAAAATCAAACAGGAATTTGGCTGTAACGCATCCTGCTGTGCTTTTACGCAGCGTAATTCCCGGGAAATCTCTCCACTGATTCCTTCCTGGCGCGTCAGGTCGAGATCTCATCTCATCCCCTCGGGTGAGAAAAAGTCCCACTGCACCGGCTCCACCCTTTTGTGTGCACACTCTGACCGCATGTGTAAGTGTGCACGACTGTGCCAGCATTGTGCTCTTCACTGCACAGTTGGCTATGAAAAGGAGTGAGAGCAGGTTTGATTATTTGATCTTTAGTGCAAAAGTATAACACAACTATTATTGTGCTCCAATAATAGTTTGTGCTTCTGTAATAGTACAGTTACTTTGATAAGACAGCACTTAAATACATATTAAAGTATCATCATCAAATCATTGATTTAACATAACTTTAGTAGAACTTGGTTTCATGGGAAATTTGCTCTATTCAGGGGTGTCCAACTCGATCACAGCAGGGGCTGGATTCTGAATTGACACTTTAAAAAAGGACAACAATGCTGTTGTTGGATTGATGTAATTTTTTGTTTTATGACAGCCTAAAATCATTGATTTCTAAATTTCTAAATTTAGAAATCTAAATTATCTTAATGGTTGAACCTATATTTTTTTATTTAAACTGGCAGCTGGACACCAAATTAAATTCTGTCATTGGATCAGTCTTTTTATTGCATTAAGCCTGCTGTGCGCATGCGCATTTGTGGTAATAGGTCCCGAGTGGATTCAAAAAACAATTGATGCAACAGCAGCCGTCACTTTCTGAGTGGCTCTCCCTCTACATTCCAGCACAGGCATCCAGCAAACGAAAGAAAGTGCCAAGTTGGTAACAGAAAGGAAAAACATAAGCTTTGTATGCAGTTGAATTAATCCAAATTTGATTTATCCTTCGCATTTATGGCTCCCTAAAAGATTGCGCTTATTGCTAAGGTTTATTTCCAGAGGTTACAAATATGACAGCCCAGTGACTGTCAGCTTCTCATTTTCTGAGATGTTGTTGTTCTTACATGATTGCAATTTCACTGCAGTATTTTAAAGGGGACTTATAATGCAAAAATCACTTTTTCAGGTTTTTCTAACAAAAATATGTGAATTCTCTTGATCCTCTTCTCGGCTACTAGCGGAGATGCTGGATAGCTCATTGGGTTACCCTGCTGACTTTAGACTGGGAGACTGATGGTTGAATCCCAGTCAGATCATAAACTTTAAGTAGAAGTGTCTGAAACATCAGGAGAGCGACATCCATTTCCTGCAAGAATCCTATACTACAGTTTTTTCAGCAATAAACTTCACAGGCATGTTTTGGGGACCTCTGAGACCAATATAAACTTGTCTTAAAGAGCAAAATATGTCCCCTTTAATACATTTCTGCTCTCCCATTGGGCCAAAGTAACAGGAGTTTTCAGGAAAAAAATGTGTTGAGTTGACTTTCAAGACTTGTGGGAGGCCCGGCGGTGCAGGGGTTTGCGCTGTTGCCTTACAGCAAGAAGGTCCCTGGCTCGCTCCCCAGTCAGGGCCTTTCTGTGCGGAGTTTGCATGTTCCCCCCGTGCACATGTGGGTTCTGGGTACTCCGGCTTCCTCCGACCTCCAGGCTAAAGCCCCCCAGGCTAATTTTTGATTTAACGGGGGGGAGGGGAATGACTGCTGCATTTTGTATTTACTCAGGTTATCTGTGACAAATGTGCAAACAAAAAGAAGGGGACGAATATTTTCTTACATCACTCCTCCTAAAGATGTTGTCTTTAATAATATTTTGCAGGGTTTTTCCCATTCATGCATGGTTTACTGTTTGCACCCTGCCTTATGGAAATGTCAGTGTGCTCAGCTGTGATGCTATTCTTCTACATGTGCTGACTGTTAACAGCTACAAGTAACTGAGGATACAATCAAATCAAAATGAGTGGATATAGTTGCAATTATAATATTTACATCATGTGGATTAAAACTGCAAAGTGCCTATTATACCCTCAGCTACACATTCCCTTTTGGATTATTTCCCCACTATGACCAGTCCTGTGACTGGTCATGACCAGTCTGTGAATTTGCCAAATTACTGGCTTTTGACTCAACAAATATTAGTGGATATAGTTCAGATAATATGTCTTTAAAATAAGAATGGAATGGTTTAATTCAGATCAATAAGTGCAATAAAACCTAACTTATATGTTACAGTAGCTTATCAGTTCTTTAGGTAAATTGTGAGACACCTCGCCTTCAGAGACAAAAACAAACCACAACAGTCCAGAGTGAGTCATGGTGGGTTTCAGTTTACACCTTGAAAGCTACCAGAATGAGTCTTAAGTGGCGTTGACTCACCACCTGAGTGACAGCAACAACAATAAAAGTAAAGTGATTCCTGATACTCTACACTTCCAGGCCATTCCCAGGTACACATACCTTTCCATGGAAGCAATATTTAAGTTTGTTTCCAGGAAAATGAGCAACTCCCTCGGAAATACCATCCCCACCCTGACCACCACCTGTCACCCACCTGACAGCTCCAACAAAGAGGATGGCTTGATCACACTCTCCTGTGATTTAACCACACCACACAAATTACAAGTGAATTACACTCTACTGATGCACTCAGCCAAGAATTACACATTAGACAAGAATTCAGTTCATAGGAGCCACTGCCAACAACCTTTGTCAATTGATAGAGGGTAGATTAAATCAGACATGAAAGACATTTATAGAGAGAAGAGTCTGAACTTTAGCTGGGTTCAGCTTTTCAGTTTTAAACTTTTGCTACTTTCATGTGTTTACACCCATCATCTGCAGACTTTAGACTCTGATGGAAAACTGAGGAAATGTCTCCTTCATCTGTTGGGTTTGGCATTCTGTGTTTATGGCAAAGACAGCTTTTTATCTAGAGACAAAAAGAGAGCTAAGATGCAGGTCAAGAAGGGTTTGCATCACTTTTTACTTTAGTAATGCTTGTTTAAGCCATTCTCTGTAGTTTTGTGTGCAAAGTTCAAACATGCAATCGTGCAAGTCTTCTGAAGATGGAGCCCATAAAATCCTGATTAAGAAGACTTTGATGGTTTCAGGTGTGCATATTTTTGCACTGTTTTCAGGAGATTTGTGATTATTACAGAGATCATGCACTCACTGGCCACTTTATTAGGTATACCTGTTCAATTGCTTGTTTGCAAAAATAGTAAATCAACCATTCATATGGCAGAAACTCAAGGCATTCAGGCACCTAAATGTAGTCAAGACAACTTACTGAAGTTCAAACCAAGCATCAGAATGGGGAAGAAAGAGGATTTAAGAGACTTTGAATGTGACATGGTTGTTAGTGTCAGACAGGCTGATCTGAGCATTTCAGAAACTGCTGATCTGCTGGGATTTTCATGCACAACCATCTCTAGAGTTGACAGAGAATTGTCTGAAATAAAAATGCCTTGTTGATGTCATAGGTCAGAGGAGAATGGGCAGATTGGTTCAAGATAATAGAAAGGCAACAGTAACTCAGATAGCCACTGGTTACCACCAAGATATGGAGAAAACCATCTCTGAATGCACAGCACGTTGAACCTTGAAGCTGACGGGCTACAGCAGCAGAAGACCACACTGGGTGCCACTCCTGTCAGCTAAGAACAAGAAACTGAGGCCACAATTCACACAGGCTCACCAAAATTGGAAAAACATTGCATTGTCTGATGAGTCTCTATTTCAGCTGTGACATTCAGATGGTAGGATGATCAGAATTTGGCGTAAACAATATGAAAGCATGGATCCATTCTGCCTTGTATCTACTGAGGCTTTTCCACTATGACTTTTGGCCGCGCCGAGCCAAACCAAGCCGTGCTGATTTGTTCCACACCGATCCACGCCAGAATGGCCCTGATCATGAGCAGGGCTAGAGCGAGCCAGCCCTTTCTCCAAGCGCACCACTCTGACTGCTCCAGCTGACGATAACTCTGTTACAGTAGGGATGTAATGTCAGCATTCGCTGTATGGCTTTCATGTGCCCATACTACAGCAAGGTTATAATAGTTTTGGATTTTTCAATAGTTTCTTTTTTTTTATTATTTTGTTTTCACTCTCTGTGTTCAATTTCAGTTTAGTTTAACAATATGCATGTCTGACTGTATGTATAAATGGAGCTCCCATAATACCATGCAAATCTCCTGCTTTCATAACACTGTAATGAAATATGAATAGACACCGATAACAAAACTACACCAGTGTGGAATCAATCTTAATATCTTGGTGTCATGAAGGTGCAACTTTATTACGACATGATGCACTGTGCAGTTGCTGCATACAGCACACATCTGTCTTTTTTTGCATGTATTAAAATGTTAAAGTAAATTAAACTGAATCATAATACTGCTGATGATATGGTGTCTACTGCTCGACACTTAGCAGTGCCTTTTTACCTTTGCATACCACAC
This sequence comes from Cheilinus undulatus, assembly GCF_018320785.1. Taxonomy (NCBI): domain Eukaryota; kingdom Metazoa; phylum Chordata; class Actinopteri; order Labriformes; family Labridae; genus Cheilinus; species Cheilinus undulatus. The sequence goes on along the minus strand of NC_054867.1, from coordinate 5,436,567 downwards.
ACAGATAAAGTGGCTAGCAGACGAGTCATTTAAACCCACATGAGCTCAAAGAAGAAAACCTCAGATATTGTTTAGTCTTTGTTTAGCTCTCCAGCACTAATCTTTGTACGGCTGAACAGCAGCATCTGCCATGACTCATCTGGGGCTTTTACCTTTTGCAGGGTGTGTGAGAGTTCTGTTTCAGTAAGTGCTACTTAAGGCTACAAATATTACCTCCCTCGGAAAAACACATCTATTCTCTTCAGCACATACAAATTGTCTTAAAGACATAAAACCCAAACTGATAGCCTGTGGCCTGCTCCATGAACGTGTGGAGGCAGGCAGAGCTTATTCAGCTCAGGTCCTCTGGCTGTGACTTGGAAACTATGTGTTTGCCTCCAGGCTTCCGGGGAGTAAGTGATGATGACACAGTCAAGGTCAAGGTGTGCCCCAAAGCCATGGATGCTAACTTTTATACTTTGGGCAAAGCAAGTTTATTTATAGAGCAACATTTATACATGGAGTACTCAAAGTGCTTCACATAGTTAGCAAGCAAAATAAGACAAGAAAATCCAACATAGACTCAAATATAGAGTCATTACCTTTAAACTGTAAAATGCAAGCAACATACCTGCAAAGGCCTTCATTTTTCTCCTTCTCCTTTCTAAGATACAAACTCTGTGGTAGACTCGGTCATCTCTTAACCAGAAGGTCAGGGGTTGGATCCTCTGTCCTGTAGTCACATGTCTAGTATAAGTGAACAGGATGCCAAGCCATAAATTGTGCCAGCTGCTGTGTAAACAACATCTGATGATGTATAAACTGTATAAGACATGTAGTACATATAGGCAGCGGTGGCTCCACACCTATTCGGCCCCTTAAGTAAAGCTGATCCAGCTGAAACCCACATAAAAAGTGATACATTTCTGTCAAAAATCAGCAATTTGTTTCATTGATAAAAACCTGAGAGAACAGGTCTACACTCACACTAAAAGATGTGTATCAAGTATTTTCACCGTATTTACTCTACCTAGCATCTCTGGAGTTCAGTCAGAGTGACCATCAGGTTCTTTGTCACCTCTCTGACTAAGGCCCTTCTCCCCCAGTTGCCTGGTTTGGCCAGGCGACCAGCTCTGGGAAGAGTCCTGGTTGTGCCAAACTCCTTCCAATTGAGAATTATGGAGGCTGCTTTGCTCTTGGGAACCTTCAGCGCAGCAGCATTTTTTGGTAACTTTTCCCAGATCTTGCAACAATCTTGTCACTGAGCTCTGCAGCAGTCCTTTGGCCTCATGGCTTGGTTTTTGCTCTGATATGCATTTCCAGCTTTGAGGAATTCCATAAAAAGGCGTGTGATTCTTATAATCATGTCCAGTCAACTAAATTTACCACAGGTGGATGCCAGTCATACATGGTTTTGCTGGGTAAGGCAGTGGGGCTCATGGTATCTGAGTCTTTCAATCCTTCTTATTACACTAATGTAAGGCCTGGACACTGACCGATGGCCAGAGAAGCTGGCTGGATTCTTTTGTGATGACTCCTTTGTCCCTTTGGCACATTTATGGGTGTCGTTGGCAAAACCTGGCATCCAATGTTCCAAAGGAAAGGTCAACTGCTGAATACAGGAGCAGAGGCTATGCCTCTATGGGTACCTGGCATACTTTCTTGATCCAGCTCATGTCAGGGGCAGCCAAATGCTTCATAGAGTGATCAGCTGGGAGGATACCTGGAGAGATGGGGCATTGACCTGGTGCAGGCTTGGACAATAGCCATCAGAAAGCCAGTGCAGTAGAGAATCAAGGCTGATGTGGAGACCAGCATATCCTCCTATAGCTGACCTAAACTCTTTTTAATTAAGTTAATTTAAATTGTTTTCTTAAGGTCTTTAATCTGTCTTGTGTAACAAAAATGTTTCAGTGGTAAATATCTCAGCCAAAATTAAGATGTAATGAGGGGAAAACCAGTGTTATCCTGGGAAAATGAAAAGTTAAGATCTTGAGTAAACTACTGAAATACACACCTTGTGACAGGAATATAGTAAAAAATGTAGTGTGTATTGCACACTACAAAAAACGTAGACTCACACATGCAATGCACAGCACAGTAACTCAGTAAAAGCCTTGCGGTTATTGCTGTAAAAGTAAATTGTCAGCTTTAAGTATGTCAAACTTGCAGCCACACATCCTTAACCTGCAGCAGGAACAAAAAGGGTGTTACATATCAGTTGTCACTTCAAGCTTTTCATTACGATAGTTGAAGCTGCAGAATTTGAGACCCTCCCTCTGTCAGACTACAGTCTGCAGGTACTGAGAATAAAAGCTTTTTTCTCATCAAGATCCATCCAAAAAGAGCACAGGCTTAAAAAAAATCCCATAATTGCTGTTTTAGTTAGGGTTAATGTGGCTGATGTGTGTTTGACTCTGTGTGAGGTAACTAGTGGTTAATGTGCAGCTCAGCGCCCGTCCTCTCGGCCCTGCTGTCGCGGTGTCTCCCTCTGAGACTCAGGCCTCCAGCTGCTGCCTGCTGCGGGTGAAAGGACTCCATCTGAAAATGAAAAGACAGGCAGCATGCAGAGGGGGCTGTAAATGAAGGGGGGTGCAGGTCTGGAGCTGAGTGTGTTTGCTCATGCATGCTCCGGTGTCCTGTTGTTCACCTTTGAGAGAAGGAGTGGGGCAGTATCAGTATTGATAGGAGCTGGGTAAAGGCATTGTGTTGGCTGCCATATGCTCCTCTGAGGGTCAACTAAAAGTACAGCCACACACACACACACACACACACACGCTCCCAGACAGATGCAGCAGCTCTTTGAAGTGATGACACTGACCGATATTCAGAGAAGGCTGGTGCTGGTTTAACCCTGCAGGGATGTGAAGGTCTCTTATGTGAGGTCACACATGGTAGCCTATTTTTTAACTCTTGGTTGTCCTCCCTCTTCTTTGTTCATTTATGACCATTTCCTGTCAGGGTAACAAAAGTCTGCTAGCACAACAGTGCAGCAGCAGAACACTGGGAAATGGATCCAAGTGTCAAAAGTTAAAAAAAGGGTTTTGTGAAGAAGAGGAAATGCCAGTTTAGTTTAAAGTTGAACTTCTTGTTTTGAATAGGTTACATTTCAACAGACTCCAACCAGAATTAAAAGAGCAAAACAGTAATTTTGAGAAAGAAAACAAAAGCTATGAACACCAACAGCCTCCATTGAAACTAGATGAATGCAGTTAGATGCAAACAGCTAAATTCAGAAATCAAGTTAGTCAGCACAAGATAAATAAACTTGAGTCTGAAATCCCAGCCAAATGCTTTTAAAAAAACTGTCATATAGCCTCCCACCACTAGTAGCCACTGTAGCCTTTGTTAATTGCTGCTGCCTTTCTGCCTTACCTTTCACTCAGCATTTTGCTGGATGCAAACATGAGAACCTTAGAGTTTCGTTTTTTGGCACAGTTCCTTGTGGTGTAGGACCAGGCAGGCCTAGACGACATCCACAGCTTTCTCAGGCTGGAACTCTATTGGTCTCCCAAGAATTCTCCACCGCAGCCATGATGCTGAATGTGTTTTCAATCACCCACCTGGCCCTGGAGTTGTAGACCTGCTTCTCCATGCTCATGCCCACTCCTGTTGAGGAAGGCTATACCACAGATATTAAAAACACTTGTGAAGCCATAATGAACTGTTATATACACACAGATAATAATAACAACAACAATGGGTAACACTTTATAATGAGTACACACTATTAAGCATAGTTAGGCATCAATAAATACTGAATTCATCATTTATAAGGCATTTTTCTGACATGAATTCTCATTAGTATGTGGTTCATGCTCACAGTTATAAATGTTTCACTCATTATTGATAAGCGCATTAGTTATGGATTAGTAAATGTTGAATTCATCATTAAAAAAGCATGCTGGGTGACATTAACAGGCATACTGTGGGTTGTCTGGTGCAAAATCAACGGCTGTATACGGCGAAGAAGATCGTCAAATCAGCCCATTGACATACGGAAGTAGCAAAAGTGCATTTCTTCATCCAGGTCCCTCAGTGGGCGAACCAGTGTGGGAAATTCACCCGTTCTCAGCCTCGACTCGTTTAGTGGTCGTACAGACCCCCTCCCAAAAGGTCTTCTCTGTGGCCTGCACTTCAACATTTGTAACAAAAGAATTTGTTTGTCGATATCAATGAGCTCCAACTCCAAACACACCCGCTCCACCTCAGTCGCCATTATTTACTGTGACCGGAAGATAAATAAGGATTAGTATGTGACCCCTCTGAAACCACACACAGCCACACCCCCCTCGTGGCATGGCAGTGAACTGCAGAGCGACACGTTCCCTCGACGCAGAACTTTGAATGGTCAATGACGGTGCTTGTACCCCATCGACCCAACGCAGAAGCATAAATCAGGCTTGAGTCCAGGACTAGAGTACTACAAGACTGATAGCAGTCACAGAAATCTGATCACTGGTGAAAGGTTTACTGCTGTAGTTAAATTTCGATTATTTCTCTGTTCTGCCTGATTTCCAGAATATTTTCAAAAAATAGATGGTCAATGCTAAAAAAAACAAAAAAAAAACAACAGTGACAAGAGTCACAAGAAAATTCTTGATTGAAGTTCAATCAAGTCCAGTTGCCCCCTTGACCAAGATTTAGATGACCCTGACCTGGATGAGTGAGAACCTACACAGATATCTATGACTTTGATCCAACAACAGTGGGTGAAGTAATCAAGACAATTATGAGGTGCATTTTAATGTCAAACAGCCTGAATGTCAAATCACAGTACTTTTATTTGATCATGCCATTTTGTTTCCCTTTCCACTCATTCTACCACGGGGTACAACAGAGGAGAAGAGTCTAGCTAAGGCTGGCCACACACTAGACAATATTTAAATCTGAAACCATTTTGAATACATGGGAAACAACCTTCATCTTTAATCCTGTGAACGCACACATCAGACAGCTCAGCTACACTGTCAGATCACTGGGGTGGAGACCACACACCTGCCGACCTGCCAACGACCTCGCGTGTTCATGTGACTTCAGAAAAACACAAACAAACATGGATGTCTGTCGATATACCCCCTCGCTGTCCCTCCACAACAGGCCGCCCTGGCATGAGTTACAGGTGCAGCAAAAATTCTAAAACAAGGGAAAGACGCAGAATAAAATCCAGCATAATGATCCGGCTGGTGATGCTATCCAGTCTCCTCGCTCTCATTGGTTGTTGTGGGTTTTCTGTCAGGGTCACTACGACCAATCATAAATATCAAATATGTTTGATATTTATGATTCATGGTCTGGGAGGCTACGACGCGATTTGGAGCAATAAAACAATCATGCTGACACCACAAACAAGGATTATTCAGACAAGGATTATTCAGACAAGTAATGGTTTGTAACCAGGCTCCTCTCAGGATACGCTCCCAGGATCACTGGGGCAAGCAAATCTTGCCTCAAATCAGGCATAAAATCCTGTAGTGTGTGGCCAGCCCAGGACTCCTTCTACTGGTCAGGTCAGGTGTTTTACAAGGAAAAAACATCAAGAAAACATGTAAGGGAATCCTGACCTGGTGTCAGTATCAGCTCTAGACCTGGACCTAAATTGTACCCTTAAAAAGACTAGATATCAGTTATTGCATCAAGATGCTGGACTAGATTAGTTTTGATTTAAAAAACCAGCCCAAAGGGGCAAAAGCGGTAAATGGGCACCCTGGCACAGTCAGGCTAACTATCTTCAAAAAGGTTCCATGTTGCATTTGAATAAATGCAGACATTTAAGCATTTATTTACAAAAAATGTGCTGCATTATGGAATAAACTTGTCATGCACCCATGTCTTCATAATAAAACATGTCATTAAGACTTTTGTTTTTAGTTGCGAAGCCATGTTGAAATGCAATAATGAAACTTTAAACATTTGTGTAAGTTTTAATATCTTAAAATAGCTGGTTTTTGTATCTAAGGCTGTTGTTTGAGGTAGGTTTTTTTATTTGGGCTTAAGGTTAAAAGTTTCAAATAAGATCATCTATGGCTCGACTGAAGTGTCCATGCAAGCAGATGTGGAGGTTTGTATTTGCAGTAAAACCAGCAGCTTTTATTTAGAGCCACTGAATGTGACTGAACATATCCAGCTTTTATTATAATAGAGCAAACAATCTTTATTGAGACAAGCATAAGCTTGAAGTACTTTGGTGATCCCTCTACTTTATGTGCTCAGGTGTGGTTATCTGGAGTATCTGGAGCGGGACAATCACTGACCTAAATCTAGGACTCTGACTCTGATATGTCATGGAGACTTTGAACGAGGCAGCCAACACGGTCTGCCTTCTGGAAGAGAGTGGAAAGAGAAAGGAGGGGAATGGAGAAATGCTGTAAGATGGAAAGGGAATCAGTGGCAACAGAAACACTGACAAACAGCACCAAAAGGTAGACTGGAGGCCAAGATTACAGGATGTCCTGTTTGGAGGAAACACTTTAAAGTGGTAGAGCAACTTTGGTAAACCTGGAATTTTCAGGTTGTTGTCCATGATCAAATTATTACACCCAGATAAAATTAGTTAAACTACAGGAGACAAGTATGGTGAATATTTATTTCACATACACTATATTGTCAAAAGTATTCACTCACCCATCTAAATCATTGAAATCAGGTGTCCCAATCACTTCCATGGCCACAGGTGTATAAAGTCAAGCACCTAGGTATGCAGACTGTTTCTACAAACATTTGTGAAAGAATGGGTCGCTCTCAGGAGCTCAGTGAATTCCAGTGTGGTACTGTGATAGGATGCCACCTGTGCAACAAGTCCAATGGGGAAATTTTCTCGCTCCTAAATATTCCACAGTCAGCTGTCAGTGGTATTATAACAAAGTGGAAGCCATTAGGAACGACAACAACTCAGCCATGAAGTGTTAGGCCACGTAAAATGATGGAGCGGGGTCAGTGGATGCTGAGGCGCATAGTGCACAGAGGTTGCCAACTTTCTGCAGAGTCAATCGCTACAGACCTCCAAATTTCATGTGGCCTTCAGATTAGCTCAAGAACAGTGCGTAGAGAGCTTCATGGAATGGGTTTCCATGGACGAGCAGCTGCATCCAAGCCATACATCACCAAGTGCAATGCAAAGCGTCGGATACAGTGGTGTAAAGCATGCCACCACTGGACTCTGGAACAGTGGAGACGCGTTCTCTTGACTGATGAATCGCACTTCTCCATCTGGCAATCTGATGGGCCAGTCTGGGTTTGGCAGTTGCCAGGAGAATGGTACTTGTCTGACTGCATTGTGCCATGTGTAAAATTTGGTGGAGGGGGGATTATGGTGTGGGCTTGTTTTTCAGGAGCTGGGCTTGGCCTCTCAGTTCCAGTGAAGGGAACTCTGAATGCTTCAGCATACCTGCATGTGCTAATAGACTTATGAGCGAACTTGGGCCAGCTTTGGCAGGCCTGCTCCTTTAACATCTCTGTGGCCCTAGACAAGATTATTTTATATGGGAGCCAATTTTAAAGAATGATTTTATTTCAATCAACTTTGGTCAAACTTTCTTGCCTTACTGACATATGTATGTTTATAGTTACAAGACTGAAAATGCATAGGTATGTAGAGTGCTTAACAAATTTATTAGACCACCCTAACCAAAGTAAGGTTTATGCCACAGCTGCCCTAAATTAACAGCATTGGTAATTACCAAAATCATTTTTTATGTTTCTGCAATGGTTAATACACCAATATGTAGAAGCTCTTTAACCCAGATGATATTTTTAATGCTAAAATAGAATTATTATTGTTATCCATGAATTTTCAAATTCACTGATTTACAAAAAAACAGAAAAAATATTGAAGCACATTATCATTTCTTGATTGATATGTCAAATTATGGTTATTTACTTGCATTCCTGAACAGAAAATTGAGTTTTAACGGTTGAATGATATGCTTGATTAATTTCTGACTTCTCAGAGAAGCCCAGTGAGCCGGCTCAAATTTGGGTGAATTCAGTTTGAAATTCCTCATTCCTGTTCAAAATGGTAAAATGTTGAGAGCTCAGTGAAAATGAAAGAGTCCGCATTAAAGCACTTCATGATGCTGGATGGTCTTTGAGACAAATATGACAGGTGGTCTAATAAATTTGTTAAGCACTGTAGATGCACAATATGGACAAATGCATTTGGCCACTCCTGTTTATTTCTGAATTCAGCCATTTCAATCAGACCTGTTGCCACAGATATAAAATCGAGCACCTAGCCGCATTTTTGAAAATGGGTCTTTCTGAAGTGCTTAGTGTGGTACTGTGATGGATGCCATTTGCAATAAGATAGTGTTTAAAATTTCCATTCTGCATTCCCGGACTTCCACTGGCATTAATATGAGCACAAAAACTGTGAGGCAGGAGCTTCATGGAATGGGTTTCCATGGCCCAGCAGACACTGGACTGTGGAGCAGTGGGAACGTGTTCTGTGGAGTGAGAAATCCCACTTCTGTCTGGCAGTCAGATGGGCAAGTCTGTGTTTGGTGTATGCCAGCAAAACATTACCTGCCTAAAGGCTTGTGCCAACTGTGAAGTTTGGTGGAGGAGGGCTAATGGTATGGGGCTGTTATTCAGGACTTGGGAGATAAGCCCCCTTATCTCCAGGGAAGATAATTCAGGATACCAAGACACTTTGGACAATGCTATGCTTCCAACTTTGTGGCAACAGTTTGGGGAAGGACCTGTACTATTCCAACAGTACACAAAACTAGGAGTATAATCAGTTGGTTGTGGAAGAACTGACCCACACAGAACCCTGACCTCAACCCCATCAAGCACGTATGGGGTGAACTGGAACAGACATTGCGAGACAGGCCTTCTTGTCCAAAATCAGTGCCTGATCTCAAAAAATGCTCTACGTAATGAATGGGCACAAAAACACTCCAATATCTTGCAGAGAGAGTGGAGGCTGTTATAGCTGCATAAGGGGCCAGCTCCATATCAAAGTACATGTATTTGAATACAGTGTCATTACAGTCTCTGTTGGTGTGGTCAGGCAGCCAGATCCTTGTATCACTATAGCGTCTAACAGATGACAAAGAGAGAACAAACGGGAGTTTAAAGTAGACATGTACAGGCTGTCTTAGTCCTCCACTCCAGTGAAACAAACTCTAACCTTTATTGCCCAGATGGTCAGACGTCCTTGAGTGACCTTCTCTTCAATGGTGGTGTGGTAGATCATAAACTCTGCACATTGTTCAGCCACCAAAGGACATCTGCCAACTTAGACACCAACACACATCCTCTGTGTGGGTTTGTGTCAAATGTTGGTTAGATGCATGTGAAAGCAAACACTCTTAGCATGGAGCAATATAAGCTCCTCCAAACACTCCAACTCATTCTGATCATGCAGTCTGTGATAAATGAGGACTATGTCAACATGAGCCTTGACATGAGAAATTAGGTTAGACAAGAAGCAGCATAGGAGTCACTCTGTCAGTGTGTGTGTGTGAGCCACATTGTAAACAGCCCCTCCACTGTGTGACAATGTAAACATTTCCTCATTCCTGAGATATTGAAGGCACACTATTCTACCTTTGAGCTGTCCCACCTGTGCATAAGGTCATGACTGCATGCATACACATTTAGCAACCCACCCACTCAAGCATCCACACCTATCCATCCTCACACAAACAACTGCTAACTGCATTCCTGAGTGCCGCTGAAGAGGCAGGATAAGGTTTAAAGGGATAGATGAGACATGTGGCTACAGGTAGAGCTGTGGATATGAGCTGCTGCCTTCACATTCAGTTCCTGGGTGTGAAAGCACACACATGGACACGTCACACTGTGATCTAAAATCTAAAATTATCTGAGAGTGATTTACTAAAGGATAGAAAGCTTAGACTTTAACACAGCATGCATGCCCGTCTGTATGCAAAACCTAACTGACATTCAAACAGATGCTTTTAAAAAAAATCACATATGCACACACCAACACAAACACACACTCATTAGCCAGCTTAGTTTTAATGTCTTGAATGGTTTCAATCCTATGCATCAAATTTAAGAGGAATTCTTTAGAAGGAAGCTTCCTTTTTAGCTTCCTGTAAACCACACCGCAGTCGAAGATGTTGAGAATTCCTCACAGAACACTGCAACCTGATGGCTGTTTCTTTTAATCATTGTATGGGATTAATTTCACATTCATCTTAAAACCTCCCATACAAAGTGTTTGGGAAAGGCAGGACTATTTCTGCAATGCGCATACCGAGTTTTGTATCGTTTCATGTGAATGATGTCATTGGTGATGTCCAAAGCCTCGCTGCCCGGCTGTACCACGTGACTGGTTCGGGAAGTGGTTCAGATTTTGGTGCGAGGTTTGACAGCCATATAAACCCCATAGGTTCCATTCAAAATGTGTGGTTGTGATAGGAGATTTGGAGAGTTTGGATATTTTGGACAGTTTTGATAGTTTGGAGAATTAGACAGTAAGGAGCGTTTGGAGAGATAGGAGAGTTAGGAGAGTTAGGAGAGTTGCTAGGATGAAGCCAGCGAGGAAGAAGAGGATTCCCCTGTGTGGGAACACTTTGATTTGATTACTCCTAATAAGGTAAGCTAATTCTAACATTATTACAGATGCATCAAGTTTGCTTTTCAAGAATAGTATTTTTCACTGTTTCTTCTTTAATTCAAAGGCGAGGTGTTTATTGTGTTCCAAGGAGTTGGGATAAAACAACAACACCTCATCCATGTTAAGGCATTTCCGTGCCTTGCATGAAAATAAGGAGGGAACTGGAGGTGCACCCAGCCAAGGTAAGTCATTAAAATATTACAGTGATATCATAATTTTATCTTGTTGACTTTTGTTTATTGTGCATATGAAAGGCAAGTAACAGGAACTATATTTCCATATATTTTCTTTTATCCAGCCACCAGAAAACAAGAGCTGGGTGAGGCCTTAATATCCATGATAGTGAAGGACATCCAGCCCTTCAGTATTGTGGATGATGTGGGATTTAGGGCATTTGTGTCCAAACTAGATCCTACCTATGTTCTACCAACAAGACAGGTGTGTATGAGTGCATGCATAAAGGGAATGAGTACTTTAATTGTACATCCGACAATTGAGCACTGTTTTCTTTCCTTTAGGCTGTAAAGGCCATGGTGAAGGCCAAATACACCACAGCTAAGGAGAAGGCTGAAGTGCAGAAAGTGGCCTCACTTCCGACATGTGGACTTCCATTAATATGGATGCTTACCTGGCTGTGACGTGTCATTTTGTAGACGACAGCATCAGGCTAGATTCGATACTTTTAAGAGTGTTGAAATTTCCTCACTCACACACTGCTGAAAAATTAGCTGGTGTGAAAGCCTCCCTAATAGAAGTATGGGGAATAACAAATAAAGTGACATGTCTGGTTACTGATGGTGCTGTCAATATGCTTGCCTGTGGACGAGGGCTGAGGCTTTGTCACAATATCTGCGCTGCATAGTACTCAATCTGATGGTCAAGAAGGCTCTTGATCAAACCCCTGTGCTTTGTGACATCCAAGGCCAAGGCAGGGAAGCTGGTTTGCTACTTTAGATGCAGCACTACTGCTAAGGTACATTCTTTGACTTATTCCAGTTTTTCAAAACACTATTATTTTGTTAGTGTTAATGCTGCAGTGATTGAATTAACTTCTCATCTGTATTTTTTAAAGGAGAAGCTTGCACAGGTTCAGCAGCATCTGGGGAGGCCAAAGCTGAAGCTGATTCAAGAAGTAGAGACGCATTGGAATAGCACATACCAAATGCTGCAACGCTTGGTGGAGCTCAGAGAGCCAGTGGGTGCGGCTTTAGCAAGCCTACCAACAGATATCCCTATACTGACTTCAGGGAGGTTCAGCATTGTTGCCTGACTTTGTTGTCTCCCTTCAGTGATGCTACTGTGGAGCTCTCAGCAGAACAGAATGTTTCAGGCTCTAAGGCTGTTACCACTGTTAAAGATGCTTGAACAGTCTCTCCAAAAAGATGTGACAGATACAGCAGTTGCAGTGGCAAGGGAAATGGGAGGCCACCTTATCAGGATGCTGAGGGAGAGGCTCCACACCCTGCAATCCATGAGTATCATGTCAATAGTGTCGCTAATGACATGAGTATCATGTCATCAGCGACACTATTGGATCCCAGGTTCAAGACCATTGGATTTTTCAGTCCAACAAAAGTGAGTGAAGCTGTAAAAAGGCTAACTGCAGAGTGTGCTGCTGTAATGAGGTCAGCACCCCTGAACAATCCAATCAGGCAACAACGCCACAGGATGTTCAGCCTGTAACCCAAGGTAATTTTTATTTTGGTTTTAAAGGTCAATTTTGATTATTTAAACATTCACTATCATGATCTGTGTATTCTTCTCAGGCAACAAACTGTGGCTTCACCTGGACCACACTATCATGAAGGCCAGGTGCACACAAAATGTCACAGCAGATGCTACCATTGAGGTCCAGCTTTACTTGTCTGAGCCGAACATTGGGAGAACCCATAAGAGTACTGGAACAGGCAGAAGATGATTTACCAGCATTTGCACAGACTAGCTGTTGGGTATTTGTGTACACCTGCCTCATCAGTGCCTTGTGAAAGGGTATTTTCAAAGGCTGGAGAAGTGGTTTCTAAGAATAGAGATCGCCTTAGCCCAAACACAGCTGAAAAACTATTGTTTCTACATAAAAATGAATAAAACCTACCATGTACTGTACATCATTGTCCTAGTAAGCATATTCATTTTCATATTCCAAGTTTCACAAGCACATTCACTGTGCCCTGCCTGCTTTAACCAATGCCATTTTCCAAAAGTGACACAGAACACAAATAATACCCCTACTGCCATTATTATTGTCATGAAATGCCAGACAAAGGATTCAGATGCAGACACAAACACAGGTAAAAGTTCAATCTGTTTAATGGAGGCAAGGTTCAGTACACAGGAGGACAGTATCCCAGGCAAAAGCACAAAAACAGCATGCAAACTCGGAAAACTAAGGTCAGAAACTGGGTCTTAAACATGAGGACTCTATCAGGGAAAAAGGGAAAGTAATGCACACAAGGAGTAGAACAAGACAGTCTCGCACAGAGGGAAGCAAGTGAATGGTATAAATACACTAGGAGAGGGAAGACAACCAGGCGGGGATCACCAGGTGCAGCAATTCAGGCAATCAAAACAGGTGAAACACATGAGGTGATTACAGGTGCAGGGACCTGGTAGGGATGGGCAGGAAGGAGTGATCTGAAAAAAAAAAAAAACCCAAGGTAAGTATACAAAAAAAAAAAAAAAAACGGGAAATGACAAGACTGGAAACATGAGGGAAAAAATAAAACTTAACTAAATCAACCAGGGAATGTGACAGCTATATAATACGACACTACCTATGTTTATTATGATACATACATATGATATAGCAGTCATTATAAACTCACTTTAAAATACAATACATTGATATGAACAAATTAAAGTCATCCCAGCAGCTGTTACTTACTACAGTGTATCACAGATTACATGGTTAGGATCACAGCTGCCTGTTTTACACACTTTGGCCTGCAGGTGGTTTCGTGTGCACATGAAGCCTCGAGAAATGAATCCTCTTCTGAATCGATTTGCTGGAAAGCTTCAGTGCTTCCTGAAGCTTCATCTCACTAGAAAACTCCATAACCCAGATTTGAAGTGACAGTGTGTAGTGCTTGGATCAATTGACTCTCTACAGAGTTGAACTAACACTGAATGCATTAACACTGTCAACTAACTCCGACACTGAAGACCATTTCACCTATCTCTCATCCATCATGTTAAAGACCCTATAAAGTGAAATACAAAATTTTTGTCCTAAGAGACAATTACTAGATATGTTGGAATATGGTTGCTGTAAACGTGGAAACACTGAGATCTGCATGTGACTGAATTTTGGATTGAGACCTTTAGAGAGTTTTTCTTGGTTTTATGTGGGCGGGGCTAATATGTGGGCTCATGATGCCACGAGCCCACAGTAGGGAATGACCCCACCCCTCTAACACTGCAATATAAAATCACAGAGCAGTTCATCTCAGAACAGTCTGTTGTTAGCTGATGTCACTGCCTTTATTGAAAGTTAACAGTCAGTTAAATGCTGTTTTTTTTGTTCATTGTGGGGTAAATTTGCCACATCTATCCACCACAGTGGTCTATGGATCAGTTAAAGCATCATAACAGAGATCTGAGCCAGAAAACTGACTTTGTCTTTTCTTCTAAGATCAGCAAAGGTCAATGGTGTGAATGCTTTCCTTAATTCAGATTATAGCTTTTTATTAATTTGAGAGGATCTTATTTTTCCTGAGTGGGCGTGGCTTCAGCTCATTCAACACGCCCACACCATCCTGGAGCAGATTTTACTGCCTCATTTTTCATGATTTTTAAGCTTAATTTTATAAACTAAGAGATGTTTTATTTGACTAAAATTTGACCTTGGGTTTCATCACACAGTGAGCTCTCATACAAAAAAACTAAATATGGATCTATTTTCATTTTACAGGGTCTTTAAGCTGAGGGTCACCATAACACATCAGCAGTGCCTTAGGCTGATTGCCTACATGCCATGCTGCACTGATGCAGAAGTTCGTGCAAAAGGAGCCCTGACAAAGTACAGAGAGCATTTATGAAAATACAGTTCAGAAAGTCAAGATTTCTGCATTTTTCAGCTGTATGTTCTTGCCTCCGTACTTGGATGAAGCTCCTTTGCCTCTAATTAGGTTACTGCATCAGGTCACCATTTTTAAAAATACATTTTATTATTTTTATTATTATATCATTTATTTATTTATTTTAACAAGTTCTTAAGTATTGCATCTTTAACCCTGATGGATTGGCCTGATTCCATGTCTGTCATCAGGCAACTCCAGCTTGCAAAGCTCCAATTTTAAATGATTGTGCCGAATCTGAGAATAGATTTGACCAACGTTGTCATTTGAGGAGAATGAGGTGGTGGGGATAAATTGTTCCTAAAGCCAATACACCGGAAAGTCTGTGGAGTAATTTTTCCAAGGTTACAAATATTTTACTCAAAAAATTGTAAAATGTACTCTTTTTTAAAGTGTATTTATTGCTGCCAGAGTTGAATTAAAAACGTGGATGAAAATCTGCTGGAGTAAAACTTGAACCACACCCCCTCAAGTTTGAATTCAGCTGCCGTCACTCATGGACCGTCACGGCTGCAGCTCGTTAGGTGTCACAGCTGCAGCTAATCCTTGGCAATCAAGACCTCCTTTGACATTCAGACACCTGTGTACTGCAGCTTCTCATCAGGTAACCTGTCTCCTCTTCAACCTTTGAGTTTAACCAGTTTTCAGTGAGGTTTATCTGCCTTATCTAACGCCATTTCATCCCTTTTTTTGCTGTTTCTCCATTTCTCTGTTAAATAAACTTCTTTAACTTTACCACGTCATCTTGTCTGCTCATTGGTCTTTGTCTTATGTTCACAACAGTTTAATATTACAAAACTAAATCTATACTTAAATATAGGCAAACATGTCTTGTTGTTTTTCCATTTATAAATGGAAAGACAGCAGGATTTTCTAGAGTGTAATATATAGCTCTAGAGGAACATACAAAAAGCATAAAGCATTACTCATTTTATATGGAGAAGAAATGTCTGTAATGAGTGGGAAACGTATAAGGACTGAAAAACACCTCTGTAAAATCTCTGTTATGATGCTTTAACTGATCCATAGACCACTGTGGTGGATAGATGTGGCAAATTTAACTCACAATGAACAAAAAAACAGCATTTAACTGACTGTTAACTTTCAATAAAGGCAGTGACATCAGCTAACAACAGACTGGACTGAGATGAACTGCTCTGTCTTTTATGCTGTAGTGTTAGAGGGGTGGGGTCATTCCCTACTGTGGGCTTGTGACATCATGAGCCCACATATTAGCCCCGCCTACATAAAACCAAACCAGGAAACAGGTGAAAAACTCTCTAAAGGTCTCAATTCAAAATTCAGTCACATGCAGATCTCAGTGTTTTCACATGTTTACCATATTCCAACATATCTAGTTTGTTAAGACTAAAACTTTGTTTTTCACTTTACAGGGTCTTTAATGCCTCATTTCCACATACGTATGCGACTGATGTCCATATATCTATAGATATACAGACGATGCCCCCTAGGGTCCAACACAAGGAAGTGCAGTTTTTTTTTTTCTACAGCTGTATAAAAAGTGGATAATGTAGCCACTGGGGAGAGGATAATATTGTTCAGTTTTTTGCCATGAAGCAGCTAAGAATTTTCTGTTACTGGAATTAGAGATGAAACAGGACTAATCCTGCATATTGATAAATAATTGCAGAAGTTGCAATTGCAAAAGACAAATGAACAGCTGAACAGGCTAAGCAAATTTTTTGGCCATTCAAATGTTCATTTTTATTTTAAATAACACTTTAAATCTAACCATCCCTTCCAACTATTCACTTAAATGTTTAAATACATCAGAAACTACCCAAACAATCTTTACAGCACTTCATATTGACTGATAAATCCTGATAGATTTCATATCTAAGTTGCTAATCTGACTAGATTTCATATCAAGCTGATAGACGTGACTCCTCCTTGTCTGTTATCTAGTTAGCTGCTTGGTCAGCTGGCACACTGCCACACGGTCTATCCGCAATAAAAAAGTTACATTTTTTCAGTAAACTCGAGGCACATTCTGGATCAAAATAAAACAAAGGGGAGGAGTTTGGCAGGCAGGTTGGACCACACAGAGGTTCCCATAGGAATGAATAGGCTTCTGGTTGACCTACCCTACTAACCATAGTATGTGGAAACAAGGGGCGTTGTAGCAGTATTGTTTATTCTGGTGCCACACAAGGAACTAACCAGTGCTCAAAAGATAGTTTCTTGTTCTCACAAGAAAGTTTTGTCTGCTCATGAAAAAGTTATTCATGCCTCATGAACAGTATTGTGTATGTAAATAAAACTCTTTGGAGATGGCTAAGGAGCTTTACACCCATCCCCTGAGACAGAATGACACAGAAACTTTATGGTGTGAACAAAACTCTTTTTAAGATGGATATTTGGGTTTCGTAATTTTGTATGACAGACAGGACAGCGGGTAGAAGGGGATACTGAGAAAAGAGAGTGTGGAGAATTATTTATGGAGCTGGAACTGAACCCAGACCACAGCTGAGGACAACAGCCTCTGTACTTGGGCTCATGGTCTACAGCAGTGGGCTACTGGATCCCTACTAGATAACTCTTTGAGATAAACTTCTTGGCAGCACACAGTTTTTCTTGCACACCTTTAAACATTTTTAATGTTTTTTTTTCATTGTTTTTGTCCCAGGAACTCTGAAATAGACTTCAGGAATTAGGGTTGAGGTTCCTTCCTCCTTGAAGCTCCATGTTCCTTGCAGTACTATGATCTTCTCTTATCTGGCTTTAGAGAAAACATTATTGTTACAGCATTTCCTTCTATGGTCATGTTGGTATAATTTCGGTATCAGAAAAACAGAGATTAAAACAAGATTTTCCCCCATCAAAATAAGGGGAAAAGTGGGGTGTAGATGGCCTAGAGGTTAGGTTGCGACTCATTTACACAGCCTGGGTTCAAGTCTGGACTGTGGCTTTTCACCGTTTGTCAGCCCCCCACTCTCACATCCCAGTTTCCAACTCTATTCATTGTCCAATTTCTCTGACAAAGGAAAAAGCTCCTTAGTGAATCCTTTAAATTTTAATAATAATAATGAAATAGACAATGTTATTGATCAGCTTCCAAATTTCAGTGCATATAAATCAATGGCTTTGCTTAAATGTATATACATCAAGTAACATTTTAATGGTGGGAATAATGATGCAACATAACTAATCAGAAAGATGCCCCCCCCCCCAAAATAAATAAATAAAAATCAATGAATGAATTAAATTAGACAGAAATAAATAAAATAAATAAATAAATAATGAAATTGAATTAATTAATTAAATTAGACAGAAATAAATTAAATAAATAAATAATACAAAATGAATAAATAAATTAATGGAAAAAAAACATAAATAAAAAATACATAAATAAAAAAATTGGATTATTGCTAAATCTTTAAAATGCCAATTTCTCTTTAGCTTTACTTTTTACTTTGTTTTTACAAATCTCAGGTCATCACTTTATTCTTATGGGGTGTATTAAAGGAAAACTTCCCCATATTATTTTAGGTTGAAGCATATAACATCTACTGGAGGACTAACTGGATTATGGCCAGGCAGTCTGAATGCATAAACACTGACTGCCTCAGTTAGTGTATTATGGACACATGACTTGTATCTGTTGTCAGTCCTATCATCACTAACTAACCGTAAACATCACAGATGCATGTCCGGAGGACTTCCTGTGGACTTGTTTACATGCCTCGGTTTACTGCACACACAGATACACATCAGTGCTGTTGAGTGTTTGCTTGCAGCAGTATAGACAAGTTTGAGCGGATTTAATGTGGCCGGATGTCCGTGGTTGTTTATCTTTATTGTAAACTGGCAGCTTGTTTAATGAAGATTTCAGAGACAGACAGGAGTCATATGGAACGGAGATCAGAATAAGACACAACAGACATGGCTACAGATCCAGGGTTTGTACATTTCTGTCCTTGTAATAAAGATCTATCAGCTTGTTATGACAGGTGACATTATGTCATATGTTGTTTGACTGATAAGGATTATAGTCAGAATTTCCCCTCTGGGGATCAATAAATTATTATCTTATCTTATATTCAGAGCTATGAATGAGTTTGGGTTTCTGCTGGTTTATGTTTAACTCCATTATAGATCAGTCATATTCTAATGTAGTCAGATTATTTATCATTTTTCATGAGAAAAATGATTGGAATATGCACGTCTCTGTCACAGATAACTGTTTGCAAAAATTGTGTACAAAAGCAAGAGCACATAACCTGAATTAACTGGCACTTAAAGTGCTGAGTTAATGTTTAAAAGATGTCATGGTGTTTTCAGACGAGATCAATTGTAAATAATTCTGATAGATAGCAACACTAATCCTTTTTATTATGATTCAGAACTAGGAGGTATACTTTTGATAAGGGGTAAATGATTCTAAGAATCTGTCAAGAGTGTCACCAGCACTGCTCTGTTATTTTTATCCCTATACTGCCACCAACTGGCAGAGAGCTGCTACTACCACAGAAGGAGTGCAAAGACTGTGGTCTCATTTTATCAACCAATCAGCTCAGAGCATTTGAGTCTGACGATGTTGGTGTTTTATGACAGCAATGATAATAATGCATGTGTAGCCTGTGTTATCACTCATGTTTGCTGAGCAGATGTCAGATCAAAAATCACAACTCTGCTCCATGTAGGGGGATGTTAGGGGTCATTTTAGGTATACTTGGACACTAAATTATAGATCTACCTTGTGAAAATAATTGTGTTGGAGTCAGAAAATAATACATCATTTTCAGAAAAAAATAGAAAAAAATGAAAACAAAAGATTTTTTAAATTTGTTCATTAACTCCTTAAACAACATGGCCATTTTTTTCTGTTGTCATCTTTAGTTCCCTTTAGTCCAGGGGTGTTAAACTCAATCACAGAGGGGGCCAGATTCTGGATTTAGGACTAACCTGGGGGCCTAACAGGGTCACCTTTTTAACCATAAACTGTCAAACTTGTTTAACCGGTAATAAAAAATGAAAAAAACAAACAAAAAAAAAAAAAAACAAACTTAGCACTAATGATCAATGATTTTCCATCCATCCATTTTCTATACCGCTTATTCCGTTCTGGGTCGCGGGGGGGGGCTGCAGCCTATCCCAGCTGTCATCAGGCGAGAGGCGGGGTACACCCTTGACTGGTTGCCAGTCAATTGCAGGGCTGACATATAGAGACAGACAACCAGGCACGCTCACATTCACACCTACGGGCAATTTAGAGTCACCATTAACCTAATGAGCATGTTTTTGGTAGTGGGAGGAAGCCGAGGTACCCGGAGAGAACCCCCGCGTGCACGGGGAGAACATGCAAACTCCACACAGACAGGCCATGGCCCTGACCGGGAAGCTGATAAACGATTTTGACATTTAAAAAGTTAAAAAGATAAGTTTAAAGGCTCATAATCTGAGAAAAGAAAATGTATCAGTTCAAAAAGGTCAAAACATGAAATTGAAATTGAAATATAATGTTTTTTTTATGGTGTATATATTAGAAAGAAGTCAAATTCATGAGAGTAAAAGGTCAAAATTTGAAATTAAATTTGTAATCATGAAATTGAAAGTCAAAATATGATTCAAAATTTTAAATTGTGAGTGTAATAGGTCAAACTATGGGATTATACAGTCAAAGTTGAAAATATGAGGTAAAATTCAAAATAACTGGTTAAAAGGTAAAAATATCACTTAAAACTTAGAATTATGAATCTTAAAGCTCAAAATATGTCATGTGAAATCAAAATTCTGAGATGAAATTCTCAAAGTACGAAATAAAAAGTCTAAATCCTAAGTTAGAGTCCTAATTGTGAGATGCTAAATTGAAAATGTGAAATTAAACACAAATTTATTTATTTCCTATTTTCCTGACTTCTTATCTAAATATTTTTACTCCTCACTTTTTCAGATTTTGCGACTTAACAAGGATACCTTAAATCATCAAGGATAAGTTCACATTTTTATACTTGAGGAAATCTGCAGACCTCACAGTGATGGGCCAGTTGTAACAGAAATGTAAGATCCTCTTGGGTGCCGGATTTAATTGTTTCATATATTTCATGGGCCAGATTTGACTCCTGGGCCTTGAGTTTGACACCTGTGCTTTAGTCTTTCTTCATTCCACTTGTTCTTTCCTACAGTGTTTTTAGAGTTTTTCATGCACTTTCTTCCTTTATCTGGTGTCTTTTTTCTGTGAAACCTAGATTATACAAACTTATCAAGAAGATTACATGAAAACCCTGTGCTGCTCAGCTTGGGACTTGGACTTGTGAGTTCAGCAGAGGCAGGCATGTGTGTAGCACAAGGCTGGATTTCCCCATGTGAACAGGTAGATATTCTGTATTTAATTGTATCAACAGGCCATAGCTTTGCCAATTAATTTGAGTATTTTCCTTGTTATGCCACGGTTTGTAAACTAAACATACAGTCATGTATATACAGGGCATGCAGGGTGCTAAAGATTCATCATGAGGCCCAGTGTGCCACAACCCAGGGCTGGAGAGGTGGTGGTCGGGGGGCAGCCAGAGTCAAGCTAGAAGAATGATAGAGTCAACTATGATGACTGTAGGGTGAAATTTTGTAGAGCCTAAAAACCCTTACATTTATCCTGACAATAAATGTAAACTCTGTCACAACAGACCTATCAAACATCAGCAGGCAGCTGATACCTGTATCTCTAAGACACTTTTACTATTAACTTTTGATGAGGATTTAAACTGCACAAAGATTTTCTTGTTTTGTTTTTTTTTAATACGTTTGAACTAGCAATAGTGAGGCTGGAGTTGTGTCCATTCAATTGTCTGTTTCAGGTATTTCTTGAGAAGACAGAACCTCAAGAATGCTTAGAGAGACTTTCATCAACTTTTCAGAAATTTCCACCCTGTCTGAAGGATGAAGTTACTGGATTTTGGAAGTCAAAGGTCTGTGTTATTAAGCCCTATTTTCATACCCTGCTTTTAAGATTTCTAGGAATCACACTTTCATAGAAACCAGCCCAGCCCTTGTTCTTTAACCCGCCACAGTGCTTTCACTGTCTGGCAATAAAAGACTATTGTATACCCTGCAGAGGCACGTTACCGCCAGGCAACAGTTCTTTTTCTGCTTTTAGATTCATGAACATGAACGTTACTTGTGTGATCAGACCCTGTGACTCTGTTTGAGTGCTCTCTCTTTTTCTCCTGTATTTCTTTATATTCTGTGAAACTTTGATGGGTGCCCTGGAGCTGTATCGACTTGAACATCGGTTTCCAAACAAAATCAATGATAATAGAAATTAAATTTTGATGAAATGTTTCGCTTTTTGCTTTATGTCCAGGGGGAGCAAGTAATGAGGGTGGGTTCCAAAGTAAAAGGTGTGAAAACTGCTTTGAATCCTGAAAGATGCATGAATGGAAGCGATTATCAGAAGTATTTTAAATTCAATACTGCCAACTGGATGTTTTGAAAATGTATTGAAAATAAAAAACTGAAATATCACATTAGTATTTAGACCTTTTACAACAACGCTTGAAATTTACCTCAAAATTTTTCCTCAGTAAACCTGGACAGCTTCTTTCAGGGCATAATTACATAGATCCATGTCGTATTTAGATTTAAAGCCGAACTATCTATCTATGGTACAGATATATTGAGTTTTCTGACCAAAAAATAACCTTCTTTGGGACCTTAGATGCCAAACAGGCAAGTGCAATAGGCCTGTAATTATCTAAGCTCCCAATGTTTCTAGCTTTGTCCTTTATGGCCGGCACTAAAAGACTTAGTACATAGAGTCTGGCAGCAGACTGTGAGTCATCAGCCCAGTAAAAGCAGATAGCAGGAAGAACTGCAACCTTTGAGCTACTTTGAATATTGGTACTGCAACCAAATAACTGTGAAAATCATGTTATCACAAAGTTTGACCATTAGGTAACAACAGAAGGGATAGTATTGATTTATTAAATTATAAATTGATAATTATTACTAATGTTTCTTTCATACCCAAAGCTCATTTACTTTGTTCAGATTCTAGTAATGAAATGATACACTGCTGCATTTCCCCCCATGGGCTGTTTCGTTTTCACAATGCAATGATCAAGGTCTGAAAGCAGCCTTAAAAAAAAACATATTTTACCCATTGAGGATATTCTTGACTGCAGAATGTCAACATAGTGCAGGGATTGGCAACGCTCGCTACTCACAGGGCCAAATTAATTGTAATCTTACAATAACAAGGACAAAATTGAACATATGATGATCAATTTTAATGAGACTAAGGTGACAACTTATCTCATAATTTCACAAAAGCAACAAATTACGGTTTTCATCATTATACTAATTTTTTTTCCATTAAAAAATTCAAAGAACAGCCTACTAACATTTTTTAAGCTTTAAGTAATGCTACAAAATAATTACAGAAACAGTCACAGAAACAATTCAAGCAAATTATATTTGCAATTTCTTACAAAGAAATCAACATCTACCAATAGTCAAAGGTTATTGTGTTTTTTTTTTATCTCTTCATGGAGATTTTGTCAAGTGTCCCCATGTTACAGTTTTGTGTTGTAAAATTAACTTGTGGGCCGCACTGAGTGGGGAAGAGGCTGCATGTAGTCCCCGGGCTGCTGGTTGCCCACTCCTGGCCTAGCGTTTGCAGAACAAATCGCCTCATCTCATTCGGCTGTGCTCGGGTGTACTCGGATATGTTCGGAAATAATGGGCGTGCTTGGCTGCGTTGCGCCTCAACCGGCGGTACAATCGGATGATCCCGGGCGGGCGGAGCCAAGTAGGAGGAAACAGCACCGTTGGCTGACTGCTCCCAAGAAAACCGGCGACGAGCCTCCGTACCCGGCAGTTTAATCGCACATCTTCACTGCTTTACATTTACTGATACTGACACAGCGAGCAAGAAAGAGAACCTTTAAAGCGAAACTAAAGTAACTCACAAAACACATCAGAATTTCGCTTCTTATAAACCAAGCAACACCTGCATGCTGCATTTTCTAGAAATATCTGTGAAGGGCTCGGAGATTAGCGTTGCAGATAAACCACTGCAGGATGGAGACGCAGATACACGTGCCCGTGGGGTCTCCGGTCATTAGAAAAATTCCTGTTTTCGTGGACGAACACAACGTGACGGAGGGGGCGATGAAGCTTATCCAAGAACTGAGACCGGCGTGGGACAAGAGTCGTGTCAAGACTAAGGTAACGTTAGCCGCTAAGCTAGCTCCACTGAGTATGCTAAGCTAGGCTAAGAGGCAGCTCTGCAGCATCACCAAGAACTACCAGCCAGCCAGGAGGAGGGCCCTGGAATTATTAATAACTGGCCGCCTAATTCTCTTTATAAACTATATAACCATTATTATGGTCTTCTCTTTATTTGAGGATTATGTCTTATATGTTTTCTTAGTCTCAACGGTTAAATTATACGATAAACGTAACTAAGCCAACAGCTGTCAGAGTTGAACCCTTTTCTAATCAAACTGAACACAAGATATAAAGAACTTAAGTTGCTGTCCGATTCAGGAATTCTCATTTAAACACATTTCTGTATCCGTTTTAAATATGAAAAAGGGCACAAATTAGACCATTAGAGGCAAGTCATGATGGTGTCATCCTGCCTGGTGATGACGTATCATCTTGGTTAAGAAGTAAGATTATAGCAGTGCAGCTTCGACAAAAAGGCAGACAACCTTCTTTAGACGAAGTTCTAGTTAGTTACTGATCTTCAGCCTTTCTTCTTTGCAGTGTTTCTTTGCTCTTGTCAGATTTTTTAAACCCAGTTAAACTTTGTCCTGTAAAAACATTAGATGTGAAGGTGGGGTCAACCCATAATGCAAAACATATGGAGAACGGCATCCCACCCAAACTAACATTTAGTTGAAAATTAATGTCCTAATGTTAAATGAATGTTTCAGGTCACAATAATTTCATTAGGAAAATTGAAATGAGAAATGGCCTGAATAAAGTCAACAGGAAGATACATCACAATGCCACGAAGTTAGAATTGCATATTGATAAGCCTTTTTTTAGTTCTTAAGCTACAAAAAGATGATTTTTCTGCTCAAAGGTATATTCCTCCAAGTCACTCACCACATTGAAACGTTTTCAAGATGTGTAATTGATGAATTGGGACTTAAAGGAGCAGAGAAGAGAGGTCCAGAGTAGGGATGTCCTGGTCACTTTTTTTCCTGCACATACTGATCATCTATAAGTGAGATCAGCTGATATGTTAATGTTTTGTGTTTTTTTCAACAGAGTGAAAATAATTAAGTATATATACAGTGCTTAACAAATTTATTAGACCACCCTAACCCTAACTAAAATAAGGTTTATGCCACAGCTGCCCTAAATTAACAGCATTGGTAATTACCAAAATCATTTTTTATGTTTCTGCAATGGTTAATACACCAATATGTAGAAGCTCTTTGACCCAAATGATATTTTTAATGCTAAAATAGAATTATTATTGTTATCCATAAATTTTCAAATTCACTGATTTACAAAAAAACTGAAAATATAGTAAAGCACATTATTATTTCTTGATTGATATGTCATATTATAGTTATTTACTTGCATTCCTGAACAGAAAAATGAGTTTTAGTGGTTGAATGTTATGCTTGATTAATTTCTGACTTCTCAGAGAAGCCCAGTGAGCTGGCTTAAATTTGGGTGAATTCAGTTTGAAATCCCTCATTCCTGTTTAAATGGTAAAACATGGAGAGCTTACTGAAAATGAAAGAGTCCGCATTAAAGCACTTCATGATGCTGGATGGTCTTTGAGACAAATATGACAGGTGGTCTAATGAATTGTTAAGCACTGTATATATAGCTATATATAATGCAATAAGTATTCAATTGTATGGATATCTGAATTACACAGTGTCATGATTTATTATTAATCTGTTCTTTTATTTGAACTGTTCAACACAGTTGTTAACAGACTGAAAATGCCCTTTAAAATCGGCTGCATAGTACAAATAGTCTGATAATTAAAGGCAGTGAGTCCTTTAACTAAAACAGACTCATGATGCATCTGATGCAGTTATTTAATAAAATTTAACAAAGTTTACCTCTAATCAAATCTATTTCTTCTATGTTGTCATCAAACTGTCATTTTCTCCACCAAGTGATATTTGAACTTATGATCAGAATTAATCTACCTTCACTTAACAATCATTTCACTGATCTGACCTTAATCACATTTTTATTTAATGTTATGTTGCCCTTAAGTGAGCTAACTACCCTTTATCCTTTCAGTATTAACACCTGTTTCAACATGGAGTGGTGCAGTCATGATGTAATTTTGTAGGCAAACCCCAGTAGTTAGTGTCACATTGGTTCCCTCGTTGGCGAGCCTGTGGAGTTTTCAGTGGGTTTTTGTATCATTTCTGAAAATGGGATGTTTGTCCGATAAAAGTTTATGAGGCTTACATGTTTTGTTAAAAAATAGTCTTCATAAATTAATAATAAAAGCATCATATATTGAACTATAACATGGCTAACTGAATTTTCTGTCATCACCCTAGGATGATGACAAGTGAGAGGCAGGCTCAGTGTCTGTGCTTAGGGTCACGGTCCCAACGAACTCTGTAGTCCTAGTTAGCTGCCCTTCAGCTACCGCCTGTATTTAGATGTGAAAAGATATAAAATTCAAAAGTGGGTCACTTTTTAGATGCATTTCATTTTGAAGAAATGAAATGTAAACTCTCTTGTAAACTTGCTTGTGTTCACCACCACCCTTATTTCAGGCATTTAACTGAAAACTCAGTCAAAAATCCCATAGACATCCAGACAAGGGAACTAGAAGTGCTAGCTCACTTCCACATCATAGAACTCATTCCTGCACCACTCTATTTGATTTCTATTCTATGCAACTGAGACTTGCTGCAGAGTTCAGTCCAGAGGACAGTAATACTTGCCTCACAGCATCATTACATCAGAAAATCCTCCTTTATCCCCCCTGTTACACACCGAGTCAGTACTTATTGTCACAAGAATATATCTCAGACTTCTCAATCCGAGACTCATTTTGCTTCCTTGTTTGGAGCTCAGGACACACAGCAGAATGAGTCCCACTGAACCCTGCTTTGCTAGGGAGCTTTGTCCTGGAGTCAGAGAGATCAGTGACAGTCTCTGTTCTCCCCCTTACATAGCAAAAAATGCTTTGCAGCTACAGTGGCATCCCTTAAATGTCCTTATAATATTGTATCAGATAAAGTCTGTAGTCAGATGTGCCTTTTAGATCTTTTTTGCACCAATCCCAAAGTGATAGAGCAGCATCATGCCTTTATTTTTGTTCAGCTGGAACTAGGGTTTTCATTTGGTGGAGGGATATCATAGACAGTCCCACATAAGTCAGTTCTTGCCCTAACCTTCTCTGCTAGAAAGCTGAATATGATGAAGAATTTCCCCTTTCAGCTTGGCGGTAACCAAAGGCATGCATCCAAATCTACAAAAGAATGGCTTCATAAGAAGATAAAGTTTGGAAAAGCCCAGCTAGAAACCAAACCTGAAAATATAGGCTCCATTGCCCTTTTTATAAACTGTTATATCATGTATTATGTTGATTGGGTTTTATTATGTGATGCATTTTTGGGTTTGTTCATTAAGACTAGAGTTGTTTCCCTTGCTTTCCTTCAGTTTTCACGCTTTCCATCTTAATGCACAAATCTTGTGTCCCTTAATTAAAAATTGAGCATGGATATTCCAAAGCTGTAAAAATGACATTAGTATTAAAATATCTATATTTTAAACTTTATACCAAAAGAAAACTACATTTTTTAGTTCTGTTGAATTAAATAACATGCCACAGCATAAACACAAAAAACAATAAATAACTTTTTAAAAATGAAAATGATATTTTTTATGTTTTTATCTTGCCTGCCTTCTTACAACAGATGAACACTTTAAGATCATACTAATGACAACAGCCAGGGGATATGATTTGAATGAAATACTCTGAAGTGGGATACAGTTTTTATTACATCCTCTTGAAAATATTTTATCCCAGAGGAGCCACAGGTAAGCCTCAGCCTCTTCATGTTATTGATATTATGATAACTTTAATATTTGTCACTCACTTATTCAACAAGGTAACGTTAGTTCATTCATGCTTGTTGTCAGACTGACCTGCACTCACCGATCACACATACACAGACGCTCACACACACACACACACACACACCCAACTGCTCCTCTGACCCTGAGACTGCAGCTCACACTTTTCCTTCCTCTCTCCTGTTTTAGTGGACATTTAGTGGGGCTGAATGATTTTGGAAAATAATCTAATTGCAATTTTTTTCTCCCAAAATTGCGATTACGTTTTGATTTGCAATTATTCCTTAACTTTCTTTAATTCCTAAACAAGGGCTGAACAATTCATGAAATATGTCTAATTCTGATGATTTTCACTTGTATTGAAAATTGGATTTGAATTATTGCATTGAAGGTTTTTTCTTTTTCATTCTAATGTTTAATAAAAAATTTTTTTTACAAAAACTGAGAAGGTAGGATTGTTTGTAGACTATTCTAAAAAAACAGCACCTGAATGATTGCATATGTCCTGCATAACATCTCTGCTGCGCATAAGGAGTTTCAAACTGGTATTTTGACCAAATTTCAGGTCAGAGAAATATTGCACTTTTGCGATTTGAAAATTGCAGCAGGTCATATTATGATTTCATCTTATTTTCAAATAATTGCCCAGCCCTAACATTTAGAATGCAAAGGGAGGCAAATATCATGGATTACATGAACAACTGACAGTCCATCGCTGTTGTTTTTATCCAATCTCGTATTGTAACAGAAACGGAACTTAAGTTTTTACGACAGCAACCCATTTTGAGATTGCTATCATCTCGTCTCCATCATGAAACACGGTTGATGATGAATATATCTACTCATTTTTTTCCGCAAATCATCAGATTATAATCAGAGAAGTGCTAAACTAAGCAAAAGTAAAGGTTATCAGCTGTCTGTGTGTGACGTCAACAGCTTGCCAAGCCATGCCAAGTGATGCAGTAATCATGCAACACAACAAATAGATACATAAATTCGTTGCCAGCACTTCTAATTATCGATTTTTATCAGTTTTATCAATTTGTTGTTGCAGCTCTAATGAACAATAAGTATGTGAGGATTACTGAGATAAAGTGCTTTAAGATACCCAATTATAGCCTATGCAAGAAACACTGTGTTGTCATACATCCTCCTCCACCTGCTCCAAAACTCATGCATATTTATGCATGTGTGAAGTAGAGGAAGAAAAAGCAAGCTGGTGTACAAAGGAGCCATGCTCATGTGGCGTATTCTAATGTGGTGTTTCTGACCCCTCTGTCCATGTAACATGCAGGGGCATTGTAAAGACTGTAGTAAAGTTTGAAAATTATGACAGATTTGTCGGCATTATGAGAGCCAGACGTTTAGAATTTAACACATTCCTGCAATCCCACACTGAATTCAGGACAAGATCTTCTTTTTATGTGTGTAGTTACAGCTGTAACTACGTACACTTAAAATGTAAAGGGTTGTGATTGATGCATTCATGATTTACTCATGTTAAAAACAGTTGATGTAGTCTTGGGACTACATCCTTTCTTTATACAAACACAAAAAGCTGATACACAAGCGCTGCCTAGCAATCCATTAAAGAGACTTGGCCTGTCGGGAAGGGAAAATGCATAATTAATTCCTTGTTAAGGGATCAAGTGACTGGTTTGTCATGTGTAGGTCAAAGACGTAGAAGTAGCTCTGATACTGACCTGTATAACATGATTAACAACTTTTACCCCAAAGCGTTATTGTGTCAATGGGGAAAAACACGTGATTTACAAGTTGGCTAATGTAGGAGGTACTCTGACTCACACCTGCAGCTTAGACCATGACAGAGCTACCCTTGATCTCTAGAGCCAGCAAAGTTTTTCTCAATGGTAACCCTGAATTAGGGATAAGTCCACTTTAATTCCATTGTCTCATAAAGACACAATGATGAAGTACTTGGAATGGTGTGGCTAAATGTTAAATCAGTACTTATGTGCCAGGTCAAAGCAAGATGAGGGGTTTTTTTGGGTGACGGGTGGAGGATGTTCCCAAGCTGCGGGATCATTGTTGTGATGTCAGCAGGAAACGCTAAATGTGGTGAAAAGCAGCAGGGCAGTACTGTTGACAGAAACATCTGATTAGCCTCGCCACCTGGACAGGAAGATTTTTACTGTAAATACGCACTGTCCATTTCCAAACGTCCCATGCACACCCTGAGGTCATGAAAACAGCAAAGTGTGCCAACAGCAACAGAGAAACAGACTCCCCTTACAGCATTCTCATGCTGAATATTAGTAGTCCTTAAGAAGAAGTCCGTACCAGAGATGGGAATCTGTATCTCAGGGTTGGATTCTGTCATGAATCTGGAGGTCACGATTTTATTCAGAATCGATTTTTGATTCAAACCTTTTCCTGATCCACAACACATCCGCTTTTTCTTATAAAGAGGTGATATTTTCAGTACCTGCTCCAGTCTGCTGTGCATTAAGGGGATGTAATTATAAGACATTAAAAAGCCGCTCAAGATAATGCTTTTTAGCATATGTGTAGTGAATGTATGAAAAAGCTGTTAACAGGCAGAGTACAGCTGCTGTCAGAGAGCAGTTGCTACCTTAAAGTCATTAAGACACAGCACCGGTCCAACGTTGCCAGCAATACTCCTCTCTTGTTTTAGCCAAAAGACACAGAACTCTTCTTTAACACTCTTTCGTCATTTTGAAATAAAAAACGTGCCTTTAATTATGGTTTTTTAAATGTTTAAGGCACAAAACACAACAAATTGCTTTTAATTGCATTGTTACCACTGTTTTCTGATCTACTGCCATTCAATCGGGCATGATTTCACTTAATGGGGGCGTGGTCACATTAAAAGTGGGCAGTGAGGTTGCACTGCTCTTATCAATTTCTTGTGGATGGGTGTGGCTTCAGCTCATTCAGCTGACACACCCACACCATCCTAGTGCAGATGTTACGGCTTCATTTTTCATGATTTTCAAGCTTTATTTTATAAACTTGAGATGTTTTTAATGACTGAAATTCAGGCTGGTGGTTCCTAACAACATGGCCTATCATGCAACAAACCTAGAATTAAGATTTTTTTAATAACTTTTCAGGGACTTAACGAGTGCACAAAAAGGTACTGATGATTTAAGATTTGTGGTACAAAAAGCACAAGTACACACAACTTATCTTTTAACCACCCGAAACTCAGAAATGGGCTGGACAAAATGATTGGTACTCTTTTTTTTAAAGATTTATTTCTGGGCCTTTTCATGCCTTTATTAGCTAGAGGAAGGACAGTGGATAGACGCAGAGAGTGAACGGGTAAACGGGGAAGAGAGTGGGGAGAGACATGCGGTAAAGGGCCACAGGCCGATTTCGAACCAGGGCCTCCATTGGCACCCTTTTAAAACTGTGGATAAATCATTTTATTTTAGGCATGTGATGCTCATTTAAACTCACCTGTGGCAGTAACAGGTGCTGGCAATCTAGAAATCACACTTGAAGCCAGTTAGAATGTCTAAAATTTGACTCAACCTTTGTGTTGTGTGCCTGTGTGTGTCATACCAAGCATGGAGGAGAGAAAGAAGAGCCCAGAATTGTCTGAGAACTTACGAAGCAAAATTGTGGAAAAATATGAACAATCTCAAGGTCACAAGACCACTTTCAGAGATCTTGAAATTCCTTTGTCCACTGTGCGTAATATAATGAAGAAGTTTATAACTCATGGAACCATGGCTGATCTCCCTGGATGTGGACGGGAGAGAAAAACTGACAAAAGAATGCAATGCAGGAAAGTTGGAATGGTGGATAAACATCCTCAGTCAACTTCCACATAACTTCAGGCTGTCCTGCAGACTCAGGGTGCAAAAGTGTCAGCTGGGACCATACGTGGTCATCTGAATGAGATGAAGCGCTAGGGCAGGAGACCGAGGAGAACCCCACTGCTGAAAAAGAGACATAAAAAAGCCAGACTGGAGTTTGCAAAAATGTACCTGAGTAAACCTCAGTTCTTCTGGGAGAACATTTTGATGACAGATGAGACTAAGGTAGAGCTTTTTGGAAAAGCACGTCACTACTGTTTACAGAAAATGGAATGAGGCCTACAAAGAAAAGAACACAGCACCTACAGTTAAACATGGTGGAGGTTCAAAGATGTTTTGGGGTTGTTTTGCTGCCTCTGGCACTGGGTGCCTTGACTGTGTACAAGGAATCATGAAATCTGGAGACTATCAAGAGATTTTGGGCTGCAATGTAGGGCCTAGTGCCAGGAAGCTGGGTCTGCGTCAGAGGTCATGGGTGTTCCAGCAAGACAATGACCCAAAACATACCTCAAAGAGCACCAAGAAATGGTTGGAGACGAAGCTCTAGAGAGTTCTGAAGTGGCCAGCAATGAGTCCGGATCTAAATCCCATTGAACACCTATGGAGAGATCTCAAAATTGCTGTCGCAAGAAGGCCCCCTTCAAATCTGAGAGAGCTGGAGCAGTTTGCAAAAGAAGAGTGGTCCAAAATTCAAGTTGAGAGGGGTAAGAAGCATGTTGATGATTATAGGAAGAGACTGGTTTCAGTTAATTTCTTCCCAAGGGTATGCAACCAAATATTAAGTTGAGGGTGCCAACAATTTGGTCCAGCCCATTTTTTGAGTTTGGTGTAAAATTATGTGAATTTTATCTTTTTCTTCTTTTTTTGTGTTGTTCCAATGCACATAAAGGGAATAAACATGTGTATACCAAAAACATTTGTAATTGCACCAATTTCTGGGAGAAATGGTGTATTCTGTGGAGCTTTAACTATTCATATGAGGGTTCACACAGTATTTTGTGGAAAAATACACCATACTATTGGCATGACACAGTACAACTGCTGTGTACATCTGCTAAACTAATATTTTCATTACACATGATGAAGAAAATTTAGCAGGCCAAAATATAACAACTCATTTTTTCACATCACATCATGTGACTATTATGATTTTGACTGATTCTAAACCTGTATACTTTTAGCTATTCTTAGCAGGTGTTTAAGGGCTTCCTGCTTCTGAGAATTTCAGACCAATAACCCAGCCTTCAGTGCTTTGCTTGCAGACTTGCACTGCAAAATAAACTTTTTTCCAGACTGAAAAGCTTCTTTTGTAAGCAAAAGCAGACCTACTAGAACACATAGGCTTGCTCTCTGAAGAGACCTATTGCATTTCTATGAAAAACAAAACCTTTGTAAAATAATAATGTAATTTGGTTATTTCCCCAATTCACTAAATGATTTCATTTAAATATTTTACTATAACACATAATCACATTGATAAATGTATTGCTCTAGAAGTAAGCCATAAAAGTTTGAGCCTTACAGGTAGACCATGACAGTCGCACACAGCCCGATGAAGATAGAGGGTTTCATCTCTCCCACAGACTGGCTGCCTCAGAGGGCTTGCTGTTGGCCACGTAATGTAGACTGATTCATAGAAAAAAAATCAAACGTCAGGCAGTATACGGCTGTTTACCTCTGTCTGGGTCCAAGCTTATCGCTGTCTGTCGATGTATTGATCGCTGGTGTTAGCAGTGTATTGTGTGGTTGGTAGAATGGGTCAGTCATGTGGTAGCAAAGGCGTGTATGCTTGCGTATACAGCCATAACAGGGATGCCTGCATGCCCATCTTTGTGGTCAACCACGTGTGGAATGTCAGTTATGTATGAGTGAGCGTCTGGACCAGGGGAGATGCAGGCAGTGTGTATGTTGTTATTGTGCTTATTTCAGTGGGATGGACTCAGCCACTGGTTTCCAGTGGTGTTATGTTGTCATTCAGAGATTTAGGGCCTAGCTACAGACTCAAGCTTTTTGCTTACTTGCCATTTCAGATGAAGCTGTTGACATAAATTCTTGACCCACTGATGCAATACGGGCAACAACCTACAGTGTCATCCTAGGTCTACTACAAGAACCACTTGTGAAATGTTTGTAAAATGCAAAGTTCTGGAGAACTTTTCCAATTCAATATTGTTTTTGTTTTATTCACTATTTTCTTTGGTTCCAACAAAATTCACAATGGGTTCATCTGTACAGTACAAATTGGGACAAAGGAGGAATGAACGTTTTTTATTGAATTAATGTAGATGGTAAATGGACTTGAGCTTGTATAGCACTTTTCTAGTTATCTGACTACTCAAAGCTCTTTCACACCTACCCATTCATTCACACATCCATTCACTGATGGAGAATTGGCTATCACTATTAGGTTATCAGCCAATCCCGTTCGTACGCTTCCATACCCATTTACACACCACTGATGCTGCAGTGGGGGCAAATTGGGGTTAAGCCTACTGAGCCACAGCTGCCCCTGGTCCAAGTTGTGAAGCTGAAAGTATGATAACCTCATTTTTTTGTATTGAAATAGGATTGGGTGGTATTCTTTTTTTATACTGTTGAACCATCCTAAAAATTTACCACTGTATATGGTATTACCGCCAGGTGTTTATAAACCACTTTGGACCAGCCGACCAAGCTCTTGGGACATGGCTTTACTTGTACTTTATTCAGTCCTTTTACAAAATGCTCGGAATCTTAAAAGAAACAAGAAGATGTCTTACAGGAGAGCCAGAAGTGATTTATAGTTGCAGCATATTTTTCAGACTTCACAGGTTGGCTGAGTGACATCAGGACAGAGGATTCAAAGACTCTCTATCTCCTTTTTTCCTCTGTTTCTCTCTTTCTGTGTAATAGGCCAAATGCACCACCCCCACCTTAGAGTTAAAATGAGAAGTAATCTCAACAACTATTGTCAGACAGGATCTAGGAATGTGAAGCAATATTTACGATTATTATTACTAGTTTTGCGTTATGCATCAATTGCAAGCTCCATTCAGCCACTTAAAGATACACAACAGAATCAAATTCCTAAATGCTCTGTTTATTTCATGCATACAGATCAAACCCACTCTCCTTGAGGCCATGATGTGTGTGATAACTGATCGGTCTGCCTCCCGTATTTCTTTGGAGAGTTCAGATGGCATTTCTGCTTTTGCACTTCAGATGTAGTATGAAACTTCAAGTATTCTACAACACAGGAGTGCCTGAGTCTGACCATTGAAGCTTTGTAGTTCCAAAGAAGAGTTTTGAAATTGGTCTTAGGATTATACAGGGAGCCAACACAAAGAAGCTTTTATGGAGAAAATATCACTTGTTAAGGCTGCCTGGCTTTAAAGTATTGTGTAGTTTGGCCAAAATACATTTTCCCACATCCTCTTGATAGATGAAGAGTGAATTTGAATATGTACCTTGACTATTGATAAGCTGTATATACTTTTCATGGGTAACACTCACCAGGGTAGCTGCATCCTTTAACAATATCTCTGGTTTGGATCACAGCTAAACAACATCTATTCAGCCTGATTTCAGTAGCAGAGGATTGCTGTCTGTGCAGATGTTTTTGTTCTTTGGGTGTGTCTCAAGTCTAGTTAACCAACTCATTTCATCATGCTTCATTTATAAGTATAACAGAGTATCACTGATTTGAAAAGGGAAGGTTTCCTGAAAACATCTCTAAAACAGGTCTGTGTGGTTTAAGGTGATTTTCTTAATCCTCAGTAAATTGTATCGTTGTTGTTCCTTTCTCCTGCCTTTTCTCTGTGTGAACCAACCTGCCTATAAAAAAAAGATTTATTAAGACTAAAGTCTTGAAAAATAATCTGTTGTCTGGCCTTTGGCATCTAGAGCTAGAAGTTTGGTCATTGACTTTCCTGCCACGGTCAGAGCGTAAATCTGCATTTCGTTAATTTCAAATATGTTCTACACTACTATTCAAAAACTTTACGTTTGTGTCTTGAACGGGCAAGGTACAACTCAGTCTGAGGCAGGGGAAATGTCTTCATTATTGGGTTGGTTATATCATTTCTTTTCCTCTTCTTTCAGCTCTTCACTGATGGAACCACCAACAAACTTGTGGGCTGCTACGTGGAGGACAGTCCAGAGGATGTAGTCCTTGTCCGAGTTTACGGAAACAAGACGGAGCTAATTGTGGATCGAGACAATGAGCTCAAAAGCTTTCAGGTAGCGTAAATACAAATGAATGGGTTGCGTGTTATAGTGAAATTGCCCCACTAAATCAATTAATTAGTGCCTTGGAGTAGTTCCTTTCGTCTAATTCTAATGCTTTGTTTATTTTTTCTCCCATAGGTGCTACATGCTAATGGGTGTGCGCCTCACCTCTACTGCACTTTTCAGAATGGCATTTGCTACGAGTTCATGCAAGGTGACGCTCTTGGGACGCAGGATGTCAGAGATCCTTCTTTACTCAGGTCAGGACATGGCTCTGCAGTGGAAGTATTCAGGAGTTCCTTTACTTAGCATAGATGTGATTGTGCTACTCAAGTATATCAAGTATTTGGCTTATTGATCTTTCTTTCCCACATTGTACATACATATATACACTGCAATTCATAAAGTATTCAGGCCCCCTTCACTTTGTCAAACTTTGTTATGTTTCAGCCTGATGCCACAGCCGTTTAAATGATTTATTCTCCCATAAATCTGAACTCATTACCCCATTATGACATAGCAAAAAAGAAAATTTTAGAATTTTTTGCAAATTTATGAAAAATATAAAACTGGAATACCACATTGACACATAAGTATTCAGATCATTTGCAAAAACACTTGAAATTTATCTCTGGTGCCTCCCATTTTTCTGGAGGGGTTAGCACTGTTGCCTCACAATAAGAAGGTTCCTGGTCCACTTCACGGTCAGGGCCTTTCTGTGCAGAGTTTGCATGTACTCCAGCTTCCTCCCACCACCAAAAACATGCTCTTTATGCTAACAGGACTCTAAATTAGCAGTAGGTGTGAGTGTGAGCGTGCGTGGTTGTTCTACATGTCAGCCCTGCGATTGACTGGCCACCAGTACAGAGTGGACCCTGCCTCTCACCCAGTGACCGCTGGGATAGGCTCCAGCCCCTCCGCAACCCCAAGTGGATAAGTCAGTAAATTAAATTGATTTTACATGATTTGGAAAGACACACACACCTCTCAGTAGAAGGCCTTACAACTGACAATCCAAAAACCAAGCCATAAGGTCAAAGCCACCGCCTGCAGAGCTCAGAAACAGGATTGTTGCAAGGCTCAGAGGGGGAAAGCTACAAAAGATTTCTGCTGCAGTGGAGGTTGCCAAGAGCACAGTGGCCTCCATAATTTTTTCAAATGAAAGAAATTTGGCACAATCAGGACCTCTCCAAGAGTTGGTGGGTTGTCCAAACTGTGCAGTCAGGGGAGAGGGACCTGTTTAAGATAGGTAACCAAAGAACCCTCTCTCACTCAGCTTCAGAGATCCTGTGTGAAGATCGAACAGAGTTCCAGAAGGATAACTTCTTCCATTTGAGAATTATGGAGGCTGCTGTGCTCTTGAGAGATCCTAGTGCAACATTTATTTTCTTTAGCCTTCCCCAATTATTCCCAATAAAAACCCTGTCTCTGAGCTCTGCAGGTAATTCCTTTGACCTTATCGCTTGGTTTTTGCTTTGTTATGCATTGTCAGCTCAGCTTTGAGGACTTTATGAACAGATGTGATCATCTCCAATCAGTTTAATTTACCACAGGTAGACTCCAATCAAGGGTAGAAACATCTCAGCAAAGATCCAGTGAAATAGTAGGGACCTGAGTTAGATATAGTTAAATATAGTTATTTTGCAAATGGTCTGAATACTTATGGAAATGTGATATTCAATATTTATTTTTCATAAATTGCAAAAAAACAAAAAATTAACTTTGTCATGATGGGATTTGAGTGCAGATTAATAAGAGAATACATGATTTTAAATGGCTGCAGCATTGGGCTGCAACAAAACAAAATTGACAAAAGGGGGTCTGAATACTTTATAACTGCACTTTAAATACCATAAAACAAGGCAGAAATGTTACAGCACCAACAGGGGAAAGAGACTGAATAGTGAGAGTCTTATGCAAATAGAAGGAGGGGTGTGGTTTATACAGCAAAAGCAAATGAACCAAGACTAGTGGTGTGTTTAGTCTATGTTTTTCATTTTTAAAAGTTTGCATTTTTAATGGATGCCCAGATATACTGATCATATTTTGTGTTTTGATTTAGTAGCTGGTTAAGCAGAGCACATAAAGAGGATGTGTAATTTACCTTCATCCAGTAGTCATTTTACTGAGCTAACCTGAAACACCTCATAATCTACTATTTGTGTCATCTTATTTACTTTGCTGACTAGCTTTTAACCTGCCTGTTTCAAGGTGGACCTCAGCAGTAGAATAAGATTTAACCAAAGGGACTTGTCACAAAGCTCCCAAGATTCTGCCATGGCTGCTTTGAGTGGAGGAGGATGACAGACCGGAACAGGAGACAAGTTGACATAGTTTTTCAGTCTGATGGTCAAAGGTGCTCCGTTTAGTAAGATTAACAATACTGATGTGCTTAGTACTTGGTGACTGTCAACTCCACAATACAATTACACTACAATGCAAACACAGTGCTTCTTTAAGCCATAGACACCAGACTATTGACCACAGGTGACAGGTTCTTGTGATCAGTAACTCAAAGCATTCATTCTGAGAGCATCTGTTTCAAGTAAATCAGCTGATTATGATCAGTTGCAAATCAATCAAACTTTATTTGTATAGCACTTTTCATACATTGAAAACAGAAAATTAAAAGACAAATTAAAGGGTTCACCCCCCAAATCCCTCACCTACTAACCCCCATCCTACCCTCTTCCCCAAAATGCTGTCTATATACAACATTGGCAACTATGCCATAAATAATAAATTCCATACAAACAGGAATGTGTGTATCGAGAAAATGCCATCTTAAATTCAGAATGAGGAAACACTGGAGGTTAGGCTAGAATCTTAAAACAAAGTGGCGGTGAATGAGATAAAAACAGAATGAGAGGGTACTAAAATAAGGATAAAAACAAAATATAGCTCAATAAAGCTGTATAAAATAAGTAAAAAACACAAAAAGAGAATTAGGTAAAGTTATGATAAGAGGATAAACTTCTAAAAGGCAATCCTAAAATTAAGATATAGTGAGATGAAACCTAAAACACAGACAAAATTAACATGATAAAATAAATTTTACTTAAAAGCCAGTCTAAAAAGATAGGTCTTGAGTATGCTTTTAATAAATCTGGGCCTCTTTTGTATTCATACTTTAATTTGTCTTTATTCATTTTTTTGTTACCGTTTTTAAACTATTTTAGCCTGACCCCTTATTTTTTTTGCTTTTCATCTTGCATTTTATGTCCTGTTGGAATAATTTCATTGTGACTTTATGTGCTTGTTATTCTGCACTTGTATACATTTTTCATGTTTTTTACTAGCTATTATTTTTTTGATATTATAAGTATAGGTGTTTTTCAGATGAGTTGCTTCCTTTACTTTATTATAATAAGTGGTGCTGAGCGATACATCATGTATACTCGATATATCGCCCAGCCCTAATAATAAGCATCCTGTAATTGCACTTATCTATGACCTCTGCAAGGGATACATGTCCTCATGAAATCCTGCAGCATAAGGTAAGCCCCCCCCACCCCCCAGTAGGAGAGCTTTGTTTTTTTACTTTGCAGCTGGAGTACAGTACCATATGAAGTGTCTGTTTTTTACATTCAGATATATGCATGTTGGTCACTTTTTAAAATAAAATATTTGTCCATGTTTCCTCTCAGATTGATAGCCAGAGAGATGGCTCGTATCCACGCCATTCATGCACACAATGGCTGCATCCCCAAACCCAACCTCTGGATTAAAATGAGGAAATACTTCTCCCTTGTGGCCACGGAGTTCACAGACCAAGCATCCAATGCAAGGTGAGCACAGACACTCAACTTTTTTTCGTAGATGCTCCTGTTCCAGGATCAGTCACACACAGCCATAAAGATGCAAATAGCTTATGAGCTGATTTGCCTATTACATTAATGGTGAGGACAGATTCAGGTTACCTTCAGCTTGATGTTATCTGAGGGCACTCTGTGAAGCTACTTGGTCAAATGTTTTGGTAGTTGGTTTAATTTTATAGTTATCAGAGGTAACACATGATATTTATAAAGATTTGATGTATAGCTCTCTATGAGAAGTAAATAGCACAGGCTGATCATGAAAGGGTGCCCCCCTTTTGCTGTAACAGTCCAAGACTATTCCAATTATCTTTACTCTTTACAGAACATTTTAACACCCTCAAAGCATAAATCTAAATATTGTATTGACTGTCAGACAATCTACAGCTTGTTATGTAAAGTATTGAGTAGCTGTGACACAGTGTTCATTTTGTTGAGTTAAACTATGAATAAAAATATTAGTCGACTACCTTTTTCCACAACAAAGACTAGACTAAGCATGGCTAAAAATGGGTCTTTGGTGACAAAAACTTTTAATGAAAAGTAAGTTAAGCTATTGTCAAGGAGAATCAAGCAAGACTAAAAGTTTAGTGCTGGACTGTCTGATGTTCAAAGTCCATGAAGTGATCAAACCTCTCTACTTTGCATAAAAGGTATGCCAGTATTTTCATCCGTGTCTTTTAAATCAAATTATTGGTAGGACATTGTTTTACATTTATATTAGTTCTACAGTTTGGCTGATTAAATGGGCTGGGAAAAAATAAATGCCATGACAAAAAGTAAAGATGAAAATTTAAGGCCTTTTTTAGAAAAATGTTTAAGATTTTTTTTTTCTAAAACTAGACTTAAACCAAAAGGCATTTTAATCTAAAGACTAACTATACATTTAAAACAGCTGCTAAATTTAACACTACTATGACATGAATGTTTCCCATTGACTTATATGAGGTTCCATCATAAAAACAACTTTTAAACAACAGTCCTTTGGTTGTGGACAAACATTGACTGCTCCTTAAACTTCCCTAGTTCAGAGTAAATGCACAATGGCATAAAATCGCATGCTAACTCACAGAATCAAAACTTTGTCCAGTGGAACGTCTTTTTTAATAACCTTTTCTGATATAAATGCACATTGTGTCCTCGCTGCTGATTGTAGGTGTTAACTGTGGCCCTGTTTACATAACGATGTTTTCAGGTGAAAAAGCAAAAGCGTTTTGGCTGTCTGTTTACATGAAACGGCGTTTTGGTGCCTGAAAAAGGAGCAATTTGGAAATGGGCTCCAGAGTGGAAGTTTTTCAACATGTCCCCTTCTCCGTTTCTGTGTAAACAGGGAAAACGACAGTTTCTAAAAACACACATGCTCACTGCTGCTGCAGTCAGCTGTCAAGCACGAGTGCCGCAGCACTCTGAACTGAGCCATGGCCGCTCGACCTGAGCTGTCTGATGTAGTTAACTTTGATTCAGCTTCTCAAGTCACAGATAGCAGGATTTAGAAAAGAAGACACATAATTCTCGTTTGAAGGGGTATCAATGCCAGTTTCTTTAGATAAAGTTATGCTTTAATTTTGGAAATTTTACTTTTATCTTTTTTATCGATCATCATGATAATCACTGTAGTCCATCATTGTAGCGCGGCAGTGAAATTTCACGGCTCATATTAACACAAAAAAAAAAAAGCTTTGCAAGATATAAATGGAAAAATAAGCAAAATGTTGTCGTGTAAACAAGGCATGAATAGACTTGTGCCCACAACAGATCAGATAAACAATGTTATGTGGCTAAATATATGATTATTTAATAACTGCATTTTTTGGTGAGGATGTAGGGGTGGAATTTTTGACTTCAGTGTCAGTGGAAAGAGCTGGGAACAGGGATGAGAAAGAGGGGAATGATATGAAGTAAGGTAACAAGAGCCAACATCAAACCTGGACTGTGTATTTTCTAGATTTGGGTTTCATGGAACCAGGCTACCTGGTACTTCCCACCAACATTTTTGTCTTTATTACCATAAAAATAAGATCATTTTTAGGATGCAAAACACCAGTAAAGATTGTTGTTTTTCTCGCAAATAGTCTCACCTCTATTTGAACAGTTTTTACACTATTGATTTCTAAAAGCACAAAGACCAGGCAGTTTTTTGTGAAGAATAGAAGATTCAGAATGTTTAGCCAGTGTAATATAGAAGTACATAATGAACAGAATGAAAGTTTAAACAATTAACTTCAGGTGCAGATAGCCTCATACCAAAAATACTGTCAAGCACAAGATTTTATAACTAAAGGCATTTCCAGACAATTTCTGACTGACATAATCATGAGGCTGAGGTATTTTAATGAAATATATTTTAAAGAATTCCTCTTTCATCTCTTGAAAAGGGGAGAAACCCCCCCCCCCCCGCTTCCTGAAGTTCAGGATGAAGCTGGTTCAGTTTGCCTCTTGGCACCGGACCTGTGGAGCCGACAAAGGTGGACCATTTCATAACCTGCCAAGCTGCCCGGTCACAGCTGATGTCTTTGTTCTGATGGCTATTAGATTAAATCCAGCATGTGGCTTATATAACTGTAACAATTATAGCCAGCTGGATTAGAGAGTCTGAGGCATGCAGTGGGCCAGCAGATGTTTGCCCAGATCAGGTCACTTTACTCTCTTCCTTGGCTACGCAGACAGCTAAAGTGTTTTGCACCTTGACGGCAGAAGCTTGTAGCTCTGTGGTCTAAGGCAGACTTTACATAAGCCCCGCTGTTAATTGTCATTTTTCAAATAAATGTCTGGCAAAGATCCATGTGAGGCAGTAGTTAAATTAGAGGCAACTATCCATGTCCAAGAAGAGATAGTGTATGTGTGTTTTACAAAGCCTTCTCCAGGGCTTTTTCTCCTCTTCTGATGCCAGCCTAACTGTGGATTAAGGCCTATAAGCCCATTACAGTTAGCACTAGGGTTGCTGCTCAGGAAAGCAGTCTGGTTGGCTCAGACACTAACTAGTGAACTTAACCCTCTCGCTACTAGCCAATAATATGACTTTTCTGACACAAACATTGATGTCCTGAAGCTTCAAATAAGTGTCAAATGACCAGAGCAGCATACAGACTGAATGGTAGATACACATGATCCAAGAAAGAAAGGTCTACAGTTAACACAAATATTAATAATAAGATCCCAAAAGGAGACTTAACAGTGTAGCCATAGTGACTCAGGGAGGGTTTCCAACACGAAGAGTGTCTGCTGAGAGCTTGTTTTCTCTCTAACTGCTCCCAGGAGTCAGTACCAAGCCTGTGTGCTGTCTGTGCATGTTTGTCTCAGCTGTTTTTTATTCAGAATATGCTTCAATAAT
The DNA here is from genome assembly GCF_018320785.1 of Cheilinus undulatus. Classification (NCBI taxonomy): domain Eukaryota; kingdom Metazoa; phylum Chordata; class Actinopteri; order Labriformes; family Labridae; genus Cheilinus; species Cheilinus undulatus. Next base: position 5,393,725 of record NC_054867.1, on the reverse strand, counting down.
TTGATCCTTAAAACAACAAAGCAATTTGAATTTACTCTACTTACTAAAACTCATTCTGTCTAGGGTTGCACCAAAACAGGAAAATAAAAGGATGCATGATATTATGGGCATGGTATCAGTATCGACAGATATTTGCTTAAAAGTAAATCGTTTATGTCAACCGATTTACATCCAATATATATTGACTGTAAATATCGGCTGAATACGTTTATTGAGGTTTATACTGGACTAACAGCCCTATATCTCCTAAAGTCTTTTCTTTTTTCATCATCAGTCATTAAACTTTAAATTTTCTTTTAAGGGTCAAAGCTTGGTCTTTTCCCATCCTTAAACTTTGTAGTGTTTGGAGTTTTAGGTCTGAATAATATTTAATATTGGTATCAGTATTGACTAAAATTAATTAATTTGTAGATATACATAGAGTATGTGTATGCATGTAACTTACTTACTTATATTCTAAAGTTACTAGCCGCCAGAGATTTTTTAATAGCCTCAATGTTATTGTTGGGAAACCTTATTTAACATGCACAGACTTAATGCTGGGCAGTAATCGAAAATTAGATTAAATCGCAGTATGACCTGCTGCAATTGTCAAATCATAGAAGGTGCAATATTTCTTTAGCCTGATATTTGTGTAATTTGTGTTGTAAGTTTTTTCTGCAGCAAATTTGTCATACATTACAAAATATGCAATCATTCCAGTGCCATTTTTATGAAAAGTCTACAAACAATCCTACTTTCCTTGGTTTTGTCCTTCTTATTAACTATTCATATCCAACTTGCAATACGAGTCAAAATCATCACGATTAGAATCTTCTTCAAAACTGTTCAGCTCTTGTTTTATCTATTATTTTGTTGGTTATAATATAGAATGATTTGTTGCTTGTATTTGTTGGAAAATACACAAGTTGAGGAACTTAAGGAATTATCGCTAATAAAATCACAATCGCAATACTGAGGGAAGAAAAAAAAATCACAATTAGATTATTTTCCCAAATCATTCAGCTCTACTTAGGCTGACTATGTTATGCTTAAATTTCTGAACAAGATTTAGGCTACAGTCCTTTCAAATTTAAGATAACAGTGTTCTTTCAACTTTCAAGCATTTTCCTTATCTAACCTGCAGAAAACACAAATTGCCCAGTAAGTTTGTATACTGCCAAACTAGTAGTGAGGGAAGAATGGAACGGGAGATCGACAGGTGGATCGATGCCTATCGCGGATACAGGCAGCTGAAATGAGTTTCCTCTGCAGGGTGTCTGGGCTCTCCCTTAGAGATAGGGTGAGAAGCTCGGCCATCCGGGAGAGACTTGGAGTAGAGCCGCTGCTCCTCCGCGTTGAAAGGAGCCAGATGAGGTGGCTTGGGCATCTGGTCCAGATGCCTCCTGGACGCCTCCCTGATGAGGTGTTCCGGGCAAGTCCCACTGGGAGGAGGCCCCAGGGAAGACCCAGGACACGCTGGAGAGACTATGTCGCTCGGCTGGCCTGGGAACGCCTTGGGATACCCTGGGAAGAGCTGGACGAAGTGGCTGGAGAGAGGGAAGTCTGGGCTTCCCTGCTTAGGCTGCTGCCCCCGCGACCCGATCTTGGATAAGCGGAAGAAATGGATGGATAGATGGAAGTTTGCATACTTTTATAAGAAGAAACATCTGGAATGAGAAAAGTAGCATGCAATTTTCTTCCTAATGAGTCCATTTGTCCCAGCACAAATTAAACAGCATATTACAGAGAAATGTGTTAGTTTGCTGTTAGAGACACTTGCTGAGACATCAGTGTTCTTGCTATCTGTTGATAATGGGCGAATCATGTTTAGAATATTCTTAGCTGGTCTGACCTGACAGTGATTTTTGTTGGTTTCCAGTTTTCAATCTTTTATTCTTTTAAATTTCATTTAAAAGCAAAACAGATTTCTCTTGTAATTTTTCTTCAATGGAAGTTAATGTAATGCTTCATAAAGTTATCATTTTGTGGCTACTTTAACAGCTGTTCAAATAGTGTCCGGCGTTTGCAGAGGCACATTCACAGCACACATCCTGCTGTTCAGTGCGTCCCTCTTAAAAATGCCTGGTATGGTCCACTTTAAAAAATACATTTCAAAGTAAAACTGCAATCAGATCTCTCAATGATAAAGCAACTATAGCTTTCAAACAATGCTTTTATTCTGAAATTGTTTCCAGGGCAGTTATTTCATGATTGAAATAATCTTACAAACTTGTACAGGTCTTCCTTCAGGTCCCTGCCTAATGGTGTTTAAATTATTTAAATCATGAGGTTATGGATGATATTTCTGTAAGATGTCACTGTTACCTCTTTCTTAGTCTTGCAGTGCAGTGTGTTGTAAAAATGGATGTAACAGTACTTTGCTGTATCAATTTTTGCACAACTTAATGTATAGGTCTGTATTCTTCTAACACTGCACAACCTCCTTCTATCTGCTCTACTTCTGTCACACTTTTTTACCCTCTACAAGTAACATTTGGAGAACAGGTTCTAAGATATTTTGTTGTTTACCATTACAAATGGATTTGTGTGTCCTATTTTTTGTTTACACACCACTGTCAATATTTGAAGAACAGATCATGCTACCATATGTCTGTCTCTCTCCTCTACTGTGCTTATATATCCAGTTTGCAGACACTCAGCGTAGTTTTCAAACCAGTCTGCACAAAATAACAATGTTTCTGACATTGCTGATTCTTCTCCTTCTTACTCTTGTTGCATCAGAATCCAGCAGGAGTGTCCCAGCAAAGCTGTGCTGGAGCAGGAGATGGTGTGGATGAAGGAGCACCTCTCCAAACTGTGCTCCCCTGTGGTGCTCTGCCACAATGACCTGCTGTGCAAAAACATAATCCACAACAGCAAAGAGGGTAGGTACCCAGGGCAATAACAGTGCATCACTCTTTCTTTTGCCACAGCCTTAAGTATCAGTCAGCCATTGTTACCATCCAGGGGCTAATCACTGCAAACTGATTGACTCATAAAGTATTACAGATAATTATCAAATAGGGACTCAGAAGAGTGGTTACAGTGGGCAATATTACAGTATTTTTATCAATGGTATGGCCAAAACAGTTAACAGTTTCTTCCTGAAGTAGTAACCTTCTCACAATGTAGGTAAGCTTTGTAAGCATGTCTGCTAAAAATTAGCGCAAATTATTTCAGCTTTATTGTGTAAGATATTATGTACCAAAACATCTGATGCATAAGTCAGACTTTTAACACCTTATTTTATATCTAAAACATTGGCTCCATCCTATACAGCCTAGACATAAACCGATCTGAATTGATCAACCAAAGTTTTAATGTTAGTGATCAGTTTGCTGTGGCTCTGCTGCTTGTTATCCAGGCTTTTTCTGCCATGCTCTGGCTCAACGTCTTTAATCTTGTGCGATTTTAGTTGAAATTTTACCTATACAAGAGTGTAAAGTTACTCTTTCCCTCAAAAGTCATGTCCTGTAGACTTAATATGACGGAAAGGCAACTGTTGAGATGTCAGTGCTAAAGATTAGGTGTGATGCTAACACCAGTAAAGAGCTCAAAAAGACACAAAAATAAAAACAGTTCTTTGTTAAAACTCTGAGAAGTCTACAGTTATCACAGAGCTTACAGCCAAATCAAGAACAGTGAGACAGAGAGAGTAGAGATAAAGATGTCTGAGCAACATGTAGAAAAATATTCACATTAAGAGGATATATGAAATAAGAAAATATAATAATTAGAAAGATGTTTTTGTTTTACTGTTTACAATATTATTTTAACTCATTCTCCAGGACATGCAGACACACACAGCTCTGTTACTGTGATCATTCAAATCTCCTTTAATTGTTAGGTTAGCTTTAGTTTGTGCTTCTTGGGCAAATGTAATATTTAGTTCTTATGGATGGCAGGATTAATAAAGACAGTGAAGTTACAAGTACAGATGGGCAAAGATTTACGCATCAGTCAAAACTTTCCCTCCAACTAACTGTCAAAGTGAGACACCTGGGCAGGTGTATTTGATAAAGACTGAATTTTCTTAACACAGCTAAAGAATGTTCACACAAGAGACCTGGGATTTTGTCTTTGCCTATTTTGAAATTACTTTTTACCGTCTTTTTCTTAGTTTTATAAAGCAAAAAGTTATTCGGATTCCACCATTAGATTGGATTGAATCAGTTTGTTCTGTATTTTAATGAATCGTCTAGGGGTTCAAATCATAGCCTGTGAATCGAATTCTGAATCAAATTGTTTTGAGAAGGAGAGACTCACACCACTAGTGATAAACATTGTGGAGCACTGATTTGATCAAGAAGACTCCTCAGCTAAAGACAACGTGTGATCAGATTTGGTGGATAGTGCAGATTGACGGGTTAGGGTTCCTTTTTCACAACTGTGATAAAGGTGGTAGTAAAAGAGCCCCACAGCTGCACAAAACTACATATGATGGCATTTGCTTAATGCAATGGAAATCATCTGGCAGGAAGACACCCTTAAAGAGATATTTCAGACTTTTTGCAGTTGGGATGTATGAAGTACTTGGTGATAGTAGTGCCATTAGCTTCCAGAGATTTCAGTGTGCGTTTCCCCTTTAATAAGAAACCACTTTGAGAAGCTAGGCTATATAGCACCATTCAAAGCAATAATTTCTCTGCATAATTTGGCTAGTTTGACGTGAAAATGGGCCCAACAAATAAAAAAAAAATGTTGGCTCAATTGTACGCTGTAACAAGGATTTTTAATTCATTTTATTTGTCACCCAGAAAGTCGCTGTGTTTGGCACTTTTTGTAATGTGAGCTTTGGCTACTATGCTCTTCCACCTCAGCATATCTGATCAGCTGTTTGGGTTTTCTTTTCAGGCAGCAATAGTATTCGCATGCTTGAAACTGGCAGGAGTTTTCATAGTAAAAAAAGAAAACTTAATATGTGGAGATGAGAAAAAAAGGGGGAGTTATTATACCTCACAAAACTATCACCATCACAAGGACAGAACAGCTCCTTTCAAGCAGGTACACAACTATATTGTGTTATTTTTTTGTCTCTTAGGTCATGTTCGCTTCATAGACTATGAGTACTCCAGCTACAACTACCAGGCCTTTGACATCGGCAACCACTTTAATGAATTTGCAGGTTTGTTAAGCAACAGTTATTCTTACAGGTAAATGTATGCCCATACAGTTTCAGTTATTAACTGTGTTCATTTGTGTGATCAGGAATGGCAGAGTTGGACTATGGGCTTTACCCCAGCCGAGAGATGCAGATGGACTGGCTCAAAGTGTACCTACAGGCATACAAACTCTTCACCAAGAAAACAGAGGAGGTCAGCCAGAGAGAGCTGGAGACACTCTACGTACAGGTCAACAAGTTTGCTCTGGTGAGGAGAAATATGATAACATACCCACAAACAAACACGCTATCATTTACATACACAGAAGTCTCACAATACTTCATCTGATATCTGCTTTGTGTCTTTAAGGCTTCTCACTTCTTTTGGGGTTTCTGGGCGCTCATACAGGCCAAATACTCCTCCATAGACTTTGACTTCCTCGGGTAAGTCGCAGTGTCAAGGTATAAAGATGTAGAGCTGTGTGTGGTGACCCCCCCATGTTGGATATTACGCAAGTGAAAGGCCACTCTGTGTGTCTGAAAAGAATCTGTCAGCATGGGTTAAACCGAACGTTACGTAAGAGTGAAACCAAAAACCCAAAGTCAACATGACTCTTTTTCCAGGATGACCATGAGGGTCAGAACACAAAAGAATTTCAGAATACACAACAACAGATGAGATGTGACATCGCTTCATATTTGGAATTGGACAGAACCAAATTTAATGTTACTTCCTTTCTCTTACGTTTACTCCTTATGAGGCAGAAAATTAGGTAGCTAAAATTAGAATTGAGAAGATGTTTGTATGTGGGGGGGGTGTCGTTCTCTTTAACTGCTAACCCCTAGTTTCCACGTATGAATATGACTGATGTCCATGTAGGAAGGAAGGGGGCTTTTTTATCGATGGGTTTAAAGCTGATACACTACTTGTAGCCATTGGGAAGAGGATAATATTGTATGTTTTTTGCCCTTAAGCAGCTTGGAATATGTGCTAACTGGAGTTAGTGCAGTAAAACAGTACTAATATTTTATATCAAGAATTAATTGAAGAAGTTGTCCAACTAGGAAAGCGATTTATAGTTCATATTTTATATTTCATATTCTTTGTTTTATTTTGTCATTATATTTATGTTGGAGATTATTGATTCAAACGTCCCTTGATGAGCCTTTAAAGTAACATATACTCCTCATGTTTTTGCTCCTGTGTCTTGCAGGTATGCTGTTCTACGGTTTAACCAGTACTTCAAGACCAAACCTGAAGTGATGGCCCTACAGATCCCAGAATGAGAGGAGACAGGACAGCAGTGTACAGAGATTATCGAGGATGGATGCATCAGGTTTCATGCTGGGACTTCTTGAAGGGTGGAAACACTCTCTCTCTTTCAGCCAGCTGTTGACCAGTTCTCGGTCTGTCTGGCCCCTTTTCCTGCAACAAGCGCAATTACTCTTTCATTCCTCCAACTTAGCTTCAGGTCTGTCACACTCTCGCTCAAGACACTGTTACGAGTTCTGTCAGTCTGTATGTTTGTGTGTTTACTTTCATTTTAATGTCAGTTCATCCTTAGAAACTTGACTTCTTGCTCTCTCTCTCTCCTCAGCCAGGTGAACAGGTTGAGCCTGGTAGTCTGACTTTAGGGGGGAGATTACACACTGAAAATCCAGCTTCACTGTCAGTCACACTGATACACAAATGCCCCACAACATCAGTAACAAAAGTGCAACAAGAAATGTGACTGTTGAAAAATAAGGTACATACAGATACACATAGCTTTTCCTTTAATTTGCTTACTGAACCTATACCTCAGTGCAATGGGCTCAGCATAGTGAGAAACCTACTGTAGATGCCTTCACATAGTTCTGAGATTTTACAACTGGTATGCTCACCAAAACCATTCCTCCTTCTGTCTAAAGATCTTTTAACATTTACATTTGAACTTGTATCATTCTTCCTCACTTTCTTCTTATCTTTGGTGCTAACTGCTTGTAGCTGTGATATTTCTGCTCTGCACTCCCAGATATCAGCTATGTACTGTGTAGTCATCAAGATTTTTTACTGTCGTTGCCGTAAGAGTTTCCAGACTTTGTCAGTTAATCCAAACATACTGCTGCTCATGCTATGAATAAATTAATTTTGTAGGGCTGGCAATGAAAAGTCAATAATTACATTCAGCTATTACATAGTATCAATTTAGAACTATATTTTCCATTCTTTTTACAAGATGGGCTTAGAAAAAGGTAAGATCAGCAAAAAGTAATACTAAATATTTTAGCATGTTAATGGCAATTTCCATTATGTGTTAGCAACAAGCTAAAAAATTCAGCTTTACCCCCCAGTCTGTCTTAAAATGCACATCCCTGTAAGATAAATCATTCTGCTAGTAGACTTCTACCCTTGAAAGACCAATCAGACACCGATTTTAAGAAGCAGTATATGAAGTAGCTTTTCATGGACTGACTGTATGGTGAGTCTTTTGTGTTGTAGCAGTGGATGGTAGAGAGAAGCTGAACATGCATTTATTTATTGATCTGATCTGAAGAACCGTCTGGATCATTAATATCTCAGGTAAAACTGCTTCATAGTTCCAGTTTCAGTGATACTGATGGAGAAGGGGAGATGGTTTTGGGTCAAAAGAGGGCACCTGTGTCAGCCCGAGCTCTGTGTGCATTCTGTCCTTAACCCGTTTTTCCACTTTCTTGACTTTTATGGTTACAAAGAACCGCTCCGTTAAACTTTCCATTTAGACTTCCCAGACCTTGGAAAATTACAACCTCCACCAGCCCCCCTACCAACCCCTCCTCCTGCACCATCAACCCCTCTCCTCTTTATGGCCTAATCTGTTTGTTCCCTCCTCACGTTGCCATCTTTGATCTTCGGCTCCTCTTCAGTTTCAAATCTCCAGTCATGTGTTCAAACTAATGCTGCAGCACCTGTTTAAAAGGTGGGAGCTCTCAGCCACACATTCTGATCAGTTCTACTTACATCCCACACTTTAAGTAAATTTTGTTACATAATATCACACAGTCAAAGTTTTGTTGGGGGTCAAATCAAGGCTTTCTGTTTCCATTTAACACTACACATACGCAGTGAAAGACTGACACACAGAGTTTTCACTAAATTTAAAACAAAATGCTGCAGACCTTTAAAGGGGAATCCACTAACTTTACACCTCAGTTGTTGGTGTGTTCTACTCTACATTTAAGGTCGCATTAAGTCTTTAGTAGCTTCAGAATAGAGCCGCTCTTTTATAGCAAAAATTATCATCAAGATTATTTGACTTATATCTACATCAGATTTATGATATGTATGACTCTGTCTGGTGTTTTCAGACTATTTGCAGTACAAGACATGACTCACTCTGCTCTTAACTTAGATTAAAGTGAGAGCTGTGTTGGTGGGAGGGTTGAGCACCCTGCTCAAAATCTACAGGCAAAAAACAAGTACAACACAGCACGGAGCAAAGTAATTCTTTGAATTTGGTGATTCTTTTATGCTCATGGGAGCTAATTTAGTAATTGAAATCTTGATTAATCACATAGCACTGTTGCATAACTTGATAGGTAGGCAGTGCTAAATAAGTGATACAATTTTATTTTTGCGGTTGAGCACCATGATTTAAAATTTGAATTGGTTTACTTTGAAAATCTGTGTAGATATGCTTCAGAGCAGCAGTCTCCCCAAAGGCATGTAAATCTAAATTTTACAATTCCTCTGCAGATTGAGTTGTATTGTTAACAATGCCTGATTAGTGTTTTTTTTCTCAGAAGTGGAATTTGTAATGCAGCATTTTATGTAATGATGTTGAGGATGAAATAACCTCAGTGATCTCAGGACTGAACTGATTTTCATATTTGACATATGAAGTGATACTGAACTACAGTTTCAAGTTGTGTAAAATATTCATTCTACATGACCAAAAATGTAAAAATTCCAAAACTAACAAAAAAAAGATACATTTTGAACGTAGTCATGACAAATTAAAAAAACAAATCCTCCAATTGGACAAGCTATAGGCTAAAAAATAACACATTTTCACAACTATCACTGAAAAATCACAGAGCAATCACCAATATTACCAGTACATGTTTTTTTAATCTTATTTATCATTCTGGTGTTTCTGCCATTCTTGGGTAACTTTTTCCAACACAACAAAGCCCCTCCATAGTCTCAGAAGTCATTATACATCAGTGCATAATGTTTTACATGTTAAGTAATATGGTCTATTGCCAAGAAACTTGAGTGTAAATCAGTGGAGTCCCCGTTTATGAACATCCAAGTCATATTATCTTAAACTGATTTCTATTACCATGTCATGTTTGACTTTCTGAAAACTGCAAACACCTCAACTATAACCAGCCTGTTGTAAAAACCTCAAGGGCCTCTTTCTCTGTTCCGCTGAACTGTATAACATAATTTACATGATCACATTTATGCATTAATCAGAGCTTTTAAAAGCCATTTAGTCATGCTAGGCTTTAGAATAAGGACATGTCTTCCCCCTTACCCACACACTGTAGGAATCCATTCTGGGATCAGCAGGGGGAGACGCTGAGCCCTGACCTTTGTCCTACACTGCTTGTCTCATGTGTCTTACAGGCTGAATAATTTACAAAGTGAGCTGCCACCTCTCAGAACACCAAAACAGACAGACCAATTGATGTAAATGCTTTCCAGTCTGGACACTTAACCTGGGAAATAACACAAGTGCTGTCAGATGAGGAAAATCCATATTAGAAAGTGTCAGAAGAGGTTATCCTATTAAGTGATGATCAGAACCTTGTTAATGTGAATTAAAGCTCTTTAGGGCTTTTTGAGGGTTTACAGTCACTTAGTGAAAGAGTACTTATATGAAGGCACATACTTGGGAGTAAAAAGCTTTTTTAATGTCAAATTATCCACAAAAAATGTGCAATTGGTAATCAGAGGAGTCATATTTTTAGGACTCAGTGCAGTAATGTGCTGTTAGATTTATAGAAAAGACCAAATTCTTAAGCTTGAACGCACAACCCTAATTATACCCTAGACATTATAGGGAACTTAGGAAGAAAATAGCATATTATTTTGTTTCTCTTTGGTATATTTTAATGCACTAGCAGATACTGCTATTACACTCATTATTTTAGCAGCCATCAGTAACTTTATTTAGCAACAGAAACATCGGCATAAAAGAATATTGGTATTATAGAAATAAATGCAGTTATTTGAGAAGCCTCAACACTTTTAACAAAAACCCTTGTATTACAGATTTTCATACAAAGACGTGATCAGAGGTCAAATTGCCGTTGAAAATCAAAGCTGAAGCTTTGAATCTGTGATCTTTAAAGCACTGAAACTTTTAAGTCATGAAAGCCGTGCTTTATGGCCAGTTATTTACCTTTTAATGCACCTTTTTGGGTTTATAACAGTACTCAACAGTGGTGCCAATTGGTAGCGACAAAGCCAATTAGAGATCACCACAAAAATTTAAGTTGGTTAAAAAGTTTTCCTAACATGTGAAGCGTGAAGAGCTTTTTAAAGTTGTAAATGTGATGGTACGATTTTACTGAAGGTTCTTTTAGTGAACTTTTAACTTCACCATTTAGCCATTTCGTTTGCTTATACATCAGGCTGCATCGTTAGCAGAATTGTAAATATTTGACTATGTGCAATGCATGTTCCTGGAGGGTACCGCTTGAGACCTCGGGCTGTATACAGCTCCCTGATATGAAAACAACAAATATGGCGACACTTGAGTAAGTTACTATTGATTTACTTTAATAGAAATGTTCATTAAAACTTACATCACGATTGCTAAAGCTGGGCATACAATGTGCAAACTATCCAAATTAAGACACAAATTTTGAGTACCACAACTCTCTTGGAAGTCAGGCCAATGTTCAGTCTGATCGTGTGTCATACAGTGTACAGGAGGATATGACAGCTGACCACAACCTGTCCACAGCCTCTCCAGCTGCCCCTGACTGGTCAGATGGATTACTGGCATGTTTGATATTTTGTGGGCTGCAGGGTGGTACACGGGTTAGCACTGTTGCTTCACAGCAAGAAGGTCCGCTTCCAGTCAGTGCCTTTCTGTGCAGAGTTTGCATGCATGCGTGGGTTCTCTCCAGGTACTCTGGCTACCTCCCACCACCAAAGACATGCTTGTTTGGTAATAAATTGGCCGTAGGTGTGAGTGTGAGCGTGCCTGATTGTCTGTCCCTATATGCCAGCCCTGTGATTGACTGGTGACCAGTGCAGGGTGTACCTCGCCTCTCACCCAATGACAGCTGGGATAAGCTCCAGCCCCATGTGACTCCCAACGGGATAAGGGGTATAGAAAATGGATAGATGGATATTTTGGTTGTAAAACGGCAACCACTCTCACAGCGAGAGCAATGTCCACACTGTTAGACAACATCTTTAATCATCATAAAAACAGCAGAAATACCTGTCTCCTTTTTTCTTTTTTAAAGTTATTTTGAGGGTCATTATTTTTGCTTTTTTGCCTTTATTAGAATAAGACATGGATGAGAGCGTGGGGGAAGGCATGCACTGGACAGCGCAGAGAGTGAGAATCAATCCTGCAACCAGTGCGTCGAGGACTATAGCTTTTTCACCTGAGCTAAACTGGTGTCCAGGAATGCCTTTCTAATGCTCCCCCAATAATAAAGGCAATAAACGAGCAGCTAACACAGATGACAGTGCTGTTTGTGTTAGAGTGATCGAGATTAAGAGAAAGGGCGATATGACTGCTAACAACTTAAACCTCAATATGTGAGACTTTATCACAGTCCGTCTTCACTCAGGTCCTCACGACCATCAGCCTGCAGTGTGAGCACATAAATCATGCGTGATGGTCCTGGACATAAGCGATCTAGTCAGACCATATGAAATTCTACCACGACCGTTGTAGAGTTGGCTTGAAATCGCAGTGCATGCCCAGCTTTAGACCCATGACTGGTGGACAGAGCGCACCATCTACACTCCGTTTATACTTGTCTTTAAACCGTCTGCACTCCGTCTCGCCAGTACAAGCTGATGCAGGGAACTCATGGCAGCTAACATGGGTATGCGTACTTAACAGCAAGTACATTTCCTGTCCTTTGAAGGTTGTCATGGTACCAGAATTTTAAACCTCAGTTTGATACTAGTTAAAATCAAATGATATTGATGGCTGTTTTGATACCACTGCAACAAAAATACTAAGTCCAAGGCAACTAATCTTGCTGGATCTCTTGTTTTTAATCACCAAAAGTTGCTGGTAAGCTTCTGCACATTGTCTTAACTGCACAACTGCAGACCTTTTTTTTTGTGAAGTTTTGACATAGTGCAAATTTGTCTTTAATTTTTAAAATGAAAAATTTCTCCTCTGTGTCTTTTGGAATAAAAGTAGTTTTTAAAGTTTCAGTATTTTACAGTTCTATTGATCTTTATAATGCAATTAGTTTTTTAAATGTGGTATCAAATAAGTTAGTGTCAGCAGTTTTATAAACCTTACCATAAACTTTATGGAAGAAGTGGATGTAGCCTTCTTTTTGCCTCCTATGGTTTGTGGACTGATGTTCAAAAGCCACTGATCCTGGTTGACGTGACACCACAGTAGCCACCTGTCCATCACAGGTAGACAACACCATAATAATACTGTTCTTCTTCTATTTAACTTAAAATTAATTAACACCCTGCTAGGAATTTATATACCAGCTGTATAGAAGATTTGATCTGGATTTTTTGTCAAACATAAGAAATAGAAAAAAAAGACATTTAAGAAAGTCAATTACACCTCTATTTTCTCTTTTTGGCAACAAGTAGTGTTGCCATCTGCTGGTGAATAGACAGAATACATGGAGAGACATTGGAAAAAAAGAATGAAAAGGCCATCTCCACTTCTTCTGAACAGTCCAAGTCAGTCTGCTCATCACTAAACAATTGTTCTCAAAGTACTTAAAATTAAGTTTTTTTCTTTAACTTCAGAAAAAGAGGTAGCATTTTATTTTGATGCTTTGGTTCAACATTTGGCTTGACTTCAGAAGTACAAAGTTACTTGCAGGCCCTGAAAATATCTGCTGGCAAGTGATCATAAGGTTTAGAGTGAGGCCAATGACAGATCCGTCTTCCTGCAAATCTTAGTTCTATTTATTTTACTTAGCCAAAAGTTTGTAAAAAGTAGCTTATTTTTTTTGCACTGTTGACTGCACTGACAATTTAGTTCAGCCAGTTTGTCTGTGAAGGCATAGATCTAGAGTTATAAAATAAAACATCAGAAGTAGACAAATAAAAAACACAAAAATGTTTATTATTATTATTATTATTATTATTATTCTTTATGCATTAGTTAAGGTGAAAATCAGCCAAACAAAGTTGTAAGCGATCAGCTGTTACTGTGAAAGTTCCCAGTTTAAAAAACAATATTCACAAATCTGTTTTGACCTCTAGTATCCCAGATGCCTGAATTTGTTCCATGCTGGTGGTGTTGTAACATTTCACTCTCCTCAAATTCACTTTAAAGTCTTTTTTTTGTACAGGGTTTATTTAAATGGTCAAATCTTACATTCACTTGTGTATTCCACAAATGTTCTAATCATACCAAAATGGTTAGCTCCAGAGTTTGCATTGCAGTTTATTTGAGATTAACTATTTTTGTGTGCAAATGTACTAACTTTAATGTAAGAAACACTGTACAGGTTACTGATTTTTGTTTTCTTTGTATGCTATTTACTTTTTGTAAATGCTTGAGCGCTTTGTAAATGTACTCATCCACTGCTAAAGGGGATGCCGTGTCGATGTGTGCGACCGGCAGAGATGGAGGATGTAAATACTGTAAGAAATACTGTGAAAAGCTTACTGTACAGTGATCCTTCACACCTCTGTAGCAAGAAGAAGACTTATTTAACAGTTGTCGGTAAATATTTCCATTAAAATGTATAAAATAATAAAAATGCCTGCTTTTATTGGTCCAGTTTCAAAGTTCTGTTTCCTTGATATTAATGAGTGAGTTTGACAGTTGCAGAACATTGTGCTCATCAGTAAATGCTGAAGTTGATGCTTATTATGCTTACTATGGCAGTATTAAAATGCTAATTTTCAGCAGGGATGAGTGTCAGGCTTGCATTCAAGCACAATTAGCACAAACAGCTGATGCTGATAGAAATGTTACTGTATTAATTCAGTACAACTGGGTGAACCGTGAGTTTAAATAGTGCAAACTGTACTCCCATCACTGCATGAGTTTTACTACAGTGATACAGCTGGTGCTTTAGGTGTTCCTGGTAAGAGTTGAGTGCATATCATAATACACATCACCTCAATACAGAGATCTGTACTCAAATTTTTGACAATTTACATCTGTTATTTATATGCACTAACAGATCCAGGGTTTGTAAAAAAAAAAAGCAAGTTTTTGTCTGTTTTCATAGTTTGAAAAGGGCTTTAAGATTCTTGACATTGTTGTATTCTCTTGTGATAAAAAAAAAAAATAGAAAAAAATGTTTCATAGGAAATTAAAGTAAGGCTGAGGGTCTTTCATATGAAAAAGAAAAAAGATATTAGGAAAATTGCAGTTTCTCTTTAGAATCTTGCTCCATGAATCTTCACATACACATTTTCATAAATAATTGACTGTGCCATATTGACTTGGTTGTTGAAATGATAAGCGAGAAGATTTTAAAGCAAGTGTGTCGAACTCAATCACAGCAGAGGCCGGATTCTGGATTCAGGACTAACCTAAGGGCCTAATAGGGTCACCTTTTTAACCATATACTGTCAACCTCATTTCACCGGTTATAAAATATAAATATAAAAAACTTAGTAGTGATGATAAATGATTTTGACATTTAAAAAGTTAAAAATATAAGTTTAAAGACTCACAATCTGAGTAATTTTTTTAGTTCAAAAAGGTCAAAACATGAAATGAAAATTGAAAAAAAAAAAAGGTTTTTTATTAATGGCAAATATATTAGAAATGTAAAATCATGACTTTAAAAGGTCAAAAAAAAAAAAAATTGTAATCATGAAATTAAAAGTCAAACTAGGATTCAGAAGTTTAAATTGGGAGTCTAAAAGGTCAAACTATGGAATTATGAAGTCAAAGTTTGTAACTGAAAATATGAGACAAAATAAAAAATAACTAGTGAAAAAGGTCAAAATGTGAATTAAAAATAGAATGATGAATCTTAAAGCTCAAAATATTATATGAGAAGTCAAAATTATGAGTTGAAATCCTCAAAGTATGAAATAAAGGGTTAGTCAAGTCTAAATCCTAAGTTTGAAATTAAAACACAAATTAATTTCTTTTCCCACATTCCTGACTTCTTACCTAAATATTTTTACTCCTTTTCAGATTTTGTGACTTAACAAGGATATCTTAAATCATCAAGGATAAGTTCACATTTTTAAACTTGAGGAAATCTGCAGACCTCATACTGATGGGCCAGTTGTAACAGATATATTAGATCATCTTGCAGGTCGGATTTAGCTGTTCCATGGGCCGGATTTAGCCCCTGGGCCTTGAGTTTGACTCTTGTGTTTTAAAGTATACATTCACGCATATAAACTAGGGATAGGCCACTTTGGTTACCTTGAGGGTCACATTAATTTTATTTTCACAATGCCAAAGGGACAAATTGCTACACAAGTTTTGGATATTCTCAATTTAATCCCTTTGATTTCTACTAATTAAATGAAAGAAAGATTATAAAATCTTATCATAGTAACATTTACATTTTTAAAGTCAAGTGCATGTATAAATTGTTCATGTAATGAAAAAACCAAAAATAACCATTTTAGCTGTTTTTTTTAATGGCATAAACATGACAGTTATGGGATATTTTAATTTATTTGACTTTCATATCTATTTTCTTGAAGAACTACTTGCTACATGCTTATAACAAGTATTCACCCTCTTGGATGTTTTATTCTTTTCTTGATATTACAAATTAATAATCCATGACCCATATTGTCTTTTTTGACAGAAGACTCTTATGAAAAATATCTCTTTAATGTCAAAGTGAAAACAGATTTCTACAAAGTGATGTCAATTAAATAAAAAATGTAATGTAAATTATGTTACTGTATAAATATTCACCCCCTTCGAGCCGTATTAAGAGTCACCTTTGGCTCCAGTCACAGCTCTGAGTCTGCGTGGATAGGTCTTAATCAGGCTTGCACATCTGGACGCTACAATTTTACTCCAATCTTCTTTGCAAAACTGCTCAAACTCTGTCAGACTGCACAGGGATCAGGCATGAACAACACTATTCAAGTCCAGCCACAAATTCTCTACTGGATTGTGGTCTGGACCAAAGTGAACATTACTGAGTGGCCTGCACAAAGCCCTGATGTAAATCCCACTGAAAATCTGTGGGGTGAACTGAAGACCAAGGTTTATGCCAGAGGACCATTAAATCTGGAGGAGCTTGAGAGATTTGCCAAAGAAGAATGGGGTGGGATTCCTCAGGAGACGTGTCAGAGACTTGTTGAAAACTACAACAAATGACTGCAGGCTGCTATCCAGCAAAAAGGAGATATTGTTGACTATAAGCACCAGGGTGGCGAATAATTTTGACCCTGGTAGTTTTTGTTTTTTGAGGAATATTTTTATTTCTGTGTGAAAAGCAACATAATTTCAGCATCCACTGAAGAAAAAGTGAAAAAAAAAAATCATAGGGCACTAATAATTTTGTCCTCAAGTGTATATCAAAGAATTCCTAGAAAGACAGACATCACTAACAAAAGATTAGAAGAAAATCTTTTTTCTTTTACTATTTTTGGCCTTTTTGCCATGTTTCGTTAATGTTTATAATTTAATGGTATTTGAAATTGACTTTGGGGACCGCGTTGAGTGAGGATGGGGGCCACATGTGGGCCCCGGGCTGCATATTGCAACCCCTGATTTAAATACAAAACTTGTATGGCTGTAAGGAGCTGAGATAGCTTGAAAATGCACCTTGAAAGTGATTTGACCTTGGAAAAAATGTAAAACCCTGCTGATCACTTCATTAGCTATACCGTTTCAGCAGCTCATTAATGCTCATATCTCTTCAGCCAATCACAGCAGAACCATCAGAAATTCACACAGGCAGATAGACATGATTGTGACGAAGCTGAAGTCAAACCCAGCATAAGAGAAAAGAAAAGAGAGGTGATTAAGAGCCTTTATCATTGATATACCACAGTCACACTTTAAAAAAATCAAACACAATTAACACAACAAATTTATTTTCTTTTGAGAAAAAAACACAAAACTCTTTAAACAAAGAAACATACACCTTTAAATTACACAAGCTCTTATAAACAAAATAAAGTCTCTTTCTATATTTACATCAGCAGGGGAAACGACAGGTGACTCCTCAGCATAAAATAAGGTGAACATTTTCCTCTGATATCAATCTCTGTGCACATAATCCAGCATCTTTACCCTACATATACTCGATCATGACTGGACAGGATGGACCCCAACTCTCAACTTTGAAATCTGTTTCTGATATTTTGATTTGTTATCCTTGTAGTTAAGTGGACAGCAACCTTATACTTTAACTTCTTTTTTTGTCAAATTGTCTTTTAGGTTAATGTGGTAAAGTGATGAGAGCAAAGACACCGTCAAAAGGTAAAAAAAAAAACAGACTCCTACTGACCATGTACAACATTCAGTTCTGTTCACTATGGCTCTATTTGATTACAGCTACACAAGTGCTTCCTTGACGTACATAGGCAGTCCTCAGCACTTTCAAGACTTTTTATAATATTTGCTGTTATCTACCAATGCCTTTGGCAAAACAGCAAAGCTGCATTTATCTTATAAACTCATCACGATTTAAATGAAAAAAAAAGGACAGTCTCACAATATTTAGCTGGTGTTGCACTAACAAAAAGCCTGTCTTGACTCTCCTCATCGATTGTGCAGAATATGCCTGTTGAATTGTGCAATTGCAAAAACACCACATTAAAAATGACTTTCTCATGACTTTGGTGTCTTTACTCTCATCCTGATGATCAGTGGTACATTGAGAAAGCTCTTTAAGGATTTCTCTCCCTGTTTACAGCTCAAATCCATTAAATGTGATTTATCCAATCTTTATATTTCCTGTTGGAGGGGATTGAAAAGAACATCATCATCAGTGATATTCAGCTAATGCTCTAATGTATGATTTGCAGATGATTAGCCTCTCTGTTAGTTTTCTGCTGAACAGAAAAATAAACAACAAAGGAAAAAAAGAATCAAAGTAAGAAAAAGCGGTTGATTGTTGATGATGGAACTTCATACTAAAGTGAGAGATCAATTGATCTGTCACTGCAAAAAATGCATCTTACTTTCAGTCTTTAAATCTGAAACTGACTCCAGTGCAGCTCCAGAGAAATGTCACAATATTTAAATCTTAGAACGAGATTTGACGCACAGGTACAAAGAAAATGACAATTCCTTAAAAAAAAAAAAAAAAAAAGCCTATCTGAAAGACGATGCATAAACATATTTAAAGAAATAATTTCCTGCAGTGATCTGGGAGGCTGCATTTCAAAAGCAGCAATAGAAAAAAAAAACAATGGGGATGCACAGATAGGGGGAATTCAACACAACAATCAATGAACTATCCAAGAAGCAAACACAGAGGTATAAAAAAGACCAGGCCCAGGTCGCCCTACCATGCCCACAGGGGGGGCTGATGGACACAAATACAGCATTTACAGCACAGTTCAACCAAACTGGGGGATGTGTGGGGAGAGGAGATGAGGGTTGGATAACACTTTACAATAAGGTGTGCAAAAATGATCACTGTCAAGAGGTACAAATGAGTAAATAACTGCAGGTTAACCAGAGAACAATTTAATAACTGCTAGTCCAGTTAATCAGGTCAGGACTGAGGAATAAACTGCTAGTTAAGTCAGCATGTAGGTGGTGAGTTACCCTACATTTATATCAGATAATGACTGTTTGATAAGGTACTCTAGAATTTGAATAGTTAGCTTGAAAAAAATAAGGGCCTAACTGCCTTAACTGCTATTAGCCACAAGCTAACAGGAAGCTAGTGAATGACACCTCACCAAAATAAGGAGATCATCACATGGATGCTCAAAACTGAATCATTAAGCCATGTTCTGTTTACTGATGAACTAGCAGATGGTACCTCATTTGTAACTCTACCCATTTATTTGTACCTTATTATAAGGTGTTACCTGGGCTTGTTAGATACGGCATTCTTCCTGTTTTCAACTTCCCGAAAAACTCCATGTACACTCTGATGAATCATAAATTCAAAGAGACATTTTTCAACCAATTTCATGTGTGTCAGAAATCACAGCTCTGTTACAAACAAGTAAATTAAAGTTCAACATTGTCTTTAGAAGTGATGATTGGTCTTAATGAAAACAAGTCTGTGGCTATTTTTCCAAGAGGAAAATAAAAGCTGTATATTTAACTGTTTTTTGGAAGGCTGTGGTGATTCGTTTCCAGGTTGCAGGTATCTATGTCAGGGCTTCTCTGCACACACTAAATCTAAGAATCCTCCTAGAAAAACAGCTGTGTTATCGGTAACACTACCGTAAGGTACATATTACATGGCACAGTTACCAGGTAAAGACTGAGTTACTAACGGCTACTTTACCAGAGAATGAATTAGGGATTAAAGGCTACTTAACCATTACTTACATGTAGATGGTTAGTCCTCATTGAATTCGTTTAGTTTTTTACCAATTATTTAATAGTAGGGCTGTCAGGTGACTCACTTATTATATAATTAATTATTAATCTCATGATTTATGCAGTTGATTTGCATGATCTCATGATTCTGCATTTGAAAGTAAGATTTTTTTTTTCATTTTAGTTTAATTTTGCATGTTTGTACTGTCTTAAACTGAGGGTACTGACTTCCTGTTTGGTTACAGACCATTTCTTATTGTGAATGAAAACAAGGAAGTAGGAGGGTAGAGCGAAAATGTTGACTTTAATTTAACAGCAGTAAAAGGATCATGATATAAGAGAATAAAGGTGAAATGTCTGTAAGCCCTACTTAATAGAAAGCAACAGTAGGATAAGTTGCTGAAGATGTAGAACTAGTTAAACCAATGAAGACTTAATTGATAGTTAACTATTACTGAACAACTAGACGGGGAGTACCTCCTCATCAAATTTACTAAAGTAACGCTGTGCTTCTTAAAGTGTGGGCCACAGAGGTGCTGCAGGTGGGCTGCGAGAGGTCATTTACAATAACCAAAAATCAATTAGATAATAACAAGAACATCTATATTTTTAAACTATCATAAAAATGTGATTTTATGTTATTATTTTAAGTCTCAGAAGTAACAAAACAGAGCTGGAAGTTCTAGCTTCTTTTATCATTTATTTTGTCTGATGTTTGATAGCCGGTGTCATGGCTGAAGAGGTGCTGGATTAACTGGTGGCACTCTGTGAAACATTCCTTTATGCCACTCCAGATTTTTAAGAATTCATTAGTCTATAGAGACATAAATGTTACCTAGGAAGAGTTTCAAGAGAATATTAAAAAATAAAATCTAGGTGACTTTGCAGATGCCTAATCAAAACAAAATAAATGGCAGTGGGTCATTAATTGTACTCTGTGACCCCACAAACACTTTTTGAGTGAGGTTAATGTCCAGGAAAGCCAAGTTCTTGCATTGAAATTCCTGTTTAACAAAAAAAAAATATATAATAAATAAAATATTTGAGTCCCATGTTATGGTTGTACAAGGATTTTTTGATGGGCCCCAGAAGATTTTCAGGTCTCAGATTGGGCTGCAGTGCACTAAAGTTTGGGAAAGGCTGAAGTAACGAATAACTGTGAGTTAATGACCATGTGGGTATTTAATATTGCACAATACTGAGTGATCGCCTCTGCAAAGTACTCATTTTGTGTTCTCTAACTTACATAGGAACAGTTTTAGTGGAGGTTAACTATCAGTTAGACACCCCTATGTTTACCTGGCAACTGTTGATTTTTTTGTTACTTTATGTCCTGAACCAATTTTTCTAAAGCCACAAAGAAGTCTGACAAAATAATTTTGTCAAGTTCATCACATTGCATTATGGGAAGTGTAAAATCCAGTGTTTTTGAGGCGTAAACAACAAGTGTAATCGCTGAAGGTGAAAATACTGGCCCCCTTCAATGAAGTGCTTTAAATATCTCTAATATTTCTCATTTTTTAAAGGAGGAAACTTCACCTGAAGTTCAATAAGTCATCATACTTTGGATGGCAGACATTTCAGACAACCCTACACATTAGTGAGACTAATAAGATGTAAAATGATTTCTCTTTATCAACACTCAACAGCATAAAAATGAGCAGAAACCCTATCATAGGTCTTTGTTTTTACCAGCCTTAACCAGCAGAGGGCAGCACTGCCGCACTGATAACATGAAGCTCTTATGCATGCCTGTTACCCAAACAGGTGGAAATCAGTGTGTGGAGTTTAATTTGCACAAAGTCAACAAGGAAAGAAAACATTCTGAAACAAAGCAGCTGATGACGTGTTAAAGAAAGGAACTATGTGAGGAAACAGCTTTCCTTTTTCATGTGTGCGTTTATGTGCATGTGTGCGTTTTACTAAAAACAATTTACAAGGGTAAGTATGATGTTTTTTCTTTTTTTCTTGTTTTAACCACATCTTCATTTTGATTAACAGACAGGACAACTCAATCCCACTCTTCTTCTCTGACTGTCAGCCAATAAAAAACCCCTCCCTCCTGAGCCAACCTCCCCTCTCACCCCACACCTCCATCATTCACTTCTTCCTCTTTCTGTCTCCCTTCAGTCTGTCAGTAACACCAGTTCACCCTCACTCCTGTCTCCTGCATCACTCTCCTCTCCTTCGCTGTACGGAGGCCGCTCCCTCTCTCGTTCCCTCTCCCTCTCTCTGGGTAGGGAGGTGGGCGTGGCTTGGCCTTCTGCTCGACGTGGTGGGGGTGGAACCTGTGGCAGGTAATGCTCCAATAACGCAGGGTGAAAGGGCATGGCTGCCACCGAGACTGAGCTGGTGTTACCCGGGTACTGGCCGTCACTGTGGGAATAGTGGATTTGCTGCGGTTCTGATTGACTGAGAAGACAAGAGGAGACATTAAAGCATGAGTTAAAGCAGTGTTACTCAGCTCTGCTCAACCAAGGAGCCAAATTGTTGAAAAATACCTTTGCAAGAGCCACAGTCTAATTGGTGAAAAGTGGCAAAAAAGGCTTGCAATAAATAGCAATAAAAATAAGTTAACGGTGGAAAAAATGGTAAAAATGCAGCAAATATGGGTGAAAAGGGGTGAAAATTGGGAGAAGTGACAACAAAAATGAGTTACAGGTGGCAAAAAATGGTCCAAAAGACGCAAAAACGTGGCAAAAAATTAGTGAAAAGGAACTTTAACGGGCAAAAAGCAGTCAATATTGGCAAAAATGGGCAAAATAATAGGAAACAAGTGGTATTTAATGGCAAGAGGTACCTTAAATGGTCAAAATGTGGTGAAAAAATGGTGAAATAGGGCAAAAATGGGAAACAAAAGTGGCAAAAAGAAGAGGCAAATTTTTGGGAAAAAAGGAACTAAGTGATATTTAATGGCAAAAGGTAGCTTATTTGGACAGAAAGTGGCAAAAAATTGTAAAAAAAAAAAAAAAAAAAGGCAAAAATGGGATAAAAGTGGCAAAAATGGGAAACAAAAGTGGCAAAAAGAAGTTGCAAAAAATAGGGGAAAAAAGGGTTATTTAATGGCAAAAGGTAGCTAAAAAGGGCAAAGAGTGGCAAAAAATGGTTAAAAAAGGCAAAAATGGGATAAAGGTGGCAAAAATGGGAAACAAAAGTGGCAAAAAGAAGTTGCCGAAAATAGGGAAAAAAAGGGTGTTTAATGGCAAAGATTGCTTAAATGGGTTAAAAGTGGCAAAAAGCTTCCCCTTTTTAAGGTTTTCTGGGGAATTTCAAAATTAAGATATAAAAGAGCCACAAAAAATCACAAAAGAGCCACACGAGGCTCCAGAGCCACAGGTTGAGTAACACTGAGTTAAAGGGATGGTTCTGTATTTTAGAACAGAACCATCTTATGGTTTCATCTTATGGGGGATCTTATAAAGTATTTGTCAATGGTCAGGATATTAGCCACACCCACAGGAGATGTCAGTCAGTAACATTAGGGTAAATGTACTCTGTACCTCAGCACATCACATAGGTTATCTTCTACACCTGCAGAACTCTCATCAGCTGATTGGGTCTCAACTAAATAGTAACTCCTAATTCAACAGGTCGAAACAAGAGACAGGAGAACTTCTACCTGAAGGACAGGAGGAATCACCAGTTGCCTGGTGCTGCAGATGTGCGAAGAGTAAGACTACAGGTGCATCTGGAGAGATACTGAAATCTGGGGTTTCATTTGCTGTAAGCCATAAACATCAAAATAAAAGAAACTTGAAATACAGAAGTCTGTGTAATGACTCTCTATGACATATGAGTTTCTCTTTTTGAACTGAATTGCTGAAATAAATTAACTTTTCGATGATGGTGTAATTTATTGAGATGCACCTGTATACCAACAAACCCAGAGAGTTATGAGTTTGACTTGTTACTTCAGAAACTTTCTAGGTAAGAGGATACCAGCGGAGCACATACCCTCACAGTCTGCAGTACTCACCATGAAGAGCTCCCTGCTGTACTGGACTCTGATGTTTTTACAGACCTCTTCAAAGTTTCACGAATTAGATTGAAAAACCAGAGAAGTTGAATAAAAGTTCACTTCAAAGTAAGCTTTTGTCTCATACTGACTTTTTTTTATTGTATTGTGGTGCAAACCCATGACTGTCAGGATGTGTTTACTGCAACACAACACTCTATGAGTGTGTTCATGAGACCTGAGCTAATATAATCAACTGTCTCACCATTACTGTGTAGAGTCAGCTGTATATTCAACCAGCCAGTACTTAAAATGAAAACCAACTCTGATGTATTAATTTAAAAGTTCACCATAATGGGCCTCATTCATCAGTATCTTCCCAAGATTTTTCCTAAATTAGTTCTTAAAGCCTGTTTCAGGCTAGCCGCGTGTTTTGCTGCAGGCATGTGCCGCCATGTCTGTTTCGGCTCCTGCTAGTGCAGCTTTCACTCTAGGCATGAGTCTATCGCATGTTGGCCACATCTCTCTGTGGCAGTGTTCATTTTGGCAGCTATTTTTAATTTTAGTTTTAGTCTGTTGATCTAATTCCTTTTAGTTTTGGTCACATTTTAGTCATTTCTACCCTTTTTAGTTTTAGTCTCGCTTTAGTCGGCGAAAACTCAAAAACATTTTAGTCTCGTTTTGGTCCACATAAAGTCCTAACAATTTAGTCTTTACTTTTAGTCCAAGCATTTATTCTGTTGCCTAAATCTGGTACCAAATCATGGTGATGTGTTCTATGCACCCTGCCAAATCTGGGGTCCCTGCTTTCTACAGCTGAGAGGCTGGTTATCTATAGATTGTTCGTATTTTGAAAGATTTACTCACATTGGAGAAATATCAATGATTTTTAATGTCCGACAAAAACTAAATTATGTTTTTGTCTAGTTTTAGTCATCTTGACGAAAACTTAGCTTACTCTTAGTGAGTTTTAGTCATCACAGATCTTTCTTTGGTTCGTTTTAGTCTAGTTTTCGTCATGGAAAAAAAAGGCTGTTGACGAATAGTTTTGATCATAGTTTTAATCAACAAAATTGACACTGTTCTGTGGTCCAATCCCTGCAATATGTAAGGTATTTAAACTTTGTGTATTTGTTTACTTTTGTCCAATTTTTAAAATCTTTAATCCCAGCCATTATATTTTTGTCTATTTTTAATTTTATTATTAATCTTATTTATCATTATTACTATTATTACCATGATTATTTCTTTCTGCATAAAACTCCCCATACTAATGACCATAGCACTCTAATGTCACAACAAAATCTTTGCTATAGGGCTCCAGTAGTCTATATTGCTGTCTTAACCAATTAAAGCCTAAAAAACACAAATTATAGCAAGAAAATTCTAATTTTTTGGAAATGAAATGTTTATTTCACTTTCTGCTGAAATCCCAAAGATGAAAATTTCCATTAAATTCATCATGCATAATTTTTTTAATGTCATTTGATACATTAGGTGTTTTTGGTAACTCATAATCCACTTGAGGGGATTTTTATCATATATCAGATTGTATTCAGAAGTGTTTTTTTTTTTTTAGTAATTTACGATCATATTGATTAGATAGAAGTATTATAAAAGTATGTATCAAATATGATACAACAGGCTTTAAGGGGTTAACAATGTGTTCCTTGTATTTTTTTGTATCATTTGTTTTGATTATTATTATATATACATTTTTTATTATTATATTCTAATATTATGAAT
Organism: Cheilinus undulatus; assembly: GCF_018320785.1. NCBI lineage: Eukaryota > Metazoa > Chordata > Actinopteri > Labriformes > Labridae > Cheilinus > Cheilinus undulatus. The sequence continues at coordinate 5,368,335 of NC_054867.1, read as the reverse complement.
ATATATTAATAGATATACATTTTTATTGTATTTATTTAATTTTTCTTTTCCTCCCCCTCTTCATCATAAAATAAATTGAACACATTAGTTCCATGGAGAGAGAAAAAGTAGGGACTCTTGTGAATGATGATGCATAGATAAGAGGCAAATGCTCTCCTTTTGGTAGCTGTCAGGATTCATGTTGATGAAGTCAGGTCAGGGTGTCAAACTAGGTTTGATGATGGGCTGCGACGGTACTGTCAGTCTGAGCCGGCCTTACTACACTTCACATCAAACAGCTGATCAGTATGCTGTCGGTGGAAGAACACATAAACTTTAGGCTGTGTTTTGAGAAAAAGTAGTCCTGCAACAAAAGGGCTTGCCAGCAAAACAGTAAAATGCTGTGAAATCTTTTATTATAGCATATATTTACCCCAACATTGTTTTTTTCCTTCTAAATTGGTGAAATCACATAAAGAAAACATACCCCTCTGCTACAATGGAAAGCCAAGCCTCTGGGCTTACATCCCTGTGGGTTTCTCCATAGAGGAGCTGAGCTGACTGACATCTTTGGTGGCTTATTTTATATTGAAAAGTAGCTCAGACAACCCACTTCAAAAACACCACAGTATCCTTTAAATGTAAATTTCATGAAAACACATGGTTAGGCTAATGTGCAGTATGTGGTAGTTGCTCTGAGGACTTAAATCAAAATCTGAGTAATTATTCATGGGTATATTTGAAATTATTTTCATGGCTTTCAGTGAGAAGTTTTCAGTCAAAGACATAAAAATGACTTTTCTGCTATTAATATAAACTTCTTACTGCGTGTATCTAGCACAATGGGAGGAATGTGCAGCTACTGAATGATAAAGAGGAAGGAGTTATAATCACCTGAATGAATTTTAAGGCCATTCTGATATTCTTATTTAATGAATAGACAAAGAAAAAGGAAAATTCTCATATATCTGAGACAAAAGAAAGCAAAGAATGTGAAAAACTTAAAAAAAAGAAAAAACTATCAGTGTTAACAGTTCCAGCCTCCAGCTCCTCCAGCTTAACTAGTTGAAGGAGTTTAAAGGAACAATGATAAGGGAGCTATTCATTGTCGAGGTCAGACTAAAGAGTTCAATACTGCACTTTTGTTTGTCTTCAAGAATAAATAACAGGACCAGTGGAGCTGCAGACATTGTTGTCAGAGCTTAGAGGTGCAGAACAAACTCTCGTCAAAGGGAGGAATGTTTGTTTTGTCTGCCAGGGACAAAGTCTCTCTTATTATCTAAAAGATGAGCAAAGCATGATGGTCTTTACCTGTGTGTGTAGGTGGCTCTCTGCTCCTGCCGCCTGCTCTTCATCATGGCCTTGTACTCCCCGACCCTCAATCTCCGTCCCTCCACAATGCAGGTCCGTTTGGGCCGGGGTTTGTACTTGTAGTCTGGGTAACGCTCCAGATGCTGCCTGCTCAGCCTCGCCTGCTCTTCATAGTAAGGCTGCTTCTCCTGGTTGGACATGGACTTCCACCTGGAGCCTAAAGAAGAAAAAACATATCAAAAGGCAGCAAGTCAGGCCTGAAATACTTAAAATGATTGATATGCTTTGAGTCTCAGCAGCTGTATTCACACAAGCACTACCTAAAATTCCTGTAAATTTTCCTGAAATTGTGACACAAATGTAATCACCTCTGGCTGTTCGCAAGTGGTAATTTACCTGAATATTACCTGCTGCATTCACACTTTGACTCAGTCGAGCATTAAGGGAAAATTTTACGAGATCCCCTGCGGGAAAAATTTCAGGTAAAACCAGTATGAAAAGTTCAGCTGTTGGCAGTCGAACTAAAAATTTCAGGAAAGAGCTTTCTGCAACATCAGTTGTACGATTTTAGCTGTAATTTTAGTACATAATTTGGAGATTGTGATTTAATAAACGACTCTGCTTTGGAATGACACGACATGTATCTGAATGATCCTCAAATGATGTCAACAGAATTATTCTACTGCTCAAGATCGCGTCTTAGTCTCCCAGACTTTAAATCAAAAATATCAAACATATTTGACATGCAGGGCTCACAAACATAAACACAACTGACCTCCATTCTAGCCAGGAATTAATACTTGTTCTTTCCTTGTTTTATGATTTTTGCTGCAACTGTAAACATGCCAGGACTGCATGTTATGGAGAAACAGCAAGTCATGGATATTGATAGTCATCCGGGTTTGTTTTCCCTCTGTAATTCATGTCTGATCATTGTGCATGTGTGTGACTCTGGCTGAGTCATCTAGTGTGTTCACTCAGAAGATTACTATTTAAGATGAAAAATCATTTAAATTGTCCTTATGTCTGTGGTCTCCCACTTTTTTAAGGTCATTTATGATTTGAAAATTGTCTAGTGTGTGGCCAGCCTTAGAGCTCTGACACATCAGACCTCCAGCTGTCAATTAACATATGTCAGGCGGAAGATGAGTCTGAAGGCCAGAAAAGTATGGTAAAGAATACAGGCAGAGGGCAAAACTTCACTTTTTACAAGCAAATCATTCACTTCTTTTGACAACCATTAATCAAAAATGTTTGTGATTAAAAATATCTTTACTATCTGTCTGAGTGTTTCACTTTGTGAGTGGTTAATACAAACAAAAACCATCTGCTGGTATGCTGGCTTGTTTCCTCAGAGGGCATGTTAGGTCTTGATGACTGTCACCTGTAGTCTCCAGGCCTTGAAATATTGAGTTTTTCCAACAGAACGGTGACGGACATCAGTGCATGTGTCTTAGCACTTTCACATTGCATCTGCAAGAGTGTAATATTGGTGTCGCAGTATGTTAATCCATGTTGTATTACAGTGTTGTGGAACCCCAAGAGGGAGCGTGGAAGGCATACCATACCTGGCTTTAACATCCAAGCAAGGTAATCAGATAACAAGTCTTAACCGCAATTTCCACATAGGACGACTGCGCCGCACACCGAAGTTTGGGTTTGCTCCACTTGAGGGCGAGCAACCTTGCCCACTGGAAGTGAGTTTAGAGCGCTGCGCAGTGCAGCACTGATCAGCAGGAAGAGATCATGGGAGAACTGCGAGTTCACACAGGAAAAGTATGTCAACAGCGGACTATTTTACCTTTAGGGTTTAATTTATCATCCCTTCTGGTATAAGTCCATGATATTATTGTTTCTGCCATTGGGTGAGTACATTAGGAAGTTAAAAGGTTAATGTTTGCTTAAAGGATCTGCGGTTTTATGTAAAACTCTTTGGCTAAATATCCCCAAGTGTTAACTTTTCCTCATCACTAGTGCCATTGTGGCTCTGTGACCCACTGACCTCTCGGAGACCCTTTGCTCTCACTGCAGGATGAGACATAATGTTGATATGGTGATGATTTATGATTGGGAGTCCGTGCATTGTGCTGTATTTTGAAAGAACTGGATATTCTACACTTGTGACTTCCTCTTCTGGAGCTTTCTGATCAATGGATATTGACGCAGTTAGGCAGCGGCTGGCGCTGAAAATAGACCTGCAGTGTATCTCGAATGAAGCGGAGCAAAGTGTTGGTCCAGGCACTTCAATCTATGCCCCATAAGTTTTATTTGCAATGCAGCATGTCACTGTTTCCTTTTAAAGCATGTCTTTAAAAAAGGAAGGAGAAAAGCTGTTAAAGAGGTGCTAACAGACTCCTAACTTGTGCCTTCCTCATACCCATTCATTTGAATTGTAAGCAGCTTCACTATGTAGCATACAGGGACATCTAGCCTCGAACTAAGAGGCTAGCAGTGAATTTTTCAACAAATTTTGCCCCTCAATTAGTCAAAAACATCTTAAGGATATTATGTTTAGTGAAAAAACCTGGTCAGTTGCTGTTAGACTAAAATAATGAGTGAGGCTGTACAGACATAACTAAGCCACGATAAGCCTCAGAGCTTCGCTCAGTGCAATGAAACCCTCACCACAGATATTTGTGCATCTTTGGCAGCCGATGAGTACAAAAGTTGCATGTAAACAGACAGTGACCACTGACAAAATGAAACTGAAATAATGTATGGGCTATTATTTACATAAGAGGTGGACAGGTAAGTTCATTCACAGGTCGCCACTGAAGACGTGTTGTTAATACAAAGTGTGAACACAAGAACAAAAGTGCAGTCAAATTGGTATCCAGTTACCGTGCACAAGTGTTAATGCAAAATAGAAACTCAGGCATGCACATACACAAAGTGCTGTTCCTCCTCAGCATCTTCATTTAACATTGCCAGCTTGTTTCTCACATTTTTTTCTCTGTCATTGTTGCAAACAGCTAATTTTGGGTGAAATAACGTCGCCCAACCATTCCACCTCCATGCATTATAAAATTCATGAAAGGCATAAGTAAGTAAGGCATATGTAAGTATTCCATCTTCAGCTGGCAGTGTGTAAGGCCATTTGTGCTGGGTTTAAGTTTACCTTCTTGGCCAAGACACTGGTAAACAGATGCAACACAACAGGTGGCCATGGTCAACAATAGTTCTCTGACTTAGGTTTGTTATAAGAAACAGCTGTTGGACATATGTAGATCCGATTTTAACAGGCCACTTTTATAACTGAGAATCTCTGTTTGTGATCTGATCATTTTTATTGTGGCACATGAATCTCTGTCAGACAGAAACTAAGAGTTTGGTTCAGTATCTTCTTAAAAAAGTCAAAAGATGTTAAAACATCTTAACCATGAGAATTTTAGATTAGCTGTCAGTCATTGGTGTGAAAACAGGAGGAATTATAGATCTTGATAAAACCAGTTTTATACAGTTTACTGAACAAACAGTTCTCTGTGGGTTAGGATGAGAAAACCGTGGCATTAAGTTAAAAATACTCAGTATTTAGTCATACAAATGTTTCATATGACTGTGCATTATGTGCATACATGTGTTGTCTGTGTATCTTTAAGGGCTGTTACTCACAACAACAAGCTCTCCACAATAGAAAGGAATGTAAATGTTTGTATCAAGGAAAGGGAATCAAGCCAGTGTGTCTTTGTGTGTGTGTGTGTGTGTGTGGTGTGTGTGAGAAGCAGGTGGCTGTCTGTGCCCTCACATGTGCCAGGCAGTATCTCAGAATAGAGACAGACTTACCCAGGATCTTGCTGATGGAGGAGTTGTGCATGTCGGGGAAGGCCTGCAGGATCCTCCTGCGCTCGTCCTTGGCCCACACCATGAAGGCATTCATGGGTCTCTTGATGTGGCCTGAGGAGGGAGGGGGCCGTGCCTCAGCATAGCTGCCTGTGACTGAGACGGGCAGGGCACCTACAGGAAAGAGGACTTCAGTCAGATGACCACAATAAACTGCCAGGGTTTGGGGTTTGAAACTTGTTCATGTCTCTTTTTCAGACCTCCACAAGTGGCTGTAGGAGGTTGATGTCTGAATAAACCTATCTCAACTGATCTTAATTACAGCCTGAAAAACTACAGATTACATTATTTTTAAAGTTGTCTGCAAAACTGCTGGAAAACAAACAGATGCAACAGAAAATGTGAACTGGCTGTGTGCATGGGTAGAGCAGGTAGGGTTTACCTAAAAACACATATTCAAATATATAGGTTATATAAGGGCTGTCAAGATTAATCGGGATTAACTCAGATCGATTATAAGTGCAATAATATTTATTTATGGTGATTAAACACATGCTTTATTTTCCCTGTCAGCACACTTTGGTAAAGTCATGTCAGTGTCTCCCTGCCGTAACTGGGATGTGAATAAGGCCCACCACTGCTCCTTAACCCTTAGGGGTCATCTGCTATTTTTGTCATGATAGCATGAAAATGAAGCCATGTTTTGCACTGTAATCACTGTGTGTGGAAAGTGTGATTTTTAAGCTTCCTTTCAGTTTTTGTTTGATGTCAATAGGCCAAATAGAATGGGAAAGAATAGGGGAAGTAGACCATACCTGACAGGACTGGCATTGCTATTTTTTTCATAATTTCAGTACTTTGTAATTTCTTTTAGAAAATGAAAATATATTGTTTTGAATAAAAATTTTTAAAAATCTTTTTCTTTTTTTTTTTTGGGGGGGGGGGGGTCCTATATCTAATACAAGAAGTTAAACTTAAAAAAAAATACGTCAGCAATTCATACAAGCGTGGTCTTCACACACCCTGGATGGGACTCTATATGGGGTGCAAATTAACCCACTTTTGCAAGGCACCACTCTGCAAGGGACATGGATGTTCTGCAGGGGTGAATCAAGAATGTTATATTTGTTTTGGCCTCTCTTAGTGATTTGTAGATAGAATTTTATTGTTTAAAAACGTATGTTTAAATACGTACGTCTCGTATGTAGCATTTTTCTTTCACAGAGGTCATCAACCACAGTTTGTACAAGGGCCAGATTTTGTCTTGACAGGTGCTTTGGGGTTGGACTTTAAAATTAACTAAAATAAATATTTTGGTCCAAATAACCAAACTGTTCAAGTATTTATATATTTTTTCAAAATGTAAGCAAGTTTTGAGCATTAACAGAGAGATCAGTCCCTATTGCCTATGGATTATTGAAATATTTTAGCAACATATTTCTACGACGGGGCTGCACGGTGGTGAGGGGTTAGCGCTGTTGCCTCACAGCAAGAAGGTCACTGGTTCAACTTCCCGGTCAGGGCCTTTCACTGCAGAGTTTGCATGTTCTCCCCTGTGCATGCGTGGGTTCTCTCCGGGTACACCAGCTTCCTCCTCCCACCAAAAACATGCTCAGTAGGTTAATGGTGACTCTAAACTGGCCGTAGGTATGAATGTGAGCATGCCTTGTTGTCTGTCTCTATGGAGCCCTGCGATTGACTGGCAACCAGTCCAGGGTGTACCTCTCGCCCAATGACAGATGGGATAGGCTCCAGCCATCCTGCAACCCCGTATGGGATAAGTGGTGTAGAAAATGGATGGATGGGTATTTCTAGGACAGCCATGTTGTTATCACTAGGTTTGATGCTAATATGAAAGAAACAGGCCTTTTTATTCTCAATCAGGAGAATTACACTCTTTAAGAGCCTGAAGTAAAAAGATGACATGGACATAGAAAACTGCAGATTTAATCTGAACTGGACTGATAAGTACTTGTTTATCATGCTTCATATTTACTTAGAACAGCTGACAGGTCATTTACGTAAAAATGGATAAAACATCGATTTATTTCTGATAAAACTGTGGTGATCTTGATCGTTTTAAGGTAAATTTAATAGCTAAAGGGATTTAAAGACAAAGGATACCCAAAAACTACAACATCTTTTGTTCTCCTCACGTTTTTTGCTTTTATTCATCTTTTGGGAGTCAGATTGGGGAGCTTTGGGGGATCTGATATGGCCCCCGGGCCACCAGTTGATGATCACCGTTCTATCAGTTACAATCAAGAACAAGCAGTATATAATTATATTACAGGCCAGATGCATCAACCAAAATTGAGCACTCTGCAAATATGCACTAATATGTATTGATTAAATTGAGCTGTTATGCTATTAAGCTATTAGGTTGAATAACATTATATTCAGCAGTGCAAAGTACAAATTTGTGGCAGATGGTCAGGATTTTTGTCTCAAATTTTCAAGATCAATTTGTTAACATTGTTTTAATGTTGAGATCTTCTGATTAAGGTATCTTCATTAACAGTTCTCCAGCTCTCTATACTGCTGTCACGGTCAGCAAGCAGCAGCAGACACTAAAATGCAACCCCAATAATGGCTGCTGCTGCAATATGGCAGCACCCACAAAATGGCTTGGACTTGTCTAGAAGGTTTAAATCCCCAGAAAGTGTTCTGGTGGAAACATTACAATACAAAATTGTTTTTTCTCAGCAGGAGTTCATAAAGGACAAACCAAAGAACTCTATATGGATGAAATTAGTATGATTAGTGTTATTACAATGACTCATGACAAAAAAAAAAACAACAATGTATAAGATAAATATGTGAGACTCAGTGTAAACAGGGCCTTATAAAAGAAGCTGATCCAGGGGCACGTACCCTCAGAGTCACTGCTGAGGTGGTCCTCAGTGGGCAGCAGGCCTTGGCTGTCTTCACGCCGCTCAGAGTGAGAAATTCTCTCGCTGCAAGGAGAACCTTTATACTCCTGCAGACATAAAAAAAGACAAAGACAGATGAAGTCAGACATGCACTCCAGTCACACAAATATTCACACTCCAGCACAAAGGGACGATTTGAATTCCGCCTGCAATAAAAGATGACCCAATGTTCAAGGGGTGTGTTCAGGGCACGCATGTGCTACATAGAGAGTGCTATTTAAGGTAAAGAAACTGCACACTCACCATATCAGCTGCTGTTTAAATGCAGAGCTATAAATGCAAAGAAAGAAAAGTACAACACTATGAAGAAGAGAGAATGGTGTTTATTGTTTGAGGGACGAAAGGTGAAGGAGAAAAGGCCGAGTCAGGAATGCAAAACTATCACACCATCAGCTTTTCTATCATCCATTACTGTGCTGTAAAACATTATTTATTCCAATGCACAGGAATGAGATATCCAAAATAGGGCAGTGATCAGTACTGGTGTGGAAGCAGCAGCAGAGGTAGAGGAGATGGAGCATGATAATGTAGGAGAGGAGGAGGAGAGCCTCAGAGTACAGTATTACTGTGGACAAAGAGAGCAGGCAGGTGGCTCAGTCAATGCCACACAGAGGCCTTTGTGGTATTGTGAGGCTGCAACAGCTGTTGCCCCAGGACGAGGCCGAGACCAAAGCTCCAGCCACCTCAGAGACTGAAAACCAAGACTAGAATAGAAGACAATTTTTACAAGAGCCAAAACAATAACGACAACAAAACCAGAGGAAGTATGTTACAGTAAAATGCCATTAAAATCATAATTCCATTAAAACAGACATATGATAAAGTCTGTGAATGTTAAGTTTGGCCTCTGTTTTCATTTTTGTGTTACAGCACAGAATTTTCACTGCTGTACATGTTTTCACAAAAGAAGATTAACAGAAGTATGACAAGTATTTCAGTCTACTACTCATAAAAGAAACAGCCACATTATTAATCCTATGCTTTTATGTTCACTGCTTACCTAACAGGATTTTTTTGAGGAGAAACACCTTAACTACTGAAGTGTAGCTAAACCTGACTCAAACCCCTGAAACCCCCCCCCCTCGATGCCAATCTGAGGAAGAGAGATGGACAGTAAATGCTTTCTCTTATCCAGTTTCTTTTGTAGTATTTACATTTTAAATCTTAGCCACTCTAAATGGAAGTGCTCATGCTTGTAAACACATACTTACTATTATCTTGGTTAAAGTTAAAGATTTTCCACATAAGGCTCTTTTAGAGTGAATGAAAATACTTATTTTATTTCAGTTTATGTCAATGTCCAGCCCCCACAGCGTCAGTCAAGAAAAAGCTGGCTTTAGTGAGAATGAAGTTGATGACCCCTGCTCTAAAGTCATGTTTCACCTACTAGAATTTGGCGTTTTGAGAGTCAAGACTGGGCTGAGACTCCAGAAGTTAGTGTGTGGTGTGCTGAGTTGATCCTCCTATTCTACATAACACACTATTTGAACAAAACATTAAAATCAGAGATTATTTGCTGCCATGTGTGGGGTCTCTCAATGAAAAAAATCAGTTAAGACTTCAAAAATCTTAATATGTGCAGCAGGCTTTATCTTTGACTTTGTAAAAAATGTCTGCCTGCTGTAAGGCACACGAAAAAAAAATTTGCTCGAGGTTAGCCAAATTAGCTAGCTAGGAGGAAGGAGACAAAGCAGTAAATTTCAACACTGGTTTTGGATGAACTTTGAATGAAAAACTGGTGTAAATCTGCAAAAGACATGCATTTGAGATTCACTCTGAGGCTTTTAAGAGACATTTTAACTTTTGGAATTACACATGATACTTGTTGCGGATTTTGTTTTTCAAGTCATGTAATCATCAAACAAATGTATTTTTTTTAATCTGTGAGGCCGCCATTCCTGTCTGTGATTTTTGACTAAATTATAGGAAGGAGCTCTGGGAATATGTCGTTTGTTCATGAGCTCACCATTTTCCCACTGCCTTCTCTCTCTCTCTCCCTGTCTCTCTCCCTCTCTCGCCCTCCCGTGTTGTGACTCCTCAGGAGCATCTGGGCATCGTGGATGGCCTGAGTGACCACGTCGCCATCTCCAAGGAAACCTAGACACAGAACATGGAACGGTGAAGAGGAGGAGAATGCAAATCAGAACAATAATGAGGATGATTATACAGACAATAAGACCAGAAAAGTGAAATCCCTGGACTGAGCTACATCTTTAGAACTGTTGTTTATAGATGATGGCTTGAGAGAACAAGACATATCAAACTTGAATGTATTTGCATGAATTCCTGCAAAATATCTTATCTTGTATTGCATGATATTCTTTTAATTTCAATAGCTTTACATAGATACCTTAGTCATATTCTGTACACTGAAAAATTTTCTCTTTTTTCTTAATTTTTGTTAGTGATACAATATTAGAATTAACTTTTATGATTGTGTTTAAAGCCCTCAGTTTTTTTTTTTAAGATTTATTTTTGGCCTTTATTAGACAGGACAGTGGATAGAGTCAGAAACAGGGAAGACTGCGGGGAGAGACATGCAGGAAATGGTGCCACGGGCTGGATTTGAACCCAGGTCACCTGCGTACATGGCGCGCGCCTTAACCACTCGACTACTGGCGCGCCCCAAAACACTCAGTTTTAAACACAGACTTTAACTTTAACTTTAAACTTCTGTGGGCTGCAATCACATAATATCAACTGATTCCCTTTGGCTAACAGTGTAAATATGAACTTTCCTTTCCTGCAATGAAACCCCAGTGTTAGTTCATGCAGGACACGGTAGTCATAAGCCCAGCCGTGATCAGCTAAAGGCCAGATGATCTTAATTAGTGCCTCCCAGCTCCCACAGCCAATCATGTCTTTTCCTCTCAACACAGCGATGCATTTAAATATGATGTAGTTCTTACTAATCCCTGCTTGCATTAAAGCTGATGCACCAGGCTGCTGCTGCTGGCAAAGCTTAACCTCCTCCAACCCAGCCTCCTCCTATAAAGCATAAAGCTTGTTGCACCCTCACATTCAGATTCATGGTACTATGGATTAATTGCTTTTCAACTAATTTTATCATATTCAACACACATTGTCATAAATGTATCTATCCATGGGGGTTCTAGCCATGCGCTTCCTGAAAAGTTAAAGCATGCTGCCCTAATAACCCAGGGAGAATCTTTTGAGCAGAGCCTACTCTGGCAAGTAAAGCAGTATATCTATTTTGCAGTATAATGGTTAAATGTATGATGAAAGTGTTCCTGACTTAACTATATTGTTTTCCCTACAAGACTATGCTTAGCACCATGCTATAGGTCTTGGTGCATCAGTCAAGTACATTTAAGTTGAGCTATGGTTACAGCTTGTTTAGGTCTTTTATCTGGACTACTGTCCTTGTCCCAGCACACACACACATTGGAGGAATATCCATTTATTGACAGAGATGTGTTTGACCCTACTGTAAACAAGTTAGCAAGCAGCAAAGTGGTTCTATGTTTACGATGAAAACATGGTGATGCTCATTCTAGCACTCGTCGTGTTGATCCCTAAATCTAGTTTTCAATCTTACACAGATTTATGATCTTTAACTTTGTGTGACTTTGAGAATTATGATTTGGTACATTTTCAGTCAGACTAACATGTTTAAACTAGTTTTTAAAGTCTAATTGTACCACTAAAACCATTAATTGACTTCTTGTATGTTGTTATGACCAGTATCCAGTTTTGCGTACTCCTGCAGTCGGTGTGTAGCTGTGAGTGTGTCTGTGTGATCAGGTCTTGGTAGAGCTGCTGTGGCTGATTGGCTGTTTCAAAGACATTTTAGCCACCAGATTGGATAAAGCCTTCAGTCTTCAGTCTTTAAATATCAGCTGCTGCAGTCTGATATCCCCTTCACCAGATACTTTCAATGGAGCCATTACAGTGTGTTCAGACTTTTCTTTGTTAATTGACTAGGTCTGAATTCTTGTATGAAAGTTGCTGGTTAGCTCTTGTGACAGTTTGATTTTTTTGAAACTTGTGGAAATGCGTTTGTATCAGATATTGAGCTAATTTCAGAAGTTATGTTTTGCGCTTCTCATACTCATTTTCCTTAATGTCAAAGCTAACTACACTGTGGCTTAGCTCAGATTTGATTTGTATCACTGGCTTCCTTGTTTTAGGGGTTTGTTGAGTTCTTTGTTTTTGGGCATTGCATTGAGAAAGTTAGACTGTTTTGGGTGTTTTTTCTTGTCTGGTTGGCAGTCTTTGCTTTGGTTGAGGTGACCTCTGAAAACATTTATCTGTTGTGCTAGGCCTCAACACCTGGAACCAATTGATCTAAAATGTGCTTGCAAAATATTTTGACTATTTACACTGGAACAACTTGTACCAAGTATGGTTATTCATTGTTATTATCTATAATGCTCAACTCTATTTTATATCCTCTGCAAGAGTTTGTGCAATTTGGAAGTGCTATGTAAGTCTTGCATTAGTCTATGTGGGACTACAGGTACAAATCAGATATTGACTAAATCTGGTGCAACCATTTCTTAATTTACTAGGTATGAATGATCAATGCAGGCTGCACGGCAGCGCAGGGGTTAGCACTGTTGCATCACAGCAAGAGGGTTCCTGGTTCTCTTCCTGGTCAGGGCTTTTCTGTGTGGAGTTGGCATGTTCTCCCTGTGCATGCGTGGGTTTTCTCCGGGTACTCCGACTTCCTCCTACCACTAAAAACATGCTCAGTAGCTTAATTGGTGACTAAAATTGGCTGTAGGTGTGAATGTGAGCGTGCCTGGTCGTCTGTTTCTATATGTCAGCCCTGTGATTGACTGGTGACCGGTACAGGGTGTACCTCTTGCCCAATGACAGCTGTGATAGGCTCAAGCCCCCCCCCCCCCCAACCCCCAATGGGATAAGTGGTATAGAAGATGGATGGATGGATGAATGATCAATGCCATTGAACTCTATTGCTTGATAAAAAAATAAAACTAAAAAAATAAACTAAACTGTTCACCCACGAGGGGTAGATTAGGAAAATGAACACAATAATTTTGTTTTAATTGTTAGTATTTTATGTGCATGTGGACCTAAATGCAACAAGGACGAACTGAAATAAACCTTTGTGTAAGATGTTAAATGAAAGCAGCTTCATCAGGTGACCCTGCAGGTATTTCTGTACTACTTGATGACCTCCCTGTTAAAACCACCACTTCTACAGCCACTCCAGGCATGCAAATTTACTGATTAGAAAGTGCATTGACTGAATATGCAGGAGTGTATGAACTTAGATACAAATGAAATGGAGACTGACTCTTAGAATAATTGCTCGTCAGCACTACAAGGGGCGACAAGTTTTAAGAAAAAGAATAAAGTCCAAATGGATGAGGGCTTGTAAGAGCAGAACAGGAATAATGCTTTTGTTGGAATTGTAATTATCAGGTCTTTTTCTCCCTTTTCAGATCACAACTCAAATCCTTCTATCAAAACAAAACTCACTGAGTGCCGAACGTGGCGGGCTGTGGGACACTTCTCTGTGCAGATCCCTGGGTCTGTAAGCCCCTTGCAGCCCCAGCGTGCCCAGTTCCATGCTCTGTGGACTGGGTGTTTTGCCAAGCTCCAGCCCCTTTGGCTTGGAGGTCAGGTTCAAGGGCTGACTGGCTTCCTAAACACACAGAGAGAGCAGATGAGCAGGGGTGGGGCCACTTGCACACATTCAAGCGTAACCACAAAGGACGAGGGTGTGCGCTTATTCCAGTTATACACAGCAGATTTGGCATGTCAGAGCATATCCGTCACACCTTTGAAGCGTCTCAGGTCTTTTGTCTTCATGTTCCCCTCATCCTCTCGTTCCTTTTGTTTATTTAAGCCGTGTTGCTAGATCTCTGCTTGAGAACAAGCCGAGTAAATACAATTCACGATACATCCACATACACACTCAGCAGCACCCTTAGACAGAGGTGCACCACACACGTTAAACCTTTAAACAGAGGGTGTGGTGTTCTCTGAGAGTTTTTTCAGACACTAGTGCCCTAAAAGTACATTTTTTGTTTAATCTAGAGGGTGTTACTTTCTTTAATGTACCTTTAACCACAAACACAGGGCACAAAGTAAACAGCACATTCACACACAATACAGCAAGCAAACACACTGACATATTAATCTACAGAATGTAGGCATATAAGTTATGAATGTTTGTATTAAGGACTAAAAAAAATAACTTGTACATGACTTAGAAACAACAATGCAATACCTGTCGGAAGGAACCACTGCTCCTCTTGACAGGGGTGGGGTGAGGGTTCTGCAGCAGCTGCATGGGATAGTCCACGGCTGTAAAAGATGTAAAATTTCTGAATTATAACTAGCATCATTTGTTGAAGCTCAGACTTGATTTACTGTGCAGAAAAAAACAATCAAGTATCAGAGCACTACCTCTAACATCATCCAGATCTGAGAAATGTGCTACAAAACACACAGCTTGTTGATGATTAGCATTGACAAGGACAACTGATGGACACAACTGAGAAAATCCTAACTCCCACCTAAGTTTTTCTACCGTTCACCATCTATAGCAGTGGTTATCAAAAGATTTGATAAGGCATATTAGTGCTCCTTGAGGCTTTGCTCATCAACATACTTTTTCTTAAAGACTAAGATTTTTCTAAATTCTGCCAAATTAACACTGCTTGAGATATATCTTGGGGACGTGGGATTTGTATAAACTGAGCATACAGCATTAGTTCAGTGGAGTCAAGCACTGCCGAATAATTAAGATCAACTGATCTCACACAAGCCCTCATCAAGTGGCATCCAGATTAATTGCTCTTGGCACGATATTGTCTAATCGCACTCATGTTGCCATATTTAAACTGATCTCGCCTGGCTACGCTCTGCAAACCGCTTTATGCAACCCTCCTCCACCCCAGCACCTCCTTTATTCTGCTTTTGTCTTTAATGCCTGCTGTGCTCTTTTTTTTTTTTTTTGCTACTTCTGTCCCTGCCTCAGGCTTTCCTCGTATGCATAGGAATGGCAGGAACGTGTGCTGTTCCTGCTTGAAGCTTTTCATAAAGGCTCCTGGAAGGTCAGATGGATATAAATAGCAGCAATAAGTGGAAATTAATAACTGCTAATAGGACAAATATCTGTAACCGCAAATCATGTGTGTTTCTTGACAAAATGTTCCTCATTGAACCATACAGCTTAGCTACAGCTGTACACAAGTTGGAGTTACTCGTTAGATGAAGACCAATGTGAGCTTAATTTGGAGAAAATTAAGGCTTTTAAGAAATACTTTAACTCCTGGGATGTCATGTGATGCTTGTGGACTTCGTTTTCAGGAAATGTGATCATTAACGAGTAAGTTATTTACAATCGATGAGGCTACTGCACCAACTTATTTCATTCTATAGCTGTAATCAGTTTATTTGGGGGAAATTGCTATTGTGTAGATGTGCTGCTCATTTATTTAATTTTCTGTGTTAGCGATCATTAGTAGTCTTATGTAGACTACATTGATAGGGAGGAGATAAGAGTTAGAAGCTGCCTACATAGTTTTTTTCCTTACAGAGATTAAAGTAGTTTCTGGACTGTTAAAGTACACTAATGCTACAGCTTTTTAACATAATAGCCAGAGACCAGGTGTTTAGTATGTTCAACTTTATGCAGTGGCTTATCATCGAGACATTTATCAACACAGATGTGGCTTTTCAATTAGCATCTCTACTGTGAGCAGTTCTAAAATCATGAGATCTTGTCATGTTCATCTGAATTTATTTGCTGTGAGCCAGTGTTGTATGTTGTTTAATTCAGACTGCAGTTAAATCCATCTATAGTAAATTCATTTTACATGCAAATATTACTGCATCGTCTGTATAAAGCCAAACACATCACTCAGATTACAGGGAAATAATTAACAAAAACAGAAAAAAATGTAGTGGACCAAGAGCCTAACCTTGAGGCACACCTCACTGTTATGTTAAAATGTCTGATTTGTGCCCTTGAATGATAACACGTTTGATTTTGTAGGTTAGAGTTTAACCAGAGCAGCGGGTTGTGTCACGGATTAACAGAATAAGGTTTATCGACAAAGAGGTAGTGAGGAATCAGATGAACAGCTTAACTCATAACAAAACTGAATATGGCACCTTTTTGTTGATTATGGTTGGAAGCAGTGTAAATTTTGACAGATTTTTAAATTTTAGCCTCAGTCTTAGTCTTTTCATTGACTGCCTTTTAGTTTTAGTCACATGTTAGACATTTCTACTCTTTTTAGTTTTAGTCTAGTTTTAGACGATGAAAACTAAAAAAACATTTTAGTGTGGTTTTAGTCCATAAAAAGTCCTCACATTTTAGACTTTAGTTTCAGTTCAAGCATTTATTCTCTTGCCTGAATCTGGTACCAAATCATGGTAGTGTGTTCTCTGCACTCTGCCAAACCTGGGGGATACAGATGCGTTGTTTTTTGACAGATTTACCCACAGTGAAGAAATATCAGTTTTTTAATGTTTAACAAAAACTACATTTTAGTCAAGTTTTAGTCATCTTGACAAAAACTAAACTTAGTTTTAGTCACTTTTAGCAATCAAAGGTCTATTTTTGTCTCATCTTAGTCTAGTCCTTCTCACGGAAAAAAGTGTCGACAAACGTTTTTAGTCATAGTTTTATTTTAGTCAACAAAATTAACTGGTTGGAAGTGAAGAAGTCATATGTAAGCTGGCAGGGCAGCAGTTGTAGAGTGATATTATCTAAAACAAGACTGAAATAGTG
Source organism: Cheilinus undulatus (assembly GCF_018320785.1). Classification (NCBI taxonomy): domain Eukaryota; kingdom Metazoa; phylum Chordata; class Actinopteri; order Labriformes; family Labridae; genus Cheilinus; species Cheilinus undulatus. The sequence continues at coordinate 5,351,595 of NC_054867.1, read as the reverse complement.
ATAAGAAATTGATCTGATTTAAGTAAGTAGCTTTTTTTTAATACTCCTGCAATGGGGCTATTGATTCAATGTGTCATAAATTGTTCAGATGGAGAACAGCAAGAATGTTTCAAGTTGTTTGAAATCTATGAGGCTGATCTGCCAACTTACTTTATTCTATTTCTGAAGTCATTGTTTATTCAGGGAAACTGCTATTATGCTGCTTGTTCAGTTAACTTAACGTGTCAGTGATTGTTTTGCACTTTATTTCTGCATAATGACTGTTTTTACAAATTCATCTCATTATATATTAGCTGTGTTGCTTATTTTTGGTGGTGAGATTCAAAAAAGCCATGACTGGTGTTCCCTGTTCTTGGTCCTGAAGAGTTTTTGCCGTCTTTCTTGGCTTAGTGCACTGCTATGATGTGTAGGTTTATGTGATATTTCCTTGTTGTGTTGCATGGGTAGGTAGGGGTCAAAGGGTCAAGGTGTAAGAGCCACGTTTTTGTGACTAAATATTTACAATTTCTAACAAAACAAAGAATCAAGGTTTTTCATGACTATTGCAATTAAAGCTGTGAGTCAGAAAAAAAACTAAAAGAAGAGGGAAGAAAGAAAACTAACGAGTCTGAACACCCAGCCCTCTGCGAGTGCACTTGAACAGTAGGATGGACAACAGAGAGTTAAAGTCTTTGACTCTGGCTTTTTTATGACTTTTTGAAAGGTCATTACCATACAGTTACATTAGCACAGCAACAAAGAAGTTCTCTGTTAGGGAATTTTTGTGAAAATAAATGAAACAGTCAATTCTGCAATGTAGTCTTTCAAAAGACTTGGATCGTGTTAAATCCAAGAGCAAATAAGAGTGGGTTCTCCTTCTCTTGAACTTGACTTCTTTTGAAAAATCCGTGAATAGAGACTGTTTTTCATAGTTACATGCAAACAAATAGAGGACACTACAAAATGAAATAAACAGCATAGCTCATTTTCGTCTTTATCGTCAAATAAAAGATGCCATCAAATACCTGACTCACACTGACCTCTCCCAAACAAACCATCAGTCTTTTTTTATTCATCTGTCAAAACATTCAGAGACACTCACACATATCCACTCAAATTCCTCAGAAAGCAAATAAATGGTTATCCTTAAATTCCACCTACAATGTTTTAAAGAGTGGCCTTGTGTCTTTTACTTTTGAAAAGATAGAGGAGACAAGGTCACGCACAAGCCCAGCTTTTAAGACATGTGAAAGCACCTCGAAGCTTTCTAAGCTGTGCTCTCTACAGCCTGCTAACTGTGCAAGCAGAGGTGTATAAAAGGAACTATCGGCCATATTGTTCAACTGAAACATACATCTGTATCTTACGTATGCCTTGCCATTTTCAATAAAATAGACCTTGAGCTGAGGAGCAGATTTTCCTGCATCAATGGCAACTTCAAGAGCGTTTTCTTCTGTGGCCACATGAAAGTTTCTAATGCTTTATTTCAGAAGCATTGGTCCACTTTGACCTTCAAAACACTCTGCTAATGTGAGCCACTATATGTTTTTATCCCCTCTTAAAGAAAAGACAGCAAGAATGGCAGCAATGTCACAACCCCAATGTTCCCAGTACTTGTAGAGGGAAATCTTGGAGGATTATTCAAATATCATGACAGCAACTAAAGAAAGAATGGAGCGCTTTATGCTCCAAGTTAATCATATTTCACTCAGCTTAGTTAAAGTATTTATCATAGTCAGTGGAGAGGTATTGTATGGTAAAAGGCTGAGGAAAATAGGCTGAGGATACAGTGATGACAGAAAACTTCTCTGAGTTGAGACTGAGAAAATGAGTAACATTTGGGTCTGGTTGTGTGTATGCTAGTGTTGGCATTTTAGCTTAGCTGTAGCTCTACCATCTTAACCGGGGAGATCTGTGTGCTGCTATTCTACCTAGGGACTTTTTCACAAAGTGTCTAACCCACCTCACTACCCAGCAAGCTACCACACTACCCGCTAATGTTACTCTTGTGTAAAGGTCAAAAGTCAACACAAGTCGTGCTTTATTGAACGCTAAGCCAGAGCATGGTGGAACAAGCTAGGATAACAAGCAGCAGAGCCCCAGTGAAGCTGGTGCATCTACTTATTTGTGTTCCATTTTTAACAACCCAGGCCTCCAAGGACCGATGCACTCAGATCTTTGACGGAATACATTCAATTCAAGAATGTTGAGTAAAATATATTGTTTCTTCAGCTTAGAACTAAAAATTCAACTAAAAATTTGTGTTTTTAGTATCTCTACTGTCTGGAAACTGAAGGTGTGTCACTGGTTACTGTTGTCCAAAAATCAGCAAAGCAAGTGGAGCAGGGGAATGCCACTACACCACTAGAGTAAATGGAAGAGGATGCTACAGCAATAAAAATTAAGTCCATTTAGAGAAACTACATTTTTTTGTAACGACAGAATTTGGCCCACTTACTAGTCTAGGCTCCAACAAAAATTAAAACAATTTGCTGTTATTTATTTAACCCCTTGAGCTCTAAGTTATTTTCTAATTAATGTGTCTCTCCTGGACTTTTTGTCTTAAGCTTGTAAAACCTCATCCCTGTGATGCAGTCAAGCTCTAAACATCCTTTTTTCAGGACAACCTGGGCTTTAAGAATATGTGTGCTGCAGTAAAGTCAGAGGAATTTAATAAAACAGTTATGGGATTATAAAGATGAAAGAAAAAGCTAATTAGAAATTAAACTTCAAAGATTTTTATGATTTTTATTAAACACAGTGAACATAAATACATAAATGACTAAGGGGATTTTTTTGCACAAGCTTGTTCTCACATCTTTTTGGTACTAAAGAATTTTTTAAAAAACTCTTTTGTTATACAAAAAGTCATCAAAATATTCACATTTTTACATTAAAGTCCTTGCATAATTAGAGTTATTATTTAAAGCAGTTCCTGCCTGCAATGACGCTGAGGACCACATCACAGCCTCTCTGTGTCTATTTCTCTCTAATACGAGTCTGTGCACGTGTGTTGTCTGGCAAAGTATGTTGTGACAATGGAACAGCCCGCCATTGGTTGTCACAGCCCAGTCACAATGCATTCTGGGATAAAAACAGACAATATGACAGCAGGCTAATCTACCAGCTGCAGGAATGATCAAAAAATGGAATATAAATGGATAAAAAGACATCCAGTATTGGAGTTATTGGTGTGGATTTAATCTTTTAAGGCTCCAGAAAGTCTGCCAAGTTCCATGCTCACTAGAATACGATCTGTAAGAGCTATGAAGGTATGGATAGTGTCATTAGACAGTACAACGGAGAGCTTTCAGAGGAAAAACAAGTAAGTGCCCACGATTATGGTTCAAAAGTTATTTGACTTAGGATAACACATATCTGTTCTTGTCGTATATGACAACACCAGCTCAGAGGGTTAAGGACTAACTTATTCATCTAAATTGTATTAGAAAGGTAGGGTGAAGCACATTAATGCCAGCCAGCCCTGATCTTGTGTATGTCAGCAGAAAGATAAAATAATTTTTGATCATTTGTGACATACCCTGCCACTATCTAGAAATAAAAATCTAAATTTTGATTGTTGCATTGATCCCTTAGTTGTATGATCATTTTATTATATCATTAAAGATATAAGAATTACATTTTTATGATATTTACTGCTTTTTTCATCTCTTTGACGTTTGACTCTGAATCCAAATCTAATGTAGATGAAACCAAACCCCACATTACGTGAGTCAATGGGCATTTTATTACTTTTTATTGTGTATAAATTTGTGCTATGTTGGGAAAGAAAAATCATTTTCACCTCCAGAAAAGTCATTAAGCAAAATAGCCTCTTATTTTTTACATTCAAATATAATTGATTGAAGATACGAGGATGTGAACATAGGGCACTGGCCTAAAGCCCTAAAGCCAATATCCCTTCAAGTCATTTCTTGTGCTTTTGATCAGTGGCTTTGTGAGCCAGAGTGACCCAATCCAACATCTCCACGAGGCTAAAACCGCTCTGTGAGTTGATGACTGACCTGGCTTGCAGGGGATTGGTTGGAGCGGTAAGGTTATCTGGGGCTCAGAGGTGACCGGGAGGGGCTGTGTGTTGGGGTGGAAAGCCGGGATCATCACGTAGGGCATGTTCACCTGCTGGGACAAGGCAAGACAAATACAACTTACTGACAGGCCCCTGCCTCTGAAACAAAGATGTCTGCCACTAAGAGGAAAATTGCATTCATTATTATTATCCCCTGTTCCTGCTGCAGGCTGTGGGGGGTAAAGACGTGGAAGGTCTTGAGAGCGGCTGACCTGGATCTGTTGTTGAAGCAGGTTGATCTTGTGCTGCTGCTGGATCAGCTGCTGCTGCTGCTTGGCGATCTGAGAGAGAAGACATGTTCATTTCCACATGCATCATTTAGTATGGAAGTCATCAGTGTAAAACATATAAAATCACACAAACATCTAATCCAGTCATTATACTGGTCTTACAGTCATGACAGGGGGCATTGTCTATGTGTAAACAGTGAAAGCATTATGATAATGGTTAAATACCAAAAATACAGAAGAAAAATATTTTAAAAATGTGAAGGTACATGTGAAAGTTTAAAATGTATACCTCTCTGGGTTAAGCATATAATCTCAACTGACTTCTGACCTTTCCAACATCCGTATACAATCAGTACTATGTATAAAACCTTTAGAAATATACAGGAAATTTATTTCAGAAAATCAAAAACACGTTAGCTATAGGGCTTTAATTTGAGTTTTTTTTCTTTATTCACTTCACTAACCAACTATTCCGTATTGGTCACAGTTACTACCTGTGGCAAAACCTTCAAATTCCTAAAATGATAATGGTTACAATAAAGAGATCAGTCCATATAGGCTAGTAATATATTTCATTTCCAAAAAAAATCTTTGTGGATTGAAACGGTGTGGAGGACCACACTTGCTAAAGAAAATCAACAAGGAATCATGGGGAAAATCCTGCCCAGTCTTAAGCGTTCAACTTGCCGCTGCGTGTGTCTATAACAGTGGTTTGAAAAATGGTGTGACCTACTATACAATCTCTAAATATCAGCCCATATTGGCTGTCAATATAGGCCTACATTGGCTGTAACGTCAGCCTGTATCTGCTGTAAACAGCATGTATTGGCTGGGAATTTTGTTTTATATCTGTGGGAAATATTGGCTTAGATCTGCTGTTGATATCAACCTCTATCTGCAGTAAATATCAGCAATGGTTGGCTGTAAATATTGGCCTATATTGGTTGTAAATATCAGGCATGGTCAGCTGTAAATATGTGCCTACATCAGCTGTAAATATTGGCCTATACTGGCTGTAAATATCAGACACGGTCGGCTGTAAATATGTGCCTATATCGACTGTAAATATATCAGTTGTAAATATTGGCCTATATTGGCTGTAAATATGTGCCTATATCAGATATAAATATTGGCCTATATTGGCTGTAAATATGTGCCTATATCAGATATAATATATTGGCCTACTGGCTGTAAATATGTGCCTATATCAGATATAATATATTGGCCTATATTGGCTGTAAATATGTGCCTTTATCAGATATAAATATTGGCCTATATTGGCTGTAAATATGTGCCTATATCAGATATAAATATTGGCCTACTGGCTGTAAATATGTGCCTATATCAGATATAATATATTGGCCTATATTGGCTGTAAATATGTGCCTATATCAGATATAAATATTGGCCTACTGGCTTTAAATATGTGCCTATATCAGATATAATATATTGGCCTATATTGGCTGTAAATATGTGCCTATATCAGATATAAATTTTGGCCTATATTGGCTGTAAATATGTGCCTATATCAGATATAAATATTGGCCTATATTGACTATAAATGTGTGCCTATATCAGATATAATATATTGGCCTATATTGGCTGTAAATAATTGCCTATATCAGATATAATATATTGGCCTATATTGGCTGTAAATATCAGCCATGGTTGGCTATAAGTATTTGCCTGCACTGGCTGCAAATATTGGCCTTTATCAGCTGTAAATATTGTACATATGTCCAAAAAAGTAGAGGTTTGTTCAGGACCAGCATCAGCATGGTCATCTGCAAAGTCATTGTTTTTGTTCGTCTTCCTTCTTTAAACTTCAAGTGTCTAATAAGGACTGAGGTATATTTTAATACTGACTGAATACTGATAAGCTTTGGCATGAGTATGTTTCACTAAAGTGATTCAGTAATGGCAAGCAACTTTTGTGTTTACTGTGGTGCATTCACTTCTGAGCTGCACATGCCCACTACGTCATAGGTGTCATCAATCTGATTGGCCCATAATAAATAAGAAAATTAACAATATGTTTTCAAAGAGTCTGTCCTTCCCAAAAACTTTCAATGGGCAGTCTCCCGGATAAATATGAAACATGTCCAATGCAAGGGATATGTGAAACAGTCTATCTGGCAAGTCCAGGTACGCTGATTGTTTTTAAACACCTGTTTCTTTTTGTTTATTAAGGTCTGATGAAGCATCTCTGAGTCAAAATGTGGCTGTGGATAGATTCTGAGGATTTGACCCTTCTGAGTGATACCTGTTCCTGCTGTTGTCGAGCGAGCTCCATCTGCTGCTGCTGTTTCTCCAGCAGCAGGGCGGCCATGTTCCTCTGCTCAGAGTGAGCACCTAGAAGCTGCTCCCTCAGACCGCTCAGCTGGTTGATCATCATCAACAACTGGAGCTCCTTCTCTGCCAGAGACTCTGGAGTTCCTACATGGGGTTAGAATGTCAGATTAATGTATGAAAACAGCTTGCACATTTGTCATAAGAAGTTTTTGTAGAAGGTCCAGCAAGAAGCTCTACTCTTCAGCTCCATCCAAAAACCTTCCAGAGAGTATGAGTTACTTCTTCACTCCATGACACTCCTGGCCCCACTTTATCTTATTTGTATATGCTTCCATTAAAAAAAAAAATTGCTTTGCAGATGATCTTCACTAGCATCTATGGAGGATGATCAGGGCCATGGGTGAAGGAAAAACTTATGCTGTGTACTTTGAGAATAATGCCTAAATGATGAGGGGAAAAACTGAAATGTCAAAGATAAAGTTGAAATAGTTGAAAAGTCAAGAAAAAGTTAAATGTTGAGAATATCCCTGACATTCAGACTTTTTTCTTGTCATTTTGACTTTATTTTCAGAATGCACAGCATTACTTTTTCACATCCCAGCCATTAATCAACAAACATCTTCAATGGTAAAGAAAAGGTTTCTTCTGCTGCGACTTCTAGGGAAGGTACAGCCCTACCCCTCCTAAGGAGTTTGAAAGGGTTATTCACATGCTTATAATTTCTCCACTGGACTATAGGACAATATACTCTTTATATTGGTATTGATCATTATTTGTGATGATCATATCACACCAGTTGTAACTTCAGTCAATCGATCAATCAATCAATCAATCAATCAATCAATCAATCTTTGTTTGTATAGCACCAAATCACAATCAATTTTACACTATATTGTCAAAAGTATTCACTCACCCATCCAAATCATTGAAATCAGGTGTTCCAACCACTTTCATGGCCACAGGTGTGTAAAATCAAGCACCTAGGCATGCAGACTGTTTCTATAAACATTTGTGAAAGAATGGGTCGCTCTCAGGAGCTCAGTGAATTCCAGCGTGGTACTGTGATAGGATACCACCTGTGCAACAAGTCCAGTGGTGAAATTTCCTCGCTCCTAAATATTCCACAGTCAACTGTCAGTGGTATTGTAACAAAGTGGAAGCGATTGGGAATGACATTTTTCATAGGCCATGTAACATGATGGAGCGGGGTCAGGGGATGCTGAGGCGCATAGTGCACAGAGGTCACCAATTTTCTGCAAAGTAAACTGCTAAAGACCTCCAAACTTCATGTGGCCTTCAGATTAGCTCAAGAACAGTGCGTAGAGAGCTTCATGGAATGGGTTTCCATGGCCGAGCAGCTGCATCCAAGCCATACATCACCAAGTGCAATGCAAAGCGTTGGATGCAGTGGTGTAAAGCACGCCGCCACTGGACTCTAGAACAGTGGAGACATGTTCTCTGGAGTGACGAATCACGCTTCTCCATCTGGCAATCTGATGGACGAGTCTGGGTTTGGCGGTTGCCAGGAGAACGGTACTTGTCTGACTGCATTGTGCCAAGTGTAAAGTTTGGTGGAGGGGGGATTATGGAGTGGGCTTGTAATTCAGGAGCTGGGCTTGGCCCCATTGTTCCAGTGAAAGCAACTCTGAATGATCCAGCATACCCAGAGATTGTGCTTTCAACTTTGTGGGAACAGTTTGGGGATGGCCCCTTCCTGTTCCAACATGACTGTGCACCAGTGCACAAAGCAAGGTCCATAAAGACATGGATGAGAGAGTCTGGTGTGGATGAACTTGACTGGCCTGCACAGAGTCCTGACCTCAACCCGACAGAACACCTTTGGGATGAATTAGAGCAAAGACTGAGAGCCAGGCCTTCTCGTCCAACATCAGTGTGTGACCTCAAAAATGCGCATCTGGAAGAATGGTCAAAAATTCCCATAAACACACTCCTAAACTTTGTGGAAAGCCTTCCCAGAAGAGCTGAAGCTGTTATAGCTGCAAAGGGTGGACCGACGTCATATCAAACCCTATGGATTAAGAATGGGATGTCACTTAAGTTCATATGTGAGTCAAGGCAGGTGAGCGATTACTTTTGGCAATATAGTGTAGCTCAAGTTGTCTATGAGTTTTTGCATGATCATGCTCCAGTGACAGCAGAAAACTTAAAGTCCTTACTTAAGACCCACCAGATTGTAATGGAATAATATAAGCTGAGCTTGATATCTTGACATTTTCTGCTCTTATGGACTCTTTTTCCTTTGTTTATTGTGTTTTATTGCCTTCTTGTATATGTATATCTGTATTTATACTATCACAAGCCTGTGCAGGACTGTGGTCAATTGAGGTTGTTTTAAATGTGCAATATCAATAAACTTTAACTTGAAAATGTTCCATCTCGGACTGGCAGTCTGACTACAGCTTTATGGGGATATAAATGTTAAGGAATGGTCAACAGAACAGTAAATAAGGCCTCCTTATGATAAGCTTCTTAAAGTCTCCTTCTTTGTCTCTGTGATCGCTTGTTCTGATTTTAGAAGGAACATGAGCTGTTTGACAGCAAAGTTCTTCAACCTTTGCTAAACCACATCACTGCTAGCTGTGAATGTGGCTATTGAGCTGTCTAAGTGTTAGAACAGTCTTTGACTGAAAAAATGATGCAGATATTTGTACAGTATTAAAGTAATATGCAGTAATGGTATAAAAGCAGCAAATAAATGGTGTAAAGATGTCTGCAGTGTCTGACCTTTCAGTTGTCCTGCTCCCCCTGTGCTTTTATCCAGAAGTTTCTCCTTCCAGTCAGCGTTCAGCAGCTTCTCAATGGTGGGCATTACTGTTAATAGAACACAACAGGTACTCAGCAGAACTGCACTAGATGGCATAAAAAATATTTTTCTGTCAAATAAAGCCCATCTGACACCAAACTACTCTCTCAGCCTCTCCTCTGCTTTCCTAATGGAATTGATTGAAGAAGGGCAGAGGTTGTTTGTGCGTCTGGGAGAAGTTTTGAGTGTTTGAGTGGATCAATATTTGGACAGAGAACAATCCAAGGTCAGCAAGTGGAGAGAACTTGAGAAAAATTTAAGGCGAGGAGTGGCGGCTGGTGAAAGACTTAAGGGCAGGGAGAGTCTCAGGGGCGACTCACAGAGCAGCCTTTTACTCTGTACGTGAACAACTGAACAAAACCAAACCAGAAAGCAAAAAACACCCCGGTCCCTCAGAACCCATTCAGGAAACATAACAACACCTCGCTTTAGCAGACAAACTGTCACTTCTATGCATCGATTTCAAGCAGACTGCATTGTTTAATGCTGAATAGAAGCAGAATGTGGTGCACTTAAATACATAAGATGTGGAGCCATCTAAGTGTGGACGGTGTGAGAATTGTATGGACCTTTATAAATAATGGTAAGAGAGAAATACTCCCAAACATGGAAATAAAACCGGTACAGAGAGGAGACGTATTGTTGAAACAAAATGAAACCAACATTTCAAAAAAATTCTTATTATAGAGATTTTATTAGTGTTTGTTTACTACATATATAAGAAGTTCAGTGCAGAATGTGAAGACATTAAACTTCTAAAGATTTTTCTGAAGTTTTTTTCTAAAGATCCTAATAAATACCTGTCATATTCATATTCCTCTATGTTTTCAGCCGAGCCTTTAAAATGATGGATGCCGTCCATGTAGGCTGGAAGTTCATACATGTGAGGCTGAATTAACATAGGGAAATGTTCTTTTAATGGCTATGAAAAGGCATAAGACTGCAGGGCTATGTGCACATCGACACAAATACACATACACTGAATTTATACAGGATTTAAAAGAGATACATTGGATCAATTGCTGAATATTGGAAGAATAACGCACCAGACTCTAACTTAGAAATACTGAAGCAGTTAAAACGTGGATGTAACGCTCTTGAAATGAAGCCCACACAGGCTGATTTAATGACATTACATATAGTAAAGTCACTATTAGGGGTGTAACGGTACAGAAAATTTCAGTTTGGTTTTGAAGTCACGGTTCGGTATGTTTTTGGTACTGTAATTCAAGCGACTAAATAAAATTTTTATTTTTATTTTCTTTAATTTAATTGTGTTAAATAATAATTAAATAAATTACATTTAAATCATTAATAATGCTGCAACCTCCTTCCAAAGGTTCTTCAATGATTAAAAATACTAATAAATAAATTAATACATTTTTGAATTACTAGGTTATTTTAATTGATATATTGACATATTGTACCCTTTCTTTAAACACTAAAATTTCCCAGCCAACTTGAACGCATCATCATACAGGCGTAAGTTAGCTTGTTAAGTATGCTAAATAGCGTTTATTCTGCTGATTTCAACACAAACTTTAGCACTGGATTACTTTTGTAACCAGTGGGACCTACTACAAAGTTTGGCAGAATTTTTCACAGCCCATCTTGGCGGATAAAGATGTTAGAGCCGTGTGAAATCTGACACGGCTCTAACATCTTTATCTGATCGGATAACTTTACCTACAACGCAGCTGCAGACATGATGGAGTCCCCTCTCCCCCTCCTCCCAGGCTGACGGTTGAAGGTAGAATAAATTTGATTCACAGAGCCAGAGCACCAGTGTTATAATAAAAACAATCTTCAATAGTAGGAAATTCATGACCGGTCGGTGAGACTTTTTGTTGTTCCTCCTTGTTACAGTGACGTTCTTGTTTGAGTGGTGCTTTTTAAAATGCTTTGATTGGTCCGCTGGACGGCGTGCTGTCAGCGACACACCTGCTGAATAATGTCAGCGCTACTGTTATTGTCTTTGTCCACTGTTGCATTTTACTGGGAAACAAAGTGTTCCTAAACAGGATACTTTTGTCTGGGAATATTCAGGCTGTTGCTGTCGTTTACTGTGGTTGTGTGGTTGCCAGGACAGTGTGGCAGTGAGTTGCGCTCTGGTTTTCTGTGTGTATGTGAGCTTTGTTCCACATGTATCCATTGGGTACACGTCTGGACTGTATCGAGAGGCCTGTACTGAATCGGTACAGTACAAATATACATACCTTTCCACCCCTAGTCACTATACAATATAAATCAGACTACAAAGAAGATATATGTAGTTCTGTCATTAGTTCAGACAGCACAGTCATCTGAAATGATTTATATTGTGCTGTATTCAGAAAAGAAAGCACACCAGATGAAGAAAAAAATCTGACAGTACAAATACTGCAACAATAAATCAAACAGTTGTGTAGCAGGAGAGGTGGGAGAAATAATCAAATCTTAGATGCATCGTGATATGGAGGTGGAAGATTCTGAATCGATTTATAAATGTCTAATAATCGATAATCATGAGCAATTTATATAGTTTAAACTGTGAATAGCAGGAACAAAAAAGGTGGAACTCTGACAAGCACTGTGTAACAGCAAGATTTAGATTACGAGTTGTTCATCTGTGAAAAAAGACATGTCTATGTCTGTAATTTATGAAATGTTACATGGAAAAATGCTGCTACCTGTGTGCAGTTGTGTATTTCCAGTTCACAAGCATCTTCCAATAGAGGACAGTGGACATTTAATTTATCTCTATTTTTCTAAATACATATGTAATATTTTTATTATGTTTGACACAGTGAGAACAACAGAAATGTTGAAAAAAAAAACAAAAAACAAAAAACAAATGCAGTAAAATGCATCAATGATTGATTAAGAATTGAATTGTAGCCCTATGAATCGTAATTGAATTGAATCGTGAGCTGCCTAAAGATTCACACCTCTATGTAGTAGTGCCTTCAGAAGTGGATATATTCTTAAATCAAAGGTAAAGTATGTTGAATTTTTTCACTGACATGTCTACATTTCTTAAAAATGACTAGCCATGTGCAACATCAACCAGGAAGGCCAATATTAACAGATTTACCCCCTCATCATGTGAAAATCATGACATGCTACATTGATGGTTTCATAAATCCACTTCATATTATGCATTTCAAATCAATCTTTGAAAACCTCTGCCACTGCCATAGTATTCCAGCGATGGAGCCTGATTGCATATAAAACTCATGCAGAGGCCAGTTGGGGAAGAGCAAAAACATCTCCACTAAAAAGAACTTTCAGTGCTGGTCTTAGCTCATGCACTAAGAATCGGGTCAAGTTCTGATAAAACTGTAGCTATAGCATAGCTACATCAAAGCTAATCACTACATTGGCAGCAGCCATCCAAGTTAATCGCTACACCAGCAGCAGCCATTGCTGTAAGCTTTCAGTACAACGAAACCCTGGCCATAGCTACAGCTTTGTTCTCCTCAAACAGCTCTGATTGGCTAGGTCTGTTTTCAGACCCAGCACAAACGTCGCAGATTGGATATTTACAAGGTGGACGACCTGATGACAGGCGTGGAGTCTGGCCAATCCATCTGCTTTGTAAGGTTAGCAAAGTAAACATTGCATTGATATAGACTAGGAAATGAGAGACAGGGAGATGATGCTCCAGGAGTGTCATACAGGTAGATTTTCTTAGTTTTCATTCTTTGTTCTCATTCAACAGACATTGTTTATTTTGTCCAGAGAGAGGAAGAACTACTGGGCCTACAGCCATCGAAGGCTTCTGAAAGCAAAACTGTTTCATCACATTTAAAATAAAAGTGGTAGAAGGTTTTTTTTTTTTTTTACAACAGGGAAACTGACATATACAGGTCAAAGAGTTAACCATGTAATGGTTAATGGGTGCAGTGTGGACAGCTAGCTTCATAAGCAGCAAGGAGTCAGACACCCACCTGCTGTCAGGACAGTGCAGGAACCAATCAGACAGAAGAAACTTTGGTGGATGAATCTTCATTAGAATCGTTGGTAGATGAGGCCCATTGTTTTAACCCTGAAAGATGACTACTACTCACAAGCATGGCACTACCATTATTTCTTAAATCTTTTCAAGTAGTTACTGGGTATGTCCACACATTGGAAAACTTTAAGTCCTTCTGTAATTATACTCATAGGAAAACTGTCTATTAATCTGTTATTGTTATTGAAAAAAAAAATCATGTTTACATGTGTAGGGTGGCATACAGGGTGGATGTTGTAAGTAAGCACAGCCTAGGGTACCATCCAGGCAGGTAATAAGGATTACAAAATGCCCCTTATCATACTGTGGATGTTCCAGGGGCCCAAAAAACTTGGTGAACTCCAGGCATTATCACCAGGGGTGAAAAAACCAGAACAAAAGAAATGCTGTTGAACTTGACTTTGGCTGCTAAACGATGTGGAAACCTTGACTCTTGCTGCCCTCCCCCCTCTGTCCTGCTCTAGATTGTGACACATTGGGTACCATGATGACTCATTAGTGCCCTACAAGCCTAAAACTTCAGCACATGACTGTATATTGTTTTTCTCGGGTCTGGTTTCATGATGAATTGAAAGACAAACAATGCATTTACAATGACTCTGGAAGAATCTAGTGACACCACTTGGAACAAAGGCATACTAACAAAATAAACACAATATGTTATGAGATACTGGAGTAGTTGTTTAAACCTTTATAACAGAAATATGATTCAGCCCACACAGACATTGTTCTGTTAAATAACAGGTGCTATGCCTTCAACAAGATGGGATAATTTCTGTTTAATTAAGCGCCTAAGTCATTATTCTCACTTACGGTTATTATTCTCACTTCAAGCCATTTAATGATCATCACTAGAGTTGACACTGCAGAGCAGAAAGTGTATGTGAGAACATGTTTTGACAAACCTTCCTTGAAGTTGGACTGTCCTTCTGGTCTGTCCTGTTTCCGGGCCTCCTTGAGCCCTAGGGGGCTTTGTCTGTGATGCAGCTCTTTACCTGGAGAGCCCTCCTGTAAGGACACACAGAGAGGAAGTTTACTAACATAGCAACAGAGCAGGAAATGGAAACTTTTACTTTGAAATGCAACTCTGTGTTTATTCTCTAAAAACATCTATTCTCACTCTGCAAGCCATATGAAACATCCTCACCAAGGGGGAGCAGGAGAGCGGTGGGGTCAGTTGGCGGGCCTCCAGTGGATTATTAGCTGACCAATCACATGCAGGAGATGCCTTAGGAGGTTCCACGTTGGTAATGTGTCCAGCAGCTCCACCAGACTCCTCCTGTTCTACTTTGACACCGATACCCGCCATGCTGACATCCCCACCAGAGAGGAGGTGCAGTGCTGGAGGGCTGGGCTCAACCATTCTGTTGGAAAACAAACACAACCCACAAAAGTAGGTGTCATCTGGGTGTGGTGAGGTCTGGGTGCATGCCATGCCACCTTTGATTTGATAGTTGATATCATCATCAGCACAAGGAGACATAATGGTCCTGACAAGTTAAAACGGCTTCTGTGAGGAAAAAGTATGCTAACATCAGCCTGAGTTAGCTATGGTAATGTTAACAGCTTGATGTTTATCAGGACTATTGTCTTAATAAGGCCACCATCTAATATTTTAAACTTTACATAAAAGTACAGCTAAGGTTTATGGGAAGTCAAAATTTTGCAATTATGTATGCATGTTGTGGTTTCCTGAAGTTCTGTTGTCCTGAAGATTTTTCACTGAAGCTTTGGCTGCAGACTCATTATAATCATTGCCATTTAAAGACCATGAATTTCTACCAAAGTTCACAAAAAATCATCAGGTAGATATCTTCAACTCAGAGCTGCAGGTGATGCAACAAAAAAGATGACTAGATTCATTTGTAATTGAAATCTCAAAGAACTCAAAAGGTCAAACAGCTTTGAAGGTTGCACATCCAACAGTTATAATATTCTCTACTCTGAAGCAAAAAAGTCAAATTATTTATAGAATGCTATAGCCTTTTTTTATATATGACATAGTGAGTTTCAAGACAATTGAAATAGGATTTTTGAAAATTAAATCATTTTAGCTTTTAAAAGAAGAAGTTAAAGATTACGTAGCTGACATAGTGAATTTCTAGGCTGAAAAACGAACATTTTCAGCATGATTTGTGCACAGATTGTACACAGGTGAGTGGATATTTAAGTTCTTTGAATGGTGCTAGCTTATAGTAAGATCTTATTAATAATATACAACATTACACACATTCTCGCGTGGACCACAGCCTGCTTCTCCAGGTGCCCTGCTATATATTCTCCGGGACAAAATTAATAATGATAATAGGTGTGTCTCATTGCAGGGGCAGCATCCATTGAAGGACAGCCAGCAAAGAGCCCGCCCATGAAGGTTTTGTGGCCTCGGTCTGAAGAGATCGTCAGGACCTTAAAAAACTCACCATTATTTTCACTAGCTGTCCCTGCTCCTATCTGATGCAGTGGTGTATTGCCGGGTATTCACAGGTAAAAGAAGGACGCACACTGATTTTTTTTGTATAATTTGCCTTAACTTAGCACAAAAAGAAAGGAAATTTGTGTTTGGTAGATTATTTCTTTGTTGTAACAATGCTTCTTGGCAATCTTATTCCCTTAGAAAGTCTGTTAAATAATGCCACATTTATAAGGAACATGCATTTGTGGGATGAGCAGCAGAGCTGAGTTTGTGGGCCAAGTCTTCTCTGCCAACAGCATGCCCAAGCTAATCCCACAAGGGTTCAACGGGGATGAGGTCAGGACTGCTGGCAAGCCATTCCACCCTCCACTCCCAATTTCTTGAGATAGTTTCTGATAAGCCCTTGAGGGGGCCAGCGCTAAGCCGGGCATACACTGTGCTATTTCAAGATGACCATATGACAGTCGTGGCAGAATGTCAACTCATGCACAATGCACGGCCATCGCATATCCCCATTGTGCTAGTGGTATAACTTTCTCTCATTTGTTGCCCCTCATCATTATCAATCCCTCCTACTTGAGGTCAAACAAGATCTATATCACAGGTCCCTTATCCTTTGGGTCGCTAAAAATGCAAGGCATTTTTAAAAAAGTATATGCAGGTACCTCTGGCCAGCCAGGTTGAAATCTGTGCACCAACAGCATGTGAGCATCAGATATAACTCTCATTGCACATTCACTGTCAACACTGCATCTGATAAATATTTGATTCTCTGCCTAGTTAACATTAGTTTTTCCCTTCTAAAGAGTGTGCATGTGGATAAACAGAAGTGTCAAGCCTTGTATTGAAGCAGCACTTTATGGCAATGAGCCAACTACTTCTGCTTCTATGTTGATTCAAGTCAGAGCATGACACATTTCAATAACGGATATGGATAAAATGAATGCACAGCTATCTTTACTGTGTAAGAGAAGCCAGCAAGCTCTGTTAGAAATAAGTGAAGAAAAATCAAGAGAAATTCCTCTCAGACACTACTGGAACCTTGTCATCTCACTCTTTCCTTGTTCCTTATACATCTCAACAAGGCAAAAGAGAAGCAATAAGAATGAAGCAATGAGGCAAAAAAAGAAAACAAGCTACATTGCCACATTCATGCTGAACTGCTCACGGGCTGTCCAGGTACAGCATGAATCAGTATAATCAACCCTTGTCATATCGCTGAGGCCAGCAGGTGTCACATGCTGAAAGGACACGCTGTAAATGCCACTTTTGTGTCTGAGCAACCTCAACAGAAACAGAAGTTATGTCCAATTTCCTCATTATTACTGCTGAACAACACATCCAGAAATAAACATTCATAAGGGTCAGACAACAGTCTTTAATCTTAATTAGGGATGCAACCAAAGACTATTCCTGTGGACGAGTCTGGTGTTTTTTCTTTGTCAATCACTGTTTAGCATGTACAACTCTCAACAGAGAGAGTATGAATGACAGATGGCTCACTCCCAAGCATCTCAGCTTGAGAAAACAATGTTTTACAAACACAGAATCACTGACAATAAAATTTGTCTGCAACCAAAGTCATGATCGATTATTGTCGACAACGGCAACGAATCGTTGCATCCCTAATCTTAATGACTAAGCAGATAAAATTTAAGAAAGAAAGAAATGTACTCAAATAAACAGGTCCCTTCAAACTCTGATTACAAGCAGAATGATCCTTGAGACGTGTTGGGCTGTGAATGCAAAGACTCTTCTTTGCACAGGGAAACAAGTATGAGTTTGTTGGCTTTTGATAAGAGACAGCCTTCATTGCACCGATATGACATAATCACTTTGAGGAATGCACTTAAGAGGCTGCAGCCCTTTAATAAAGACACAGCCTTCATCTGTCTTTTCCTCTATTTCACTTTCCTCAGCTAACACAGCTCCAGTGGGTAGCTGTTGAACCTGAGTCTGGTTCTGCTTCTGAGGTTTTAGCATGTTAAAAATGTGGCTCCTTGCAAATGTTACTTGCTGAAGGTTACCAGAGTAGACTGTACAAATTTTATCCAGTTAAACACAGATTTTTGCATGCCTCACTTATAAGCAGACGGTTTATTATATATCTATTGCACACAATATATTTCACTTTATCTGGGAAATCTCACAAAGCATTTGAGAAGGGTAGGGAGTTGATTGGACAAACGTTCTGTCTGTCATGTTCATTGTGGGCCCATCAGAGTGACAAGACAAAATGAGTTAGTAGGGATGAGTAGTACCTGAGCGCAGGTACTGTCTGAGTTTACTGACAGTGAAGGCTTGTTGGCGGATAAAACTCATGCAAAGGCCAGCCGGGAAAAGTGCAACAAACATCTGCCAAGGGACAGTCTCAGTGTGTTTTTTGCTCTTGTTTTAAAGAAGAAATGTGGCCTAGTTCTGATAAAACTGCCGCTATACTACAGCTACATCTAAGATAACTGCTACACCGAAGGCAGAAATTGTATATGCCAGTTTACAGTACAACTAAACTCAACTAAACTGTAACTAATGCAATATCATGTCAAAACAGGATGGGAGAATAGCACAAAAACATTGTGTCCACCATCAGTGGTGGACAGTAGTGGAGTACATTTACTTGAGTACTATACTTAAGTACATTTTTTCAGTATTTGTACTTTACTTGAGTATTTGTTTTTTGGAAACTTATGACTTTCACTCCACTACATTTCAAAGACAAATACTTTACTTTCGACTCCTCTACATTTCTAGGAAGCTTGTTGTTACTTGTTCCTTTTAGGTTCAGCATAGCTTCAAGTCAGATGTTAGTGTTTTTCGTTTTTAAAATGCAACTGGCCACACACTGTGCTCCTCACAGAAGGGAATCAATCACAGTCACCGCTCTCACATGGGATGGATTTGGCAAAAGGCTACGTCACCCTTGCTCTGTGTAGCAACCTCTCCCGCCTTCATTCATAAAAAATTCGGCAATGGAGATGGCAGGAGAAACTCAAGCTGAAAATCAGCGCACCCATGGCCATATCTCAGCTTGATGTTTGAGATTTCAGAAATGAGGAAATGATTCACATCATTTCAAATGTCTTCTGTGTGCACTGTGAACAAACTACATTTCTGCATTCAAGAAAAAAAAATTAAATGACAATAGTTGTCCCTATTGTTTTTGATTGCATTTATATGGTGAAGTTTTTACAGGTGTTTTTATAGACTTTTGTAGCAGAGTGGTTCTACATGTATGTCAGTACATCATTAGGTGGTTTCAGAGAGTGACAAGGTTCTGTAAAAGCACTGAGAAAACAATACAGCAATGTACTGATATTAGAAAATGTACTTTGTACTTTTTAATACTTAAGTATTTTTAAATGCATGTACTTTTGAATACTTAAGTATTTTTAAAAGTATGTACTTTAGTACTTTAACTTGAGTAAAATTTCACTGAGCAAGAGTAAGATTTGACCACAAGTATTAATACTTTGACTCTAGAACTGGAGTTGAATACTTTGTCCACCATTGTCCACCATGAAAAACTTTGTTTACCCTGTCTAGTAAAAATAAATGTGGCTCAACTACGATAAAACTGCTGCTAAACTACAGCTACATCTGAGCTAAGAACTCGGGATGTGGATCATTAGTTTTTATTGATATTAATACCCTTATTGATACTCCTTATTGATTGAGTGCGTTTTGATACCACTATACTTTTCTATAGTTTGGTGGAAAAACAAAATGGAGACAAATATTTACACTCAAGTGGTCTTAGCTAAATAGTGCTTGAATTAAAAAGCTATGATTCAGTCTGTGACATCGATTTTACATCCCTCAAATATGAACATATTCTTCATATTCACAACTGTATTTATTAAGGTTTCTTGTCAGAAATGAAAATTTCCCATTTTTATGACATTTGAACACATCATAACATTTAGAACATAGTTCTCTAATATACTGAGGTTACCTGAACGCATCAAAATGTCTGTCTTCCAGCTGTAAAGTTCACTAATTAACTTCAATTCTGCCGATTCCACCACAGAGTTCTACACTGGATTAATACCTTTAACAAACAGGACTTGCTATAAAGTTTTGGAGCACTTTTCAGCATTTATCTGAGCAGCTGAAGAAGAAAACTGTCCTGAGGCAGCTAAACAGAGTGGTATGAGAGCCTGTTACTCCCAGCGCAAGCAGGTATGAGTGCATGTGACTCACAGGCAGCATCTTTCTTCCTCAAGCCGACACTTGAAGGTAAATTCTAGTTTAATGTGATAACAATTACAATATTGATGTGCTTGTAGTTTATGTTCCCCTTAAAAGAGCTGATGTATGTTTTTACACCAGTCTTATCTTAAAATGACGTTACATCACAGAGCCTGTGAGACTTGATAGTAGTATTGATAAGCTAAAATTTTATTGATTTTCGGGTATTTCAAAAACACATCCCTACTAAGAACCACACCAGCTGCAGCCATTGCTATCAACTTCAACTAAATCCCGCCTGTAGCTACCTTCTCGTTCTCTGCCAACTGGTCTGATCCATTCTCAACCAGGCAAAATTGTTTCAGATTGCAAAACTGATTTGCCTGATAACAGAGATGGAATCTGGCCAAACAATCTGCTTCAAAAGGATCGTCTAGACTGGCTCTTTTTGTGAAGTGTCTTGAGAAAACAGTGGTTAGGTGCTTTTCAAATACACATTGATTGATTGATTAAAACACCATAATCACTGTTTTTGTGTTGTAGTGTTCCCTACCAAAACTTTTACATCAAGACACATCCTCTCATACAGGTGTGACTTGGATAATTTCAGCCAGCCTCTGATTGGTCAGGATGACGTGTTATCTTGTTTGTGGTTGTGTTACTGCAGCTGGAAGTCCAGCATGACGAACTATCAAAGTATGACAGTGAATAATAGGAGGTTACAGAGGAGGCAGGCAGACAAGGCCTCAGTGAGGGAGAAAAGGAAGAGAAGACAGGTTGAGTGAGAACGGTTTGAACCACAGTGAACTTCAACATATCAACTCCAGCTTATGTGTGTCTGTTTGTTGTGGGTGTGTGTGTGTGTGTGTGTGTGTGTGTGTAATTTCCCAACCCTGCAGCAGGAGGAAAGAAAAACACGGCAGACAGCAGAACAAAACAAACAGAACACACAAGGGCAAAAAGTGCACATATATATTAAGAGGCAGAAAAAAAGCCATTGTTGGAGCCGGGGAACAAAGGAAGCCGGGACAATGGGGGAGAGGCTGACAAAAGCAGCCGGCCGCAGGAAACAGGCCGGATAACAATGCCAGCGGAATGTGCCGACCAACTCGGGAACACGACAAAAAATGCAGAGCGCCACCATTCTGCGGAAAGCATGATAATGATTAGAGCCCCCCCCCCCACTTCACCCAGCTCTCCCAGCCTGCAAACTGTGATTCTGAACAAAGCCACCTGTCTGCCAGGGTCCAAGGCTCCAAACCTCTGTGATGTATGTGCATGAGTGTGTTGTATCTGTGTATGTGCTGCACCAATACTACACAGCCTGAATTGCAATGTTAGGCTACTACAGTAAACCACTGAGATATATCTAATAATTCCCTCTTGCTTCTGTTCTCCAAGCAGGAAGTGATGCATGAATGAACCAAGTTGTGCATATGTGACTTCAAAGCAAGTATGACAGGAAAAGCAGCAGAGAAATTTGGCCTAAGTCACAGTCTAATTGACTTTTATTTGTGGGGGACACCGCGGCACAATGAAGCTTTTGTTCTGCAGCAAAAACCTTCTTAGAATTGAGGTGCACAGATTTCTTACAAGTAAACTGCAATGTTTACCTTCTTTGTTTCTCAACAAACAATGTTGTGTGTTTCCCTGAAACCTATCGAGTGCATTCAATGCATTCTGGTCCTCAAAGAAAGCTGATTGTTCGCTTTGTTTACATCCATGTTCTTGAGCGTTTTGTTGCTGAGCTATTGGTGAAGTGCAGCCATTGTCAGCCCCTAAAAATAGCATGTACCTACAGGAAGTTCATCCATGTGCTATACAACTACCACAAAGGTTGCAAACAAAACACAGAGCATGCAAACATGGCCAGTGTTGGGCAGCGATCAGGCCCGCCCACAGATTTGTCTGGGCCCCTGACAAACCCTGAGAATGAGCCCTCCCAAGGTGTGACTGATTGATGATAGTGTGTATTGATGCTAGCATCCTGGCTAGCAGGTACTTCATTTTTTGAGTTAAATAATTTATCAAACTATTATTTTTGCTAATTTTGCCTCTTTTTATCCATTTTTGCCACATTTTTCCCCTTCGATTGCTGGTCTTCCCCAAGCCACTTTTAACTCATTTTTGCCACATTCCAGCTATTTTTGCCACTGTTGACCAATTTTTGCCACTATTAACACAATTATAAAATTTTTCATGTCAATTTTCTGCCACTTTAATCACATTTTACCAGTTGTAATCACTTTTCACCACTTTTCTCCTCATTTTTCCCCCTCTATTTGACACTTTCCCTATTGCTGCCTCTGTTGAGCAATTTTTTTGTACTGTTCATCCCATTTTGCCACTTTTTATGCACATTTTCGTCAAGTTTAACCCCAGTTCACTATTTGTTACAATTTTTTGCCACCTTAATCCCATTTTGCCACTTGTAATCCTTTATCACCAATTTTCTGCCAGTTTTTGCAACTTTTAACCCATTTTTGCCAGCTTACACAGCATTTCATAACAGAACATCATACCGACAGTCAAACATGGTTGTGGTAGTGTGATAGTCTGGGGCTGCTTTGCTGGCTAAGGATCTGGATGGCTTGCTTAAGGGGTGGGCGATATGTCGAGTATACTCGACGTATCGCGGCTTTTGCTACGCAGGATGTATAAAATGACTATATGTCGAACATCGAGTATAAATTATGTGGAAGTTTTGAGCTGTCAGCATGCATTTCTCACGGGAGTTTCGCTTATCCCAATGTCCCTGAACACATCTCTCACAGCAGAGAGCTCACTCCCCCGCCCACCCAGAAAACTCTCCTCCGAACATGCACGTTTTCATATCAGCGGAGAAGGAAGGAGGTAAACACTGTGGATAAACAGAGCAGCATGGCAAGTTAGCGGAGAGTTAGCTGGTTCAGAGACCGACATCGAGAAACAGCGCTGGGTCTGTCATCCAGCAGTTGTTCAGCTTTAAAAAGGAAGAGGTCAAACTCATGCAGTAATTGTTAAATTATGCCACAAGAAGACACTCAGATAACAGCGGCAGTAACACAACACGTCGCTAAAGACAGGAGCCCAGTGTTGTTGAAAAGCCAGGATTTAAAAATCTCAATAAATCACCCAAAATACATGATTTACCTGGGCGCGAACATTTTGTTGTAAACTCCCCGGCAAAGTCCCACATGACAGAGAGACGATGGCCCGGCAGCGGACAAACGTGATTCTCTTCAACTACGGAGCCTTATCTCAGCCTAACAGTTCATAACATCCTGCCTCCAACCCCCATGCTCCCATGTTACGAAAGTCAGAAACTGGTCCAGCTTTCATCAGCACAGATAAAGGACTAATGTAATCACAGCTGTGAGCCTGAATGGTGGACTAGACTGCAGGGTTTTGGCCTCTGGCTGCATGCGGAATTGTTGAGTTTTGTGTAGGTTTGCTTCGCCCTTAATGAGGAAAATAATCATTTTATGATCAGCAGTGGTAAACATAACACAAAAAACATTTCAGAACTTTCCATACACTGTATAAGAACGTACTTCATGATTTTAGTATTTTAGATTTATTAGTAAAAGTCTGAATGAAGTCCTTTTCAAAATAAAACAGTGTGCTAAATTTGACCAGCGATTTATACCCTTTCTGCATACAATTTTATTAAAAATCCAATAGAACAGTCTATTTTAATCACCAAACTTGTGTCATTTGGTGCTGAATTTAACATTTTACAGCCACTTAGAGGACATTTCAAAGTATCACGAAACATATTGTGTATCGGGATATAGCAAAAATACATCGTGATATCAATTTTGTGCCATATTGCCCAGCCCTAGCTTGCTGTATTTGATAGAACCATGAATTCTGCTCTCTCCCAGAAAATCTTTAAGGAGAATGTCCGGCTATAAGTTCATGACTTCAAGCTCAAACACACTTGAGTTATGGAGCAGGACTATGATCTCAAAAACAGCAGCAAGTCCAATTCTGAATGGATTAAAAAAGCAAAATGAAGGTTTTGGAGTGGCCCAGTCAAAGTCTGGACTTAAATCTGATTAAGATGCTGTGGCATCACCTTAAACAGGCAGTTCATGCATGAAAACTCTCCAGTGTGGCAGAAAAACAAAAACAATTCTGCAAAGACGAGTGGGCCAAAATTCCTCCACAGTGATGTGAAAAACTCACTGACAGTTATCAGAAACACTTGCTGCTGTTTTTGCCACCAAGGGTGGTACAACCAGTTATTAGGTTAAGGAGCAATTACTTTTTTACAAAGGACCAGCATAATAGTCATGAATATCCTTTTTTTATATTTCAGGAAACAAAAACTTGTGATTGAAATGTAATTATGATTAATTTCCCAGCTTTAGTACAGCATGTTTTACATAAAAATTCAGATGGGAAAACACAAAGTGTTCCTCTTCCTCCTCCTCTCTTACTGTCACATAGCTCAGTAATGAAAATACCTTTAGGCAGAGATTCACAGTTGAGCTGTTACCCTGAACATAACCTGCCCTGGAGCAGATTTCAGCTATGAGTAAGTTACTTTAACTATTTACCATAGTCAGAGGTGAACCACCTTCACAGCTCTCAACACCCAGAATTAACCATAAAGTTACAATGAGAACTGAAATTTGTATTACAGGCCCCAGTTCTGTATGAAGCCTTGCAAAAGTATCCATTAAAAACTTTGCTGTTTTGTTCCCACAAAAAAAAATTTAGGTTATTATAGTAGGGAAAAATACATTTTTCCTAAATTATAAATGAATTTAATAAAAAAAGACAATAAAAAACTTAAGGACTCCTCTCTCTTATCTGCCATGCCTTATGGTAAATTAAACCCAGTTTGTATCTACCAATCAGAGGAGCCAGAGTAATTGGAGTTTGGCACTGTAATCTCCAACAAGTTCAGGGTGCTGCCATATGCATAACACTGCTGTTTCTGCATTTCATCACAGTGGCACTTAACAGCCAAAGCTCTAAACCTGAGCAAACTGAGCGTGAGTGTATTGACACCTCTGTTTGTGTGTGTAAACTGTGAATCATGATAGAATCATTTCACACGGCTGATTGTGACTGAAAAGGCACTGTAGCACATTAAATACAGCAAGCAGGGCCAACAACAGCACTCAAACTCATACGATGCACCTGCTTGTCTACTGTTGACTTTGAGCACAGCACAATACAATTCAGTACACACACTCACTCATCTGTGTGCAGGGGCGGACTGAGATAATAACTCAGGCTAGGAGTTTGACTCCATCCCTGGCCACCCTGTCCACATAAACCATTGGCTGTAGACCCACTGTGTCCTTTTCTAAGTTAAACAGTCTCTATGACATTATAATGGGAACGTTTTTTCACCTGTCCCCCATTATCACACACCTTTGAGATGGAAGAATTTACATCTTGTGCTGGAGGATTAATTTAGTTTCAATTACAATCAAGGTTTTAACTTCCCACAATCCTAAAATCACATAATCGAGGCTAAACAACTACGGCGTGACGTGCCCCTCTAAAACAGAGCGCATGAACCCTGCCATTAAAGCACAGTAGTGGCACTGTTGTGCCTGCACATGCTAAATGTTCATATTTTTGCCAAACTGTGAATTAAACATTTTACACATCATGAGAGAAAACGTGAGCATAGCTCAGTCTGAAGCCACTGAACAAGTGTCAATGCTCCGTAAGGGAGAAAGAGATACAAACAAGCGTCTGCAGGAACAGATACTAGGTACATCAGGTAAGGAGTGGGAGAATATGCTGGTTTGGCATGTTGTTGCATCAGCCTTGGTCCAGGTCCGACCTCGTGATGGCCTTCACCTAGGCCTATGCCCTATCTCTCCAGGAATCCTCCAACCTGCCCCCTTCACAACGCACATGGTCTGTCCCAGCCCACTGGGCTCTGGGCACCCAGTTTACATTAAGGTGGATCAAGCCCAGAGAACTGCACCAGGTGTGCACCAAGGTTATTATAGTTAACTAAAACTAACTAAATAACTAAAACTAAAATTCAAAAATCATTTTAGTTTACTGAAACCAAATAAAAACTAAGCTTTACCAAAAAAAAGGAAACTAAAACTGTGTAGTGCTCTTACAAAACTAACTCAAATGAAATAAAAATAGAGACAAAATGTCCTTAGTTTTAGTCTTTGACACAACCATACTGACTGGCAACTACATCAGAGTCTGGGGAGTGTAAAATTGCCAAATTTTATTGTTTAAAACTTTAGTTTTGGTAGTTTTATGTCTGGAGTTGTATTCATTCATTCATTCATTCATTCACTGATTCTTTTTCATTCATTTTTATTGTCATTGTACAATGTACAATGAAATTGTTTCTGCAGTTTTATTTAGTGCTCTAGCAGTTTCTCATTAAATATCAAAACTGCTCTGGGATATGTGTTGTTTTTCAGTCTGTTAGTTTTGGTTCTTATTGTCCTGAACCGTCTTCCTGAGGGTTGCAGTTGGAACAGGTGATGTGCTGGCTGGGATGAGTCCTTCAGGATGCCCAGGGCCTTCCTGTGGCAGCGGGACCTGAACAGCTCCTCTAAGGAGAGGAGAGCACAGCCAGTGATTTTCTGTGCTGTGTTGATGACCCTCTGGAGAGCTGTCTTCACCTGAGCAGTGCAGCTGGAAAAGCACACTGAGATGCAGTATGCCAGTACACTTTCAAGTAAAAAAACACCAGCAGCTCCTTGGCCAGGGCGTTGCTCTTCAGGACCCTCAGGAAGTGGAGTCACTGCTGTGCCTTTTTGATCAGCGCTGTTGTGTTGGTTTTCCAGGTCAGGTCATCATTCAGGTTCAGGCCCAGGAACTTGAAGTCCCAGACCCCTCCACACAGTCCCAGTTAATGTGTATGGGCTGAGGGTCAGATCTGTTTCTCCTGAAGTCCACTATTATTTCTTTAGTCTTTGTTGTATTGAGGACCAGGTTGTTGATTCACAGAAAGCGAAAAAGGAGCACCCTCCAAACAATAAACTCCTCAAGGTGCAAGGCAAAAAAGACTTACAAGACAAAGAGGTGTCAGCACTCAAAAAACGTCCTTTCAGGTAGTTTTATTCAAGGCACAACGTGGCAGAACGGATGCGTTTCGACTCAGTCTTCTTCAGCGTTGACAACTGACAGCGCTGAAGAAGACGTGCCACATTGTGCCTTGAATAAAACTACCTGAAAGGACAATTTTTGAGTGCTGACACCTCTTTGTCTTGGAGTTGTATTCAAACATCATCATCAAATAAATACATGATAAGTGAAGGGTAGCCTGTTTTAATGTGTTTTTAAAAATGTAGGCTGCTCACTCAGCCTAGGGCTGGACAATTACTTGAATTTTGATCGTGATTTCAATTTTGGCTTCTCATGATCATATAAACATAATCGAAGGAAAACGATTTATGTGTGCTTCATAGAGTATTTTTGGGTTGTGTTTTTGGCTGTGGTATTAGTGTTTTTTGCATGTTGCAAATTTTGCAAGTTTTACAGAAGTGCATGTAGATTGGGTATTTATTTTTAATCATTGTTTTTTATTGCTATTATTTAATATATTGTTATTTTTCTTGTTACTAATTTATTTTCGATTGTTCTTTTAAGCTGTGGTTCAATAAATACTCAAATTTTAAAATCAATGAATAATCGTGTTTATTAATCGTGACTTCAATATCAATCAAAATAATCTTGATTTTATTTTTTGCCATAATCATCCAGCCCTTACTCAGCCCTGACATCTATCCATAAAAACTAAAACCAACACCAAAAGTAATAAAACCAAACTAAAACGAAGCATTTTTGCAAAATAAAAACAAACTAAACTAACAAACCAGCAGTCAAAACTAATAAAAAACCAAACTGAAATTAAACACAGAAAGTGAGAACGAAATAAAAATAGAAACTAATGAAAAATCCAAAACTATTATAACCTTGGTGTGCACAGAGGCGCAGCAAAATAAAATCAGGTCTGTATCCAAAAAAGAAGTCAACTACCTTTAATTTGAGACTCTACAAAAACCCAAAATGAAACAAAACCGTCTTAAATGCAGACTACTGGAATTTCAGAGGGGAGATTTACTATGATTAACTTTAGAAATCCCAATATTAATTGCAATTAAACACTTTAATTGTTTGACAGCCCTAGTTATACGTTTGCACTGTCCCACTTATAATTTCTCTGAGTTATCATGGTGTGACCAACAGGCCATTGAGTTACACTGTTCAAAGTAGTGCATCTTGGCTTTACCAGCACACGTAAATCCAAGTCTCAAAAGAAACACATTGGGAATACTCCAAACTGTAATCTTGTCACTCCACCAACATTATAATACAACTAGTGGCACAAGCCACGGGTCATCAGTCAGTATGAGGGCCACACAGGTTTAACATTTGAATTTCCTAAGTTATCCTGTGATCTTGTTGTCTCTTGGCTCCAGCTGCTCAATGCTGCACTGATGTTGCGCTCTGCTGTGCATCATTAGCTGATCAAGTACCCGTGTACGAAAGGGCAGAGAAAAACTGAAGCAGGCATGTAACACAGATGAAGACAATGTGGAATTTACAGGTAACACTTCAGTAATCAGCTCATAGCAGCTGTAAACCCACAATAATGTGTGTCATCCTAATCTTGTCTGATTGCTATTTTCAGGTGTGGAGTGTTTTTGCCGAGCATACGGCAGGAATGAGGATGGAGGGATGAAGATAGAGAGGTTTAGGAACTGTTTAGCCAACATCACAGCGGCCCCCGTCTGTATCAGCAAGGGATTGAGTCTGTGTGTGTGCGTGTCTGAGTTCTGTCCCACGCTGGAAGTTATTCCTGGGTCTCCCCCTCCACGTTCCACAGGGGCTGGACTGTAGAGCTGCCACAGGTGGCTTTCACACGCCTCTGCACAGACTGTGTGTGTGTCTGAGTGTGTAACAGAGGTATGCACAGAATCTCAGCGACCCATGGAGCTGTTGACAGCAAGGAATGCGTCAAGGTGTGTGCGTGTTTTACAAGCACAAAGGTTTTTGTTTTTAATATTTCAAACAATGCCTTCAGCGTCTCGGCCAGAACAATGCAAACAGTCAAGGTTACGGCTTCCCTCCACATCAGGCTCATCTACTGAAGCACTCTTGGCCTTTCTGCAGCTGACTGCACCCATGTGGAACCCGACCTTGTGGATGTATGTTGTGTATGCATTACGTGATTTAAATAGCATTGCCTTCCTACGTGGTTATCTGATTGAGGCCTGTTTTCCGACCACCAACAGTGTTGTTCAGCTTTTATAGGCGCTCACCACATGGGGCTAAGAAATCACAATAAAACAGACCTCAGAGCAGCTGCTGAGCTAAACAAAGCAGAACAAAGTGACCAAAAACTTCCATAACAGACTTTTAAAACTTCTCTCTCAGACTGAAATAAGTTTAACTGAAACATTACTCAACGTTGTACTGAATTTATAAAGAGGGAAAATACTGCTTCCAGTATTTTTATAGGAATAAGACGGGGATCAACAAACACTTGTTTCTGGGAAATTCCTGAGACAGGTGACAGCGGGGTGCAGTGAAACACAGTTCACTTTCAAAGTGCTGATCTTTAACTCAACTTAAAGCTCGCCAAATCATTATTTAATGCATCACCAGTGGATCAAAGGTATGTGTTTAATTTAACAGGTGTTGCTTGATAGGTCCACAGATTATTATCAATGAACAGGAACAGGAGTCCTGGGTGGTTGAGACTCTTTCTAGGGATGTGCAAGTCAAGCTAAAAAACACCTGCCATCTGCAAAAATGTGGCATGAGTGGGTATCAGTAGCTATCATTTATCCATTGTGTCCAATCAATCTAATACTGGCATCTAGTAAGCTAACTGCTGATTCAAAGGGTTTTTTTATTGTTATTACACCTCATTTCCACATACATATGTGACTGATGACGATATATCCACAAATATAGACAATGCCCCTTAGGATCCAATGCAAGGAAGTGCACTTTGCTACATTTGGATCAAAAATAGGGCTGAACGATTTTGGAAAATAATCTTATTGCAATTTTTTTCCCCTCAATATTGCAATTGCAATATAATATGTGATTATTCCTTAACTTTCTTTTACTCCTATACAAGGGTTGAACAATTCTTTAAACGTGTCTAATTCTGATGACTTTAACTGGTATTGCAAATTGGATATAAAGGGTTTTTTTCATTCTTATATTTAATAAGAAAAAAGGACAAAAATGAAGAACGTAGGATTTTTGTAACCTTGCAAAGCAAATGGATATGCCCATTTCCATGTTTCTCACTGGCGAATCCGTTTTGCAAAGCTCCCGTCTGAACAGTTTTGGCCCTGTTAGAAAGTCACAAGACCAATCAGTGACGAGGGGCAGTACTTTCAGGCGCGGCGGAGTCATGATGTATGCAAGCAGCAAGAAGAGGCCAGTGCAATTATGACATTAGCGTGGATGCTGCTGAAGCGCCAGTTTTATCAGAACTTGACAACATTTCTTCTTTAAAAGAAGAACAAAGAACAGCAGTGAGTTGCTTTCTTTTCATAAACGACAAAAGTTGTGTACTGACATGTCTAGAGTCACCATGTTTCGTGTTATTCCCAAGCGGCAATCTCCAGTCCTGAAAAATGAAGCCACTGTGGAAGTGCAAAAAATTGCTGTACCGCGATTGTCCACTTGAGGCTGGCTGCAGGAACACCAAAAGTCCCGTCTGGACACATGTTAAACAGCCAGTATTGACACTAGAAATAAACTGGTTTACAGCCTGGTTCAAAACACCAAACATGTCTCATTAGCTAGTGTCTTATTGTGTTCCCACTGTACGGGGGAGAATTTTTTTGTACCACGATCGTTTGGATTATATTTAGGATGAAAGCTGATTGGCGCTTCTCATTTGATTGACAGATAGCTCGGCAGGCAGAGGCTCCGTTTCTGTCTACCAGAATGTTAGCTAGCAGGCTGACAGGAAGTCGCGCTTAGTGGGTGGGCCGTTAGGTTGATCCAAAGTTCGGTGGAGACCGCGATTTCAATATGGAAGCCTTCACGGATTGGCTTCAAGGGCCGTTTGATTCCGCCTATTGTAAACAGATCACTGACGTCACACGGGGTTTGTCCAATTCTTTCTACAGTCTATGGTTATTCCTCGGTAGCTGTGCATGCACACCTCGGTCGCAGCTATGTCACGTGCTTTGTTGCTCTGATTGGCCTGTAAAGATGTGACAGACAGAACGTTCATCCAATCCCACTTTAAGTTCTTTTCAAAGCCTCCGTCCTTTCCCAAACACTTAATATTGAAGGTTTTCCAGATGGCACTTGAACGATTGCATAATATTTCATGCATAACATCTCTGTTGCAAAAAAATGTTTAAACTGGCATTTTGACACAAATTTCAGGTCAAAAGAATATTGCACTTTTTGCGATTTGAAAACTGCAGCAGGCCGTACTGCGATTTAATCTATTTTTGAATTAATTTCCCAGCCCTAATAAAAAGCGGCTAAACTTCCTGTAGCCATAGGGATGAGGATTATATGATCTGTTTTTTCACCATTAAGCAGCTTGGAATATGTGTTTGCTGGAGTTAGAAAGATAAAAACCAGTCTAATATTGCATATCAGGAATAACTGCAGAAGTTGGCCAACCAGGAAAGCAGCCTATATTTCAAATATGGACATATGAAGAACAGGCTAAGCCTGTTTAGCCATTCAAATGTCAGTTTATATGTTAAATAACCCATTTTTTATCTAACCATCCTTTCCAACTGTTCACTTAAATGTTTAAACACATCTGATACTACCAAGCACTTCATACGAGCCGATAAATCCCGATATATTTCATATAAATATTGTTAGTCCTAATGCTCCTGCACTCAAATGTAGATGTGTTCTTGGGTAAGACACTTGACCCCACTGCTTCGTCCGTGGCGTGTGAATGGGTATGTATGCTTTGGATGGGATTAGTTAATACTGACTACTAATACTACTGCCAATTCTCCACGGTAACATCTGCCATCAGTGTGTGTATGTGGAGTGAATTGATGTGAATGGAGAGGGGTGGCCCAGGTTTTATAAGCACATTGAGTAGTCAGTCGACTAAAAAAGTGCTATACAGGTTCAAGTCAGTTACCATTTACTAAAGAAGAGTCCTGGAAACACAAATGAAAGCACTGTGTTAAAATGCAACCACTGATCATGCTTTAACTGGAAGTGTACAGCGAGATCTGACTCAAGCAGAATGCAGAAAACTTTGTCTCTCAGATTATGAACGGATATTTTGTGTCTTCAGACTGAATTACACATGCTTTTTCCTGTTTAAGACTGAACTCATCAGTTCAAAGTTCACCAAAATATGAGCGCGCTCATGCACGATACTGTGCAATAAGTCAGAATGGAACACTAGTTGAATACACTGAATGAATACAGTTTGCATAACGTGCCTTCTGAGTATCTGTGAGACGTTGGTGAGCATAATGGACAGAATGTAAGAGAATAGTGATAAAATGGGAAATACAACAGGTGTCTTTGCAGTGCATTTCCAGTGATGAAATAAGTCTCTGCTGTCATCACTCTTTTTTATATTAAAACTTTATGTAATGATATTTGGTATCTCTGTCAGTTCATAGTGTGTTTCAGCATCGCAGGACGGTGGAAGAGGATGGTACAGTGAAAGCTCCATACACACACAGTCAGACAGAGCATCACTGTGTAACCCCATTACACCTCTGTGACTTTCACAGTGATAGTGAAATGTCACAGTAGTGTAAATATCATGGCTTAAAGTGGAACTGTGAATTGGCCTAGAGACATTTTGGTGAAAAAAAAGCATCTCTACCTTTTGGAAAGTGGCTCTTGCACATAAACATGCTGTTCCTCCTTTATTGCTTACTGATGCTGTCTTGTCCTGGTCATGCCTCTGTTACTACCTCTGACACCGGTACAGAAAGGGGGATCACTTCCTCCCCTCATTACATCACTGTGACATTTATAAGGTGTTTTTCAAAGTGCATTTATGCAACAGTGTCATAATGAAGCTTCACCATCTTTATGCCTTGCAACATTCATACTGACAATATGATAGCATGTCCCTATCTGTCCATTAAGAGCGTTTCAGCTCTGCAGGAAAGGGAGCAGCACAGGACAGTGGGAGTTCTACATGCACACCGAATGAGACATGCACACACACAGTGTTGTTCTCCATCGCTGATCCCTTTTCTGCCTTTGTTACCCTTTCTAAAGATGGCACAGAGGGGAAAACACTTCATACCCCCATTAGGCCTCCATGGCGTTCATAGTGAAGGCAAAATCCCCCAGAAGAGTAAATATCACAGCTTTTAACGCCACTTTGACTTGGCATAAAGACACTGTGGTGAAAAAAAACAGCATCTCAACCTTTTTGAGTTATTCTGGCTTCATCAGAGATGACGTCCCATCAACAGAGGTACTGTGTCAGGTTTTCCATGCAGTTTTACAGAGAAAACAAGACAAAATGCCATAAAGAACTAAAAATTCAAAACTATTCCAACAGTAAAACGAGACACATAGAGAAAAAGCAAGTAATAATAGTAATAGTTAAAAGCCTTCCAATAACCACAGAGATGTCTGGCTAGCATGATGACTAACTGGGTTGTTCCGATACCAATACAACGATTGGAAATATGTCTGATACTGCTTAAAATGCAGGTATTGGTATCAGCAAGTACACAAGTTTATGCACCGATCCGATACCGTTTGGCTTAACTTTAAATTTTGCTTCGTTAAGCCATGCTAACTGTTAGCACTATAAACCGTAAATCAGTTCTTATTCGCTGCCACTGTATGAACGAGCTTCTGTTTTTAGTGCAGCGGCAGCGAAGAACCGAGAGACCCACTGCAGCTGCAGAGAATGTTGGCTACGTGACAGTTTTTCTTGGAATGTAATCATTAAAACGCCTGCCAGACTGGTGCTGTCATACAAGACAAGAAGTAACACAGTTTATCAAAAGTTAAATAACTTAAATTGTTGCCTCTTACTTGTTTTTTCCTCTTGAAGCTAGCTGTTGTGCTTTCTCATTGACACTATTGATGCCTTTAAACCCTGTGCGGCAGCATTTCCAGCAAGCCTGGATCTCGTGTGTCTTTTGGGGACTTTATTGATTAAATCCACACCAGTAAACCCGATATTGAATGTCTTTTTATCCATTTTAACTGAATTACGATCATTTATTACCATTAGCTCGAATGCTAACCGCCATATTGTTTCTCTCTGAGTGTCCGTCAGCCAAAAGCAGGCTGTTCCATTATCACGTGATGCTGCACAAAATAGCAGAAAGGAGAGATAGAGTTCAATGCACTTGATGATTTATATAACTGTATACATAAGGTAAATACAACAATTGTTAATATGCAGGTTGTAAGTTTTAAACTGTCTTAGGAAAAGTGCAATACTATTTTAAAAAAAGGAGAGCGATAGAGAGAGTCTGTGATGCAGTCTCCTGTGTTATTGTAATTTTCGCTGCAAAACTCAATAATCAGCAGGAAAACAACCTTAGGGTCACAGAGATGCTGTAAATTTACAATTCTATTTGTTAAGCCATGTTTTGAGTCAAATATAGGTCTAGAATATTTTGCTAGTCTGAACAGTCAGTTCAGAAAGTTCAGGTTGGTATCGGATCAGTACTCGGTATTGGCTGATACCCAACACCTTGGTATCGGAATCGTATCGGGAAGTAAAAAATGGTAACAGAACATCCATGACTAATACAGCAACTAGCTTTGCTCATGAGCTTGATTTAGTTTCCTTTTAATATTCCTAAAAGCTGTTTTCATGTAGTGGCCCTGCTCTTTTTTCCCACTCATACATTAAAACTCTGCAGAGCCCTCTAAGAATCAGAAAGCTGCTTTCAAATCCAGACCCACATTGCATATCTGCACACAAAGTTTCCCAAATTTTATGCAGTTTTGCAAACTCATTAAAACATAGACAAACACATATATCTGGAAATGTAAGTTGAAAATGTATAAATGCCAATATAGCATGACAAGATGAGAGAACATGTGTTGACTGAGATCCTCACTGTGACTTACTGGCTGTGCTTTTACAGAGCTCCTCTTGTCCTGTCCCCCACTGAGAACTTAGAGGGAGTCGATGGAGGTTGACCGTGGACGAAGTGAACATGCCTCTGTGCTCTGAAAAAAAATCAGCTCCTCTCCTGTGAGCACTGACAACCCTGAAACTCTACACTTCCCACGGCACAAGAATCACTTCACACAAAACCTCACTTACCCAACAAGTTGTTACACGTAAAACCTAACATTCCCCCCCCCCGGGGGATTGGCAATGCAAATCCCTTCTGTTGTTCTCCCTTTCTTCTCCTCTTTTCTTTTGTTTCCTCAGTCTTTCTCTGTTTTTTTTCTTCTCCCTCCTGACAGGAGCTCGTTGGGTTTATGTCGTCCTTGTCGCTCTCCAACTCTTGCCTGAGGCAGAATAGCAAAGAGAGCACAATAGACAGAGAGAGAGTGCCAGGAGCAGGTCTCAGCAGTTGAAAGTGTTAGACATCTAAACAGGTTCACTTGGTGATAAACAAATAAAGACGTCCTATTGTCAGCACTGAGACTGACAGCTGTAATGGCAGAAGGTTCCCGGCAGGAATGTATCAAAGACGGAAAACCACAACAGGTCTCTGTCGGCTGGCACAAACACAACAGTCTATCAGACAACAACAACAAAAAAAGCACACACGTATAAAGCATCTCACACCCAGATCTTTGCATATTTCCACAGCCGGATCCAGCCTTTTTTCTTCACCCAGAATAAGAAACAGTTTGCAGATTCCTCACAGCTTGTTGACAGCATTTTGTCACACAGCTTGTACAGTAAGTTTCCAACCTGCTGTGCAGTCCTGTTAAGATAAGTGTGAACTGATACATAAACAAATGTTTGGGGAAATGTTTCACAGTTACCAGCATTTACTCAAGGATGATAAAACAATCCAGCCATCCATGCCAGGCGTGGCAGTCTGCCCATAGGGCCTGGCTCAAGATGATCACAACAAAAGCCTCCAGCAAAACACAGAAACATCACAAAAAGAAAACCACATCTGAACTCCAATTTCCAATCTGTCTTTTATTTCTAAATCAGCCTGACTCATCTGGGCTCTGCTAACCTGCATCTTCTCCTTTGATTGAAAATCAGTGAAGGATGCTGCTTTGCTTTGATCCAGACAAGAAGAGTACAAGGAAGAACCTAAGTTATCATGGCATTGACTAAAAAAGTTCAACTTTAGACAGAACTTCATTTTTCTAACACATTATTCAAGTTGCAACAACTTAGTTTTCATCTTTGATTATTTCTAGAGTGTTCTATCTCTAAAATGTTTTCACTTGCTTATTTTTTTAATTCATCACATTTAAATACATAATCAAAATTAAACTACTTTTGCATTTGAAAAAAAATGCAAAAAAAAATAAAAAATAAAAATAAATAAAAATACAGTGACTATCGAATTTCTCATTTAAGAGTGCAGCCCTTACGTTCTCTTTTTGTCAAGACTAAACATATAAAACTAAAGTTGCACTACTGCACCAGTGTGGTCTGAAACCAAGGACCTTTGCACACTGGGTCTGATGCATCAATTTTCCTATTGCTGTGAAATTCCCAACTCAAGGCAAAACTGTTGTGTGCAAAGAAATAAAGTGAAAATGATACTTTGGATTTTTCACTTATTGAAAAAGAAAAGCATAAACACACTGAACACCCCCTGGAGTTCAGTAAATCTATCACCAAGAAATGTAAGGAATACTGCACACGTGTAAATCTGCCTCGATCGGATGCTTCTTGACTTCTATGGCTCGGGAGAAGGTTTATTTTCCAGCAAGACAATGAGCTGAAGCGTGATGTTCAACGACTACAAGGTGAATAATCTGGAGTGGCCAAGTCAAAGCCATAATCCAATAGAGAACCCGTGGCTGGACTTGAAAAGGGCTGTTCACACCTAACCCCCATGCAACCTGGCAGAGCTTGAGCAGTTATGCAAAGACAAATGGAGTAAAATTGCAGTGTCCAGATGTGCTAACCTGGTTTAGACTCATCCACTCAGACTCAGTGCTGTAAAAGAAGGCAAAGGTGACTCTACTCAATACTGACTTAAAGGGGTAAAATAGGTGCAGTTACTTATGTTACATTGCATATTTGTATTTAATTAACATAACTCTGTAGAAATGTTTTTACTTTGATAATAAAGAGTTTTTATTTTATTTTTTTGTTAAAAAAAAAAGGATGTGATAAATACAGTTTCAATATTTCAAATTTTAATAGCTGACCTTAATCTCATTTAACTTGACATGCCAGATAGATTTGTTTCACACATTTATCTGGAAAATCTTCCATAGATGGCGTTTGGGAAAGGGCAGAACCTGTGAAAAAAAACTTGGAGGGTGACTGGATGAACATTGTGTCTGCCACGTCATTACGGGCCGATCAGAGCCACAAAACATGACGTAACCATTACCGAGGTGCGCCACTACCGAAGAGTAAACTCCACAGGGAACTGCATAACACGAACCACAGTGACTGTAGAAAACAACTCAGTGCTATTCTTTGTTCTTCTTTTAAAGAAGAAATGTTCTCAAGTTCTGATAAAACTGGCGCTTTAGCAGCATCCACGCTAATGTCTTCCGCCGTATTTGCACCAGCCTCTTGTCGCCACTTGCTTTACTCACGACTCCACTGTGTCTGAAGTACTGCCCCTCGACGCTGATTGGTCCTGTCACTTTCTAACTGGGCCCAAACTGTTCAGATGGGAGCTTTGCAAGATGGATTCTCCAGTGAGAAACACGGAAACAGGCAAATCTATCTGCTTAGCGAGGTTTAGTCGCATTACAATTAACACATAGATGCTGACAGCCCTCGTCATCCTCGTTATTTTTTCGATTAATCATTAGAGTAATTTCTACTTATTAAAATTTCCAGAAGCATTTGCACGGTAATAGATTATCAAACAGTAGAAAAAAACGAATATTTTTTGCTAAAAATGACAAAAAAACCTCAGCAAATATTTAAATTCAAAAAGATGCAACCACAGTCAATCATTGGAGTCATTAAGTAATTAGTGCAGCTCTTCATGTTATAAAGAAAGAACTGGAAAAATGATTGTTCAAAGCTGCCTTTAAAGCCCACATTGCTCACTCAGCCTCTGCCTTTTCTTCAGTACTGACCTGTTGTAGAGAAGAGATCGTGAGGAGATCCAACAGTGCTTCCAAAGTGGAACAGAGCTGCAGACACAGGTCATAGTGACAGCCTCTATTTCTCCAGTAAAGCCTGTCATTTCTATTCCTCTTTTACCTCGGACCCCTGCTAACCCCTCCCCACCCCTTTGTGCAGCCCCGGTCTGTCCTCTCAAGAGGGGGAGTACAAAGAGCCTCTTCAAATCCCACCAAACAGGGGCTTCATTTGCATTTGGCACGCTGTAGCAGGTAACCGTCACAGCTGTGACAGCATGAGTGATAACCATCAAACATCAACCTACCAACAGGTGTGATTTCCGTTCTGATAAGAGCGTCATTGGTGCCACAAACTTTGATTAATGTTTCCTGGAGTGTGTTAGAGGCGGTGAGGTCAGAATCATGACAGAGATGAGGTAGTAAAATATGGAAATAATGCAACAATGAAAAAAACTCTGAGATGGATGCCACTGAGGATGCTGTTTCAGGGTCCCCACTCTTTACCAGTGAAGTCTGATTCAAAAGCTGTGCACTCTGTAACTATAATCATGGACTATTACATGCTTTAATGATGAGGAATTGATCATAGAATAGTTCAAATGCATCTGCAGTTGAGTAGTACTGACTTTTATTAATTAAAGCACATTACGATAAAGTTACGATTTTGGCATTTGCAACAAATTTTTGTCCTCTTATTGGCCGACCGCTGAGGTCAGCCCTACACATGGGTCTGTATGTGTCTGACTGACTGAGTGAGTGACTCTATTTTCTGAGCCGTACATATAGAGTATAGGCAGGGTTTAGTTGTACAGAAAGCTGTCTCAATTGCCTCCACTGCAGTGATTACCTCAGATAAAGTTTTGCACTGCATCCGTTTTACTTGAACTGGACCACGTTTCTGTATGAAATAAAGAACAAAAACAACCCTGAAAGCTGTTCATGCTGTGAAAGGTGTTTTCACTCTCCTGCCAACCTGCTTCATCATGACGATGTGATAGTTAACAGGGAAAGGGTTACTTGTTGCGAGTGGTTGTATGCTAGGCCTGCTGGTGGAGTGATGAGCTCGGACTCAGCCATGGCAGCCGTTTGGTCAGAACCTTTTATTAACTTCTTTATTAAAACAAGGGCAGGGGGTTACACTGAAAGCTTTCCGTGACAGAAAAGATATTTTCAATCTTCTCCCACTCTGTTTCAGCATGGGTACGCAATTATGTTACAGTCTGGTGTATCCAAGGGCTGCTGCTGCAGTTTAATCAGAACTGGACTACATTTCTTTGTAAAATAAGCGCAAAACTCTACATTTTGCTGCTGTAAATTGTGGAATTTCCCCTTGTGGGACTAACAAAGGAACATCTTATCTTATCTGGGGGGGTCACACCAAAGCTTGTCTTGGCCCAGAAGACGTTGTTGCATGTCTCCCGAGCAGCCTTGGCATCAATTGTATTGTGCCCACTATTCACAATCCAACTCAGCAGTGGCCTGCAGAGGAGTAGCGCATTTACATTACATCATTTGTCGCTCTTATAGCCCGTCATGAATGAGACAGACATGTTCCTCCAATCACCTTCTGAAGATTTTCTGAAAAGTTCTGCCCTTCCAAACACTTTCTATGGGAGCTTCCCCAAATGACTGTAAAGTATATTCAATCAATCTGGTATGCCAGGTTAGCTGTTTCCTGCCAACAGGGCTTTATTTTTTTTAAACTTTAAGGGTCCTTCGATTCTCAATCCACAAACAATAGGGACAGCACAATCACACACCCCAAAAACGAATCACTCTGAACACACAATTCAGTCTGGCATTTCAACAGGCATCCCAGAGAGTTGCAGTCAGCCAAATATGTAAGGGTTAATGCCCCACGAGGTGTCCAGTTATCAGGGATTAATGAACGACCTGCCTGGAGGCCTGAACTGTCCGACTCGCAGCCATTCGAAGTCCATAAATCCCTGATAATTGTACACCTCGAAGGGCATTAACCTGATCATACCATGGTCACTTACCAATGAAAATAATTAATAAAACTACTGATTTATCATTTCACACGTTTTGTGAAGAAAAGAGAAAGTTTTACTGAAACAACAATTTCTTTCCCCCAGCAACGCCTGAGGGCTTGACTAATAACTGGAATAGCCATTCCAATAGCATAACGTTCTTAGGGAATGTAAACATAGTTCAGGACTCCAGTAAATAGGATGGGCCATAGATACCAAGTCACAACAGAACAAAAAAACTAGTCCACTCAGCACACTTTCTGAACGGCTCTAACAATGAAATGACATGAAGACGGTGAGACAGAGAGTCATCTGTGCTCAGACTATAAACCTGAACGTTAACATGAACAGTCATCTAATAGAAAGCTTAGATTTAGCAGACCAGCTGTTTGAATACACAGAATAATCCCTCCTTCTGCACTACGAGGTCACAGACGTGAAACGGAGCTGTCCACGCTGACTGTCCGTCAGACACATCAATATTCATCAGACATTATCATGTCGGTTTATCAGAAATGTTTCCTTTGGCTCTACAAAGAATAACGACTTCTTTTCTTTTGTTTGTGTTATTTGAATCTACTGACAATAGTTTATAGCAGTTCGAACAGGAGGGAAGTAAGTTTTTTGCGAAACTCACCTCTCAGAATTAAGGTTAACCTTAAAAAAAACAAGACGTACATCAGATACAGAAGATAAGACCGTCTTACGTTACTGATCTCAAACCTGGAGTCTGTCATTTTATTTATGTCAGTTAAGTGATGGTTGATGCCAGTCCGTAGGCTCCGATTTTTTGACCAGAACTACTTGTGAAGTTCAAATGGTGTCCATATATCAGAAGTTAATGGACAACAATGGAATTTCCAGAGCCAATCAGAATCAAGTATTCACCAAGACCATGGTATAACAGGTTTTAACCTCATCTTGTTTTTGCTGAAACGGCTTCTTACTATTGGCCTTTAATGTCTTTTCTTGTTTAAATCTTTGTATGGCACATTGTA
This sequence comes from Cheilinus undulatus, assembly GCF_018320785.1. Taxonomy (NCBI): domain Eukaryota; kingdom Metazoa; phylum Chordata; class Actinopteri; order Labriformes; family Labridae; genus Cheilinus; species Cheilinus undulatus. The sequence goes on along the minus strand of NC_054867.1, from coordinate 5,310,446 downwards.
TTTCATGGTTTCTTTTTGTTTCTGATACCTTTCTCTCCTTTGAATTATACTATAAATAATTCACTATGTTACTCATTTCTACCAAAACATCAAGACTAGAAAGAATGAAAAAAAAATTCTAAGACATACAAAGTCAGTCAGCAATGCTGGGAGGATATTAATATTTCTTAGGCTGCATCTATCAAAAATTGTAGTTATTTTAGCTATTTATCATCTTATCAATAACTCAGACAAAACAACCTTTATTTTGTGTACTGTGAACAAAAAAAGGAACATTCCAGGAAATAAATATTTTCATCATACTGTGCAGTCTGGTGCCCTTGGTCTCAGGCATCAGAGTGCAATAATGCACATCTGTCTTGCCTGTTTTATTCTATTACAGGAGTTAGAGCCTTAAGTTAGACTTGAGGCTGGGCAACTGATCAAAATGTATATGTTACACATCATGCAAACATCAAAGTGCATTTATTATAGAATAGTTTTAAAAAAGTCCTACTTTTATTATTTTTGAATATTTTTTCTTATTAAAAATGATCACTCCCTTAATTATAACGGTTCACATTGTATTTTCATATTATTCATATATATTTTGTATTTTCATTGTACTGGAGAGTTTTTGCAGCTAGTTTACAGCAGCTTTTTTGGTCTAATTTAACATCGCAGCCTGGATGATCTTTGACTCACTGTGGACTTAGAAAGAAAGTTAAAAGTTAAAATAGACTTTTAAATGGTTGTTTAGGCCGTTGTAAGCTGAAGAGCTGCAGCGCCGGGCTCTCGACAAACTGAGACCAGCGCTGCAGCACTTCGCTTGTGTTAAAGCCCCAGCCAGGCTGATGGAGACGGCCGACTGACTTTGTTGAGGTACAGCTGTCAACCTTTGAGAAGAAAAACACGCGTTTACCTGCTAACCATGCTTATTTTCAACGGCAAGAGCGGGTGACATTCGGTCAGTTACCTGGCTACACGTAATACTAGAGCTACACGTGCTACTGACTGGACTCAGTACGACCTGTTCATCACAAATCACTCTCTTAATGAGGAAAATAATCATTTTATAATCAGCAATAGTAAACATAACACAGAAAACATTTCAGGACTGTCCATGCACTGTAAACGACAGAGTATTTCCCAATTTATGTATGTTTGATTTATTAGTAAAAGTTTGGATGAAGTCTTTTTCAAAATAAAACAGCTTGCTAAATTTGACTACATATTGATTTATACCCTTTCTGCGTATAATTGTATTTAAAATCCAATAGAACAGTCTATTTTAATCACCAAACCAGTGTCATTTGGGGCTGAATTAAACATTATACAGCCACTTAGAGGACATTTCAAAGTATCATGATATATATCGTGTATTGGGATATAGCAAAAACATATATCAGGCCATAGATTTTAGGCTATATCACCCAGCCCTAATTCTAACTTACCAGAATATCCTAGTTCCTCAGCCACCCAGTTTTTAGCCAACAGCAGAGAGTGTCAGGCTTCTCCTCTCCTGATGGAGAGGTAGGAGGTCCAAAACGTCACCGTCAGCACTCAGATCCTGGTGTCCAAGTTTGAAGTAGATCTGTTGAAGAGGCACACAGTTTAAATCTTGTTTGTTCTTTGACTCTAAGTCAGCATCTGCACATAGACTCTGCCGATGACAGGGACGGTGGGGCAAGACGCCAAGTTTTACATTCTCTGATAATGAAGACATTAAGTTGGAGAGTCACTCACTCAGTGTTCCTCCACAGCAGAGGCACCAGTTTCATATCAAAGGGTCTGTGTGTGGGTGTATTTATTAAACTGGTGCATCAATGTCCTTTTGGCATTAAAATCCAAAGATTCTTCTAGTAAGTGTCTAGGTATACATTGCTAGTAAAAGGTTTGGCCCCCTTTTCACCGTCAGAACTGTCTTAATCTTTTGTGTCATAGTTTCAACAAGGTGTTAGAAACATTCCTCAGAGATTTTGGTCCACATTGACATGATGGCATCACACAGTTACTGCAGATCTGTCGGCTGCACATCCATGATGAGAGTCTCCTATTCAACCACATACTAAAGGTGTTCTATGGATTGAGATCTGGTGACTGTGGAAGCCACTGGAGTACTGTGAACCCATTGTCATGTTCAAGATACCATTTTTGAGAGGATTTGAGCTTTGTGACATGGTGCATTATCCCCTTGGAAGTAGACATCAGAAGATGGGTTCACTGTGGTCATAAAGGGATGGACATGGTCAGCAACAATACTCAGGTAGGCTATGGCAATTAGAACATGCTCATGCATGCAAAGTGTGCCAAGAAAATATCCACCCCACCACCACCAGCCTGAACTACTGATTCAAGGCAGGATGGATCCATGCTTTTACGTTCTTTACACTAAGGCCCCGTCCACACGGAGATGAATTCAGGAGTACACACCAAAGTTTTTGGTGGTATCGGCATTTCATCCACACAGAAACAGCGTTTAGGGAGGCCATAAACGCTACTTTTTGAAACCAGGTCCCAGAGTGAATAAATCTGTAAATGCTTACCATTTCTGTGTGGACAGCCAACTGCATCTTTCATGAAACGATTACATCACACATAGAGTAGGCCACTTACCCTGCATGCACATATCAAACCAAAACAACAATGGCGGGTTACGGGGTGTGTTCGTGCTGTAGAAGCTATTGAGCTTATTATGGTTTTTACAGCAACATCTGATACTTCTGTACCACCACCGCCAACATCATACAACAGACGTTCTAAAATCCAATGTGGAGAACAACCAAAAGGGCGATCAGGAGAAAGTTTGTGGCAGTTTTCTGTGATCTTCTTCTCTCTTTTGGTGCATTTCCATGGCAGCATTTACAGCGCCACTTACAGGCTTGGCATATATACTACAGTGTTTCAAGTAGTTTTCAGAGGTTCTGTGGTTACATGGATCTTTCCTGAAACGGTCCCGTATTTACGGAAAACTTTTCCAAAATGAAACGGAAATAATATTGTTATTTCATGTGGACAAGGCCTAAATTCTGACCCTTCCATCTGAATTTTGCAGCTGACACTCTGACCATCAGACCTGGCATTTTTTTTCCAATCTTCTATTGTCCAACATTGTTGAGCCTGTGTGAATTGTAGTCTCGGTTTCCTGTTCTGTGTGGTCTTCTGCTGCTGTAGCTCATTTGTTTCAAGGTTCCACATGATGTGTGTGTTATTCTGCATACCCTGGCTGTAGCGAGTGGTTATTTGAGCTACTGTTGCCTTTCTATCATCTCAAACCAGTCTACTTATTCTCCTCTGACCTCTGACAGCAACAAGGAATTTTTAATTCAGACCTTTCTCTGTAAACCCTTGAGATGGTTGTTTGTGAAAATCCCAGTAGATCAGCAGTTTCTAAAATACTCAGAATGGCCCGTCTGGCACCAACAATCATGCCACTTTCAAAGTCATTTAAATCCCTTTTCTTCCCCATTCTCGTGCTCTGTCCTCTTGACCATGTCTACATGCCTAAATGCATTGAGATGCTGCCATGTGATTGGCTGATTAGCTATTTGTGTTAACGCGCAATTAAACAGGTGTACCTAATGAAACGGCCAGTGAGTGTATTTCACACAGGATTTTTTAATTGTTGTGCAATCTTCTTCTAATAGCTTACCATTTCTGTGGTAATCATTCACTTGCAAATTTTACACAAATATAGGCAACGAAGCAGAAACAGGTGCCAATATATAGGTCTATAAATCATCAATCACTCTTTACTCCTAAGGCGGTTTACCCTACTGAGCCATGTTCAGCTGTTATACAAATTTTGTGGGTTTATAAATGTAATCTGATTTAAAACAGTTGGTTGATTAGCACACAGGCTCAAAAACAGTTGTATGCTGGGGGAAGGACAGCATGAGATGGAGACGGCAAACATATAAAAAATGGCCACTACCTAATCATTTCAAATTAATACCACAGCATAATTATGCGGCCCGTGGGCCTTATGAATGTCTTTTTTAAAGAAAGTTTAGCAGTGGTGCCAAGAAAGAGCTACGCAAAAAGCTTCTTTCATTAAATCACTGGAATAAAAGTTCTGTCTCCAGGTGTTTTTAAAATCAAACTAGGAAAAAAGAGCATTACTTAAGGGAGAAGCAACTTATGATAAATTCTGTGACAACACTGATTTTTCTAAACAGTATATTTTACTTAAAATGACATGTGAGGAGAATGAAGCGGGGGGCTACTGGCCCTCCAACTTTTGAAGGCCATCGCTCAACAGGCAACAAAACACTGAAGCAATCTGCAAAAGCAATGGCAATAGACCTGAGTGTTGAGTTTCATGTAGAGACAGCATTAAGGGTCAGTTAGTTTATTTCTGCTTGATGACATCAAAAAAGGTAGAAAGTCTCATGTAATCTTCAGTTGCTCAACTCAGATGTTGATGTAAAATGATGCTCTTTTTCATACCGTCAGTTTGAGGCAGAATACCCATGATGTATTGCCTCAACTCTGATGTCATGGAGGAATAATGGAAATAGAGAGTGATTACACCTCTGTGGTGTCATTTGTGCTGGTACCAGGCCAGCAGGGGGAACAGCGCTTTGTGCATCTCATGCATTTATCTGCAAGATCCCCACCGCTTGTTTACACATTGTACATCTGCAGTTCCATGATGCAATGTGATTTCATGGCCTTGGACAGCAATATTACCCTGTTGTAGGACCAATACAATTTAAAACAAGAAGAAAACAGTTGAGATGGGCAGCACTCATCATATTGTGTTATTGTTTTGGTTAAGAGCCCCCTTGTGCTGGAATTTTCCTGGTGGGGCCTAAATATCATATCACAATATTTTTTCTTGCCCATTTTGGAAACCTCATTATATCAGGGAATTGCAAAATTTAAAAAATTCCTGTTGATGGCATTGGGCTAATTTGGAAAGTGCCCGTATAATGTGATTTTTGAACATCTGGTGGTAATATTGTATACTGGTAAAATTCAGGGAGGGTATGACGGTATTAAAATATTAATGCCGCCCAGTCTTTGTCTGAGTATAAGATCTCTCTCTGTATTCATTTCTCTCTTACTGAGAGTTTAAGTGTGGTCTCTACTCTGCTGAGGTGCGTTAAGTTTCTACTGACTCGGGCACACTTCCTGATGTTGGCATTCAAAATTGAAGTATTTGAGAAAAATAAAAACTACAGTTTTATTGCAAAGAGCTCGATGGAAGAAGCATGTTGACATGGTGTAACTTAGCTTGGGCTGCCTTAGCAGCAAGTTTACGCTGATTAAGAGTTAACAGCTGTACACAGCTCATGTATGGAGAGAGATGAGGAGAGAACTGTTACAGTCAGGAGTAAAACAATGCAGCATTAAACTGCATGCACTGTTACAGACTGTGAGAGTAAAGAAAAGTTTAGGTAACAGGTTTTCTTTTAACCATTTAACTTTAAAGTTACTTTCTTATTAAGTCTATCACTCTGTGTTGAGAGAAGGATTTCGTGATTTACATTATAAACATCAGTTAGGATGTGATTACACACGTGGATGTGTCACAACAAAGAACAGCAGTGAGTTCTTTTCTTTTCAAAAATGACAAAATTCGTGTACTGACATGTCTACAGTCACCATGGTTTGTGTTTTGTAGTTCTATACAGAGTTTACTCCTTCGGTAGGTTCGCAGCTTGGTAGCGGCAACGTCAAATGTTTTGTTGCTCTGATTGGCCCATAAAGATGTGAAAGACAGAATGTTTATCCAACCACCCTCCGAGTCTTTTTTCAAAGGCTCTGCCCTTTCCCAAACGCCGTCTATAGGAGGTTTACCAGATGAATGTGTGAAACAGATCCATCTAGCATCTCAGGTTACAGAAACATGAGATCAACTGCAGTCTATAAAAAAAGCATTTATTATAAACCTTAATTATTCATGATTAATGCAGTTAATCTTGACAGCCCTCATAATTACATTTTCTGTTTTTTTTTTTTTTTTTGGCTTTGTTAAAATTCAGGAAAAATTTGAATTTGATCACCAGACAAATGAGGGAAACACTGTTTGTGTATGTTGCCTTTGAATATCAAATTCCTATTGGAGAGGTTGGTAAGACTACACACACATACAGCAACTACTGACACACATATTTCTGCAACAATGCCTCTCTGCACGGCTGACGGGCCCTCATTAGAGAATGGGCTCTCAGGACTGAAGACACAAAAGCCAGTGCCCTCTTCTCTCTTCCTTCCTCTCTTCCTCTTTTCTCTTGGCCTTTTGATGTCAAGGGTACTGAGCCATATAGAGCATAGTCAGAAGAATAGGCTCATCAGGAATACACACTCAGTTGCCTAATTTTTGTTTTCATCTTTCGCTGTGGTGTGTGTGTGTGCACATTTGTGTGTTTAAGAAGGGAGCACACGGAGCTACAGGCTCTGATAAGATGCTGTTGTTCTGTGGTCACTGGTCACCTCGACACACAAAGAGAAGAGCTGGGAACTCCAGCGCTGCGATGGAGAGATAGAGACATCTCAAAGACGACATTTGACTCCCCTTTTCCTGTTGGAGTTCAGGGGCTGCCCCACACAGGCCCGCCCCAGCCCACAAACCAAAAGAATAAAGACTCAGACTATCTCAGGAACCCTGCACATATGAGATCGGTATCAGAGGGAGTAAGGTAGCAGTATTAAAGAATTAGCCTACAACGAATACGCTAATGATCTGATCACAACATTTCACTGATAGTCTGCTGAAAATTAATCTTCATGGATGTAGATTTTTTTGCCATGTGATCACAAAGTCATACTCAACATAAAACGGACTTTGAGCTTAGAAAGAGGCAGCTGGAGTCAATTGAGAGAGATATTTTTACTTTTAAGTCACAAGTCTGACTGTTTCAAATCAGAGGTATGTGTTTTTGATGAATATTTGATGAAAAAGTTCATCCAGCCATCAGCACACACACAAAAGGCCAGTGTGAATGCATGGCCCGGGGAAAAATAAGCAAACAAAGTGGTTTATGTGTCACAGACAAGGAAGAGAACGAAAACCTGTCGTAGTCAAATATAATTAAATAATTCCCAAGTACTGCTTTCACTGGAAGGAGGGACAAAACCATAGAAGAGGTGCATTAGAAAACACAGAAATACTCAGTAACAGTTCATCAAAACAATTCACAACAACAAATAGAGTCACAGTGGAACAGAAACTTTAAAGTTTGCTAAGAAAAGCCTGCGGCTGAAGACTGACAAGACTAGACTTTCATCTAATCATCCACTGATATATTTAAACATACGTTTAAGCTATGAGGTCCATATTGATAATACTCCCATTAGAAGAAGGGGACACATGGCAGATCAAGTCATAAAAAACAGCATTTACCTTTAAAAGTGAATAACATATGTGTTGATAATCAAATGCTTCTACGTCAGGAATTATGAGCATTTTAATCTAAATTTTGTAAAAATGGCTCATTCTACTGATATCATGGAATGGATATGCTTTTATTACAATGACCATGTGCTTGATGGGAAAAAGTTATATTGGATGATCGAGAAATGAAGTAAAATAGAAAAATCAGCTCTGATTCTATCAGCATGGGAAAGAGACCAGAGCAATACAGCAGCAGGTAAACAGGAAGTTATGCACTCATCGTGCCAGGTGCATCCACGTGTAAAAGTTGTCTGGCAAGTACTCATGACATCTAGCCAATCAGATTGGCTAGATGTCAGATTTTTTCAGTTCTGATCCGATTCCAATAAATATGTGCCGATACCGACACTGATTCTGTTCTGATATATATATATATATATATATATATATATATATATATATATATATTTTTTTTTTTTTACAATTATTATTGTTGTTGGTATAATATTTGAGGTTACATGAGGCTGTTGTAAACCACCTAGCTCCTCTTATTAAAAAGAAAAAAAAAATACAAAAAAGAATTGAATTTAAATGTATTCCAAACAAATTTATTTGAACTACTACTAAAAAACAAATATCAGCATTATCCAAAAAACAACAACAAATGAGTAAGAGTTATAAACAACAATGCTTACCCTAAATAGCATAACTCAAGTAGGTTAAACTACTACTTTAACAGTCGGTTAAACTGATTACCTATCATTGCTTTAAGAACACAGGCTTGAAATCCCTGTCTACAATGCTCTATTAATGAACCTCCAGCCACTAGAGACCGCTGTCGTTTCAGTTAATGGCCGCAGCCTTCCTCTCTGACCCTTCACCACTGGATGTTAACAATAAGAATCTCTGCTGTGGTTCACCTGTTAGTGTATAGTAGGAAGACCGCGATACGGCAGTTTTCCAAAGTAGGTAATGGAAATAAAGTGGTATGAGGGCTGTTGAAGGTTAAGCTCACGTATGACTACTCACCCGAAGTGAAAAGAGGCCAAATATCAAAGCACGATATTAATCTGCAAAGGAGAATGAAGGCGGGCAGCGCTAGCTTTCAATGCTAGCCACGCTGTAGAGAGTACTATCAGGCTAACGTAACACCCACTCTTCTTCGTGTTCTCTCATCTTTGACTAGTTTTGACTATTCTAAGTATAGATTTATGTTTAATCGACTTGGTAATTATACCGCTAAGAACATCCTAACTAATACTAGCTCAGTTACACACAGACTGTCTCGTGTCAGACTGCGGTGCGTTCATGGTCTACCGCAAACTGTAGGATGGATTTAGATTGGTCACTTGGATCGGCACCGTCAGTCAGATATCCGATCTATTAATTACGTCCATATCAGACCTGATACCGATATTGGAACGGTCCCATCCCTAGTAAAAATAAAGCCATGGGGGGAGAAACACCTCACAACGGAGCAGTGTAAATTTGGTCGACTAAAATGATGACTAGACGAGCCAAAGGCAATCTACGTTGAATAAAACGGATAAAAAGAACGTTTCATTTTTGTCAAGATAACTTAAACAAGACAAAAATGTCATATAATTGTCATCAGATATTCAGAATCCATGATATTTCTCCAATGTGGGCAAATCTGTCAAAATACAATGAATCTGTATCTCCTCTGCCTCTCAGCTGTAGAAAGCAGGGACCCCAGGTTTAGTGGGGTGCATACTGCATAGAGCATACTTACATGGTTTGGTCTCAGATTTTTTTAAGAGTAAAAAATGCTTGGACTAAAGTAAAGACAAAAATGTGAGAACTTTTTATGGACTAAAACTGGATTAAAACTATTAACAGTAGAAATGGCCGCTGTCGAGTTCAGACCTGCTGTGCCAACTCAATGTAAGCAGACAGTATTCCGGCTTTCCCTCATCAAACTCATCAAATACACAATCAAACAACTCCAAAATGCTCTCGTGGACAAGAAAACATCTCCGTCTCATAATTTTCCATGATTATTTCATAGCGTGGTGAATGTACAGGTCACAACTTGTCCACAAGAGCGTTGTGGAGTTGCTGGATTGTGTATTTGATGAGTTTGATGAGGGAAAGCCGGCATACCGTCTGCTTACATTGAGTTGGCACAGCGAACTCAGCAGTGCCGATCTAAAAATAGCTTGCACCGACAACTGAAGGTAACAAACCTATTACTAAGACTACAGGAATTATGGCAATGGGCGAATTTGCCAAAATGTTGAAGTATCCCTTTAAATCATTTGTGTAATATAGCGTTCATAAAAATGTAAATCTATTTTGTTACAAAAAAAAAAAAGAAAGAATAAAAATGGGTTGAAAATTGAAAAAATGGGTTAATAATGGCAAAAAAATGTGGAAAAGGTGGGGAAATTGGATCTTAAAAGTAGCAGAGATGGGTTCGAAGTGGCAAAAATGGGCATAAGTAGTGGTAAAAGGGAATTAAAAAGTGGCTGAAAAGGCTTTAAATTGGCAAAAATAAGTGGAAATCTGGTGAAATGGGAAGAAAATCAATATATACTCGCAAAATAGTGCTAACTGGGAAAGAAAAAATAGGCAGACATTGGCAGAAATTGATCAAACTGGCAAAAATGGGCATATCAGTGAAATGAGGTAAAATGGGAAAAATTGGGCAACAAAAGTGGTAAAATGGGGTTAATAGAGGCAATTATGGGTCAACAGAGGCAACATTTGACTTGTGTGGAAAGAATTGGTTTAGAAGTGGCAAAAACAGGCAGAAAAAAGAGCTGGAAAGGGTTTTGAATGGCAAAATGTGTTAAAATTTGTGGGGAAAAAAAGCTTAAAACTGGTTAGAATTTGGCAAAATTGGTGTAAAGTGGCAACAGTGGACTTCAAGTATTTTTTAGGGAATCTGGAGACCCCAGTCGGGTCCTGACCCCAAGGTTGAGAACCAGTGGTTTAGGAGGGGGACAGAGGAGTGTCTGTAAGGTGAGGCACAGGTGGTGCCACGCAATATTCCCCACTAATAATTGTTCCTTTTTCAAATGAAAAAAACACATTTCAGTCAAATTACGTCAATTTCCACGATATTCCACATTTAATAGTAGATTCCATTTTTATTGGCTAATTCCATGATTCCCTCCGCGATTGCATTAATGCAAAAATAATAGGGCCCTGTATAACCTATCAATAAAAAAAACGATTGATTATTGGTGACTCCTTTATTCACTTCGGGCCAAAAATGTGAGGAGCGACAAGACCATTTCAACAGGCTGTGTGGGAAAGTCGCAGCAGTGTGAACTGTGCCGTCGCAGCACGAATCAGGCTAGATGATGATGTTACGTGTTTTCTAGATTTTCAAATCACTAACAGCTTGTTTTTGCAAGCAGATAATGTGAAAAGGGAAATGAAAATACTGTTTCGAACGGTGAAAACAGCAACAAACATTTGTTCAAAAAATAATGTTCAATAAGATAACATCAAGCTGTAAAATTGGAACATTCCAGATGGAAACTTCAATTAGAAAAAAAAAAAAAAAAAAAAAGTTCAGTTCTTCATCATGCTGAAGTAGCTAGTTTTTCATCGGTATCTGGTAATAATAAGTGTTTCAAAATTTAAAAAACTTCAGTTCATGGTTGCATGAATCAAGATGTCATGGATCAGACAATGCAATTACAAGTTAGTAAAAGCTAAATCTGAAACCCTTCTTCTTTTTTTTTTTTTTTTTTTGAGACAAAGATGAGATGAAGTTAGAAACTCACCCTCAACAACCCGATAATGTTCTTAAGACCAGTCTGAAGACCAAAACAAATCTCCCATTCAGAGGAACCTCAATTATCAAAAGAAGCAGTGTTAAATATTCCCTTCAATGAATCCATTTGGTTAACAAAAAGAAAACGTCTGAACAGAAGCAGGCACTCTGATGTTGGCTATACTGTACTTTGACATACTCGTCCAACATAAATGGCATAACTGTTCTGAGGGTTTTAAAGGGAACAAAATATCACTTTGAAGAAAAACACAGGGACTTTTTAAGTGGTGTCAGGAACGATGCTGAGGAGTGAGTTCAGTAATCTTCCCAGTCAACAGGTGTTCGACTGGAGGTAAGTGCACCGCTCCGAGTTCACAGCCTCTCCAGACAGCAGAGGGCTGTTGCTGCTTTAATGCACTGCTTTCAGGCTCAGATTGTTTGTTATTCTCAGAAGAATTAGTGTTTCGGTGTCAAGAAGACAAGAAACAATACGACAGGATGAGTGTTTTTGGGAGCAAGACATGCCTTACTTTCTACACGATTGTTGAATGGAGCGCTGAAGAAAAACACTCAGAATAACGCCCTTTTTTTCAACACAAAAGACATAAAGACTAAAATCAAGCAAAACATATCATCGTAGGGAAGCTACTCACTGAGATGCAGGATGACCAACATAATCTATCTGCTGTTGAATACTTTATCAATCGTTATGATCTCTGTTGAAAGAATTTTAAAAGAATGGAAGTATATGATATGTGACAAGAGACTGAAAAAATCTTTTCAAATAGCTGTGAGGCAGGGCATATTCTCTCATGACTTAGAGGAATTACACAGAATTGTCTGTATGTTGTCTACCAATAATTTCCCTGGCTCCTTGTCAACACTGAATCCCATTTACCTTCAAAACTCTATAAAAGCTATTCTCTTCACTGATCTCTGCCATACCTGCACACCTAACTCTCTGATCTTTGTCCTCCATGCCTCTCCCACTACCTCCTCCCCTCTGAACCTCTATGGGATGTTATTGGGATGTGGTGACTGTTCAACCTTTCAGTGTCCCATGTTTGGTGCTCCTTTGCAAAGTCCAAACGGGCAATTTTGTGGCACTGAAGGAGGCGAGGCCTTTGAAGACGTTTTTTGTTTGTATAGAGTTTTTTAAGAATATTTTGCTTTTCAGCCCCTCAGCTGCCAATCATTATCCCGTCTCCCATCTAATAATCATAATAATCAAATTCTAATTGAAATGTATTTTATGGAAATTGTTTTAGTTTTTACTTTTTTTCAATGAAAAAACAGTGGGGTTATGGAACCATACTGGCCTTTAAAGGGTTAAAATTTCCAAAATATAATTATTATTTGATATGTAAATTTCAGGCTGAGGTAGTTTTACAATATTGACTCACTTAAAGTGGAAAAAAATATTAATTTATCATATTTTTACAGCAGTTTTTGGGAGCTGACTGATTTCTTCCCGAAGGAACAAATTTAGTTGGATTTCAAAGGATCTCTTGAGAGTTAAGTAAGCAATAAATGAATCACTTTTCTTTGAGAAGATTTTTTAGATAAGTAGTTTTACTTATTCTTTAGTCAATCTTAATCAGAATAACTGTCCTTTACGTAAGGATTAATGCCCAACGAGGTGTCCAGTTATCAGGGATTAATGGACGACGTGGAGGCAACCGTCCGACGTGCATGCCGTCAGTTGCCTCCCTGATAACTGGACATCTCGGATTAAATCGCTTATACCACGGTCACTTGCCAATGAAAATAACCAATAAAACTACTAATTTATCATTTCATAATTTTGCGATCAAAATGTAAAGTTTTACTGAAACAACTTCTTTCCCCTAGCAACGCCTGAGGGCTTGACTAATAACTGGAATAGTCATTCCAATCCCATAAAATTCTAAGGGAATGTAAACGTTATTCAGTACTCCAGTAAATAGGACGGGCCATAGATACTGAGTCACAACAGAACAAAAAACTAGTCCGCTTAGCGCACTTTCTGAACGGATTTATCAATGAAATGACATGAAGACGAGGGAGACGGAGAGTCATCTGTGATCAGACTATAAACCTGTACATTAACATGAACAGTCATCTGATAGAAAGCTTACTGTAGTTTTAGCAGACCAGCTGTTTGAATACACAGAATAATCCTTCCTTCAGCACTAGAGGTCACAGAGGTGAAACGGAGTTGTCCACGCCCTGCAGGTGCTGATTGTCCATCAGACACGTCAATATATATCAGATATTATCATGCCAGTTTATCAGAAGCGTTTCCTTAGGCTCTACAAAGAAATAACGACTTCTTTTCTTTTGTTTGTGTTATTTGAATCTTCTGAAAAAAAAGTTTCAGAACAGGAGGCAAGTGAGTTTTTTGTGACACTCACCTCTCAGAGTTAAGGTGAGCCTGGAAACAAGACGTACATCAGATATAGAAGATAAGACCATCTTATGTTACTGGTCTTAAACCTGGAGTCTGTCGTTTTATTTATGTCAGTTAAGTGACGGTTAATGCCGGTCCGCAGGCTCCTTAGGCTGGCAGCGCTGTACTCCCTGCTCAAAAAATATGACTGTCTCCGGTTGCTATAGTTACTCCAAACAGAGTAACAGCTAACGGCTGCTGCACATTAATTTGGGACAGTGAAAAGATTTTTTGACCGGGACTACTTGAGAAGTTTGAAAGGTGTCCGTATATGAGAAGTTAATTGACACCAATGGAATTTCCAGAGCCAATCAGAATCGAGTATTCACCAAGACCATGGTATAAGTGAGTATAATATTCTTGGACTCTTTTCCCATCTGGTTTCATGCAGATTGTTCTTAAAATAACTTTCTGCCCCTTATTTGTGAGTGAGAAGACCCTAACCCTAAACCCAGTATTGCAGAGCCTTTAGGATTAATTAAGCATTGCATTTTAAACAGGGCTAATAATGACACAGTTTAATCACCTCATCCCAACATATGAGTGCTTCACATTTATAAGTGGTTCACCTTATTTGCTGATAATAAATCTGTACTTATTTAAGTTTTTTATAACATTAAGCAGTTAAGCTAAGTGTTAAAACATGTTCAAGCACAGTCAGTCACATTTTATACGTCAGAAATGAATCATTTCAACACCCAGCTGTGACTCTGTTGGACTTTTTTTTTTGCTTTATCTGATCTTTATGCTACGCTTACATGATAAACATGTCTGGTCCATTTCCATCCTGCTCCAGAGCACTTCATAAGTCCCTTTCTCTCTCTCTCTCCCTGTCAAAGGCTTCTAAATAAGATGTATAAATAGGCTGATGACACAACTGCGCCCTTCACAAAGACACAGAGGAGAAAGAAAAGAAGGGAGAACAGGACTCTGGCTTTAGTCATGCCCGCTTTATTCTCCTGCTTTCAGAGGCACAGGTTAAAAGGCAGCCATTTTTCTTTTCATGCCTCCCTCCCTCCCTCCCTCTCATCCCTCTTTCTCTCCCTCTGCCCCCCTCCTCTCGTTCCCTGAAACAGGTCGGCTATTGTGGCGGCTAGCGAAAGGCTACTGTGGCATTTATCAGAGAGGAGGAGGAGAGGGGGGAGAAGACAAAACACACTCCCAATAAAGAGATAGAACAAGAGAAAGAGAAGAAAGGATGCGTATGAAGGCCACTTTTTTCTTCTTTCTTCACAAAGGCCCCCCCACCCCCTCACTCTACCCACCCCCTGCTCCTTCAGGCTAGCGCAGACAAAGGAGGCCGGACCCTCACAATGTGCTCTCTCCTTTAGCCCGGCACACTTTATATCCTCACTCCATTCACTGTGGCTCCTTGAGAGCACCCACGTGTGCTCAATGTATGTGTGTGTGTGCGTGTGTGTTTTATGGAGTTTGTAATGGTAGTGGTGGGGGTCTATGTTTGCTGAGGGTCTTATAGACCAAGGGGCCAGGGCTCGGAGGTGTTACTATGGAAACGCCTTTGAGCAGTAAGGAGCACAACAGGTGATTCTGCTGAGGGCCTGTTCGGCTCAGCATTGAGAAACAGCAGGAGGTCGTATGTGTGTGCGTTAATGTGTTTCACAAGTATGGCTGCTTATGCTCCAAACAACTTAGTGCCATAGGTTTTAACCAGCTCCAATACGCTGGACATCATGTCTGAAGCTGCTGTAATGACACATTCACTGCCTGGCTTTGCAGGTTGGAAGATCTGGCTTGTACACAGCATGCACACCGGATAAAGCCTAAGAAATAGGAAGCCACAGAAGAAACACTGATGTAAAAAAGGTTTTAAATTCACGGTCATTGTGCAAGTCTCCATAAATACCCTAAGAAATTAGTCAGTCATTCACAAGAGTTAAATAATAACACCTTATTACAACAGCCTATCAAATGGCCACTCAGGTGCTAAAGACTTAATGTGCAGCTCACCACTGCTTTAAAGAGCACAATTATATTAAATGTTAGCTATGTTTTAAACACCCACCAATCTCGTACAAGCCTCAGCAGGAAGCTCTTACAATGAAAATCTAAAAAAGCATCATTAACTACAATCAAAGATGGGCAGTAAGAGTCTAACGATCAGTCTATGTGAATCAACTGTACAATCTTATCATAAGAAAGTCCAAATATTGTTCCATGCAAACATCTTTACACTACGCCATTATTTTGAAATTCAAAAACCCAGGCCTGATTACTGCCAGATAGGGTTAGGTATCGTTTAGATTTTTTTCAGATACTTGTGCTTAATTGATACTTTTTATATGATGATGGTGCCAAAATGGTGCTCAAATCAATACTTTTAGGGGAAAACGTGTGTTCAAAGTCGGCGAGAGAATAAAAGCTGTCTGGGTATCATAAATGTTTTGCAGAAATATCTGCATAAGGTGCCAGTCAAACATGGGATATAAAAGGAAACCTTTACACATAAATCACACAAATTCTATAAAGTATTTCTTGCCTTTCATCAGGTGGCAGGGTATCACAGTGAAGTATCAATATCTGTGTTGTAATTCAGTCCAGTTACTATCAGATGTGTTGGTACCAGTACCCAGAGGTGTCAAAAGTATTCACATTCATTACTCAGGTAGAAGTATAGATACTAAGGTTTAAAAAGACTTCTGCAGAAGTTGAAGTATCAACTCAAGCTTTTTACTCAAGTAAAAGTATAAAAGTACAGGTTTCAAAACTACTTAAAGTATAAAAGTAAAAGTAATGTAAGGGGGAAAAAATGCCAATAGGACAAAAGTTTAGGCTGCGCCACAGGGGCCTATAGTGCACTGCCCCACCTCCCCCAAAAAAACATTTTTCTAAAGGCCATAATGACTATAATGTTGTATTAAAATAATGTTAATGTTGAAAAATTTGGGATGAATCTGTTTCAGCCACATTTGTGCCAATTGAAAATGAACGCGTTTCAGTACAATGCCAATACATTCAAGAACCATATATGTGTTGTAACGGGTTTAGTACGGGTGCCAGTCAGAGTCCTGTCTGACAATTTAGAAACAAATAAAACTTTTTTTTAGCATACAAAACAATAATTCACAACTCAGCAGCAGTGAAAATACAATGCAGTGCAATCAAAAAATGTCAGTAAAATAATTCAGCAACACAAAATAATCAAGCAAACTCAGGCAGATTTTTCAAATTATATTCAATGCAAGAGCAAGAAGGAAAAGGCACAAAAAATAAACAAAAACCAAACAATGTGTGTGCATGTGTGTGAGTGCGTTTCAGTTCTGTTCTCAGTTTAGTTCAGTTCATCAAAATTAAGAGTCCGTTCCGGTTTTTCCAAATCAAAAATAACACAGTTCAGTCCAGTTCAACACAATAGAATTCCACCATCCACAACGGAAATCAAGTCTGGGTTTCACCACAGACCCCAAAACTCTCCACAACCCAGGAAAAATAAAATACCAGGGTCTCTTCGCCATTCACAGCTCCAGAAAGAACACAAAACAATCACTTGGGCACTCACTGTACTGCCGCTTGGTCACTAGTCAGTCAGACTTAGGTTGCCACTCCAGCAAACCC
This sequence comes from Cheilinus undulatus, assembly GCF_018320785.1. Classification (NCBI taxonomy): domain Eukaryota; kingdom Metazoa; phylum Chordata; class Actinopteri; order Labriformes; family Labridae; genus Cheilinus; species Cheilinus undulatus. Next base: position 5,293,376 of record NC_054867.1, on the reverse strand, counting down.
TCAGAACTCCAGACCAGAGAGGACGAGGCGCTTCGCCAGACAACTCCACATAGGAAACAACACACACTGTAATCCTTCTTTGTCAGATGTGGGCCCAGGACTGAAGGTTACAATAATACAATAATACAATAATAAATGTGACACGGCATGAAACAACGGAGACGCGGACTACACTCAGCGCGTTAGCCGGCGTCTTCCTCACTCTCAGCCCAATCAGAGCAGCCTCAGGCAGACATGCTGAAATACTACCTAGAGGAAGAGTTTGGACAGCGTGGGGAAAACTGGGTGAGTGCTGATTGGTGGTGGATGGATTGGGGTGTGGAGGACTGAACTCGATGATGACTAGTTGCCTATAAGTATGGTAAGCCGGAATGAAAACAAGCTGAAATGAAATAGGAGTAACAAGGCTATTTTTAAAATGTAAGGAGTAGAAGTAAAAAGTTGGCTGAAAAATAATTACTCCAGTAAAATATAGATACCCAAAATTTCTACTTAAGTAAGGTAACGAAGTATTTGTACTTTGTTACCTGACACCTCTGCCAGTACCAGTTCTTGATACTCATCCCTACTTCCAGCCCTGGTAAATCCAGCAATCCCTTAACTAGAACCTGTCTGATAAAGTGAAGTAGGCCAAAAGATCTCAAGAAGCAACAAATTTCTCAGTCTGGAAAGGGTTACAAAGCCATTTCAAAGGCTTTGACACTCAAGTCAACCACAGTGAGAGCCATCATCCACAACTGGAGAGAGTTTGGAGCAGTGGTGAATCTTCCCTGGAAAGGCCAGTTGAACAAAATTACTCCCAACAGCACATCAACAACTCTTCCAAGAGGTTACAAAAGAACCAAGAAAATCTGAAGACCTGCAAGCCTCACTTAACTCAGTAAAGGTCAGAGTTCATGACTAAATGAGAAGAAAGAGAGAAAACATCCTGGTGGCAGTGTGATGGTCTGGAACTGCTTTGCTGCTTCAGGACCTGGACTACTTGCCATAACTGATGAAACCATAAATCCTGCTCTCTACCAGGAAATCCTGAAGGAGAATGTCCGGCCATCAGTTTATGACTTAAGCTCAAACACACTTGGGTTAAGCAGCAGGACAATGATCCCAAACACACCAATGACTTAAATAAAAGCAGAAACAAAATGAAAGTTTTGGAGTGGCTCAGTCAAAGCTGACTTCCAATCCAACTGAGATGCTATTAATGCTTGAAAACCCAATGTGTCTGAATAAAACCAATTCTACAAAGAAGAGTGGGCCAAAATTCCCCCACAGTGATGCTGAAGACTCACCACTAAGCTGCCAGCAAGCATTTTTGATGCCAAGGGCGACACAACAGGTGAATAGGTTTCAGCAGCAATGACTTTATCACATAGGGCCAGGTAGGTTTGAATGGCTTTTTCCCTTAATAACCGAAATCATCAGTTAAAAACTGCATTTTGCATTTTGTCCTTACTCCTCCATCTATCAAAATCAAAATTAGATCATTGCTCACAGACACCTGAATCAGATCAAATTGAAACTGCATTGTGGCAGACTTTGTGAAATAAGAAAATACTGTATTGATGTCAAAAGAATCAATAATTTTTCATATTGTATCCTGATGCTACTGGTGAAGTTGACAAAAATGATGAAGCAAGCAAAGCTACAACAAAAAAGAAAAAAAAAACCTTGCTATAGCTACATTTTTTTCATTGTTTACACTTACGTGTTTTTCTTTTTTTAATCTAACTTTTTTAAATGCCTGACTCGTGCTATTTTTGTACATTTAGTTCGATTATTATGTACTAAACAGATACCTGCTACCTACATACATTTCAAACCAATTCCTTTTGACAGCTACTGAAATTAACTACATTCCCTTTAAACAGGGGTATAAAAACAGTTTTAGGTTAAAATATATACCATAAAAAATATATAAATAACATATTAATAATAATAAAAAGAAATGAATAATTAAATCTGGTTAATATAATAAGCTGAAATATTTCTGTGAGAGCCAAAATGTTGTTTTTTTTTTCAAGTCAACAGTCAAAGCACCAATCCTTAAACTAATAAATAACTTAAAAATATTCAGTTGTCTTTTTCCAGGAGGCGACTAAACTTTCCTCAGGCTTTATCTAATATCTTCTCTACTGTTTCCTGATGTATTGTGCCCCTCTTTATGTTCCTCACATAGCTGCTGCTAGCTGGCAGACTCTTAACTTCACAGCTGATTGATAAGTTAACTTGTTGGAGTAATTCATCCTTGTTTTTCTGTACTATAAACCAGGAGCACAGATGTCAGAGACATTAAGGATTAGAAGATGATGACACCATCATACTGAAAGTAGACATAGCACTAAAAATAAAGGTCCACGTAAAACCAGCTGTTTTTACTCATCCTTCAAAGTTTGATTTGAGAATGTGAAAGAGTGATCCACTGCTCTTCAGCTGTAGTTTGCTCACATGCTACTGTTTTTCTTTATCAGTGGAACATTTCAGCAACACTAAGAAGTTCTTTGACTCAGAAAACAGTGATGCTGCCACAAAGCTAAAAATCATTTTACTACAAACGCTGCTACTGTGGTGCCACTGCTGTCCAGCACTGGAAGAAAGAGAAGAAGATTTAACTAATCAGTCAAGAGTGGAAATTCAGTTTCACTGCCTCACACAGGCCAGTTAAGCACACATGCACAAACATTTCCTATGCACTAATGGACAGATGTGATGGCGAGGCACGTCACCTGTACCTTACTCATGGGCATATCAGCAAAGCTCTGGCAGCTCTCCAGCAACCACAGCAGTCTCCATTTTTAAATCTATGGCACGAGTTAAACCAGCAACCCTCTGGTTTCGAACTCAAGCACCAACAGTCTACCACCACCACAAAAGCTGAATGTCAGAAAGATTAACCTGGACTTAACCTTTGCTCTCCTTCACGCTACAGAAAGGGTGACTTGTTGAAAACGACAGGGAAGAACTGAAATTTATAAAGACAACTTTAACAAAATGTGGTGCTTATTCTTTAGGTGAGCGTGATAGCTTAAAGCGATGAGCGGAGTGATCAGACAGAGAGGATTAACAAAAGTTCTCCATTCGTCCAAAGTTAACAATCAAAGCAGAAGTTGGTGTTTCAATAATTTTTCAGTACAACAAAAGAAAAAAGGACTCTGAAGTGACTATTAACCCACAAGTTCCATGTTAGATTTAATATTTCTCAATAGAATTGAGCTCTATTTTTTCCAGTACATATCAGTTTGTAGATGCTATAGTGGAAATCCTGTTGCATTATCCACCACTCAAAAAAGCCAAAAACACACTCTTTTTCCTCCTGTTTGATCTGTATTTGCGACAAATTGTAGTGTACACTTTTGTTTATCTATGTTGTATTTTGAAATTCCAAAAGTTGCATTCAAAACTGTTTCTGTTTCACTCTTGGGGTCTCTGCACTGCCTTAAACTAAGAGTGATGACTTCATATGAGCTTACAGTCCTGACATATTTTAGAAAATAAGCCGCTCTCTATAAGCAGACCACATGCAGCGTGTAGGACCTCAGGCAGACTAGAGGTTTAAGGCGCGCCCCATGTAGGTGGTCGGCCTTGGTTTGTATCTGGCCTGTGGCATTATCCTGCATGTCTCTCCCAGCTCTCTCATCCTTGTTTCCGATTCTGTCCACTGTCCTCCTCTGTCAATAAAGGCAGAAAAAAAGCCCAAAGATAAAAAAAAAAAAAAAACTCCCTGCATCTTTCCTGTTAACTTGTTGTTGTGCAACCTCTCCTGTTAAATGTGAACTTCTGCCATTGTTAAAACCCTGTAAAGTTGCTGTGCTGGTTCTGAAACTGTCTGATACACATCGTACTTCTGCATGCAGATCAGCTGTTTTAAAAACAGATCTAGGGTAAAAACAACAGCAAATTAGAACAAACAGGCTGCATGTTTCAAGGCCTGAAAGATAGACTACTAATGATAAAACTAACAGAAACAGTGACAGACCAAGAGGAGGAGGCAGGGCTTCATTCAGTCTGAGGGGCCTCGTACCAGAGTCTGCTTAGGGCCTCATTTTGGCCAGAGGTGGCTCTGGAAATAAGGAACTTCAGACAGATAGAAGGTTATGGCATTAACTTTACCATGGAAACAGGAACTTATGGATCAGATTTAACAATAAGTGAAGAGTTTAAAATAAAATGTTTGATATGAAAAGGTGCAGATGACTTTTGACCTGTCCACTCAGCTGTCTGACTAAACTAAAATAAGAAATTAAGGAGCAATGGTGAACTTATTTTACATCAATGCGGCTGCAGAGAGACGCTGCAGTGGCTCAACTACAGTGTCCTAAGAGGGACAATGTGATTAATGCCATTAAAAAGAAAAATGCATAAATTATGGTCCTTAATCACATTGCTATTATTCCTTTCATGCTGACAGCCCTACAAAATATTTTCTTAATATATTCTATTTAAAAAAAAAAGTGGGATAAAACATAATCAATGAATTAAAAAGAGAAAAAGGGGTTAAAAATAAATTATAGGTAATAAAATAAAAGTGCAGACTTTTGTCTTCAAGTATCCTGACCATAAACAACAATCAAATAACCCCAACCCCTCAAAAAATACATTTATACTTATATACATTGCAAATGTTTTGCAAAACAAGAGAACAAGACTAATAACTGTGTATACATGCTGTTTTAGATAAAGGTGTCCTATGTTTGTCAGGATTTTGAATGTCAGGATCATCACAACTGACTATAATGGCCTGATCAAGTCTTTAGGCACAAACTGTTTCCTTCTTGAATTATTTTACATCTCAGAGATGATGAAGAATAAAAACACAAGAAAAAAGACCTCAACTGTCGGCAAAGACACAGTAAGATGCCTTTATTGACAGAGGTTTAGCTCTGTTATTTGACATGTAAAGCAGGTACATATTTGTCTACTGATTCATCTAAACGTCCTCTTCATTGTATTTTATTTTTTTCCCCCTGTGTTTTTATTTGGTGTTACTTCCTTGCAGTCCCCCTACATGTACCTAGTAAATGCAGGACCTCCCCAGGAGTGAAGAAAAAGTGACACACTGCCATCGAAAATCAACACAGTTTTTAATTGTTTCACCTTAAAAAGGCCTATGCATGATTTTCTCATAAAGACCTTTGTATTAACTACTTAATAACTGCTTTATCATCGTTTTAGTCAATATTTGCAAATCTCATTTTGGCTGCCTCAGAGCAGATAAAGCCTCACAACCCCCCTTAGATCTTTGGCACCCCCCTCGGGGGTCCCAGACCCCAGGTTGTGAACCAATGGATCAGTACACTCTTAGTTTTAAGTGTTCAGAAGTGATGCAGATCTGACAGTGTTTCATTGCTCCGGACTATTAAGTCAAGATTTATTACCATCACAAGAAGAGAGGGGTGTGAAATGCAGAAACCGTCAAAAGTCTGATAGAGACATGTTTTCCTCTTCTAGTAGACTGAAATGCAGATTAAACTAAAGATACTAAAGCAACACTTGTTTTTTTTCCATTTTATTGTGTAGTAAATACGAATATTAAATGTTTAAATGATAAGGTCATAATCATATAACAGCTCAAAGTGGTGTTGTAGAGTTTTTTGCCCTACGCCGCAAATGTAGTCGGATTCAAAGTTATACAAAGCAGACAGAGAATGGCCTACTGTCGCTTTAGATTTCACTGATTTTATAAAGGCAATGCAAATCCTGCTGCATACTGCTGTCAAGCAAACAAACGCTCTTTGCTCTTTTGCAAATAACCTCACAAAGATGCAGACGCAAACACACACACACACGTCATACACGTGTAAAGGTCCTGTATTAAACAGAAAAAATCTACATAGGCTTATTTCTAACAACAGAGTGGTGTTGTTTGGACTCAGATGAAAATCATGTAAATGAACCAGGAAACACGCGCGTTTTTTTTTGTGTGCGCTCTCGTATCAATAGAGAGTTTGTGGATTCTCATGATCAGCGCAGAAATAAACAAATCTGCAGGGGAAAAAAGGATGGCAACGAGCCCATCACACCTCAATCTTTAGTCTCAGTGAACAACAAGTCATCTGTTTGTGCCTTCTTCTCTGACATTGATGCAAATCTGTTGGCTGACAACTGTGAAGTACTCAAAAGCAGCTGAAACATGCAAAAAGACAAGAGGGGAATTCAGGACTTCTGCCATTGTTGTAGTGTGAATGTCATACTCTGATCATATTTCATTTATTTTTTTATTTATCCATTTTTTTATTTGTTCATTTATTTACCCAGTTTGTCACCACCACCAATGTACCAAGTACTCTTTGTGGGGTCCAAACATACAAACACTAAAAAATCACACAAACAGCATAACTTAATAAACAGGGCATAATAGAAGAGAATAAAAAACAGATGGAAAAAGAATAAAAATATTATAAAAGTATAAATAACATAATATACAAAGACAGTTAAAATTGAAAGCAAGAAAATGAACCTACTAATGTTCATAAAATAGTCTGGCATGTGCCTACAACATATCTATCTTTTCAATAAAATGAAGTAGAGTTTAATACTGATCTCAGCGTTGAAATTTCCTCTACTGATAAACAAAGCATCCAGTGACTCCACAATAAAACAAAGCTATACATAAAGGTAGCCAAGAGATTCTACATTTAAAACACATTTTAGTGGTGTTACATGTACTCGGAAAGTCTCTGCAGTGTGAGATATTGCCTTAAACTTTTGTAGAAAAGTTTTACTGATTAAACTTGTGATGTCTGATGGAAGACACACCTCCATAAAGAAAAGTACCTGTTTAACGATGCTATCTGTTAGTGGCAGTGTGAAGAAACCTCTTAAGGCACGCCTAGAACTGAAATCATGATTTTTACTAGCAGACTTCTGAGCTGGTCACTGGGATTTTGTCAGTGCCTAAAGAGTTGAAAGGTCCATGATGTATGGAAGCCCTAAGCAGACATCCATGAATGCATTGGTGTCAAACTCAAGACCTGGGGGCCAAATCTGGCCTTTGGCACAGTTATACCCAGCCAGCAAGATCATGTCATATTCTTTTTAACCGTCCCACAAGTACGAGGTCTGCAGATTTCCTCCAGTATAAGAATGTAAACTTTAGCTCAATGATTAGAAAAAGTAAGAGAAAAATAATGATAAAAAGTCAAGAATGAAGGTAAATAAGTTCATTTGTGTTTTGATTTCATATTTTCAATTTTGCATCTCACAATTACAACTTAAACTGTTGATTTTTACTTTTTCTCTCACACTGTGAACTTTAAGATTAACAATTTTAAGTTTTTAGTCATGTTTTTTAAATTTTCAACTCACGATTTCAAATTTCACATCATAATTTGACCTTTAAAATTCATGGTTTTCAATTTTCTCTCAAAATTTGACATTTAAAAATCTCTTTTTTAAAAATTTTATCACATATTTTGACCTTTAAAAACTTAATATAGAATTTTACTCTTGTGTTTGACCTTATGAGCAAATAAGTTTGACTTTTTAGCTCAGATTTTGAGGGTTTACACTCATTTAGATTTTGTTTTTATTCTGGAAAGGTTTTTCCTCATAACTGGTGAAAATAAGGTTGACCGTTTATGGTTAAATGTTGACCCTGTTAGGCTCTCAGGTTTGACCTACATTCAGAATCGGGCACCTGCTGTGGTTGAGTTTGACCCCTGCGTTAATGCGTTTACCGTGATAAATGAGTTAATTTAGGTTGTTTAGTCAAGATCTTCACCTTACTATCTCAGGCATCAAAGCTGGTCTTGGCATGGTTTTGTGTAAAGTTCTTTAGATCTCAAGAAAACAAACATAATTGACATGTTATCACTGCAAACAGAGTGATGTAAAATGCTCCAAATGCTTCTTTAATGATGTGAGTTGTTAACATGGTAGTTTGACCATATGTTTTTTTTCTTGCTAAAGTAAAAACTGCAACATATTTTATTAAATCAATTTTAATAGTTAAAAATGTGGGTCACATTTTTTTCATTACATTACTGGTAGTTAAAAACCACGTCTATAAAACAACAGATCGTTTGGGCTTTTAGACAATCAAACATTTCTTTAAATGAAACGCTGTGGTTCAGTTCTGACCAGCTATTATTTCTCTAAGACCATATTTGATGAACTTGACCACAACTGTGGACAGAAGTCCAGGTGAGTGGGAGCTAATGTTCGTATGACTGCAGCACTGGTTAAGAATGAATGCATGTCCTTACAACTGCCCCATAACTTTAACAGTTTTCATGATCTGTCTGGATCATTCTGCTGCCTGATATTACACCATGGAGTTCAACTTCTTCTACATATCTCCATCATCAGTATTACTAATAGATGTCATAATCACACCTCATTTTATCTCTGTCTAACCTCATTTTGTTTTTGGCAAGGTTTCTAAATTCACTGGCACAAAAAATTCTCCATAGATTTATGTTTTGTTTTTGTTTTGCGACTGTTAGGCCTGCTCAAATTCACTCTATAAAAACAGAGAGCGATTTTTGTTTACAAGAGGTAGAAAATTATCTTTAATAGAGGCTTATCTATAACAGCTGTAGAGCATTTCCCCTAAAACAACAGCCTAGTATCATGTCTTTATGTTCACATACTTGTGTTATCCTTTGTTTATGTGTAGTGCAGCTTACCCCGAAATTGACCTTAATAATATGTATATATGTGTATAATATATGTATAATAATGATGGCATACGCTGAAACAAAACTTATGGAACTCTAAGTTTGCAAAGATGGTAATAATATGAAACCTTCAAGATTTCTCCTGGAAGTGAAATTAAACATGAAGAAACCTTCAGACGTCTCGCTCTAAATAAAAACATATCTCACAAACAAAAATGTAATTTAACGCTTTAAATAAAAGAGGTAATGTTCCTCCACATGGGCTGGTTTTAGCTTACATTTGTGTGTTTATTTTCAGAGTTTAACGGAGAATATGATTCTCTTTATGTCTGAAAAATCTAGTAATAAATTCGTCCATCAGAATGGTTGAATGATCTGGGAAAAAAAATCACATCTCAGCATTCTTAGCCAAATGTTTATTCATGATACATGTCTTTACTTTATTTTCTGTAAAGGAATGACAAAAAAAAATTTGGTTTCAAGTCACATCCACATGCCCAAAAGCAAAATGCAAGGGTCTTACACTTTAAAGCTGCATTTTAAGATTCTCCAGCACCTTCAGTCGTGGTAAGTTCTGTATTCATACAGATACATATCTGCTTTCAATATTATGTAGCTTTCTTATCATTTAAAAAAAAGAAATCATGTTTGTGAAAGCTGTGTGTAGAATCTGTGGCAAGCCATTGTCTTCAAAATAAGTGGATGAGCAATTAAAGGAAAATAAAAGTTTTAAATAACTTGAGTTTACTTGATAACTTCATTGTTATTTCAATACTTTTAATATTTTTCACGTGAACGATCCGAGACCTATTTTATTTTTGTATATAAAGCAAACAGTATTTTTTTTTCTTTTAACATCATAAGAGGTAGAACAAACCAGCATTTTTAAGTGCTTATTCATATCAAAGCACTTTAAAACCTTGAAATTAATGTAATTAATAAATTATTGTAAGGATTTCAAGCATCCTTACAGTCCATACAAATGTCATTTGTGTTAATAGCTGCACAATACCAGCACATGAACTATGTAATTTGTAAAATAAACAAATGAAACAATAGACTGATAAGTATATAAATGAATAACTAACTAAAAAAACTCCCAAAGATTGCAGCAGCCTGCAGCGGCCACAATAGCGATCTTGTTAGAATATTTAACCATTTCTAGGGCTGAATGATTGGGGAAAACAATCTAACTGTATTTTTCCGCCAGCATTGTGATTGTGATTTGATTATTTCTGAAGTTCCTTATCTTATGTTACTTTTAACAAACAGAAGCAATAAACCAGTCTACACTATAACCAACACAATATTAGATTAAAGAAGGGCTAAAAAGTTTAGAATTTTTGTCTAATATTGCAAATCGGATATGAATTTTTATATCATTCTCATATTCAATAACAAAAAATGTACAAAAATGAAGAAAGTAGGATCTTTTTTAAGACTATTCTAAAAAAAAGACACTTGGATGATTGCAGATGTAATGCATAACATCTCTACTGCAAAAAAAAAAAAGGTGTAAACTGGTGTTTTGGCACAGATTTCAGGTACAAGAAATATAACAAGAGGCCATACTGCAATTTAATCTAATTTTGAGTTTCAGCTCCCGGTGATATAACACCTAATGAGGATCCTTGAAGACAGTTTTACATGTTTATTGCATTTTGTCTAATCCTGTTCATGTTCAATTAATAAAATACTTCTCTGGGTGAGAGTTAAATTTACTTCGATGTCCACAGTAATGATATGAAAACTTATTTACTTGATTTAAATATGTGGTCAGATGAAATGTAGGAGTACGGCTGGTTTTCAGTGAAACAGCAACGAGGATAATAATAGAATAAATGCATTTAACCCGATGAGGAAAGACCAGATATGAACAAAAATAAATAAATATATAAAATGAGTCAAATCACCCAAAAACATCTAGGTCATGAAGAGTTAAATGAAATAAAACTAACTCCTTATTCAGACTAAATGTTTTAAGTAGATTACTGTTACTGGTTCTCACTGTGAACAATCTTTTAACTAAACATAGACGGACATCTATTTCCTTTTAGGTATCACTGTCAAAATAAACTTTATCAACACGTCTTAATATCTGTATTTATTACACACCCCTAGAATGAAGTTCACATAGTTTTTCAAATTAAAAAAGTTCATGTTTTTCAACTTCAGACAGGTTTTTTTTTCAGCAGAAATGTTGTTTTTATTTGATTTTATTTCAACTGAATTATTCTAGTTAACTGAATTAAATAACTTTGTTTCCTCTGTAAAACTGATTCTAGTAATAGGAAGCATTTAAGAGAAAAATCTCCATAAAATATCTCACAATAACCATGAAATCCAAAGTAGGCATACAGTAGATGGACTATGATTTTCTTCAGAGTTGTAAGGGTTAAGAGGCACATTTCAGTGTTTCACAGTCACACATAAACCTGCTCATTCATGTCTTGACTGCTGAACAATACAGAGCCGTTATATGACGAGCATAAAGGGAACAATGAGACAAAAGAAACCTGTAGTTATGCTGCTTTGACAAACATCCGAACAAAAAAAGGCACATAGTTACCAACAAAAGCTTCCCACTCAGCTCTATATTTAATGAAACACACCTTAGTCCTGTAGGAGCATGCATGATATCGCGTGCTACACGAACGTCCGTGCGTGGAACGCAGGCGGGCAAGCACAGAGGAAAAGTTCCGAAAAACTTCAGTGCTGTTTACTTTCTCTTCTTAAGGATTAGAAGGTGTTCAAAAGTGGCATGAGAAATGCAGGGCAGCGTTCAAGGATGCTTCCGCTCTTTCTTCACCAAAACTGATTTACAACAGTTGATAAATAGCCTGCCATGGCTGAAAGGGCAGGCTTTACTCTGGCGTTATTATGAGCTTATGACTGCATTCATGGTTGAGTGAGTGTGCATACAAAGCACAGCTGGCTGAATGCATATGCACTCTGCAACAGCATGTGCAAGACAGAGTGAGATCTTACAAATAGTTACTTAAAATGCCAACCTTTCAGAATAGAAAGCTGTGAATGCTACATTACTACCTTCACAAAAAGTAAAAAAGCAAAAAGACACGAAGAGCTGTGAAATATTCAACCTTGTGAGCACAAAAGCAAATGGATCTCATTCGTATTAGTGAAGTTTGTTAAAGAGTTTGTGGTGTGTGAGGCAGGAATCTTACCTCGATGGTGTGTGTAGCTTCTCAGAGAGCTGTGTGTGAGTGTGGGTGCAGCTGAGCTGTCTCTAGGTGTCTCTGAGAGAGGCCCATCACTTGTACCTTATAACCCGCCCAGCTTGAGTTACCGCATCTACATCAGTCTGTGCAGAAGTGCGTTTCCCAGTCAAGTTCCTAACATCACCTCTTTTTTTCTCCCTCCAGCAAGGCAACAAGTGGAGAGCATCTTTAAAGAAAGAACACTGGATGGAAAAGGTGAGGCAAAAAGAATCAAAGAATATTTCCATCTTAGTCTTTCCATCATAATTAACACTGACAGCTTCTCCTGATGTGTTTCACATCTCTGCTCCTTTTCAACCAGCACACCTCAGAGATTAAGCCAAAACATTAATGAATAAGGACCATGGCCATATGAGCAGATTTCTTTAAGATGTTGTCATCTAAAACTCTTCAGAAAGGCTGAACTTGAAGAGAGCAGGTTTGTTACATAATGCCAAAGAGACTGACTGCGGTATCGTGCTCTTATCAAGGATGTAGTGAAGAATTAACCTGAATTATCTCACTTTATAAAGTGTCACAGAATCAAAGAGAAACAACCTCACCACATATAAAACCCCATTAAAACATGAACTCATTACTGACACCGCAAAAGATAATTATCAACAGCTAACCAGAGCAACACGGCTTTGAAATACTGCTACAACTCACATTTTAAAAGGAGGATTTCTAAATAACTTCTGTCAGTAAATATTACAGATTATAAAAGAATATTCACCACAGTTTCCAAGGGCTGAAAGTAAAAGTTAGAATGGCCCAAAGCCAAAAAAGAGAAGCACCATCATATGAGACAAAGCACACATATTTGCATGATAGTCATAATTAACCTCAATAAAAGAAGAAATACTACAAACTATCTTCAACTCTTAAAGGTAGAAGATTGTTTTGGAGAAGTTACACACATTGCTATTGAAACTGACAAAGTACAGACACACGGTGATGGGATCATGTTGTAAAATATAATTCAGTATCATTTAAATCACACTGCTCCGAAGGGAGAGTTCAACAAAAAAAGCTTTAAAGCACAGCAGCAAAAAATGTTAAAAATTAAAAAGTTTGGTATTTTTCTTTTTCTTTTAAGCCACTCTAAAGGCACACTGAGCCCATGATCACTCATTGTAATGTTGAATTGTACATACTATCTGATATGGCTGTTTGTGTTATTATAACCTAAAATTTGCATATTGTAATTTGGATGGGCAACATACTGATTTAAAATTTATTGATGAATTTTCTTAAAAGAAAGTGTAAGACCTTATTGTTTATATATATATGGTTTATGTGGGGTTTAAAAATAGTTGCCAGGCCTGATGTTCACTAAAAAGACTGTCTGCAGTAGGGCTGAATGATTACAGAAAATAATATAATTGAGATTTTTTTTTCCCAATATTGTAATTTAAAAAGTCAAGAATTAAGGTAAATAAGTTCATTTGTGTTTTGATTTCATTTTTTCAATTTCGTTTCTCTCACAATTACAACTTAAACTGTTCATTTTGACTTTTTCTCTCATACTGTGAACTTTTAAATTAACAATTTTAAGTTTTTAGTCTTATTTTTGGCAATTAAAACTCATGATTTCTAATTTTATCTCACGTTTTGACATTTTCAAATCATGATTTCAAATTTCACATCATAATTTGACCTTTAAAATTCATGGTTTTAAATTTTATCTCAAAATTTGACACTTAAAACTGATGATTTTGAATTTTATCTCATATTTTGACCTTTAAAAAACTTCATATGGAATTTTCCTTTTGTGTTTTGACCTTTTGAAGAAATAAGTGTGACTTTTTCAGATTTTGAGGTGATGATATCTTATGATAATATTTTTTTATAGGTTCCTCATCTTATGTTTTGTTCAACAAACACAAGTAATAACTCATTCTATATTATAACCAGCACAGTATTAGATCAATTCAACTAGGGATGAAAGATTTACAACAAAAAATCTAACTGGGTTTTTGGCTCAAATAGCAAATTTGATATCAGTTGCTACACTGAAGGGGATGATAATTTCTTATGTTACTCTCATTTCAATCAAGAAAACCATACATATGAACAGGAAAGTATGATTTCAGTAAACTTTTCTGAAAAAAAGACACTGAATTTATGCATTATGTATAGTGTATAAAATCTCTGCTGTAAAAATATATATCAAACATGTCAGGTTAAGGAAATATTAAACTGTCTGCGATTTAAAAATTGCAGGGCATGCTGCGATTTAATCTAATTTGTGATTAATTGCCCAGCCCTAGTCTGCAGAAAGAAAAGAGGGATGCAAAATATTACCGGCATAATATCAGCATTTTCAGATAACTTAAAAAGTTTATTATTTGATCTGCAGAGCTGAAAATTTGAGCCAATTTATCGAGGAGATAAAACAGCTGTACATATCAACATACTTAGGGGAATTAGTTTTAATTTGAAAGTTTAAGCTCCATAAAAAGGATCTCATTTACTCTCTGCTGCTCAGGTATGTTAGAGTGCTGTTTGTTTCTTTAGAGGCAGATGAAGCTTGCTTTTACTCTATTAAAGATTAATCATGCATTGGTACTCTAAAAAACTACTATTACTCAGTGTCTTTATTTGAAAATGATTACGTCAATCATTTATTGCAGGATCAAAGATTGTTTACATTGTTTAAATGTATGTTTCTTCAATAAAAAGACTGTCACGGTAAGAGGAACAGATCATTTCTAGTACAGAAGACGCCAACAATAAAAAGTGAGTAATATACAAATACAATAAACATTTGAAATCCAGAATCATGCAGCCCTGCAACAGTCAAATGTTTATTGACCAAAGGGGGATATATAAATATTTATTTTCTAAATATTTAAGCTAAATGTAGACTGACCATACAGTATACAGCTCAAGGTTCTTACTTTACAATTTACTTTATATTTACAGTAAAAGGTGCCTTTGTGACATTTAGTATTGGCCCATTCCCCTTAAAAGCCAATTTTGCCTAATTTCTTAGTAGAAAACATATAACTGCTGTTGAGCCAAAACTTTAGTTCCAAAATTGAAACTTTTAAGGGAATGAAAAAAAAATTGAATTAATGTTAACACTGAATGTCAGCATCTTTTGACAAATGTTATCAGTTTAAAATGTATTAAAACCCAGTGACAAATGTTAAAGGGTGATCAACAGGACTGATTTATGAAAAAAATAATAAATCATGAAAAGAGAGTTTTGGCCTGATGGCAGCTATACTGAGGTATACATCATCTATCACCACTCAACTAAAGAATTCTGCAGTATGATTTGAGCCATATAACCCAGCCCTAGCTACATTCTACTGCTTTTTTCATTATCAGTAAACTTTTAAAGTGCACTTGCATAATAATACATGTGAAAACTGAGTCTGTGTCAACATCTTCAGATAGAGGAAAGTAGTCATTCCTCTCTGAGTTATATGGTGGCCGTTCATCATGCAGGTGCAGTGCAGGTTAAAAAAAAAAAAACAGCATCGAGAAAAGAGGTCGCACTGGCCTTGAAAACTTTAACAGTCACAGCATATTGACTATTTCATCTTATGAAGACCTTTTGGTAGAACTTTGACCTTCCACTTTTGTGGCAGTGTTTGGAAAAGTTAGAGCAGATGTCTACCTTGATCTTTAATAAAGACTTTCACCTGATGAAGGTTTTTCTCTATAGACAGAGATTTTTAGTCCCATGTTGCAGAACAAAACTGCTTTGTTCCTGCTGTTATTACTGAACTGAAGACACTGTAGTGATTTTTACACATTATTTATTTTACTTATCTAAATCCTTGACTTTTTTTAACCCTGGTTTAATTCAAGTGCTTTTTCATTTTTTTAAATGAATTCATTGGTGGACATTTATTTCACTTATGTGCTCTGGGTGGTGAAACCTTGAGCACCTTTATTATTCTTTCCCATCATTTTCAGCATTTTGAGGAAATTAATCATGCTTAATAGGATTTCAATAGTTTCTTTGCTCTTCTGTGTTGCTTCATGTTACATCGTTTTTGTACTTCAGCATAATGGATGTCACGATCTCGCTGACTGCAAAAAAAAAATCTACCTATGAGTACAAATAAAGCAATCTGACTGGACCTAATGTAAGACTCAAGCAATCCAAATTTGTGCAGATAATTTGTATTGTAAATTTAAGAATAATGTGGAGCACTAAAAAATAAATGATTATGTAACCAAGTTATTGAAAAATGATTTAATCTGTGGTTCTTTGATAAAGTTTAAAAGGAGCAGTGCAAGTTAAGACGAAAAGTGCCAGCACCTCCAGCTCTGAAGTTTCACTCTCAGTTGTAACACGTTGATAAAACCATCATCTGTCAGCGCGGTAATCCATCAGTCGGCCGGCTAACTGTTTTAAATCTCACAGTTCTTGTGATTCTTCCAAAGGAGACAATACAGCCAGAGGGGTTTTATTTAAAGAGATCATAAGGCTTTCCTGAACCCAGCATTGTTCTCTGTGATTGGCTCGGCCTCACACTGCGCTAAAGAAGAGGATGAGGTACACAGACACACACATACGCACACACAGACTCAGGCACAGACATAAAGACACACCATTCTTCTCCATTGTGGTGTTTCCCTGTGGACTCCTGGTTCAATAGGATTCAGAAAACAATGTCCAGAGGATATAGGGGGTCAGGAGGAGAGAGGGGGAAGAACCTTTGTCTGCTCTGCTGCCTTATGGAGACATCCGATGTATAGGACAATGTACGCACACACCCAGGACACACACATTCTCCCTTAAACATTCACACAGACTAAACACGCTGAAAACAAAACAAAAACAAACATTCAGTGTGATTAAGACGGAAATATGTTTAAGTTACATGAAATTATTTCACATAATTCAAGGCTGATAAAAGCAGTGCTTTATATTTTATTATTGCTTTTAAGTGCATTCTATAATCACTATTTCTAGGGATGCATAAATTATTGGCATGATATCAGTATTGACAGAAATTAGCCTAAAAGGCTGTTAAAATAACATGTCTGCCAATATTTATAACAAATATTTTTGGCTCTAAAAAATCTGCCAAATACTGGCCGTACAAGCAAGTTAATTTGAGGCTGGACCAACAGACCTACATTTTCTAAAGTCTTTTGCTTTATTTGTCATCATTCCTCACACTTTAAAGTCTGTTTTAAAGACTGAAATGTGTTCATTTGTTCATCCTGAAACTTTAAACTGTGTGTAAAAACTGAAGCTTTAGGTCTGGACTACATTTAAATATCAGTATGAATATCAGAGTAGGTTAAAATTAATTTGTAAATAATCATACATTGTATATTCACAAAGATCCAATATCCTGCATCCCTTATTATCATTTATGTGATTCAAACCAGGGAGAAATTAAAATATACTTGCATGCCTGGAGTAATGTGTCATTGGTAAACAGACACAGTCTGTTAAAGCCTGAAACTGTTCTGCTGCATTTGACTGATGCAGGACTTTTGAGGAAAATACTGATTTTTTGATACTGATTTGTTAAAATTGACCAAAACCATTAATAAACCATGCAAAAAAAAAGTGAATCATGGCTGCATGATAAATTTCTGTTTTCTCGTTATCTGCATCTTAAGAGCCTGAAATTATTGAAATACATATCAAAGAAATATTTCAGTTGCTTTTTCACTGAGCATGTGTACATTTCATCTGTTAAATGAGGTTAAAAAATATGTTTTTTGGACTTATTTTAGATTCAAGAGGAAAATGTTGCAAACAACATTTGCCAAAGGATGCCTTGATCACATTTTTGCTACCCATATCAATACAGATATTGATCATCTATCAGTGATATTGATCATATGTTTGTGTTTGACACAACAGCTGGTTTAACAGTTGGTCTACTAAGCTTTGTAGTGTACCAAGACCTCCTCCAGATGGCAGCATAAACAGATGAAGAGAGCACACAGGTCATCTTGTATCAACTAAAAACATGCTTTTCTTTGACTTAATAAACAGAGCAGAACAGAGGAGTCATGCACCAAGTATAAGGACGTCTAAGGACTACTGAGTTGCACTATGTGATGACTTATTCACTTCAAAATAGCACGTTTCTCAGGAAACTCTAGTTACTCTCTTTTTCAACACTGGTGGTTTAAATGTGTTGATGTGGCTTGCTTTACATTTGAACATGTCATCATGATGTTTTATTGACCTTTACCAGCAGTAATGCTGCTAACTGAACCTTAATCATAATGTACAAAATGTCACCTTGTAGGGCTGCACAGCAGCGCAGGGGTTAGCGCTGTTGCCTCACAGTCATTTCAACTGGTTCGATTCTCAGTCAGGGCCTTTCTGAGCGGAGTTTGCATGTTCTCCCCATGCACGTGTGGGTTCTCTCCGGGTACTCCGGCTTCCTCCTACCACCTAAAAAATGCTCATCAGGTTAGTTGGTGACTAAATTGGCCATAGGTGTGAATGTTAGTGTGCCTGGTTGTCTGTCTCTCTATGCAAGCCCTGCGATTCATCCAGGGTGTACCCCGCCTCTCGCCCAATTACAGCTAAGATAGGCTCCAGCCTCCCCACCACACCCAATGGGATCCGCGATACAGACAATGGATGGATGGCTGTCATCTATTTAGCTTTAATCATGCACATTTTAACATGGATTTCAACATTGGATTGATCATTTTTAACACATGAAAGTTCTGGGGATCTAACAGCAGCTTCTTTGAGTGATGGAGGGACGCTGATCCACAACAGCAGACAAGGTGACATAGATTTTATTACTCAAACTGTCAGCTGAAGGTGTGACATTTTAATCTGATCAACAACACTGACGTGCTACAAACTTATCAGTTGGCATTTCACTTATATTAAAAATACCACTGGATAAATGCTGGTGCACCACAGGTTTGATTTAAATGATGTGACCGGACAAGAGCTATAATGTTATGTCACAGGACATTAAAGACTCAAAAGCAGTATGGATAAGCAGTATGGGGTAACAGGGGGTGCTGGAGCCTATCCCAGCTGTCATTGGGCGAGAGGCGGGGTACACCCTGGACTGGTCGCCAGTCAATCACAGGGCTGACACATAGAGACAGACAAGTACCTGGAGAGAACCCCGCATGCACAGGGAGAACATGCAAACTTCACACAGAAAGGCCATGACCGGGAAGCGAACCAGGGGACCTTCTTGCTGTGAGGTAACAGTGCTAACCCCTGCACCACCGTGCAGCCCATCAAAATAAAAATCTTGTGAGGAGAAAAAAAAGATATTGTATTGCTATTTTTCCATATTATTCAGACCTACTTTAATTATTGATTTCATGTTGGAAATATCTCGCCATTTAACAGCGAAAAATATTTCATTTAGTGTGATACTGGCTCATAATAGTAATAAAACAGTAAAAATCTACTTTCCAAGCACACTATTACCTTAAAATATTAAAAAAAAAAAAAAACTGAAGGTCATTTAGCAAGACTTTAAATTCCTCTGAGTTTTTCAGCCATCTGGGGAATTTTGGTTCCTTCAAATTCAAAGAGGAGATAAACCTTTTCTGGCTAGCATCCATGTTTGAATGGGAATAAAAATCACAAAAATATGAAATGCTTTATAAATGTTATAATCATGCAACAGATGGATTTTTTCATATCCAGATGGTTAGAGGAGACCTAAAGGATTCAGGAACACCTTCATAACAGCAGTTAGTGTTGTTCAAGATAACTAACTAGTCATTTTTTGAATACCAGGTGCATGCCTCTGCACCTCTACAGTCGCAACAACACAAGAGAAATCCTGGTTTAAAGTAACATGGATCAAAACTGTTGCCTCACTTGTTTGGCTTTAAATAAACTCAGTCTGATTTAAATAATGGTTGAACTGTGATGAAGGATGTGACATCACCCAACCTGACCAACTTAGAGAGAAAAAGAGTGAACACCCAGGTCACCTTTCGTCTTCCATGAACCCGTTCACCTGTGAAGACAAAGCTCCAAACAGAGGGGGGGTCAGAGGTGAAGGGTTAAAATGCCAAGCCACTCCTAGGGATTATCCTGTGTATGTTTGTGTGTCGGGAAGAGAAGCCAAGGTGTATAGTACACACTGTAGTGATGACAGACACTCTTTGCTTTACATCTGCACTGTGCAGATCAAAGAGCATGATGGGAGCGTGTGCATGCAAGCTGCAGGATATGGAGAGACAGCATTGCCATCCTGACTATAGCACAAATAAAAGAAAGACAGAAAACAAAAGGAGTGGTGGCTGCAGCAGGGGGCGCGAAGATGGGAGCGAAGGACGAATGAAGGAAGAAAAAAAGATTGACAGAAAGAAAGGTCAGGGACTCCCCACTGTCGGACAGCTTTGTATGCAGCCAGTCACTGTAAAGACATGCAGAAACATCAAATCCACATCTACGCCGTTTAGTTCCACCCTGGCTTTGGCAGAGTCCACAGTCTCAGAATACTTTGAACGCTGCGTTTAGTGCAAGACGTTACCTCTGAGCTGATCGTGGACCTGCTGTCTGACTCCAACCTGAGGTCAAACTGACTGACTCCTACAGTCTTTTAGCACAAATAAATCCTCAACACTGATCTAGACACAGAGGTCACCCAAATCTTTTTAATACTTTATTTTTTGATGTGATGTGATGTGTTTTTAAATAGCTGTCAAACTATTTTTTCATTGCAATTAACCACTTCATTTTGATACTTAGGATGATCTACAGCATGTTTAAATTACAATTTCTTGGCACACAATTTTAAGGCAACATTGATGGCATGAAGCAATTCTTACCAGTCTTTGCTTTGGGATTTAAATGAAAGCAGAGAGGTTTTTATTTTCTGATGCTGACTTTTAGATTAATTATTCAACTGAGAGATGCACCGCTATACCAGCGTGGTCTGAAACCATCACACAGATCAGGGATGGACAGCTTTGGCTACCAACAGGGTCACATTCACTAGATTCTCAGAGGGCAGATTTGTTACAATTGTCAGATATTCTCAATTTAACCATTGTGATTATTTAAAAAAATGTAATGACAAAAAGAATATGTTGCCTTCATTATGATTAATTAAACCAACATTTATGTTTTTTTAAACTGAGAACAAACAGAAAGTGTTATTTAAATGAGCTAAACACAGAATCACATCAATTTCAAGCATTTTTTCTATGCAGTGAATATTAAAGTTACTGATTATTTCCAAAAATTACTTCCCCCTTTTTTATTTTCAAATGCATTTAGTGATGCATACAACAAAGTGTTACCAGAATAAAATGCAACCAATCATTGGCTACTAATGTCTTGAGGTGTAACGATTCATGGATGTATATCTACAGATCAACTGGTTGATTAATAGGGCTGTATTCAACCAAAGAAAGACTTGGTCAACCAAAATCGCACCCAGGTACCAACCAATCGATTGGTTGTTCAGGTAAAATAAAAAAAATAAAAAATAAAAAAAAAGATTAATAAAATAAATTTTAAAAATCACCTAGTTGGGGACCAGTTTAATCCATACAGGTTCCTTACTACTCCTGCTTGGTACTCTAAATCAGTGGTTCTCAAGTGGTGGGTCAGGACCCAAAAGTGGGTCACAGAGTAGTTTTCAGTGGGTCACGACTAAGTGTCGGGGGAAAAAAAACGGCTGCAGAAGTCCTGAAGTGCTTATTGGACATGCATAGATACCTTTTATTTTACCCTGTTTTACTGTGAAATTAGGTAAATTTAAATGTTTGATTAATATTTCAACTAATTAATCTCCTTCTCTTGCACTAAATGGCTACTTTTCCCATGATGATGAAGACATTTCACAAGTTCACTGGACAATTGGCAACAATTGACACATAATGATAGGGAAAGAGGATAGAAAAATGGTCAGTTTTGTCCCATTTCTTTTTTATATCAGGTGTTTTGGTCCAATCATGCTCAACTGCAACATAATCAATTAACTAAATATACGTTGTTGAAAACTGTTTGGAAAATTGGGCTGCAATCTGTTGTAAGATGGACTGGTGGATCCAGAGGCTGGACCAGTTAAGAACCACTGCTCTAACATAATAAGCCTTTGGAAGCATAAATACATTTTTTAGGCTTATCATGTCGTACTAAAAGAATAATTGAGAGACGATAAGCGTGCACCTTCCTTTGATCCCTGTGATCCCAGTGCGGTAACTCTTTAAACTCATAAGCCTACAAAATGACCTCAGATCATTGTTTTTTATTCAATCATAATGGTACTAATAACAAGATAACTTGATCCAGCCCACGCTGTGTCACTGACGTGCATAAAGCAGGCAGCAGGCAGAATGCAGCGTTTATTTACAGAGGTGAGAAGGAGAAAGTTCGTTCGTCAGGACTTAATGACCAGCAGACATTGTCTTTTATCTCCTCTGCTTTCTGTCTGTAAGAGAAGCTAACGCTAACGTGAACACTTTAAGGAGATTATAGAAGGAGATGATACTACGCAGCCTATTTGCCGACAGGTGACTTAAACTGACTGAGGGAGTTGATGCAGCGAGGGATGGCAGAGCGTTAGTGCTGTAAAATATCAGAAAATATCCCACTCTTCAATGCTTTGTGTGCTTCTCTACCTATAATTCCCAGAGCTGCATTGCTCCTCTGTCCCCACCAGCACGTCTCTCTGTATCAGTCAGCTGCGCACAACCGCTTCTGCTTGCTGACCACTCGTCGACCAGGGTGATCTTAATCGAACAAAAGCCTTTCGACCAATCGACCAATCGAATGGAAGCTGTCAGCCCTATTGATTAATAATCCAATCGTAACAATAGAAAGTCAAAACACTGACCTACATCGAAGTTTCAAGCACAGTGTTTTATTTTGAAATTCCTCCCATCTGCAGACAATTTCCGCCCCAGCAGGATCCTAAACAAGCTAGCGTTAGCAGCAGTTACTTAAAGTTTGCAGCTGAAGGAAAGAGGATATCGTCTCCTCTCTCAGCTGTGTGGACAGATTTCAGACAGATATAAACCAGGGCAGGCCTCTCGCTTTATGCTGCAGACCACGTCTACATTTTCATCCTGATACAACCGACGTATGAGATCGTTCATAAAAACTACTCCCCTCTCTCATTATGGCTGAAGTAGCGTGAGTGTTGTCTGATACAGGCTCTACAGATAAATGAAAAGTCTGCTGCTGCATGCCTCCTTTGACACACTGATTTTATTTCAGCATCTCATGTTAGCTTTAAAATGAAAATATAAGCAGGAGTGCATGTACAAAATGACCCAATGAAGCCCAATGATCTTTAGTTTTACAATTGCATTTACAGGAGTTCTAGTTTAGTTGCTTTCTCTGCGTAAGCAGCTCAGTTCTAAGAAACAATTAAACTACTTTTATTTCCTTAGAAATTGTTTAGAATGCTTTCATTTTGTCATTTTACTTTCTTGAGCAAAGGAATTTTAAAAAATAAATAAATAAAATCAGCTAAAAAGAATGGTTCAAAAAAAAAAAGTTAAATGTTGGTGTCACACAGGGCAAACTACTTTTGCTTTATCTATTGAGCTATCCGCAAGTTTTTTGAGTGAAATGGGATATTCAAAGAGATATTCACTATGAGAGCAGCAAGATGCCACACAGGAGAATCATTCTGCTCCCCGCTACTGGAGCGTATATACGGTGCACCTACAAGGACAAAATGGTGAGGGACTAAACTTTATCCATCAGATTTTGACCTTACTTGCATGAACACATAAAAGCTGAAAGCCCAAGGAAAACCCAGTACAATTTGTGTTATTCTAATTCTATATAAGACAAGTAGTATTGACACTTAAAAAAGTGTACATTTATTTCATAAGACAGGTGTGTGGAGAAGACTACATCCATCTTTTGCTATAAGTATAATATATTTTGCTATATTTAAATTAAAAAAAAAAAAACACTAAATATGGTAAAAGGTCTAAGGCTTGTGGAGCTTTTCTAGTTGTCTGACTACTCAAAGTGCTTTCCACTCCACATTCACACACTGATGGCAAAGGCTGCTATGTAAAGTGGCCACTGGTATGAACTAATCCCATATGCATCCGGACACATTCACACCGCTGACGCAGCATTGGGAGCAATTTGGGGTCAAGTGTCTTGCCCAAGGACACATCAGCATGTGTCTGCAGAAGCTGGGGATCAAACCACCAACCCGTCAGTCTGCAGACAACCAAATCCTCCAATCAAGCCACGATTGCGTGCCCGAGAACCCGTTTCTGTTGCCAAGGTCTTAAAAGAGATTTCAAAACCCTTTATTCCCTCTAGAACACAGGTGTCAAACTCAAGGCCCGGGGACCAAATCCGGCCCGTGGTACAGTCACACCCGGCCCACAAGATCATAATCTGTTCTTATTATAAACAGCCCTAAAATATGAGGTCTGCAGATTTCCTCCAGTATAAAAATGTAAACCGAACCTTGACGATATCAAATATCCTGAAGACATAAAAATGTGGAAAAAATAAAGAAAAAAATAATTAGAAAAAAAGAAATGTGGGAAAAGAAATTCATCTGTGTTTTCATTTAATATTTTCAATTTTGCACTGAACAATTATGACTTCAATCTATTATTTGGACTTTTATTTCATATTTCAACCTTTTAAATTTATTATTTTGACTTTTATCTCCTATTTTGACCATTTTCAATTTATTATTTTCACTTTTTATCTCATATTTTGAGCTTTTCAATTTATAATTTTCATCTATCTAATAATTTCAACTTTTTCAATTTAAAATTTTGACTTTATAAATCATATTTTGACTTTGTCAACTTATTATGTTCACTTTATATCTCATATTTTGACCTTTTCAATTTATAATTTTGACTTTTAACCTAATTGTTTGATCTTTTCAATGTATTATTTAGACCTTAACCTCATATTTTGACCTTTTAGGTGCACTATTTAAATTTTAAGTCATATTTTTGCCTTTAAAACATAATTGGGACTTTCATTTTTATATATTTGCCTTTTAAAAGCATTATTTTAACATCTAATTTTTTGTTTTGACCTTTTGAATTAAGAAATTTGACTTTTTATCTCAGATTATGAGCCTTTTAACTTATTATTTTGACTTTTTAAATCTCAAAATCCTTTATTATCAGTGCTAGTTGTTTTTTTCCCACAATTTATTACTGGCGAAAATGAGGTTAACAGTTTGGTTAAATGTGGACCCTGTTAGGCCCTCAGGTTAGACCTTAAATTCAGACTCTGGCCCCTTCTGTGATTGAGTTTGACACCCCTGTTGTAGAACTTTAATGACGTTTAAAATTCTGATACTGTGAAAAAACAACCACAGACTTTTATTTTGTTCAGTCTGGACCTCAGGCTACTGACCTACATTGGTCCTGTTCTCCACTTAAAGTAGGGACAGGTTTTCTGTACATCTACAGTCTTTTTCTTTCTCAATCTTTCCAGAATCTACACAGGGAGGACTCAAGAGCCTCCCTGACCTCTGCCTCTTCTCCTTCTCCTGAACCTTCAGAGAGAGCACCATTTCAGTGTAAATTATTCTGCAGCACTCCTAAACTTTCAGCTGAAGTGAAAGGGGAGGAAAAAAAAGGTGTTGAAGTCTTTGGGAAGATGTTGACGCCTGTACCTATTCTTGGTGAACCTGCTGATATCCACTTATTTGCATCTGCCAACAGAAGTGACATCATCATCAGCACCATCCTCTTCATCATCATCCAACATCACTAGATAATGAGTTAGCTGCCAGTGCAGAGCAGCCTTGTCAGGCTCTCATTTTGGCACATTCAGAGGAGAAAATGAAGATGTCACAGGAGAGGAAGAGTTGATGAAGTTGTTGGGAGAGGGAAAAAGGGGTTGATTGGTTTGTATTCAGACTGAAGAGAGCCAAACACCAAGTTTCAGGAAGTTTAGAGATGAAGTTATACCTAAAAAGAGCATCCCTCTAAAGATGATAGTTCAACACTTTGAGCAACGTCACGTATTCACACCTGAAGTATCCGAGATGTTGGAAGTTTAAAAAATAAGGAAACAGCGTTACTACAAGATTTTAAGTGAGCATTTAGAGTGAAAAGTAAGGTGCATTTGGCGACGATTAATCCGTCACTCACCAGTCCCGGTGCGTCCTGAGCTCCCCACGAGGGTAAAAAACTTCCGTCCTCCTCGTCTTTCTCTCCCGCTGTAATTCCTCTCCGCATTCAGAGCGCTCTGGTTTGGAACCGTGGCTGCCCCGATACGACTTCTCCTCTTCCCCTCAGAGTGGAGCAGCACGGCTGGTGGAGGTGCTGCTACGGTTGGATGTTGGTAAAGATGACGGGAAGGTGGAATGCTAGCGCCGTGCGTGAGTGTTTTGGAGTCAAAGAGCGCAGCCGTGCTCCCTCTTTGACTCCCGGTGACTTTCTGTGTGTCTGCCGCTCTGCTTCCAAACAGTCACCGTGTGCTGCGCTGCGCCCTGCCGCTCACCTCCCACTTAAAGGGAGAGGACCGATTTCAGGTGCTGGGGAGAGAACGAGAGCCAAAACAACAAAACGACTATCTGTCACTGGCTGCTTGTCTCATTAACACACATCGATCACAGTATCGATGACTATTGAATGATAAATGGAGTGTTTTTCTCCTTTTTCGCCACACTAATCAGGAATTTGACTGTTATTTTACTCAAGTTTAGAACAACTCGCTACGTTCAATACGAAAATAATTTTCCCTTGTCATATTGCATATAGTTTTATTTAATTCCCACCTTTTTTCTACTGTGGCTTTAATTTTTTTCCAGGAAGTTTTTTCATTAAGATCATCAAATAAAGTGAGAGGGACCACAAACCACACCCCCTACAAAACGCCCACTTGTGCCATTTGCTTAGTTTAAGGTTAACTTAGATTAGTGTAATAGGCCTTAATTAGCTTTAGGCTAGGTTTAGCATTTTAATTTCCACTGGTTAGATTTAGGGGTAGCTCACTGGGGTAGGTGTATATTTTGATTACATTCATAGATGGAAGTATTGGCATCCCTGGAATTTTTCCAGAAAAAAAAAACACAATTTCTCCCAGGAATTGTTGCAGTTCCGAATGTTTTTGGTATACATATGTTTATTTTTCTTTATGTGCATTGGAGCAACACAAAAAATCTGAAGAAAAAAAGACAAAATTGACATAATTTTACACAAAACTCAAAAAAATGGGCCAGACAAAATTGTTGGCACCCTCAACCTAATATTTGGTTGCACAACCCAATCACTTCCTATAACCATCAACAAGCTTCTTACACCTCTCAACTGGAATTTTGGTCCACTCTTCTTTTGCAAACTGCTTCAGGTCTCTCAGATTTGAAGGGTTCCTTCTTGCCTTCTTTTTGTGTTGTTCCAATGCACATATAGGAAATTAACATGTGTAAACCAAAAACATTTGTAATTGCAACATTTTCTGGGAGAAATTGGTGTATTTTCTGGAAAAATTCCAGGGGTGCCAATACTTTCGTCCATGACTATAATTAGCTTCCTGAGGTTAGCTTTAGCATTTAGATTCCACTGGTTAGGGTTAGAACTAATTTACTGTATGGATCGATGGGGCGTGTTTTGTAGGGGCGTGTTTTGTATGGAGCGTGGTCTGTAACGGCTGCGGCTGCAGCTAGACCCTTCTCGGAGAACCTCCACTTCACACCGGAAGTCGAATGAGCACCACCATATCTTGTCTTCTAATACCGGAAGTCACTTAAACTGAACGTCTTCTTCTTTGTTTTCTTCGTGCATTGCCGCCATGTTAATATGGGCAAGTTCGTCACATAAGGAAATACAAAATTAAAAGACAAAACTATGTGACTTTTCAGACTAACAAGCACAGCGATTGCATAACATTAATTTTACTAAATCGCTTTATGATCTAAATTCAAGTATCACTTTGCACAGATATAATATTTGACGGGAGTTTAACTTGCAGGACGCTGACGTCGCCGCCATGTTGCCAGAGGCAGGTCCGCTATGTCATTCAATACAGTAGATAAGGATTGTGCGTGTTTTCGGAATAAAAAGCTCAAATGACAAGATCACATGGATTTTAATAAATCATTTAATAAATGATCCATATAAAAATAATAACTGATAGTGAAATAGAAGTATATATAAAGAAGAAGTAAATCGTTTTTGGCAGAAGTGGTCTGGTACAATAAACGCTGAACCGAAAGTACTTCATATATATATATATATATATATATATAAAGGCCTTGTTGCAAGTAATAAAAAGGAAGCAAGGAATAAAAAGGTCAAACGACCAGATAAATATATAATATATATAAATATATATATATATAGAGAGAGAGAGAGAGAGAGAGAGAGAGAGAGATTCAAAATAAAAAAACATCCAGACATATATGAAACTGTATTATATATAAAATTATTTTATTTTACATGACGGAGTACATATTTTCATTTAACTGAAAAAATACAAGAAAGCGGATTCTGCTTTTATGTTTCACTGTCGGTTATTTTTTTAACACGGTTCATTTGTTATAAATGATTCATTAAAATCCATGCAATCATGTTGTTTGAGCTTTTTATTCAGTAAACTTGCACAATCCTTGTCTACTGTATTGAATGACAGAGCGGACCTGCCTCTGGCAACATGGCGCCAATGTCCGGCCAGCCAGTCTCCTGTCGCATATCGTGTCTGTGCTCAGTGAAACATGAATTTGGATCGTACATCGATTCATTAAAATAAATGTAATGTTATCACTTTGCTTGTTAACCTGAAAACTGGCAATTTGTTCGTCTGCTTGTATTCCCTTACCTGGCTGACTTGCCTCTGTTAACATGGTGGCAACACACAGAGAAAACAACGAAGAAAACTTTTTCAAAACGAAACACAAATAGATTGTTTTCACCACTATGTTGACAAGGTCAAATGGCTAAGTCCCATTTCAACCCCTTAACCCCTCCCCTTCCTCTACCCCTTCCCCTCGCCCCTTAAACAGAGTGGTAAGACGTACTGAAAACATTCCCTCACTTGATTGCTGTATGTCATCACACGGTGTGTTGCCAACTTTGCGACTTTGTCTTTATATTTAACGAGTTTTCAGACCCTCTAGCGACTCTTTTTAAAAAAAGCGACTTTTTCTGGTGATATTGGAGGCTGACGTTGAAAGCACGCATCATTCTTGCTCCTCTCAATGAGCAGAGGGTACTGATGTGGGCCCCTCCCCATCCCAAAGCACTCACAGGCAGGCCAGTCCCTCTCAGCTGCAGTCAGAGCAGGAGATGTTCACTTGAAACCTTTAAATGCTGGTAGACCAGCTTATGGCACTTTCTCTGTGAGTTCACTTTTATTTAATTTCTTGAATATTTTTTTCACTGTTTGTTATGTTCAGGAATAATGAGTAACTGTGGACTAAATTGTTCATAATTCAGCAGTTATGCATAATTTCTGAAACTAACAAACAATGAAACTAAAGACAAAAAAAGAAGTGATCTCACCAGGAAATGAACCTGGGTCACCTGGATCACAGATGCTTGATCTACCATTAAGGTAGTGGGTTGGCTGATAAAGGTAGTTTTCCTACAATTAGATGACGACACTTGAAGTGGTCGGGAAAAACCTTACCCACATGTATGTTAGACAATACAACATCTGGTACAGCATAGACAAAACACGAAGAGCAGGCAGCAAAACTAAGGGGAGAAAAAAGTCTGAGGTAAAGAAAACAGGCACTGTAAGAAGGGAGATGTTCACAATTTAAAGACTAATACTTTGTCAAGTATAGCATATATTATTACTAGGGCTGTAAATATTAATATATAAATACTTTTGATTAATCTTGAAATCTTAACACGTTAAAAATAATACAATTTAATCATGTGTCTAAGTTTGACCACAACTTGCTTCCACAGTCCTTCAGCACAGATGTTTACATGTTAGTTAAGATAAAACCAAAGCTGTGGGTACATGCTGCAGTGATGAACTGTCTTTACACCGAAGCAAAACGAGTCTTAAGTTCCACCTTCAGGCAAAGCACATCTTTGCTAATGTTAGCAAAGATGCTAACAACAACACGGGATCAACTCATGGTCATACCACTGTTCAGCTGCTTCAGGGCAGTTTTCTTCTTCAGCTGCTCAGATAAATGCTGAAAAGTGCTCCAAAACTTTGAGACAGTCCTGTTTGTTAACAATATTAATCCAGTGTAGAAATCCTTGGTGGAAATCTGCAAAATTTAAGTTAATCAGCGAACTAGATGAGCTGAAGATGGAAAATATGATGCGTTCAGGTCAGACATTGTGGATTTGGGTCAAACCCTCTTTTATCTTCTTTTAATTTATCTGTCTGTGTGTAGAGCACTTTGTGCTACATTTTCTTGTGTGAAAGTGCTATATAAATAAAGTTTGATTGATTTTTTGTCATTTTTGAAAAGAAAACAACTCACTGCTGTTCTTTGTTCTTTTAACGAGGAATTGTTGTCAAGTTCTGATAAAACTTACGCTTTAGCAGCATCCACGCTGAGCTCTTCTGCCATAACTGCACCGGCCTCTTGCTGCTGCTTGCTTACTTCACGACTCTGCTGCGTCTGAAAGTACTGCCCCTCGACGCTAATTGGCCCTGTCACTTTCTAACCAGGCCCAAACGGTTCAGATGGGAGCTTAACAAGATGGATTCACCAGTGAAAAACAAGGAAATGGGCGTATCCATCTGCTTTGCAAGATTAGGTAGAAATGGGACTGGCCCAGAAACTCCTCTGACTTATTTGTGCATATGGTGGATATGTTTATCAGCCGATAAAGGAAGACTGTTATATAGCCAAAAATCGTCTGTTAATATCTGCAGAAATGATTTCACTTTTTAGGTCAATATCCACTGATATGATGCTGATAACATTGTGCCTCTCTATTCAAAGCTTCTCCTCGTTGTTAACAAAGCGGAAGAATTACAGGATATACCCCAATCTAAATTCTGAATAACCCAAATGCCCAACAATTCCCATTCATCGACTCCTAGAGGTTTTCGAGAACTCAGTTACCACATCTAAATGTTTTAACGCGTCTCTTCACCGGGTGTAACACAGAGAAATAGAAAATATGCTCACTATTTGTGAAATGTCTGTTCTCTTGCTGAAAATCATCTATCTTTATTTTCTCGTACGACATTTCATGAAGACATTTTGGGACTTCATGAGGGACTTACACTATGTTTTTCTGGGGCAGCAGCCCTCTACAGGGATATTTTATGGATAATCAAAATCTATTTTAATGCTATTGCATTCACTCTTGGTCTCTACACCATTAAAACAAATATGAGGGCTAAACTTAAGTAACTTTTAAAGTTTAACCCCCAGAAAATGCTCAACTTAAATCTGTATGTCCACATAATTTAAGAAACTCAGTATAATGTGTTGTTTCAACTAGTTATTGAAGTGCACAAATACTTCAAAGTTTGTTCACTCACTGTTAATCAAGCTGGATTTTCTAAAGTGTAATTTACATTCTAAATGCACATCTTAATCATTAACAGTAGTTCTGATATATGCTTCATGTTTGATGCACACCTATATTTTGGATTTATTTTTGGGCCCCTGGGAGCACAAGGCCCCAGGTAATTACTTTTCTATACCAAACGGTAAAACTGCATGCTGGCTACAAAGACTCCTTGTACAGTACTGTATAACTGGATATGGGTGGTGAGGGTTTTGGATCACCTTTTAATTTAAGTGTTGCTGGTTTGAACCTAGCTGACCTGGGGAAAAGTGTTCATGGTCTGGTAAGATCCTGGCTTTCCATGGCAGTTACTGATTTTCCTTTAGTCTGTCTACAGACACTAAACTGAAGCTCTGAAGGCTTGCAGTTAATGTACGTATGAGTATCTACAGGGACCAGCAGCAAATCCAAATACACAACAGCAGCCCAACAATTTTTGTCTTAAAAAATGAGTTTAAAATTTTGAAGTCTGAAACTAATGCACAAACAAACAAGGCAGTTAAAACACCAATAAGGACACATTAACAGTAGATACAGAAAATAACTCTAACACATGTGAAGCCAAAGAAAGGTGAAAGAAAAGAAATGGGAAAATAATCTGCCAGTCATCACAACAGCAGCAGCCTGTGGCATCAGCTATGCATGGGTAACGTCTCAAGATAAAGTGAATTATACCGCATTCCACATTATTAAGCAAATGATATTTTTCTCTAATTTTCCAGAATATTAATGCAAATGACAGAGTATTTTTCAAGTCATCAGCCGTTAGACCATAATTCAAATGTTTTTGAACAAACTTCATAATGACAACCATTATTTTTTAAAAATAAAAACCTCAAAATGCACTGTTCCACATTATTAAGCAGGCCACAGGTTTCAAGCAATATAGGGAAGAAAAAAGTTCTCTGCTGCCGAAAAATGTCAAATAGTGTAATGCCTTGGACAAGGAATTAAAACATTAGATATTTCATGAAAAATTAATTGTGATCATCTTACTGTGAAGGAATTTGTGGCTGATTCAGAGCACAGATGGGTTCGTGCAGATAAAGGCATAATGAGAAAGGTTTCTGACAGACAAATTCATCAGATTAAATGAGCAGATGCTAAAACGCCATTACAAAGCAGCAAACAGGTATTTGAAGCTGCTGGTGCCTCTGGATTCCCACCAAACTCAAGGTGTAGGATCCTCCAGAGGCTTGCAGTCATGCATAAACCTACTATTCAGCTGCCCGATCCAATGCTCACAAGCAGAAATGGTTGCAGTGGGCCCAGAAATACATGAAGACTCATTTTCAGTCTTGTTGACTGATAAGTGCTGTGCAACCCTGGATGGTTCAGATGGAGGAGTAGTGGATGGTTGGTGGATGGCCACCGTGTCCCAATAAGGCTGTGACATCAGCAAGGAGGGGGCGGAGTCATGTTTTGGGCCAGATTCATGAGGAGAGAGCTGGTAGGCCCCTTTGGGTCCCTGAAGGTGTGAAAATGACCTCGGCAAAGAATATAGAGTTTCTGACTGACCACTTTCTTCCATGGTACAAAAAGAAGAAGAGCAGTTCCTTCTGTAGCAAATTATCTTCATCCATGACAATGCTCCATCTCATGCTGCATAGAATCCCTCTGTGTCATTGGCTGCTATGGGTATAAAGGAGAGAAACTCATGGTGTGGCCCCCATCCTCCCCTGACCTCAACCCTACTGAGAACCTTTGGAGCATCCTCAAGCTAAAGATCTATGAGGGTGGGAGGCAGTTCACATCAAAACAGCAGCTCTGGGAGGATATTCTGACATCCTGCAAAAAAATTCAGAAACTGAAACTGAAACTGTCCAAAAACTCACAAGTTCAATGGATGCAAGAATTGTGAAGGTGATATCATAGAAGGGCTCCTTAGTTAACATGGAACTTGGCCTGTTAAGATGTTTTTGATTGAAATAGCTTTGATTTCAGTAAATATGACCTCCTAATGCTGTCAATTAAAAAAATGACCATTTTCAGTTCTTTACAACCAACAAAATATTTTAAAACTCTGTCGGGCTTAATAATGTGGAACAGTGCATTTTGAGGTTTTTATTAAAAAAAAAAAAAACGGTTATCATTATGAAGTTTGTTCAAAAACATTTGAATTATGCTCTAACAGCTGATGACTTGAAAAATACTCTGACTGTCATTTGCATTAATATTTAGGAAAATGAGAGAAAAATGTCATTTGCTTAATAATGTGGAAAGCGGTGTAGAGTTTATCTAGTGGAGCATCTAAACTTTTCATCAAAGTGTCGCATGTGTCACATTTTAACTTCATTTGACCAGTCAGTGAAAATCATTTTTAACACTGGTGTTTGTCATGTTGCTGCTGCTCATATCTGGTTGTTTCTAAGTGGTTAGATAACTCAGTAACCTTGCAAAGCTCCCGTTTGAACCGTTTGGGCCCAGTTAAAAAGTGACAGGCCCAATCAGCGTCGAGGGGCAGTACTTTCGGGCACGGCAGAGTCGTGACGTAAGCAAGCAGCAACAAGAGGCCGGTGCAGCTATGGCGGAAGACATTAGCGTGGGTTCTGCTATAGCGCCAGTTTTATCAGAACTTGACGACGTTTTTTTCGTTAAAAGAAGAACAAAGAACAGCAGTGAGTTGTTTTTCTTTTCAAAAAAGACCAAAGTCATGTACTGACATGTCTGCAGTCGCCAGACATGCGTTATGCAGTTCTTTATGGAGGTTACTCCTTGGTTAGGGGCGCAGGCGCTGCTCGTTAGCGGCTCATGTGTTTTGTTGCTCTGATTGGCCTGTAAAGATGTGACGGACAGAATGTTCATCCAATCACCCTCTGAGTTTTTTTCTGTGAGTGGTTTTCTATATGGATGTGTGAAACAAATCCATCTAGCATGCTAGGTTAATAACTCAGTGGGTTACACTGCTGTCTTTAGAACAAGAGACTGATGGTTCAAACCCCAGTCTAGACCTGGTAAGTTCTCCCTTTGGTCCTTATTGCAATAAACAACTGTCTACTTCTTAGCTGTATGTTGCTTTGGACAAGAGCATTTTAAAAGCTGAAAATAGCTAATGCTAACTGCTGGTAATCCAAAACCTGTGAGGAAAGTATATGTGCAAAATATGACAATGCCTTTTGATCAGGGGTTAACTAAATCCTACACCCTAAATCTTCAGCCAGTATAAAATAAGAGTAAGACTGAGTGGTGAAATTGTCTATACTGTGAGATAATTTAACTGTACTTTATTGTTGGACAGTGAAGAATTTCTCCTGTTAGTGTAATTGATCACAGAGAACACACCGCTGACACAAACAGATGGTAAAATCTTTATCTCCCCATTATTTTCTTATTGTCCCACCTTTAAAACTATCACCAAGCCAGCCATATTTCATGCATGCAACACCTTCAGTGTTAATAAAGTGTGAATTCTGCTGCAAGACCTTAAGTTCAAACAAGGCTAACTTTGAACCATTGCATTGTTGATCTGCAGAAGGAGATGCTACGTAATGTTGGATTCAAACAGTCCTTGCTGCTCTGAATCAAAATTATACTTTTTTTTTCTAATATTTGCTCCAGTTGCTGGGGTTACAGGTGAAAGAATGACAGGACTTTCCTGCTTCTGGCAGCTGTAGTTGTGTAGCATTTGTTCACAGTGCTGTGAAAAAAGTATTTGCCCACTTTCTGATTTCTTTTTTCATATATATTTAAATTATTAGAGAAAGGTAACCTTAGCAGATACAAAGTGCAGTTTTAAAAAGCTGATTGTGTATTTTGAGGGAAAAAGTCATCCAAACCTACTGTACCTGGCCCCGCGTTAAATCATGAATTAACTGAGAATACAACATGTTCAGTTTGCCTTTCCCACTGCCAGACCTGATGAAAACAGAAATTTCTTAAACAGGACCTGTTTGGCAAAAAAGATCTCCTTTGACTAAAAGATCTCCAAAAGCAACACATCATGAATAAATTCAAGAACAGATTAGTAACATTGCCACTGACATCTATCTCTCTGGAAAGGGTTACAAAGCCATTTCTTAGGCCCTGAACTCCACTAAACCAAGGTGAGAGTCATTATACACAAATGGAGAAAATTCGGTGACTTATCTAGGAGGTCGCAGAAGAACCCAGAATGACATCTAAAGACCTGCAAGCATGACTTAACTCAGTTTAAGTCAGTGTTTATGGTTCAACAATAAGAAAGAGACTGGGCCAAAATGCCCTCCATGTGAGAGTTCCAAGGCCAAAACCACTGCTGACCAAAAAGACACAAAGCACAAAGGCTCATTTCATATTTTACAAACACATCCTGATGATCCCCAAGACTTTTCAGAAAATATTCTGTGGACTGACAGGATAGAAGGTGTTTGTTCTGTTGCATCTGGCATAAAACTAACTGCAGTTTATCAGAAGAACATCATGCCAACAGTCAAACATGGTGGTTTGATAGTCTGGGGCTGCTTTGCAGCTTCAAGACCTGGACCACTCGCCAAAACTGATGGAAACATGAATTCTGCTCTCTACCAGAAAATGCTGAAGGAGAATTTCCAGCCATCAGTTTGATGGCTACATGGCTTAAAAAAAACAAATAAATAAATAAAGTTTTTGGAGTTGCCTGTTCCAACTCCAAACTTGCGTCCAATTGAGATGCTGTGACATGACTTTCAACAGGTGGTTCATGCTTAAAAGTGGGACAAAATTCTTCCACAGTGACGTCAAAGATGCTTGCTTGTAGTTGTTGCCGTAAAGGGTGGCACCACCAGTTATTTTTGTTTTTTAACAAAGAGCCAGGAGTGTTTAGATGGCTTTTTATTCTTTTTTTAATGGAATCATCATGAAATAACTTTATACTGTATTTACTGAGGTTGTGTGTTTCTGGTATTGAAATTTGTTAGATTATATGAAACATTTAGGTTTGACAAATATGAAAAAAGAAATCAGGAAGGGGCAAAATCTGACACTGCTGCCGTGGTCGACTTCTCTTGACATGTGTACCACTGAATAATTGAAACACCTGTTTGCTACGTTTGGATCAGTAACACTGGGATTACTTTCAGGGCTGATAAACACTGTCATCACGTTTTGTTGTTGTCATCACATTATTACTTTTCATGAAGCCGGATTCCAAAAAACAGCCTGGATATGTTAAACTGACTTCCCTGTACAGGCCTCAGGAGCCTGAACAAAAATACTAATTTAACCAATATGACTTATTCTAAGGACTATTATACATGTGGGTTGTATCAGTGATGGAATGTTGGACTGAGCAAGAAAGTCAAATTAAATTAAACCTTTGATTAAAGTTCAGAGCAGTCTGCCAGTTAGTAATGATTACTGAGATAAAACCTGCTAACTCTGCCCGGTAACTGTGAGGAAGATCACAGCAAAACTTATTATCTCAGAGATGATTTAAATGAACATGCTTTATCCAATCTGGAAACAAGAAGCTGCAAGTTTAAGACCCAGTACATTACTTTGCATATCTAAATCTCCTCATCAGCTGTAGTTTCCAGTCCAGTTATCAATTTGAGATTCTTGTGCTTTCATTCTTAAGTGAATATTTTTTTTAGGTAATTGGGCTTCTTCAGTTTTTATCCATTGATAATGTCTTAGCTGCAGATATTAATCCAAAGAGGAAATTATTTTTGTTTACTAATAAACATCTTGTCCCCTACCCAACTATGCAAGAGTTTTTGATGCTTTTTTAATTGTCTGTCTAATGTCTCCAACAGACGTGCATTTATAGCAATCCTATATGTTTTTGGCATGCTGCTCTGTGCGACATGGATCTCATATGACATCAAGTTTGATGTGTGCAGACCATACAGTGACTGCAACTAAACGCAGCTGAATCGCAGGCTGCAACATACACAGATATTCAAGAATTACATGTCATCAGTGCCACATTAATGTGTCATACATGTACACTATGTCCTGTTCATCTCTATGTCATTTCTTGCTGCATTCCTATTGGTTGGTTAGTCCACGTAGGTCAAAGCTGCAGTCAAATTGTAAGATGGTCATCCTAAATTTCTGACACTGTCAGAATTTAATTCTAGGCTATCTTTGGACAATGGCTGTCTGTCAACCTGTCTCACAGTGCAGCGTTGGAGCACAATTTTAGAGCCACCACCAAAGATGTCGCCTCTATTGGTCATATACCAGGCTTTAGACCCACCGGGCTTCAGACCCCCAAACCAAAAGTATCCAATGAACATTGATATAAAAACTGAGAAAGGAAACCAAAACCTAACCAAGAAGCTGGAACTAGCTTTCTACCTATAGATGAATCTGGGAAAAAGCCACCCGTGGTTGTATGTGACAAGGTCATTGCCCCCTAAACCCAATAACTGGTTGTGCCAGCCTTGGCGGCAACAACTGCTAGCAAGCATTTGGGATAGCTGGCAATGAGTCTTTCACATCAGTGTGGAGGAATTCTGGCCCACACTTTTTGCAGAGTTGTTGTAAATCGGCCACATTGGAGGGTTTTCCAGCTTGAACTACCTGTTTCAGGTCATGCCACAGCATCAAAATTGAATTAAGTCCAGACTTTGACTATACCTCTCTAAAACCTTCATTTTGTTTTCACTAGAGCCATTCAGAGGTGGACTTACGGGTGTGTTTCTGATCATTGACCCGCTGCATTGTGAACTAATGGCCACACATTCTCCTTCAGCATTTTCTGGTAGAGAGCAGAATTCATGGTTCCATCAATCATGGTTAATGGTCCAGGTCGTAAAGCATCCCCAAACTTTCACACTACAACCCTTGTTAGACTGCTGGTATCGTGTTCTTTTGAATTTTCACCATGGAACCTCTCCCATTGATGCCATTTTTACCCAGTCTCTTTCTTATCGTTGAATCATGAACACTGAACTGTGTCAAGTGAGGCCTGCGGGTCTGCAGATGTTGTTCTGTCTTTTTTTTATCTCATGGATTCATTGATGTGCTCTTGGAGTCATTTTGAAAGGCCAGTCACTCCTGCAAAGGTTCACCAAGTTTTCTCCATTTGTGTGTAATGGCTCTCACCATGGTTCACTGGAGTCTCAAACACTTTGGAATGGATTTGTTACCCTTTCCAGATTTATAGATGTCAATGACTTCTCATTGGTTTTATCTTTTTCTAATATTATAACTGTTTGATGATGTGACACATTTAAGTGTGATAGATATACAAAAAGAAATCAGGAGGGTGGCAGTAGCTTTTCACATCACTGTATTTGATGCTCACATATTGCACTTGCCCAGTGGCTCAGTAACAAAGTTCAGTTGCCATTCTGCTTTTGTACCTTTACATTTCACCTTCTAAGACAGTGTTACTCAACCCTGCTCAACCAAAGAGCCAAATTGTTGAAAAATACATTTGCTAGAGCCACAATCTAGTGGTCAAAAGTGGCAATTCAAATCTGAAAAAAGGTGGCAAAAATGGTGAAAAAGTGTCTAACACTGGGAGAAAAGGGGCAAAAATGGGTGGGAAGTGACCAAATAATGTGTTATAAAAACAAAAAAAAAAGGAGTTGCAAAAAGTGAGTAAAATGGGCAAAACTAAGAAAAAAAGGTGGGGAAAATGGGCAAAATGTGACATTAATTGGCAAAAGACAGGTTAAATGGGTAAGAAGTGGCAAAAAGGGGCAAAAATTGCAACCAGCAGGATATAAGTGTCAAAAAGGGGAGAAAGGTGACAAAAAGAACTGGCAAAAATGGACTTATAGCGGCAGACACTGGGAGAAAAGCAGCAAAAAAGGGTAGAATGGCAAAAAAAAGAGTTACAGGAGGCAAAAATAGTCCAAAAGTGGCAAAAACGTGGGGAAAAATGAGTAAGAAGTGACCAACATGGGCAAAAATCAGTAAAAAGGTGGGCAAAATGTGCAAAAAGCATCAAAGAGTGGCAAAATGGGAAATTAGAGGCATTTAATTGCAAAAGGCAGCTTAAATGGGCCACAAATGGCAAAAAGCCGGATAAAAGTGTCAAACGTGCTAAAAGCAGTAAAAATTGAATTAAAGTAGCAAAAAATGCAAAAAAAAAAAAAAAAAAAAAAAGAGGGCAATGGAAATATGCAGACAAAAATAGAGTTTGACAATTAAAACCTACTGTGTTAGTGTGGAAAACAAACTGATTAATGTTACCTACAATGGGTAATTTCTGAGGTAAAATTTTCCTTTTTAAGGTTTTCTGGGGGAACAATATTTCAAATTAAGACATAAAAGAGACATAAATCATCGCAAATGAGCCACACATTGATTATCGCTGTTCTAAGATGTAATGTAGGTGTCCCATTCACCTTTACCATGGTGTTACAGAGATGGTATGCTGTTTATGGATAATGATTATAAAATCATTTTTACAATTCCTCCCAAAAATTATAGGCACAACAAATAGATAGTTAGCAGAGCAATCACAGAATGTTAGCAGTGTGTTGGAGAAACACTGAGTGCCAAACAAAAGGTTTGATGACACAGTCATGTCTACTGTACACAGGAAAACTTTGGATGAATCTGAAACCTTGAATTATTGGGGAATATTTCCCTCACTGTCTGCATGAATTTTAATCTATTTTTACTTCTATTTTTTATCAGGCTGTGCAATCCTGGTTATTTGCACTGATTAAGGCTATGGCATTAGCTGGATTACAGTTATTAATCAGTGGGGTGCTCTGGACACATTTTCTTTGGACCTGATTCAGAATTGTATCTGGTCAGTGGAGCAAAAATTCTCTGTGCTGGTGAACACTTTCAGTGTTTACCATCCAAGATAAAGACTAAAGACAGCTGGACTTTTTTGACCATCGTACGTTCACTGTCAGAATCAATCAGCTATCATCTCACGATGATGTCTGCCTGATGGAACCATGAATAACCAGTCAGTCAATCCAGTGTTGCCATTCATCAATGACTTCCATATCTGTACATTGCATCATTTATAGTTTAACTAGCAGTCAGAGAAGAGACATTGTGTTCAGATTTTTTTCATTGCATCTCACTGAGCATCCCCTATGTAGCTGTTTCTTGAAGGCCTTCACTTTTGAAAAGTAGGTTACAGGGCTCATTGTTGGTTTGAGGACTTTGCACACTGAGTCAGAAATTTTTGTTTTTTTCCTGCTGCATTTCACTTCAACTCACCCAGATAAATTTACCAGAGGGCTGGCAGAAAAATTTCCAGGTAAGTTCCAGGTAAAAATTTTGTCTGTTTGCATTCAAACATGCAGCTCATCCCCAAAACTTGCAGAATTTTTCAGGAGTTTTGTGTGCATGTGAACAGAGCTTGAATGTAAGTTTTGGAGGCTGGCAGTAGAAAAAGAAGGAACAAAAAACACCTGGATTTAGGGTGGATGTGAAAGAGCTTTAACACCTTCTCCTGATATAGCATGATGTCAACAACAAGGATCAATCTGTTTTCTAGAAAGCAGCAATTTTCCAGGAAACTCAAGTGCTCCCATAATGGGATGTCTAAAACTCTTCTTCTACCTTCTCCTCTAATGGCTTTTACTGGAAACAGCACAATGGCCCATACATTATGGTGTGTTCTGCTTTGTTTTGTCTCCTGTGATCATTCGCGTCATGTTTCAAAGGACCTGGTAGCTGCTGTCGTTGATGACTGGCCTGCCTGTTTCAGTTGCAGTTGAGGATTTCTTTTGAGTGATCCCATCGCAGAACGGAAAGATACAATATGTCAGTGAATGCACCTTCTTTATGAACTCTTAACTAATTCTTACTACCATTTAAAACATGTGAAAACTTGTCAATAAGACATCAGTGGTTCACAAAAGAAGTGGCAGAAAATGTAAAGATAAAAATGAAAGATATAAAAACTGAAAACTAAACTGACATGTTGACTGCGGTTAAGGTCTGAATTTCCAAACTGAATTGAATGAGTCGCATTAAAGACCCTGTAAAGTGAAATCCAAAGTTTGTGTCTTAACACTCTAGACATGTTGGAATATGGTTGCTGTAAACATGTAACGCTGAGATCTACATGTGACTGAATGCTGGATTTAGACTGTTAGAAAGTTTTTCACCTCTTTCCTGGCTTGGTTTCATGTAGGCGGGGCCAATATGTGGATACATGATGACCCCGCCCCTCTAACACTACAATATGAAATCACAGAGCAGTTCATCTCAGTCCAGTCTGTTGTTAGCTGATGTCACTGCCCTTATTGAAAGTTAACAGTCAGTTAAATGCTGTTTTTTGTTCATTGTGAGTTAAATTTGCCAAATCTATCAGCCACAGTGGTCTATGGATCATTTGAAGTATCATAAGAGATTTGAGCCAGAAAACGGACTTTGTCTATTCTTCTAAGGTCAACAAAAGGTCAAGAGACGGACTAATATCCAGAGTGCTTTCCTCAATGCAGATTGTAGCACTTTTTTTTTATTTGAGAGGATCGTACTTCTCCTGAGTGGGTGTGGCCTCAGCTCTTACAACAGACACGCCCACACCATTCTGGAGCAGATTTTACGGCCTCAGTTTTCATGATTTTGAAGCTTAATTTTATAAACTTAGAGATGTTTTATTTGACTGAAATTTGATTAAGGGGTTCATAACACAGTGACTTGTCATACAACAAACCTAAATACAGATTTATTTTTACTTTACAGGGTCTTTGATCGTGTGGTATTTTGTCATTGCGGGTTCATCAGGCTGGCACAGAATGCAGCAGCTATTAGCAGATATTACTCTCTCTGCTATCTTTCCACCCTTTCAGGGATGACAAATAAAGACAACATGGTGCCTTTGAAAGAATCATTTTACTTTAAAAAAACCTCACAGAATCAACTTTGGACAAGTTCAAAGCAGTCTGCACTTTGCAATATCACACTTTTGACTTCTTTTCTTTCCTGTTCTTCTACTATTTATACAAGATTAAAAACAAATGTGAATTTCAATCTACTTAGAAGTCCTTATTTTCTTACAGAATTAACTCTTAGAGCTCATGTGGCAAGGATGCGTGCTGCATGCACACCCCTTTGTAAATTGCTTGGTAACTTTTGAACTGTAAGTCGCTGGCAATAACTTCTTTTTTCCTATAAAAGCTCTCCGTTGAGCCTTTCTAGCTCTGACAAAGGATTTTCTAGTGAGCCCAGAACTTGGCTGACTCTCCAGGGTCTCTGAGGATGGCGTTTCCATATACAACAAGAAGTGACATGTTTGTAAAAACGTTAATAACTTTTTAACCATAAGTCATAGACACTTAATCTTTTTTCCTCTGAAAGTGGACCTTTTTGTTGTTCATTTGCTACCCTTGGTGTCTCCGTAGCCATAAAGGACGCTGTTCTTAATCCTGGAACTTTGGTGACTTGTCAGGCTCTTAAATCCACGCCGTTAGATCCCTTTTTATCCATTTTTAATCCTCTTTCACTCATTTACTTCAGCTTTCTGCAATGGACATCATCATATTGTTTACCTGCAGTGCATTGTGGGAGGGTCTGTCCACCAATGGCAAACTGTTGTGTCTACTGCTTTAAGGAATGGCACAAATGAATGTTAATGCATAAAACATTTGGACTTTTTTTTTTTTGTATGTAGACATTTTGAAAACCATTAGTCACAGAATGTTTTATTTTCACTGTTTTACTCCTAAAAGATGGGAGAATATGTGTGCGCAAAGGAACAGCCTAGTCACTATTTTTTTGAGAGGGACCTGGATGCATCGGAGGACCTCCACTTCACCCCGGAAGTCAGATGAGCACCGCCATATCTCTTCTTCTAATACCGGAATAAATGCCAAAATGGGCCGTACGCACGAAAAACAATTTACAACTTTTTTATATGTACTTATATTTCACTATCAGTTATTACTTTAACATGGATCATTTATCATAAATGATTCATTAAATTCCATGCAATCTCTTCGTTTGAGCCTTTTATTCAAAAAACTTGCACAATACTTGTCTACTGTATTGAATGATGTAGCGACTTGCCTCTGGCAACATGTCGGCGGCGCCCACGTCCAGCCAGCCAATTTCCCGTCGCATATTATGTCTGTGCTCAGTAGTGATGTGTGAATTTGGATCATAAATCGATTCATTAAAATATATGTAACGTCATCACTGTGCTTGTTAACCCGAAAAATTGCACATTTTTTGTCTACTTGTATTTCCTTACTTGGAGGACTTGCCTCTATTGATATGGCAGCGAGACATGGAGAAAACAACGAAGAAGACTTTCAGTTCAAGTGACTTCCAGTATTAGAAGACAAGATATGGGGACAATTTTCCGACTTCTGGTGTGAGGTGGAGATCCTCCGATGCATCAAGGTACTCTTGATTTTCTTTACTGTGTGCTATCAACAAAAATCTTTGAGTTACCAATTTGGATTGGTTTTTTTCTTTTGTCCTTAGAGTCTTCTTTAAAATTGAAGTGACAGGGGGAAAAAAGGATGTATAGAGCTTGACTGTGCACCACAGGGTTGATGTTTAATAAGCTTTTTAAGACAAAAGGTCCAGATGAGGCATGATGGGGAAATAGATAGCTGTGAGCTTGTGATGTTTTGTGTAAGGGTTGAACTCAGGTGCGGAGACGGAAGCAGTTTTAACAGTTTTATTGTGAGGATAAGTGCACCAGGGAAGGGGATTCCAAGAGTCCAGGAGGGAGTGAGGGAGTGCTGGAGCTGGCTGTGGTGAATTGAGCAGGAGGCACTGGAAAAAAGGAGGAGAGGCACGTTAGCGACAATGTACACAAAATGCAAACACTAGAGATCACTGGAATCATCAAAAGCACAAAGAACTTCTCTGAAGGATCACGAGAAGGAGCCCGGAGACGACGTTTACCGTGAGGTAATGTAGACAAGACTCAGGCG
The DNA here is from genome assembly GCF_018320785.1 of Cheilinus undulatus. Lineage (NCBI taxonomy): Eukaryota > Metazoa > Chordata > Actinopteri > Labriformes > Labridae > Cheilinus > Cheilinus undulatus. The sequence goes on along the minus strand of NC_054867.1, from coordinate 5,249,378 downwards.
CTGTAGAGAGCTGCAGCCAGTCTTAAATAGCAGGTGTGATTAGAGGATTCGCTGCAGGTGTGCCTCTCCACAGCACCAGGGGGGCAGGGTGAACGCCTCAGGAGAAACAGAGTCAAGTTAGCAGCCAGCAACCAGCTCCGGAAACCGGAAGTACCACAAAGTAAAATATTCAATACAAAATAAACACCACAGTACCCCCTCTCAACGGACGCCTCCTGGCGTCCTGCCAGGCTTGTCCGGTGCGCCTTGTAGAAATCCCAAGAAGGTTGTCGTCTAAAATTAGTTTTCTGAAATCCAGGAGCGCCTCCGGGCCGTACCCCTCCCAATCTACCAAAAACTGGTAACCCCGGCCTCGAGGTCTAACGTCCAGAATCTTGGAAACGGTGAAGGCGGGATGGTCATCGATGATCCGGGGGGGAGGAGGGGCGACGGTAGGAGGGCTCAGATCACTGGAGGAGACCGGCTGGAGTAGTGACACATGAAAGGTGGGATGGATCTTCATGGATTCAGGAAGTTTGAGCTGTACTGCCGAGGGATTGATGATTTTGGTGATCTCAAAAGGTCCAACGTAGCGGGGGGTCAATTTCTTGGATTCTGTCTCGAGGGGTAGATCTCTGGAGGAGAGCCAGACCTTCTGGCCAGGGAGATATTCCGGGGCAGGAGTGCGGTGGGCGTCAGCCAGTCTTTTATTGCGCTCAGCCGTGCGCGAGTGCCGCCTTGGCTGTCCGCCACACCTCTCTGACGCTGGAGATGGTGCTGCACGGAAGGGACGGAGACCGAGATCTCCTGTTCGGGAAACAGGGGGGGTTGATACCCGAGGCAACACATGAACGGAGACATGCCGGTAGCAGCGCAGGTGAGAGAGTTGTGGGCATATTCAATCCAGGGGAGGTGAGAGCTCCAGGTAGAGGGATGATGGGCAGCAACACAACGTAAGGCCGCCTCCAGACTCTGATTGGCCCTTTCAGTCTGGCCGTTGCTCTGTGGGTGGTACCCAGAGGATAGGCTGACTGTGGCCCCCAGCTCCTTGCAGAACTCTTTCCATACACGTGATACAAACTGGGGTCCGCGGTCCGACACGAGGTCGCTAGGAATTCCATGGATACGGAAGACATGGAGGACCAACAGGTGAGCCGTCTCCAAGGCAGAGGGGAGCTTGGGGAGAGGGACGTTAGGGACGACTTGGGAGTACCGGTCCACTAGAGTCAGGCTGACTGTGTTTCCTCAGAGGGTGGGAGACCGGTGTGAAGTCCAAGGCTATGTGCGACCAGGGACGACCAGGAGTGGACAGGGGATGCAGAAGGCCAGCAGGGGGTTGATGAGAGGATTTTCCTCTGGCACAGGTGGAGCAAGCAGCCACGAATTCACGGGTGTCTCTGGTCATGCCCGGCCACCAGAAACTCTGCTGTAGGAACCCGAGGGTCCTCTGGAAACCGGGTGGCAGGTGAGTTTTGATGCGTGAGCCCAATGGAGCACTGGAGAGCGAGCTGAGTCCGGGACGAAGAGACGGTCTGGGGTCCAGTTCCGGGTCCGTTGGGCTTTCTGGGCGCCTTTGACTGCCTGGATGATGTCCCATGTGGCAGCACCGACGATACAGGAGGGGGGAAGAATCAGGTCCGGCTCAACACTCTCACGAGAAGGGGAGTCCAAACGAGAAAGGGCATCAGGTTTAGTGTTTCTGGAGCCTGGCCTGTAGGAGAGGGTGAAGTGGAAACGACTGAGAAAAAGAGCCCACCGGGCTTGACGGGAGTTGAGTCTGCGCGCCGTGCGCAGATAGGCGAGGTTCTTGTGGTCAGTCCAAATGATGAAGGGCTGTCGCGTGCCCTCCAGCCAGTGCCTCCATTCTTGTAGTGCCCACACCACAGCCAGCAGCTCTCGGTTTCCCACGTCGTAATTGCTCTCGGACGGGGACAAACGACGAGAGAAGAAGGCACAAGGGTGAAGCTTCTTCGTAGCGGGTCTCTTTGCGACAGAACAGCCCCGGCCCGTCTCCGAGGCGCCCACCTCCACCACGAATTGGAGGGAGGAGTCAGGGTGCTTGAGGACGGGAGCTGACGTGAACAGAGTCTTGAGCCTGGTGAATGCCTCAGCAGCCTCAGGTGACCACCGGTAGGGGGAACTAGGGGAGGTGAGCCTAGTGAGGGGAGCAGCCACCCTACTGTAATCTCTAATGAACCTTCTATAAAAGTTTGCGAAGCCTAGAAATCGCTGGAGTTCCTTACGGTTACCTGGGACGGGCCAATCAGTGACTGCTCTGATCTTAGCAGGATCGGGTTGTAATTGGCCCTGGGCAATGATAAACCCTAGAAAACTGACTGATGGGGTGTGAAACTCACATTTCTCGGTTTGACATAAAGTCTGTTCTCTAGTAGCCTCTGGAGGACTAAACGAACATGTTGCTGGTGTTCCTGGAGTGACCTGGAGAAGATAAGTATATCGTCAAGATATACGAACACGAAGCGATTGAGCATGTCCCTGAGCACATCATTAATGAGAGCCTGAAAAACTGCAGGGCGTTAGTGAGACCAAAAGGCATGACCTGGTATTCAAGTGGCCAATAGGGGTCTTAAAGGCTGTTTTCCATTCGTCTCCCTCTCTAACTCTGATGAGGTGATAGGCATTTCTTAAATCTAGCTTGGAGAAGACCTGGGCTGAACAGAGAGGCTCGAAAGAGGGGTCAATGAGGGGAAGTGAGTATTTGTTCTTTACAGTGATGTCATTAAGTCCTCTGAAATCGATACAGGGGCGGAGTGTGGAGTCTTTCTTTTTGACGAAAAAGAAACCAGCTCCTAGAGGAGACGAGGAGGGACGGATGAGACCTGTGGCTAAAGAATCATGAATGTAAGTCTCCATGGCCGCTCTCCGGGCGGAGAGGTTGTACAGGCGACTACTGGGCAGGGACGCGCCAGGGAGCAAATCGATCGCACAGTCATAGGGACGGTGAGGAGGGAGAGAGACGGCTAGGTCCTTGCTGAAGACCGGGGCTAAATCATGGTATTCCTGAGGGACATTGGATAAATCAGGAGGAGTGGGAGTGACGGAAGGACGACTGACCGGTGGACTGGCTGAACGCAAGCAGTGAGAGTGGCAGTGTACGCTCCAATTGGTTATGGTAGCGGTTTTCCAATTGATCTGAGGATTATGTAATTGGAGCCAGGGGAGACCTAAAACAACGGGAGCGTGAGGGGACGGAATAACAAACAGCTGAATTTTTTCACTGTGATTACCCGAGATAATGAGGGTTATGGGGGCTGTCCGGTGAGTAACCTTAGCAAGCAACCTGCCGTCTAAGGCGGTGATGTTCTTAGGAGTCGGTAAGGGTTCAAGGGGGAGTTGGAGCTGTTGAGCTAACGTGTCCTGAATAAAGTTGTCGTCAGCTCCGGAGTCAACAAGCGCACTAATGGGCACGGAATCGCGCCCCCAGAGGACACTAGAGGGAACGGCTATGCGCAGGGGAGGGCTAGAGGAGGAAGAGGTCTGGCTCACCCGAGTGCCCTCGTTCACGGGTGAGCCCTGTCTTTTGGCGTCTGGGGACAAGTAGCGAGAAAGTGACCTGTCTGACCACAGTAGATACACAGTCTAAGGTTAAAGCGTCTTTGGCGCTCACTGGGGGTTAGTCGGGTGCGGCCTAACTGCATGGGTTCATCAACAGGAGTGGGGGAAAAGTCACGGGAAGACCTAGTGTGTTCAGGAGACTGAAGAGCAGACTGACCAGAGGGGGGAGCTACGGGACGGAGCTGGAGGGCCTTTGCTGACTCCTCTCTCTGCGTCTTTCTCTCAAACGGTTGTCAATGCGAATGGCTAGTGAAATTAAACCCTCAAGGGAGTCAGGGTCAGCCCGGGACGCGAGTTCATCCTTAAGCTCACTAGAAAGACTCTTAAGAAACACCCCTTTGAGCTCGGTCTCCCCCCACCCGCTCTCAGAGGCTACAATACGAAAATCAATGGAGAAATCAGCAACTGATTGGTTACCTTGGTAGATGGAAAATAAACGTATGGCAGCTACTTGGCCCTGGAGGGGATGATCAAAAATCCGACATAGTTCACTAGAAAATAACGAGTAAGAAGCTAACACTGGGGATTCTCTCTCCCAAACAGAAGTGGCCCAGCGGGAGGCTTTCCCACGTAACAAATTAATTACAAAAGCTATCTTGGCCCTGTCCGTGGGGTAACTCAGGGGCTGCTGGTCAAACACAAGGGAACATCTTAACAAAAACCCACTAGCGCTACCTATTTCTCCTGAGAAGAAATCAGGGTGAGGTACATGAGGCTCTCTATAGTGGGGGAGGGGAGGAGAAGGTGAGGGATCTACTGCGGGTGGCTGAACACTGACAGGTGGAGGCTCAGGAGTGGGGTGGTGAGGCTGAGTGACTGAGAGTAACTGCTCGGATATGCTGGAGACCTGGGTGTTGAGAGTCTGAAGAGATTGCATGATACCTTTTAACATGGACTCGTGATGTCCTAGGCGTTGTCCTTGGTGGGTGATGGCCGTTTGAGGGTGTCTGATTCCGCTGAGTCCATTTCTGGCCTGAGTCTTCTGTGATGTTTTGTGTAAGGGTTGAACTCAGGTGCGGAGACGGAAGCAGTTTTAACAGTTTTATTGTGAGGATAAGTGCACCAGGGAAGGGGATTCCAAGAGTCCAGGAGGGAGTGAGGGAGTGCTGGAGCTGGCTGTGGTGAATTGAGCAGGAGGCACTGGAAAAAAGGAGGAGAGGCACGTTAGCGACAATGTACACAAAATGCAAACACTAGAGATCACTGGAATCATCAAAAGCACAAAGAACTTCTCTGAAGGATCACGAGAAGGAGCCCGGAGACGACGTTTACCGTGAGGTAATGTAGACAAGACTCAGGCGCTGTAGAGAGCTGCAGCCAGTCTTAAATAGCAGGTGTGATTAGAGGATTCGCTGCAGGTGTGCCTCTCCACAGCACCAGGGGGGCAGGGTGAACGCCTCAGGAGAAACAGAGTCAAGTTAGCAGCCAGCAACCAGCTCCGGAAACCGGAAGTACCACAAAGTAAAATATTCAATACAAAATAAACACCACAGAGCTCTAAGGATAAAGAAAAAATAAATAAAAACATTTATCAATTTAAGCTCAGAGTCATCAGGGCTACTCATATAAAAGAAACAACTAAACAGGAACTCTTGAACAGTGCATATATTTTCACATTTGCAGGGGATTTCTTACGTTAGTCATTTTGTATATGCACTTCTGCATATTTCCTAATGTACAGAGTAACTGTTTAAACACTAAATTCCACACTTTAAGGCTGTCTCCTGTCTCTAAGTCATGGTTTCAGACCACAGCATCAAAGGGACACTACTGTATTTTTGAAGTTGGGTTGTATAAGTCAGTTAGCAGTAGCAGTGATTTTGCCCTACATAGTTTAACTCGACATGGCACCCTGATGTGGCAGAGGATTTGCTTTTCCATCACAACCAAGTTACCTGTTTGAGGCCACATCTAGAGCTGGTGATGCTGCATTCTGTGCTTCAGTAAGCATTGTTTAGTTCCACCAGAAGAAGAAGAGGCACTCAGTCCAAAAGCAGATGCATGGAGTGCTACATGGGTGGGGAAAGTAAAAAAAAAAAAATGCTTGAAAAATTGGTGCTCTTCAGTGTGGGGATTCAACTACAAGTCTTTAAAGAGGACTGAGGCACTCAGAGGGATTGCTGAGCTCCCCCCAAAGCTGCAAAAGACCTGGTCAGACACCAGAATAGGTAACCACACATGTGGAAACTGCAGTCATTGTGACTACGTGACAAAAATGGCTACTTTACAGATGTCACAACAGGTCGTAAGCTTGACATCAAGTCTTTCATAAATCAAGCACTTATTTTGTTTTTAACAGACTTGAATGTCCTTATGGGGGCTTTTACGTTGGGAGAACTAAGCGCAAACTGAAGGTGATACACACCATTAAAACAGGCGATCCACAATTTCCTGTAGCTTTGCATTACAAAGGGGCTAACCATGGCAGCTGCAACTCTGAAAATATCAGGCATTGAGCATTTACAAAGTTCAATCAGAGGCAGGGCAGATTAAAAAAACTCGAACAAAGAGAGTCTTTTTGGATAAATGCATTAAGGGCAGCAGTTTCCCTGGCCTAAATGGGGAAATGGACTTGTCTCCATTTCTGTAGCTTTTCTTGTTCCCAATAGTTTTCAAGAAGAAAGAACATTCTTGTGTGTCAATTTAGTGTAATGTACAGATTTTTTCTGTTGTGATTAATGTGCTTTGATATCATGTGTTTGTTTAACTGGTTGCTTTACATCCTTTAATTGTGTAACCATTAACTTTATCATGTGACCTCTAGTGATCATGTGACTTGTTGGGGATCTTTAAAGGAAGCAGCTCAGTGGTCATTTTGTAACTTCCCAGATGAAGGCCTGTATGGCTTAGACATGTTGGCGTGTTTTTCTGTAGTTCTGTTGAAATAAAGGCTTTTTATCAACAATCCCGACCTTTTCAGTGACTTTTAAGATGAGGCACTGTTTGGTTTATTTTTCTATTATAATCCAGTAGGTATTTCAACATTTGCACCAGCAGTTGCTTCTTAGATACGACCTTACCACGCTGGCTTGAGCAGGTGCGCTTGGGCCCTGCTCCAAATCAGGTCCATTCTGGGCTTAGCATAGCCCCATCAACTATGATCTAACCCAGCACGTCTTGGTTTAGATCATAGTTGAAAAAAGCCCCAATGTGCAGTGCAAGTGAAGCTGGTGCTGGGTGTCCCAAGACTCAGGAAGATGGTAACATGGCATGCCAGATAGATGTGTTTCACACATCAATCTGGTAAACCTTCCATAGACAACGTTTGGGAATGGGCAGAGCCTTTGAAAAAAAACTTGGAGGGTGATTGGATAAACGTTCTGTCTGTCACATCTTTACGGGCCAATCAGAGCAACCAAACATGTGACATAGCCGCAGGCGAGGACTAAACTCCATAGAGAACTGCATAACAAAACCATGGTGACTGTAGACATGTCAGTACCCGACTTTTGTTGTTTTTGAAAAGAAAACAACTCACTGCTGTTCTTTGTTCTTTTATTATTTAAGAAATGTCGTCAAGTTCTGATAAAACTGGTGCTTTAGCAGCATCCACACTAATGTCTTCCACCATAGCTGCACCGGCCTCTTGCTGCTGCTTGCTTACTTCACGACTCTGCCGTGCACGAAAGTACTGCCCCTTGATGCTGATTGGTCATGTCACTTTCTCACCCGGCCCAAACGGTCCAAATAGGAGCTTTGCAAGATGGATTCCCCAGTGAGAAACACGGAATGGGTGTTTCCATCTGCTTTGCCAGGTTAGGTAGATTGCTGACACTGAGAAAATGAGAAGACACTAGTTTTCATGTTACCAGACTCAGCTGACCCAAACCTAAGGACTTGAATGAATCTTGTAATTAAAGTTGAGTTAAAACCAAACCAAACAAAAACTTACCTTTAATGAAGCTTGGGCTTGCAAACCACTGCAACACCTCAAGAGCAAACATGGCCAGTGTGGGCCCAACTGACCAGTAAATTTACCCAGCTGGAATCTCCTCTCATGAACACCAGTCCTACTGATTGTCTTTTTTCTTTAAAACACTTAATGTTTGGGCACGTAGATTGCATCTTTGTTTATTTATCCAAGCTTAGTCTGTAACACTTCAAAACAGAATGTGCAATTGGGCTGACAGTGTTATTTTGGCCAATTTTTACCCAAAACTTGTTAAATCATGCAGAGAAACTGCACCTGTTTGTAACATTGTATAGCCTTGCTTCCACAAGCATGTCCTGTTTGAAAGGAAAATGCTCACAGAAATCTCTGGACGCTAATATCATTATTATTGACAAGTGACTTATACAACCCAACTTTATAAATACCGAAATATCCTTTAAGTCTAGATTAATACACTTTCTTCGCATTAGTTTAATTCTTAGATAAAGACTCCGGTAGAACTGGACTTTAAAAATTAAATTTCATCAAACACTTAATTAAACATGCAATTAATCATCATTAACAACAAAAAATGAGTGATAACTGCTATTTCAAAAATGAAACCTCCCAAATCCTATCAGAAACAATACAAAAAAAAAAAACAAAAAACAAAAAACAAAACAAAACAAAACAAAAAATTTAACACAAGATAAATTCTGAGAGTGAACTTGTCGTACATTGTATTTGTATTCATGCGAGTTACACTGGCAAAAGATGGCATGAAGAAAAACAAGAGACATGTTGGAAAACTCGTACAGAGAAAGAAAGAAAGAAAGAAAGAAAGAAAGAAAGAAAGAAAGAAAGAACGAAAGAAAGAAAGAAAGAAAGAAAGAAAGAAAGAAAGAAAGGACTTGGCGAGGTCATGGGAGTGCACACGGTGAGGAGAAGATAAAAGGAGGCGCGGCTCTACGGGGACAGGGAGAGATAGAGAAAGAAAGAGAGAGACAAAGAGAGGAGGAGAGAGAATGAAAGAGAGAGAGAGAAAGAACAAGGCAGAGCGAGCTTGGCCGTGCATTGGGGGAGCTGATGTGCCATTTCTAATCCCTCCTGTTCGTGGCTTTGTGCCGTGGCCCAGCAGGAAGTGGGAGCTGGGCAGACAACAATTAACAAAAGAGCTGTGAAGAATACAATTAGCCATCAATGGCCAACCACAGGCCTTTGTGCCTGTCGCCATGGAGACGGCACAACACCACTATACGGAGATTACAAAACCCTTTTCTGCACTTCTCCTTTTTTTCTCTCCATCTCCTCTTTTCTCTTTTACCCTTTCCCTTTTCTTTTCTTCCTCTTTAAAACTAATGTCCTTTCTTTCTTTTCAGTTCATCGCTCTGAGTGTTTTTCCTCTCTGACTCACACAGACACACATGTTCTGCTAAACATGTGAACACTTAGTTCATGCTTTCTGGAACACTCTCAACACTGAGGTTAAAGATTCAGGCAGTAAATGAACATCTTTACAGATATTATAAGAAGAGCTGGCTTAGAGGAGGTATTCTTATCTGTACAGGGAACGCACCTGCAATTTCCAGCATTATTCTATACCGCAAGATAAATTATGTTATAATAAGTCACACTGACCATTATTTGTTCTCTTTATATTTGGCTATATAAGTGCCATTCTTTAAATCCTGAACTTTTTTGAAAAATTGAATTAATTTATTCACTTATTTTAAAAAAACAAAACCTAATAAGCCAAGTTTGAATAGGCTATAAGCATCTAAGAATAAGTGTCTTTCTAATTATCGATAGAAATACAGTACAATGATGGGTGGAATCTCTGAAATCCACGAGTAAATATAAAATGCAGTTTCAAATTGGTGATTTCATTTTTAAGGGAAAAGCCACCAAAATGTACCTGATTCTATGTGACAAAGTCATTGTCCCTAAATCCAGTAACTGGTTGTGCCACTCTTGGCAGCAACAACTGCAAGCAAGCACTTGGGGTGGATGTCAATGAGTCTTTAACATCACTGTGGAGGAATTCTGGCCCACACTTTTTGCAGAATTGTTGTAAATCAGCCACAGTGGAAGGTTTTTGGGCATGATAGTTCATGCACAGCACCTCAACCGGCTTCAAGTTCTGACTTTGACGAGGCCAGTCAAAAACCTTTTTTAAGCCACTCAGAGGTGGGCTTGCTGGTGTCTTCAGGTTCATTGTCCTGCAGCATAACCCAAGAGTGCTTGAGCTTGAGGTCACAAACTGATGACCTGATATTCTCCTGAAGGGTTTTCTGGTAGAGAGCAGAATTTATGGCTCCATCAGTTATGACAAAATTCCAGGTCCTGAAGCAGCAAAGCAGCCTCAGGCCATCACAATACCACCACCATGTTTGACTGTTGGTATGATGTTATTTTGATGAAGTGCCTTGTTAGTTTTACTCCAGATGTAATGGGACACATTCCAAAAGTTCAGCTTTTGTCTCATCCATCCAGAGAGTATTTTCTCAAAAGTCTTGTTTTTTGTTTTTTTTTTTTAACTCTCCCATTGATACTATTTTTGCCCAGGCTCTTTCATATTGTTGAATGATGAACGCTGACCTAAGCTGAGTCAAGTGAGGTCTGCAGGCCTTTAAATGTTGTTCCGGGTCTTTTGTGACCTCCTCTATGAGTCCTCAATATGTTCTTGGAGTAAATTTGGAAGGCTGGCCACTCCTGGGAGGGTTCACCACTGTTCCAAGTTTTCTCCATTTGTGGATAATGGCTCTCACCGTGGTTGTCTGGAGTCCCAAAGCTTTAGAAATAGATTGGTAACCTTTTCCAGACTGATAGATGTCAGAAACATTGTTTCTTATCTGTTCCATCTTTTTCTAACATTAAAGTGTGTTTGATCAACTCAAGGCCAAGGCCTGATTTGGCCCCTGGTACAGTTATACCCGGCCCATGGGATCATATCATATTTTTATTATAACTGGCCCACTGGTATGAGGTCTGCAGATTTTCTACTGTTTAATAGCGTAAACATAACTTTGATTATTGTCAAAATAACCTTGAGAAATCATGAATATCCAAAAATTAAAGAGTAAAAATATTTAGATAAAAGTCAGAAAGTCAGAAAAGGTATTAATTAATGTTTCTATTTTATGTTTCAAATCATGGAAAATAATTACCGGCCAATCAGCATCTTCCCTGTGTTTTCTAAGGTACTGGAAAGGGTTGTAGCAAAACAAATGACCACCTATCTAGAATTAAACAACTATCTGCACCCCTTACAATTTGGTTTCAGATCTAGGTTTTCCACAGAAAGTGCAAATTGTTACCTTCTAGAAAAACTTAAATCATATATGGACAAAGGAAGGAAAAGGAGGGAGCAGTCTTTCTTGACCTTCAAATAGCATTTGACTCAGTTAACCATTACATTCTCGTCTCCAAACTCTCAAAATACAATTTTTCAGAAAAATCCTTGGCATGGTTTGAATCATATCTCTCAAATGGGCAACAATGTGTTGTAATTAACAACATGAAGTCCTCACTCCGAACATCTACAACAGGAATCCCACAGGGATCAATTCTTGGCCCAATTCTCTTCAGCTTTTATATCAACGACCTTCCAGATTTATGCCAAGGGGCTGATCTACAAATGTATGCAGATGACACAGTCATATATGCCTATGGAAAAACAGCAGATGTGGTCTCTGACCAACTGTCAACCCATCTGAATTCAATATCTCGCTGGTTTGAAAACTCCTGCCTGACACTAAATGTCAACAAAACAGTTTGCATCTGCTTCACGTCCAGGAAGCGGCCCAGATCAACTGCGTTAGATGTAAAAATTAATGATCAGTCAATAAATCAAGTCTCTGAGGTCAAATATCTAGGTCTGATGTTGGATTCTCAACTGAAATTCAGCAGTCACATCAAGAAAATTTGTGGAATTATTAGAGTAAATCTATAAACCTTCAGACTAATCAGAGACTGCCTAACATTTGATGCAGCCAAAACTTTCTTGCACACTATGATTCTCTCACACCTCAGTTATTGCCTCACCTTGTGGTCACAGGCAAGTCCCTCAGCGACTAAACCCTTAGAAAGGTTATATAACCATGCATTAAAAATACTAAATGAACAGCCCACAAGATCTCACCACTGTCATGCTTTGAGTAATGTAAATATGCTAAGTTTTGACAATTACATCCTATTTGCAAATGCCAATCTTATCCATAAATGTTTACAAGGTCAAGCCCTATGTGATATGGTGCAACCTTTACAGGCAGTTGGATCCTTAACCAGGAATACAGCTGAGAGAAATTGTAAAGTACCATTTCGAAGTACCTCCGTAGGTCAGACTTCATTTGCTATTAAGGGAATTAACATATGGAATACACTTCCTACCAACCTTAAAGTACACCAAAGTCTCCAAAACTTCAAATCAAAACTAAAGGAATTTTTAAAAGTAAGTCAATCATGTACTCATGGATAGGTAGGGTCTTAGCAGAGATGGTGTTTTTATCCTGAATGTATCTTAGACGTTTATAAATATATTTTCTAATTAGTGATTTTTTCTCCTTTATTTCCAAATGTATGTGTGAATGTATGTTTGTATACATATGATTATAGATCTTTGTACAAGATATGTACTGTACACTTGCAAGTCTTGAATATATGGAGTAAATTGTTCATAGAGCATTGAATGAATTATGTAATTATGTTTCCTGTATGTTTTACATGATTCCCTCTCAGGGACAGGCATTGGAAATTAGCATTAGCTACAAATGCTGAGGTGTAGTACATGGAAAATTGTTGTTCAGTTCTCTATGTTTACTGCATCTGTCCCTGTCAAATAAACCAATAAAATGAAATAAAATAAATAAATTTTGCATGTCATGACTCTGACTTAAATTTCTGATTTTTACTTTTTAATTTTACATTTTAACCTTTTCAATTAATAAATTTAACTTTTCATATCATATTTTGACCATTTAGATTCACTATCTAAAACTCTATGTCATATTTGGATCTTTTCATGTCCTAATTTTGACTTTTTAATCTCACATTTGTACCTTTTAAACTCATAATTTCTAGTTTTATCTCATATTTTGACCTTTTAAACTCATGATTTTGACTTTCTGAGATATTTGCCTTTTAAAAACATTATTTTGACTTTTGAATTCTTGTTTGGACCATTTTAACTAAAAGGTTTGATCTTTAATGTCAAGTTTTGAGCCCTTAAATTCATCATTTTGACTTTCTTTTATCAAAATGATTTATCATCAGTGTTTTTTTCACATTTTATGAAAATGAGGTTGTCAGTTTATGGTTAAATATTGAACCTGTTAGGCTATCAGGTTAGGCCTAAATTCAGAATCTGGCCCTCGTTGTGACTGACTTTTACACCCCTGGTCGTCTCATTTGAGCAAATCTGGCCCAGGACCCAGTATGAGTTTGACATCCCTGATTTAAGTGAAAGAAATAAGAAATCAGAAAAGGGGGTAATTCTCTTTCATGGCACTGTATTGGATCCTTACATTTGGAAGTTGCACAACACAGTAACAAATCTCTGCATTTATTCTGCCTTTGTACCTTTACTATTGAAGACATAAAGGCAGTACTCTAACGCAGGCATCTCAGTGTGTTAATTCACCTTGTATTATGGTGTTGCAGAAACTTGAGAGGCGCAGAGCAGGAGCTTCACATTCACACAGACATGCACACATGTGCACTCTCCTCTACTTCCACTTGCAGATCAGACATACAGCGACTCTGTCCTGCCATTCCACGCTTATTAGAAATAACAGGGATGTAGGTATTCCTCAGTAAGCACCAAATAGTACCAAATCAGAATAAGAGCTCAGTAAGTATGCCTCTGAGTATATTTAAAAGATAAAAAAGCTGACAATGTAGAAATAGTGTTATTGTACTAAAATCAAAAAAGTAAATAAAACAGTAAATTTATGAAAGCAGAAAACATGGAGTTAAATTAACCTTGAAAAGTGATTCTTAAACTTACAATAGTGCTGATTAGAAGATGTTATACAACGAACCAAGTTTGTGTTAGAGCAGAAGTCCAATTTTAATTGTTTTCTGCTGTGAAAGGTCATTGCCATCATTGCAGAAGCTCACAAAAACAGAGTGGTAAACATGGGCAGATGTGTGAGAGAAGAATGCATTCAGTGTTACTCAACCCTCCTCAACTTAAGAGCCAAATTGTTGAAAAACACATTTGCAAGAGCCACAATCTAAGTGGTGAAAGGTGGCAAAGTGGTCAAAAAGTGGCAAAAAATGGGTGAAAAGGGGCAAAATAGGCATAAAATTGCACAAACTGGGTGAAAAGTGGGAAAGATGGGGAGAAAAAGTGGCCAAAAAATTAGCAAAAATGGGTGAAAAGTATCAAGAAAATGAGTTACAGGTGGCAGAAATGGTCAAAAAAGCAACAAAGATGTGGCAAAATGAATGAAAAGTGACTGAAATGGGCAAAAATCAATAAAAACGTGGGGAAAACCAGCAAAGGGTAGCAAAATGTAAAAAAAAAAAAAAAAAAGTGGCATTTAATGGCAAAGGGCAGCTTAAAATGGGTGAAGAGAGGCAAAAAAATTGCAAAAAGCAGATTGAAGGTGTCAAAAATGGGATAAAAGAGGCAAAAAAGAAGAGGCAAGATCGGGCTTAGAGCTGTAAATTGAGTAAAACTGGTAAAAAAAAAAAAAGGGATAAAGGGGGAAAAAAACTGCACATAAGGGCAATAGAAATATACAGAAAAATAATATAGGTTGACAATCAAGTTTGACAGTTAAAGCCTATACTGTGTTAGTGTGGGACACAAACTAATTAAAGTGACCTGAAATGGATAATCTCTGAGGTCAAAGATTCCCTTTTTAAGGTTTTCTGGGGGAATAATATTTCAGATTAAGACATAAAAGAGCCACAAGTCATCACAAAAGAGCCACATGTGGCTCTGGAGCCACGTGTTAAGTATCACTGCTCTATGGTATTAAATAAAAAGAAAGAAACAGTACCTTCCAGAAAACACAACAGTGATGAACATAAAACTTTCCAATGACAAAAACAGTACAGATCCATCTGCTAACCTAGATAAATAGGTCCTTCCTATAGGGAAACATGTGGTAGGACTCCAACAGTACCATCCCAGTTTAGAGGTGTTGGTTGAACTTCTAGGAAAAGTTGCCCATAAGGGGGTACAAAGGAGAAAGCTTCCTACAGCCCAGCCACATTGGGATAGGCACCATGGAAGTAGGCAAAAACGTGGTCCATTTAAAATTTAAGCAATGATAGCTATGATATTTTCATCAAAAATACTTCAACTTGCTTGTTTAAGCAACAAGAATGCACGTTTAGTCTTTGTTCTTACAGAAAATGTGCTATGAGTTTTTTTTTTTTTTTTTCTACCTTTACTTGTGATAAAAAGGCACACTGAAAAAAAAGAATAAGGTAAGGAGGTGTATATGACCCAAACAATGACTTGTTAGCAAACTATTTTCAGCCCTGCCCTCCTCTACTGATCCTCCTCCCAGCTGCCGGCTGGGATCAGGAGATCAGGAGAACCATATCCATTAAGACACATCCATTTCCTAAGAGGGGCGGAGTCAGACAGCACAGTAACATTCAATATTCTCCACCTGCTTGTTCCTCGTGTCAGAACTGAACAGGGGAAAAGAGCGTTCAGATTTGCTGCCCCCTCGGCATGGAATACTCTCCAGACTGAATTGAAACTTTCCGAATTCATCTCACTGGAAAACTTTTGCTCTGTTTTAAATGATAGACAACGTGAGTCCATGGAACAGTGCTTGTGTTTCAAAAATTGTTACTTATTGTGTATTATTTGTCTCTTGAATATGTATTATTTATTATGATGTGTGCTGCTGACCTCTTGGCCAGGTCACCCTTGTGAAAGAGATTTCGGTCTCAATGGGTTTTTTATCTGGTTAAATAAAGGTTAAATAAATAAAAAAAATCCACAGACACAGAAACGGCTCACTCTGAACAGGGCTGACACAGAGGGATTGTTAGACATGCAAAAATCCAATACTGGTGTGGACCTCTGAGACCAATATAAACTTGTCTTAAAGGGGTAAAATATGTGACCTGAGCTTGTCTCTTGGTGCATTGCTAATTCCTGCATTGATATCACTAGATCAGATCCAAGGAGGGCCCTTTAATTGAGTGTATGAGGGGACCAGTTAATTCTGTTGGCAAGCCTTAGGATGCCCATGAAGGAGAGAGAATGAAAGCAAAGCCCTCTAGCAGCATTTCCAGTCTTAAGCAGGTGCTTGAACAGCGCCCTTTCAAACAAATGTGATGCAGGGATCTTTAAGGCACACTCACATGAGGGAATCTGTATTGAGCCAATGCAGATTTGAAGCTTAAAGTGCGGTTTGTTTTTCCAGTGAAAGTGTCTGCACTGTGTCCAACAAAGTGCACCTCCTTGGTCCTGGCACACAAGCACGCACATTCAAGTGTTGTAAAACTACATAAATTCCTTTCAAAAAATGTTTAATCAATGACAGTGTTAGAGGGATATATCTGACCAAGATGACTCAAAGTAAGCCACAGTGAGACTGAAGTTGCTGTCATGTTGCAGGGGGATTCTAAGGTGCTTTAGGACACTTTAATAAAGACTAGTTATTAGGGTTAGGTAAGTAAAATCCTCTGCTCTTTATTATCCTCCATGTTATCCCACCTTTTAAAACTCTCATCATGACAGCCATATTTTAAGTAGGACTTTACACCTTCTAAAAGGTGGGTGTAATATTTAAGTTACAACTTGAGCCTATGTTGAGACCATCTCAGCTCAAGCCTCAAACAGAGCCTAAACTTTGTTATAACTAAAAACTAACCTATGTTTGAACTTACATCCAGCTGGTGCAACCGAAAGCAAGATTCTGTTTGTGGTAATATGAGTGTCAAAACGTGATAATCAATCATTCAATCTTGGCTGCATAGTAATGCAATGGTTAGCACTGTTGCCTCACAGCAAGAAGGTTCCTGGTGGAAATCCCTGTTGGACAGGGCCCTTCTTTGTGGAGCTTACATGTTCTCCCCTGCTTGCATGGGTTTCCACGGGTATCCTGACTTCTTCCCACAGAACAAGACATGCTCCTTTGGTTATCTGGTGACTCTGAATTGACCGTAGATGTGAGTGTGCCTGGTTGTTTGTCTCTTTTGATCAGCAGGGCTATCCACAGAATTGACTGGGCCCCTGAAGCCCCAGTAATTGGGCCCTTCCCAGGTGTGATGTATTGATGATATCAATGCATGTGTATTGGATCAGTAGCATTGGCGCTCCTCCGTAAGAGAAATCACAACCCTTGTGTTTTTTTTTAAATCTTCATTTATTCCATGAATTTGGTTAATCAGTTTTCTTGGCTACCATTACACCATGAAGTCATAGGAACACTAAAAAAAAACGATGGATCTTTGGGCTCTAAATAAAAAGACTTACTGAACAAAGGGATGGGACAAAACAAACACATTAGAAAAGCTCATCATTACTGAAGGATTTGCATGCAGACATCTTATTTCACTCTATTTTACCAAGATAGCATGGAAGTTTGGTAATTTCTCAAAAAATATCTTTGTTATCATGGGTAAACCAGCTAAATTTACCAAAAAAGAGACAGAAATAGGTAGAAATCTTGAGAAAAATACAGAATTTTGCTCGTAATCATAGGAAAACCTGAAAAAATGTGTGTATAAAATGTCTGGATGTCCATTTAGGGCTTCTGAGTTTTTGTCACATTTTTTTCTGCTGGCACACATTCGTGACCCACTAGAAAGAGCCACTTTGGGTCCTGACCCACCAGTTGAGAACCACTGATCCTGGTGAATAATCCCCTCATTTTGGAGCTGAAAAGTGTGTTAAGCCATTATTAGTTTTGGTTGATAAAAATTATTTATTGTTGCCACTTTTAAACTCCATTTTTCTGACTGTTTTTGCCCATATTGCCACTTTCAGACAATTTTTGCTTTTTCAATGCCTTTCATGACTTTAGCCACATATGTTGTCCCTCATTGCCACTTTAACCCATTTTAGCCACTTAAAATCAATTTTGCCACTTTTAACTGCTTTTCACCATTTTTCCTCCCATTTTTTGTTTTTCCTCTCTAAACCCAAATTTTCTGCTTTTTCTCATTTGCTTCATGCAACATATTTTTGTCACTTTTAACCAATTTTTTTTTTCCCAATTTTTGCCATTATTCTGCAATATTTTAATTTTAATCCCTTTCAGCAAATCTGGTTCTTTCTGCCTTTAATCTCTGATATCCTGAAGTTTGTCTAAGGCTTAACTATGATGTCTAAAATTACTTTCTTAATCATGGAGGTCAGAGAGCTTATCCACATTGTTTACATCACCAAAAAGGAAATTCTATTTTATTGCTTTGTTGCTTTAATAAAAGTGGCTATTATTCAGGTTAAATATAAAACATGGTTATCACAGATTAACTTTACCATGGACTATGACTTTGCTGACCTCCATGTGTCGCCCCGTGTAGAAAGCTTTCCCCTTTATCCCTCCTTATGGGCGGCCTTGTTGGTCAGTCCTGTGATTGAATAGTGGCCTGTTCAGGCCACCCTACCTCTCACCTAATGGCAGCTTGGATCTGCTCAAGCCACAAGACCACCCTATACAGCAGGGGTGTCAAACTCAAGGCCTGGGGACCAAATGCGGCCCACAGTGCAGTTTTACCCGGCCCATAAGATCATATCGTATCTTAATTAGAACTGGCTCAACGGATGAGGTCTGCAGATTTACTCCAGTATAGAAATGTAAATAAAACCTCAAAGATTAAAACAAATCCTTGTTAAGTTATAAAAATCTGAAAAAGTAGAGAGTAGAAATAATGAGATAAAAAGTCAGGAATGAGGAAAGAAATTAATTTGTGTTTTCATGTCATATTCATTTTGCATCCCAAGAATATGACTGAATCTTAGGGTTTTGACTTTTTGTTTCATATTTTGACCCTTTCTCTTGTGACCTTGTAGATTCACAATTTTTCAATTTAAATAATACCTTGACCTTTTAAACTCCTAACTTTGACTTTTAATCCCATATTTTCACTTTTTAAACTCCTGATCGAGAATTTTATCTCTTATTCTGACCTTTTATAGTCACAGTTTTGAATTTTATCTTCTATTTTGACCTTTAAACTCATGATGTTAATGCGCTATCTTATATATTTGCCTTTTAAAAAAAACTTATTTTGACTATTAATTTTGTATTTTGACCCTAGGACCTATAAAATTGATTTTTAATCTCATTTTTTTTATTTATTTATTTGACATGGACACACAGCAACAATGATGCTGTGATATTTAATCATTTTAACTTTTTTTTAAAAATCTTAAAATCATTTATCATCACTGTTTAATTTTCCCTATAATTCATTACCCGTGAAAACATATTTGACAGTTTTCGGTTAAATCTTGACCCTGTTGGGCCCTCAGGTTAGACCTAAATTCAGATTTTGGCCCCGGCTGTGATTGAGTTTGACACCCCTGCTGTACAGGATAAGCAGTATCAGTCGGCTGATCAGTCCATCTTTGTCTCGTGTAAATTCATAACTAATGTGAACTCCAGACACTTTACAAAGAGGTCTAGACTGGACTTAAATTATTGCACACCATAAGGTACTAGCCAACCTTTAGCAAAGTTACAATGGCAAAGAAAACTTTATTTAAACAGGCAGAACCCTCAAGCAGAACCAAACTCATGTCTAACAGCCATCTGCTTAAAGAGCAGTGGTTCCCAACCTTTTTTCTATAGAGCATCCCGACTTGTATCTAAAAAAGCGAAGCCCACCCCAGGTAAAATTAAACATTAAATTTGATATCTTTATTGGAAAATCCCAACATAACATGCTTTATGAACTTGTTCCAAAAGATCTACATATAAACTAGCAATTTTTACGCTGGTGTATTGCAGCCACTTTAAAAAATAAAAAACAACAATGAGGAGGATCTGTAATTAACAACCATACACTCAACATTCTTCAGTTTAAAAAGTCCTAAGTTAACAAAAATTGAACATTTTTGATGTTGAAAGTCATAGACGTACAAGAACCACAACTTTGAGTTTTGAGTTAATAAAGCCAAAGTTTGAACCGCTGTTTCAGTTTAGCCTGTTGTCAAAGTTTGACTTTACACAGTTGTGAATTTTTGACATTAAGAACTTGATATTCTTAAGTTTCTGTTGTTAAAATTTACAATTTTTTCAACTCAGGATTTTTTTCCCCTCATAAATTTACACATTTTTTAATTTAAAAACTCTGAGTTTAGTTTCTTGTAAATGTAGGAAGTTATCATCTCAAAGATGTTTTTTTTTTTTTTTTTACTCAAAAATGAACAGATCCTCTTCATTTCTCAATCTTTCAGAGTAGCTCCAAGGATTTTAGTAAAATATACGCCCACAACATCAGAGCAGACAGGTCTTTGACGACCTCCCTTGGGTGCTCAGACCCCAGGTTTGGAACCACTGGGATAGAGGGAAATGAAAAAAAGAGAAAAAGAGACATACAGGAAGAGAGATGAAGAAGATGCAAGAGGAGAGCAGATGGAGGTGCAGATACAGAGAATACAATACAATACAATAACTTTATTTACCCCTGAAGGGAAATTCATTTGTCTGGAGTCTCATCTGTTTATGGTAGAGTTATATAGTCTTATTGCTGATGGTATGAAAGATCTTCTATATCTTTCTGTCCTGCAGCGAAGAGAAAGGAGCCGTCCACCACTGTTGTTGTTTTGGTCATTTAGGGAGATATGAAGTGGATGATCCATGTTCCTCAGAATAGCCTCTACCTTCTTCACTGTGCATCTCTCCACCTCATCCTCCAATGAGTTCAACTTGATTCCAACCACAGAGCCAGCTTTTTCACCAGTTTGTTCAGATGCCTTGCATCCTTGTGTTTTACACTGCCCCCCCAGCAGACTGTAGCATAAAACAGAACACTTGCCGGCACAGACTGATAAAACATCTGCAGCATCTTACTGCAGATGTCAAGAAGGAGATGTAGATGCAGAGAGGAGGGTTAAGCAGGAAGAGAAAAGAGAGAGATGCAGAAAGACAGGAGGCAGAGGTGCAAGAAAAGAGAGAGGAAGAAGCAGAAAGCATGCAGAGCAACAGTAATGTTGGAGCAGGCCCAGGACATGCTCTCTACTTAATATTTACAGACACAACAATAATCCACCATGAACACAACACTCGACAACAATTACCAAAGTTACAAAAGCCTCTGAAAAGGCAGAAACCTTGAGCAGAGTCAGACTCCTGTTGAACAAGCATCTGCAGGGACTGAGGGAACATGCAAACACAGAGAGACACGTAGAGCTTTCAGTAAACAACATTTGGAGCTCAGATTCGCTGCTTTGCAGACTAAGGTGTAGTTGTGTTGTTTGTGTTACCTCTTCTCAAAAGCCTGCGTCTATTGTTTCTGACAATGCACCTGAACAATGGACAGAGAGAATTTACTGAATGGCTGCCTGCAGCTCGCCAGCAGCAACACAATGTTTTGATTATTATCTTTTATTATGTGTTTGAATCACACAGGCCTGAATTCCATCTGCTCTTTTTATGGCACCAACATTCTCTTCTGCTGTGTAGTAAAATAAGATGCTTTCTTCTTGTTTATGTGACAAAATGTGAACTGTATAGTTGAAATGACCTTGTCTACAGTCTACTCTTTTTCTGTGCAATAATGAATTGCACACTTCATGGGCTTTTAGAGACTCTGACACTCATGTAAGTACTCGTTTTCAAAGCTGTGAAAACCTGGAGGGCAGAGTACAAAGATATCTTAAATGAAAACCTGCTCCACAGTGCTCAGGAGCTCAGACTGGAAGGTCCACCTTCGAACATGACAATGACCCTATAAGCACACAGCTGAAACAACTCAGGAGTGGCTTAGGGATGGCTCTGTGAACGTTCTAGAGTCCAACATCTCTGAAGAGACCTGAAAATGGCTGTCCATCCAACCTGACTGAGTTTAAGAGGGTTTGCAAAGAAGAATAGCAGAAAATCCCCCAATCCAGGCAGGCAAAGCTTCAATCTTACACTACCTTGGATATTTTCAACAGTTTTTAAAGCCAGAGAAATTCTTGATTTTCATTTTTTTTATCTGATGTACACTATATTGCCAAAAGTATTCACTCACCCATGCAAATAATTGAAATCAGGTGTTCCAATCACTTCCATGGCCACAGGTGTATAAAATCAAGCACCTAGGCATGCAGACTGTTTTTACAAACATTCGTGAAAGAATGGGTCACTCTCAGGAGCTCAGTGAATTCCAATGTGTTACTGTGATAGGATGCCACCAGTGCAACAAGTCCAGTGGTGAAATTTCCACTAGACTCTAGAGCAGTGGAGTGACAAATTGCGCTTCTCATCTGGCAATCTAATGGACGAGTCTGGGTTTGGCAGTTGCCAAGAGAACAGTACTTGTCTGACTGCATTGTGCCAAGTGTAAAGTTTGGTGGAGGGGGGATTATGATGTGGGGTTATTTTCAGGAGCTGGGCTTGGCCCCTTAGTTCCAGTGAAAGGAACTCTGAATGCTTCAGCATACCAAGAGATTTTGGACAATTCCATGCTCCCAACTTTGTGGGAACAGTTTGGGGATGGCCCCTTCCTGTTCCAACATGACTGTGCACCAGTGCACAAAGCAAGGTCCATAAAGACATGGATGAGAGAGTTTGGTGTGGATGAACTTGACTGGCCTGCACAGAGTCCTGACCTCAACCTGATAGAACACCTTTGGGATGAATTAGAGCAGAGACTGAGAGCCAGGCCTTCTTGTCCATCAGTGTGTGACCTCACAAAGTGAAGGATTGCTTCATAATGAAGAGGTAACTTCCACAGCAGCGGTTCTCAACTGGTCTAGAGTCAGGACCCACAGTCACCACCTTAATGACCAATTGTGACCCAGAATTTTAAGAAGATTTAATCATAACCAAGTGTTTTTGATGAAAAACGCTGCAATTTGGACCCTAAATGGAAGAAAACATGAATAACAAAAGAGGAAAGACAAAGCAAACATGTTTGAAAAGTGCATCATTAGAAATGCACATTTTATTTTACTTGATTTTCCTCAGACAGCATGGAAATTTGGTAAAGACTTTTAGCCACATTTTTTTCTTGGCACCCTAAGGTGACCCACTGGTAAGAGCTTTGCGACCCACTTTTGGGTCCCAACCCGCCAAGTGAGAGCCACTGTTCCACGAGAATGATGCTCTTCTTTGGCTGTGTCTTACTTATGATTGTGCTTCTTCCTTGTGATGGAGCACATTTATTCTCTGCCATCACCTGAAAAAAAAAAGGCACTAAAAGCTGCAAAAGAGTCAATCATAAAGCTGGACACTCTGGACAACAAAATACCAAGTCTTCATAAACATACATAACTCCAATGGGTTTGCATACACTGGTTGATATGATAGCAGCATTTAAAGTTATGCTTTGAGCAGCTGAGAGGAACCTTTATTTATTTATGTTTCATAAAATGTAAAGATCTTCACCTGGTATTCACTTGCAACTTTCATATAAGGAAAAATTATTTATCATTAACGTACCTTTCATCTTAAAAGTAGGCCTTTTGTTGGGTCCATCCATTTTCTAGATCCTGATGGGATCGATAGACATATCATGCAACAGAAAGAGAAAAGAGAACATAACAAAGAGCACAGCCTGGACCAGTGGTTCCAAACCTTTTTCCATTAAGTCCCCCTTCACATATTTAAGAAGAGCTCTGACCCCCCAAAACCCACACAAAAAAGTGACTTATTACTGTCAAAAACACACATCAATTTGAATTTTTTTTCAACATTTAAAGCCAAACAAAACAGCCAAAACACAAGTGTTAGTACCACAAGACTTTTGTTTGAACCATTCATGTGTTTTATCATGATTTTAGATAGTTTGAATGACCCTCATTTTAATAACCTCAGAGCAGACGGACCCTCGTGCCCCCCCTTGAAATCTCTGGCACCCCCCTAGGGGGTCCCGGACCGCAGGTTGGGAACCAAGGGTCTAGATCTACCCTCTTCATAAACCGTCTTGATGTAACATGTTTTAAATTGGTGCAGCATAAATAAAAAATGATTATCTACTTAGAGTTAGCCAGTCTGTGGCAATGTTGGTAGCTCCCAGTTACTCCCAGTTAAGTTTAGGGATGAAAGTTTATGGCACAGTAATACCAAATCCCCCAAACCTGAGGCAACGTGTACATATAAATAAAAACAGAGCACAGTGATTTGTAATCCTCACAAACACATATTTAACAGAGTGTTCATTAATAAAACAGAAAAAGTATATAATATTTTACCATTTCATGAACAATATTGGCTCATTTTGAATTTGATGCCAGCAACACATCTCAAAAAAGTAGGAACGGGGTAAAAAAGGATGTGGGACAAATGAAAAACAGCTGGAGGAGCATTTGGCATCTAATAAGGTTAACTGGCTAGAGGTCAGTGACAACACTGGGTATTAAAGGAATATTTTAGAGAGGCAGAGACAGCTAGAGGTTCACCAGTCTGTGAAAAACTGGAAAATTCTTGAACAGTTTCAGAAAAAAATTCTTAACATAAAATTCCAAAGACTTTGAATATCCCACCATCTACAGTTTGTAATATCATTAAAAGATTCAGAGAATCTGGAGAAATCTCAGTATGCAAGGGCTGAGGCTGAAAGGTAAATATTGGATTCTTGTGATCTTCACCCTCAGGTGGCACTGCATTAAAACAGGCAAGATTCTGGAAATCAGGAAATACAGGAAATCCCTGCACTGGCTCTCCAATGTCATTGTCTGTTAACACAGTTCACTGTGCCATCCACAAATGACAGTTAATTAAGGATTATGCAGCGAAGATGCCATATGTGAACATTATCACCAAGGGCTCTATTTTCGTAGACCAGGCGCAGGCGCAGCACACCTGCCCTGCGCCGCGCCAACGGGGTGTGTCCAGGGCATTTTGCAATTTTCGTGCATGGCGCACTCACGCCTCCGTCCCTCCCACCGGCGCAAGTGGCAAAGAGGGAGGAGAGAAGGCGTGAGTGGGTTTAACACAGCCGAGTGTAATCTTCACCAATCAAATGAACGCCTCTCCTCGCCTTTAAATGTGCTGCGAGCAAGGCGTAGTGCCAATTTCACCTCACCACCACCATGGACGAAGACAGCAGCAGCAGCTCCAGGCGGCCAAACTTCTCCCAGGAGGAAACTGATGTGCTGGTCCGGGAGGTCCAAGCTCGCAGTACCAGAATATATGGTAATGCTAACAGACCTCCAGGGCTGATGATGCAAAACTGCCTGGGAGGAAGTTACTAATATTGTCAATCAAGTTTTCCCATATATTCTGAGAACCGCTGCCCAATGTAAAAAACGGTTCAATGATGTAAGGAGAAGGGCCAAAAAAAAAGCTGTCAGAGCAAAGAAGGCACACAGTGGCCACCGGGCTGTGCATCAGAGGGCACGATGTGCGTCACCGTGTGGACCACCTCGCGGGATGTAATCTGTTCCTGTGTCATGAATAGGAGTACAAAATTAAGTGACAATTACATCGAACACAGCAGCAGGCTAATCCAGGCATCATGCTTGTGATCCACCTGCATTCCTGCTCTGTCATCACCAAATAGGAGAACCTTTGGTGATATATTCTCTCCCGGTATCTCCTCCTCATCCTCCTTGCAATAATGTACTCCATCTTTTTAGATCACTTTAAGAATAAAGATTAGAACAGAGAAATATGGGCAATCACAGGTAAATCCTTAAGACACCTACTGACTTACATTTATTCAGCTAGCGTCTCTCTCTTTTTTCTTTTCTTTTGAATTTCATGAGATGAGTGAAGCCGAATATATACTCCGTATCGGATGCTGTGGCTGTTTGTGGTTGGCTGAGAGATGTGAACTCGCTAGTTTTTATCACTCCCAGCTGCCATCAGGTTGAGTTTCAATTGCGCGAGACAAACATCTTTGATCTGACATCAGATGTGACGGGACAGTTTATATAGATACAAATGTATATGCTGGTTTAGACGGTTACATTAAATAGGGGTTGCTGTGATTGTTTATTGCATTGAAATGTGCCTGACACTCTGGAAACATGCCTGTGAGGTTTTGGTGACGTGTGCGCACTACGCGCCTGTCAGCCAAATTACCACTACACCAGGCGCGCTTGGCCTGCGCCGAGAATAGAGCAGGTTGGAGCTGGCGGGCTTTCAGTGCACCTTCTGCACAGTGTTTTGGCACGAAATTGTCGCTGCGCCAAGCTGAATCTGTCGACACTTCCCCCTGGTGCGCCACACCCATCTCGGCGCAGCCCAGTCTACCAAATTGCCAAATTGGCTGCGCACGTGGTGCGTCAGACGAAATTACCACTGCGCGGGGTGCGCTACGCTCCGCCACCCTGCGCCACCTTGCGCTGCGCCACAAAAATAGAGCCCCAAATCTTCTCTCGGCCAAAGCTCATTTAAATGGACTGAGGCAAAATGGAAAACTGTTCTGTGGTCAGATGAATCAAAAATGTGAAATTCTTTTAGGAAACCATGAAAGCTGTTGTTACGACCAAAGCCTAATCCCCCCCCCCCGGTGCAACTAATTTTATTTGTGAAGTGTTTGTGTGTGTGTGTGAGAGTGGTGCTGCTGATTGTGCTCCTCCAGGTTGATTCCTGACACCTGTGCTGCTGCTAAGGTGATCAATGAACAGCTGCAGCAAAACCAATCAACCAATGAGAAGACAGCACCAATCAGCCCATCCCTGATAAAAGCCTGGCCATCCTTCAGTCTGGGCGCAGCTTCACCTTAGTTTTGAGCTCGCCACTGTGCCTCTTTGTGTTTGATTTGTTTAGTGTTTTGAATTTCTGTTAAGATTCTGTTTGATGCACTGGGCCAGGTTGTAGTTTAGTTAGGCACACATTCACATGTAGGTTTTGCTATTTGTTTAGTCACACTAGGTTTAGGGGTGCTGTTCTTTTGGTATTAGATTTGGTTAGTTAGTGTAGTTAGTTAGGAGTTATGTTCAGTTTGTATCACCAGTTAGTTAGTTTTAAAACACTAGTTAGACACTGTTTTATTTGGTTATTAGTTGAACAGCACTCATCGGTCCTTTCATTTTGCCTCACTTTTGTTAAGCACAGTTTTACTTTTGTAATAAATATCTTTAAATTACCAACTACATCTGGTTTTATGTTACTTCCTTTACCCACAACGAGCTGGTCGTAACAGCTGTCCTGTGGACTAAGAAGGAGAGGGACCATACAACTTGTTATCAGCATGCAGATCAAAAGCTTGCATCTCTGATGGTATGGGGTTGCATTAGTACCTATGGCCTGGGCAGTTAACACAGCTTGAAAAGCACTATCAGTGCTGAAAAGTATACAGAGGTTTTAGAGCAACCTATGCGCCCATCCAGACAGCGTCTCTTTCTGGGAAGGCCTTGTATATTTCAGCAAGACAGTTCAAAACTTCATATTACGTTTGCTGTATTTTGATGTTCCTCTTGTTGTAACTGTTGTGCCATCTTGGCCAGGTCTCCCTCAAAGGAGAGAGCTTGACCTCAAGGTACTACCTGGTTCAATAAAGGGTAGATAAATAAATCATTGCATCCATCACTACAGCATGGCTTCACAGTAGAAGCGTCTAGGTGCTAAACTGGCCTGACTGCAGTCCAGACCTTTCACCAATACATTTTGAGCCTAATAAAACTAAAAATCTGGCAAAGAAGACCCAGAACTGCTAAGCAGCTAGAATTCAACAGTAGACAAGAATGGGACAACATTCCTCTCCAAAACTCCAGCAACTGGTCTCCTCACTCCCCAGACATTTACAGAGGAAAAAAGGGGGGTGCTACACAGGTAGACCTGGCCCTGTCCCTACTTTTTTGAGATGAGGTTGCTGCCACCAAATATAAAAAAAATGCTACAGTTTTGAATGAAATGTTTCATTTTCAACATTTGATTGTTGTTTATGTTCTGTTATTATTGAACGGATCGTCCCAGCTTTTTTGGAATTGGGGTTGTAATTTGTCACTAGTGTTTTCACACAGAAGACTGAATCCCTGCTTTCTTTCAGATCCTACATTGCCTGAACGTCTGTTGTCTTTTTCATTGCTGCAAATGAATTTACACTGGAGTTACTGAAAGTCTTTCATGCAGAGATTAAAGGGAACCTTGAATATGTGACAAAAACAACGAGAGCTAGGACAAGTTAGAGCCCTGGAGTGAAAACAGCATGTAACGTATATGAGATACTTCAAGCGTTTGAATCTCTTAATCATGTACATAACCGGTTTAGTTCAACACCATCCAAAACTATACTTAAATATAACTAACACCAGCGTTGGGGTAAAACGGTGCGAAATCATCTGTAGGAGCTCTCAGATGACCTTTTTTGTAGTTATGGTTGATGCAATGCTTCATGGTTGCACTTTATGTTATCTGTCACGTAATTCATTTTTCAGTATGTTTCCCTTTATGTCAATAAGTAAATAATGTCCATACCTGAAACATCTGCACAGTTTGCTTCTCCAATTTCTTGGCATGTAGCTGCACACTCTGTGCAGGCATAGCTAGCCAATTCAATCAATGCAATGTTTGAGAGGAGAGCATTTATTTACTAAAAATACCCCCGTTATGTAGAATGTTTGGATAAAGTGACAAGAACCTCAGAATGAAATGTAAGTTTTAGAGCCAATACTCTGTCGTTTTCATTGAAATGGCTTAACCCAAAATTTAAACATGGCCATTTACACGTAGAACTTACATACCTGCCATTTTTCCAATATTATTTAATACCAGTAGACACAGTACAGCGCCGATAAAATGTATTTATCCCCTTGGATGTTTTACCCTTTTATTGATTTTATGAATCAACCATGGTCAGTATAATTTGGCTTTGTTGACAAAAAAAAAAGATTACAAAAGAAACTTAAATGTGAAAATAGATTTTTACAAATTAATGTCAATTAAATAAAGATATGAAATGTTAAAAAAGTGACTGCATAAATATTCACCCCTTTAAAGTGACTGACCTAACTCAACAGAGGTCCAGCCAACTGGTGCTGCTAGTCTCACAATTAGTGAAGAGATCACCTGAGTGCAGTGAATGTGTCTCAATTGATTATAATAAAAAGACACGTGTCTAGAAGCTCCCGTCATTGGTTAATTGGTATTCCTGGCTACCATTGCACCATTAAGACAAAAGAACTCTTCAAGCAACTCAGAGAAAAGGTTATTGAAAAGTATAAGTCAGGGGATGGATACAAAAAATATTCCACAGTGTTGAACATCCCTCTGAGTTTGGTTGAATACATCATCAAGACATAAAAGGAATGTGGGGCGCAGGTGGCCGAGTGGTTTAAGGCACGGCCCATGTACACGGACGGCCTGATTTCAAATCCAGCCAAAGGCCCGTTACCGCATGTCTCTCCCCCGCTCTCATCCTTGTTCCCGACTCTATCCACTGTCCTCCTCTATCAAAATAAAGGCACAAAAATGCCCAAAATAAATCTTAAAAAAAAAAAAAGAGAAAAGAAATAAAAGAAATATGTCACATGTGTGAATCTGCCTAGATCAGGCCGTCCTCACAAACTGAGTGAGCGTGCAAGAAGGAGACTAGTGAGAGAGGCCACCAAGACATCTATGACTACTCTGAAGGAGTTCCAAACTTCAGCAGCTGAGATGGGAGAGACTCTGTAAACAACAACTGTTGGCCGGGTTCTTCACCAGTCAAAGCTTTACGGGAGAGAAAGCCACTGTTAGAGAAAATTCAGATTAAATCTAGGCTATAGTTCACCAAAAGGCATGTGGGAGACTCCATGGTGAAGTGGAATGAAGTTATTTGGTCTGATAAGACCAAAATGGAACTTTTTGGACATCAGACACGACACCAAACACTGCACATCCCCACAAACACACCATCCTCACTGCAAAGCCCGGTGGCAGCATCACACTGTGGGGATGCTTCTCAGCAGCCGACCCTGGAAGGCTTGTAAAGGTCGAGGGTAAAATGAATTCGGCAAAATATAAGAAAATCCTGGAGGACAATTTTATTCTGTCTGCAAGACAGAGCTGGGGAGACTTATTTTCCAGTCAGACAATGACTGAATTATACAGAGAAAGCTACAAAGAAATGCTTCAAAGACAAGGTGAATGAGTCAAAACCAAGACGTCAATTCAATAAAGAAGTCGAGCAGTTTTGCAAAGAAGAATGGAGTAAAGTTGCAGAGTCCAGATGTGTAGCTAAGCCTGATAAAGACCTATCCACACAGAATCAGAGCTGTGAATATAGCCAAACGTAACTCTACTGAATACTGACTCAAGGGGGTGAACATTTATGCAGCCACTTTTTTACATTAGATATTCTAACATTTAAGAGTTTTTGAAAATTTTCTTTGTCGAAAAAGCCAATTTGTATTGACCATGATTGATTTATAAAACCAATAAAAGGGTTAAACATCCAAAGGTTTAGGTATACTGGGACCCAAGTGGTTCCGGTGTAAAAGCTCTGTAAAGGTTATGGTTTCTCTTATTCCTGTTCCTGTAGAGTAACAGACTATGGGCTATAATGGACAGTCAGATGTACTTACAGTGTGTTACATGCTGTTTGGAGGGCATGGCCTACATGTAACACGTTTCTGGTAACAAAGGTACTCTTACTTTGGTCAGAATAATGCAGTTATACACTATAAATTACTTTAACAGTAACATTACCAAACAATGGTTAACACCTAATAAGGAACCAAACACTTAAATAAAATGCAGGATAAAGTTTTTAAAAATCAGCACTAGATCTAACAGACATAACAGAGCCACTAGAGTGGTCTTGCTTGCAGCGATTCTGCACCAACAGTTTCCTCTTGGCTTCTAGTGGACATGTTTTGGGTTGTTCTCCTCCCCTGTGAAGCTATTAGGGTGCTATGGCACACAGTTCAGTGGGAAAGGGGAATTTCATTAGTCACAACTGAAGCCAGATTTGCCTCGACTGCTGGCAATATATTCTTCCTCATTGCATGTGCAAGTTTGCCTCCGGCCTAAAAATGTCCAAAAGTCAGTGACTGGTTCCTGTTCACCAACACCAAACAGAGTTTACATGCATTTATTTCTGCCTGTGGTTTAAAGGCTCAGTCACTCCAGAATTCTCACAGCCAAATTTCAAACCAAAGTGAATTCACGTCTAAAAAAAAGGAGTTTAAAGTGTAGCAATACACAGTTCAATCCATCTGTATTCCACACAAAGAGGTGTCCATTTGTGCACAAAGACCCCTTTGTGTCGTTCAAATGAACAACAGAGGAAAAACATTAATACCTCATTTATTACTGAGCAGGGCTGAAACATGTCAGTCTCTCCAATCATTCTGTGTTTTGCAGCTTCCGTCTCCATCTCTTACTTCACTGGACTTTTACCCAGACCTCACTGATCAGTGCCAGCCTACCAGTTCTTGTGCCCAGCTGGACCCGCCGCAGCACTGACGGCCACGGTTAGCTATAGTTTCTGGTGTAGCCTAATACTGCCACGCTTTGTGCTATACACCCTCAACCTCTATTTGTACTCCTGCAGCCACAGAGTTTCCATAGTGGAGTGCCAAGTTGTTTAGAAGATGAAACTTTAATGATTCCCATGAGGATATCGAGCCGTCGTTACTGTAAATAATAGGATACAGCACGGTGGATAAGGAGAATATAAATAGGTGCAGAGTCAATAAGAACTCAACACAATTACAGCAGCCTGTAACACCAGCCTGTTGTGTCCACAATTTGTAAAAATATAATGAAAATAATGCTGACATGGAAAGAGAGACACTCATTCACAGTCACCGGCTAAGATTTTATTCATCTAGTATAACAAAAACAAATGAATGATGCACCAACATACATAATGGCACAAAATACGCACACATTAAAATTATAATTTTTCATTCTACTGCTGTCGTATATTAATATTTAAAAATATATATTTTCATAAAGGACCAAACTGCTGCACTAACTGTGAGAGCAGGTCTTAGACCGCACTTTGTGGTATAACTTACAAAGACCCAACAAGAATCCACCGGCACTAAGTAATGTTTATCAAAGATACAAAGGCAAGGAGAATCTCCTTTTACCAGGTAGAAACCTGATTCAGCAGAACCAGACTCATGTTGTAAAGCCATCTGCTAAAACTGTGCTCGGGTTAAGAAGAGACCAAAGGAAAGGCAGAAAGAGATGGAGATGGATAGAGACAAAGAATCAGACTGATATTAATGAATAAGATAGATTCATAATATCAATACAATATCAGCAGAGGTGGGTAGTAACATTTACTCTGTTACATGTACTTGAGTAGTTTTTTGAAAATCCTACTCCTGAGAGCAGTTTTTGAGTAGATTACTTTTTACTCCTACGCTGTTACATTTGTGATTAAAAAACTTCTACTCCATTACATAGGGCATGCACTGGTCGCAACTTTTACTTGTCTATGATTTATTTTCATTAATTATTTTTTTACACTCAGCTGAGCTCTCACAGCAGCGTGAGGTAAAACCCTCAGCACCACAGAGTAAACAGAGGCAGGAACTATCAACAGTTGGAGATAATGGCTGAAGATGTAATACCTGCGTCTCCCTCAGAGGAGCGTGTTCATCTCTGGTCCAACATCAAGACTCTTTGCCTTTCAAACCACGAGGAACAAGAGCCAACAACGCGCTGCCTACTGTGTCTACCTAAAACTGTGGAAATCTAAAGCCTCAAAAATATCATGTCAAATCTAAGAAAGCATGTTATAGTAAGAACGCTAAACAAGCTAACAACTGCACTGCTAGTTAGCTAAACGTATAAGTTCAAATCTCTGTTTTAACTTGCAGACTGTAAAGACAGCTGTGTCAGTGATAAATCATGTCACATGTCCAACCACCTCTGAACTCTGCCACAAGTGTGATTTTACACGCCATTATTTGACGTTACGTCGTAGGTGAAACTGTTATCGTGTGTGTGGCATATCTCTGATATCAGTGATAATACCCAACATGGTCATAACGTGGGGCTAGAGGGCCAAAGTTGCTGAGTGATAATCAGGATAAAAATTCATAAGTTGGAGCTAAAAAAGTAAAAATAAAAAAAAGGGTCAGAGAGTCAGAAATGAGGCCAGTTCAAAAGATTAATTTCATAAATATGAGCCAAAAATGATTAAGACATGATAAAAGGAATAAAATGTAACTAAAAAGTAAGAACTGCAAGGTACAAATTCATGTATGTGAGATTAAAATCATCATGTAGAAATAAGATATCTATTATGAGAGAAAGAGTCTGTTTTTTGTCATTATATTGAATTTTTCATCCCATAATTGTGATTAACAAACAGAACTCGACTGCTGCTTTAAGTTAAGTTTTTTATTTCTTTTACTTTTGGTAAATTATGTAACTTTATTCATGACAATGTGCAGTTTACAGTACTACCCCTAAATAATATGTTTTAATGCAGTACGTTTTGATAAATTGCACAAAATGAAGTTATTCACTACTTGAGTAGTCTTTTAATAAGGTACCTATTTACGCAAGTACTTATCTTTAAGAGTACTTTTACTTCTACTTGAGTAAGTATTATTGTTAACAGTACTTTTACTTGAGTACTGTAATTGTGTCCTCTACCCACCACTGACTATCAGTAATAATAGTAAAAGTATACATGTAGCATTAGCTGATACAGTGGTCAACAAATCAGTGCCAAGGTTAAAAATAAATGGAAAAATGTACTCTATGACAGTGGTTCTCAGCTGACCGGCCAACAAACAGTGGTTCCCAATCTTTTTTCCCAAGGTTCCCTGCTACTAAGAACAGCTAACCCGCAATTTCCATGCTCCACAGAGCCACGGTTTTGCTCTAAGGTGAGCGACACTGAAAGTGTGTCTAGAGCGCCGTGCCGCAGCAAGCAGCCTTGATCAGAGGGCAGAGCTCACAGGAGATCTGTGATTTCATGCAGAAATAGTGTGCCAACAGCGGATTGTTTGTCTTTCTGGGGTTGATTTATCATCTGTTCCAGCAAGTGTTCACAATATAATTGCTTCCTCCATAAGTGAGTACATTAGGAAGTTAAAAGGTTAACGTTTGCTCAAAGGACGTGTGCTTTTATTCAAAATTTTCAGCTGAAATTCCTCAAAAGTTAACCTTTTCTCTTCAATGGCACCGTTGTAGCTCTGTTACCCACTGATCTCTTGGTGACCCTTTTGCTCTCACTGCAGGATGAGACGTTATGTTGACATAGTGATGATTTATGATCAGGAGTCTGTGCATTGGGTTGTATTATGAAAGAACCTTATACTCTACACCTTTTGACTTCCTGTTTGGAGCTTTATGATCAAAGGGATTTCCCAGCGTGACCTAGGGCCTGGCAGTGGAACTGCTCTGACTGACTAGAGAAGTAGCGTTTTGCTCCGCAGTACAAATTGCTGGCAGATTGCAGCACAGCCGCTGTATGTGGAAATTGCAGGTTAGCCCCCCCAGGACCCACTTGGTATGAGTACATATCAATTTTAATTGTTTTCACTGACAAAATCCCAACATAACTGGCTGACATACACTTGTACTGGAAAAAGATCTATAACTATCCATTATTATGACTGTGTATTAGGGTCACTCTAGAAAAAAAAAATAAAAAGGCTTGGTGAATTTTCAAGAAAAAACTCAAAATTCTCAAGGTTTAAAAGCCACTAATTAACAAGAAGAAATACATTTTTGTTATATTAAAAGTCATAAAAATGAAAAAAACTTTGAATTTTTAAAATTATAAAGTCAAAAAAAATTAAAAATTTAACCATTTATTCAGTTGGTTTCTTGATTTTTTTTAACTTCACAATATTAGAAATTTATTATTCTAAAAACTTAAAATTTACAAGATTTAATGTCAAAATTTAAGACTCCATAAACTGATATTTTGATTTTTTTTTTGGTCACATAAATCTGACTTTTTAAATTCTGAAATTCTGTGTTTGTTTGATTGTAAATAAACTACATTATAATCTAAAAAAAAATCGAATCCCCCCCACCCCAAATTTCCTCTCTTCTTGCTCAAAAATGAATGTATCTCTTAATTCTGTTGTCTTTTGGGATGCCCTAATACCTTGATCTACATTATGTTTGTAATCATGATTTTGAGAAATATATGTACATCATATTTTGGCAACATCAGAGCAGACAGGGCCCAACATCCCCCTGAAAGCTTCGGTGCATACATCAGTTACACACATCTGAGGAGTACGATGACAGACAAATGTCTGAGTGGACTGGCACTGATGAACATTCATGGGGAGATTGAATAGACAAGGAAGCTGCTCTTATTTTCAGAAGGAATGAAGATTCATCTTATTTTATTTTCTCATCTGGCTTGTTATTTTTAGCAGTGACAGATATCTAGCTGATGCAATTTTCTTCTTACTCTATCATCTCGTTTCTTTGCTTTTCATGAAAACTATGCTGCCAAATAACTGAATCGATCGTCTGCTTAGTATCAACTTTGCCTCAGTGTTCCTCTTGAAGAGCTTTATAGCAGATCCAGAATGTGGTTTTCAATATTTAGCAGCTGTCTGGTGTTTTAAGAGTCCATTTTTTTAGCTACCTGTGGTTTATCTGAGTTTTGATCTGGTTCATGCAGCATTAGTCTCTCTTTCCCTCTAAATTACACAAAGCAGTGCTCTTTGTGCCTAACTTTTAAATCAGTCACCAGAGATTGGCACAAGTCACTTACTGAAGGTCCAAGTCAAGTCTCAAGTGGGGAAAATTCAACCAAGTCTCCATGGGCAAGACAAAGCCAAGTTGCACATTTGTAAGGGCAAGGACAAGTCAAGTCTAAAGTCACTGAGATCAAGCCCAGTCCTAAGTCTCTGACCTCCAGTATTCAGATACAGTGGCAGCGCTATGTCGGTAAATGGTACTATGGAGCAAATTGCTCTCTCTGATTAATCAGATCAGTTCCACTGCCTGCGCTCCAGGCCATCACCAGCACTTTCTTAAAGCACCACTTCACTATGCTTCATTGGAGGTGTGCTGCAGGTGTATTTTCAAAACCTATCCGCTCTGTTTTCGTGACGGAGCTGAGACAAACAGGACACGGATCTGTGGGAAATTAGGGGTTAGATACATTTTAACACAGTTCATGCACGTGAGCCTTGAAAGTTCAGTTCTAATGGACTGTCTCGACTTCATCTCTCTCTCCAACACGCACCGCTGTCTGTTTGTGTCTCCCTCTGTTCGTTTGAAATCTGGCATGTCTCAACTGGTAGGTCAGGACCCAAAAGTGGGTCGTGAAGCTCTTTCCAGTGGGTCCCCAAAGGGTGCCAAGAAAAAATGTAGCAAAAAGTCTGAAAAGGGTGTGGACATACAGTACTAGTACATCCTTACATTTTTATTAGGTTTTCCACTGATAATGAGTAAATGTAGTTTTTTTTTTCCTAAAAGTTTCAACTTATTTATATTCTTCCCTCCCCCAATTTAAAATTAAATCAGGAAATTTCTCAAGAAATGACCAAATTTTGATGCTGTCTGAGGAAAATCGAGTAAAATAAAATGTGCACTTCTAATGATGCACTTTTTAGACATGTTTGTTTTGTCTTTCTCTTTTTTCACTCATGCTTTCTTCCATTTAAGGTCTGAACTGCAGCATTTTTCATCAAAAACACTTGGTTATGATTGAATATTCTCAGAAATCTGGGTAGCAATTGGTCAATAAAGACCCTGTAAAGTGAAAGTGAATCTGTATTTAGGTTTGTTGTATGACAGGCCACTGTGTTATGAACCCCGAGGTCAAATTTCAGAAAATAAAACATCTCTTGGTTTATAAAATAAAGCTTCAACATCATGAAAAATGAAAAATGAGGCAGTAAAATCTGCTCAGGAGAACTATGATCCTCTCAAATTGAAAAAAAAATGCTACAATCTGAACTGAGGAAAGCACTCATGCTATTAGCCTGTCTCTTGACCTTTTGTTGACCTTAGAAGAGGAGACAAAGTCTGTTTTCTGGCTCAAATCTCTGTTATGATACTTTAAATCAGTGGTTCTCAACTGGTGGGTCGGGACCCAAAAGTGTGTCGCAGAGCAGTTTTCAACTAGGTGTCTCAGAGAAAAAAAAGGTGGCAAAAGTCCAGAAAATCTTACTGGACATGCATTAATACCTCTTAATCAAATTTATCTCCTCATCTTGCAATAAATGGCTATTTTTCCCATGATAATGTAGTTATTTCTCAAGATCTCTGGAAAACTGGCAACCATTGACACATAATGATGGGAAAGGAGGTATAAAAATTTTTCAGTTTTGTCCCTTTATTTATTTATTTATTTTTTACCATGTGTTTAGTCCAATCATGCTCAATTAACTAAACATACGTTTTTGAAAATTTTTGAGTCACAATGTGTTGTAAAACAAACTGGTGGGTCCTGAGGCCGGTCAGTTGAGAACCACTGTCAGAGAGTACATTTTTCCATTTATTTTTAACCTAGGCACTGATTTATTGACCTTATGGTTAGATTTTATTATGCCCATGTTTATGCATTCTTATTGTTATCTACCTGAAATGTTACTGCTTTGGTAAATGCCAAAAAATAGGAAGAGTCAATACGTGCATGCACACGAAAGCAAACCTTTGTGGTGGAGGTGGCAGTTACTAGAAGCTCATTTTGTACGAGCAGCTCAATGTAATCTACGAGCTACATGTCATAACAGCCTGACCTCAAATGAAGAAGAATACCCACACTGCCTTCCTGTGTCCCACTTCGCTCGTGTTTTCTGGGGTTGCCAGATCCTGATGCTAGAGATTGGAATCAGGTCAGTCAGCTGCCATCTCTGCTCCACCATTAGATTCATATCTGCTCTATCTGAGGCCTGCTGACTGCACAGCATACCTGCCACTGCACCCTGAACTTCACACACAACCCCCCCACCACACGTGCACACACTCTTATGCACACACACACACACAGGCATGCAAGCATGTCAAACCAAGCATGTCAAGAAGGATTTACTGCAAATAATAAAAAACTGAATAATACATGACATTTAAAACAGTATCTCTGTGATAAGCTACAATTAAGGCCTGAATTTATGGGGTAAACTTCAATTAAAGCACTGATCGAAAAATAGAAAATATACAATTATTTTAATAATTTAAAATACACTTGAAGTCTTTGGTTATGTTCTCATGCAACAATGGAATTACTGGTAAAGTAGGTATTGAGCAAAGGCAGTTTGACCATTAGGCAAAGGTAAGCTACTGGGGCAACAAGATACTCATAAGGAGTGTGCAAAACATGAGATAAATGTCCTAAATAGCACATAAGCTGAGTAGCTTTTGATTGTCCCCCCAAAAACGTCCAAAGGGCCCTACAATAAGGTCAAAGCCCATTGAAAAGCCCCATAATGTCTACATATTGAGTAGATTATTAGTAGGTGGATTCCTGTATTAAAATCACCTTTAGGATTTTCTGGTAGACAGCAGAATTCATTGTTTCATCAATCAGGTCCTGAAGTAGCAAAGCAGCCCCAGACCATCACACTGCCACCACCATGTTTGACTGTTGGCCTGATGTTCTTTTAACCAAATACTGCTATTTTTACACCAGATGTAACGGGCCACACACCTTCCAAAAAGTTCTACTTTTGTCTCGTCAGTCCACAGGGTATTTCTCCAAAAGTCTTGGGGATCATCAAGATGTTTTTTGGCAAATGTGATACGAGCCTTTGTGTTCTTTTTGTCAGCAGTGGTTTTGGCCTTGGAACTCTCCCATGGGTGCTATTTTTGCCCAGTGTCTTTCTTATTGTTGAGTCAAGAACTCTGACCTTAACTGAGGCCAGTGAGGTCTGCGGGTCTTTGGATGTGGTTCTGGGTTTTTTTGTGACCTCCTGGATGAGTCTTTGTTGTCGTAATTTTGGTTGGCTGACCACTCCTGGGAAGGTTCACCACTGTTCCCAGTTTTCTCCATTTGTGGATAATGGCTCTGACTGTGGTTCGCTGGAGTCCCAAAGCCTTGGAAATGACTTTGTAAACTTTCCAGACTCACAGATTTCAATCACTTTTTTTCCCTGTTTACACAGAGACGGAGGGGTTTTGAAAAAACGTCCACTCTGGAGCCCATTTCCAAGTTGTTCCGTTTTCAGGCACCAAAGCGCCGTTCTCGTGTAAACAGACGGCCAAAATGCTTAAAAAGTTTTGTGTTCTTACCTGAAAACATTGTTGTGTAAACAGGGCCTTTGTCTGACAGCTTCTATTTAAGTGATTTCTTGATTCAGCAAACCTGGCGATAATCAGGTCTGGGTGTGGCCAGTGAATTTGAACTCAGCTTTCTGATAACTGTTGTTAATCACAGTTAACTCGTGATTTATAAAGGGGGGCAATTACTTTCTCACATAGAGCCAGATAGATTTGGATTAAAATCATCATTTAGAAACTGCATTTTGTATTTACTTGGCTTGTCTTTGTGAAATATAAAATTTGGTTTGATAATCTCAAACATTTAAGTGTGAAAAATATGCAAAAATCAGGAATCAGAAAGGGGGTGAATGCTTTTTTCATGGTACTGTAGTCTAGCCCTCGGGCTGGTGCACAACCTGCAAAATCGTTTGTTTCGTCACTCTGATTGGCCTGTAATAAATGTGACTGAAAGAATGTTTGACCAATCATCCTCAGATTTCTTTCTAAAGGACCTGTGCCTCTTAGACACTGTGAGTGGGCTGTTGCCCATATGGATGTGAACTATACCCCATACTTGGATATCTGCCCTGTCAGGTTAGATGGGCCTCATGCTGGTTTCTGCCTGGGGCCTCCTAATTATTAAACTGCCCCTGACACTGAGCTGCTGTTTTACTGTTTAGAGTTCAAAACTTACTTCCACCACAAAATGACCCTTAAAAAGTTTGTTGTGTCACAGAACTGGTTCATCAGAGCACAGAAATAGCCTCAGAGAGACACTGGACAACAGGGAGAAGTAGGACTAGAGTTAGTGTAGTGGGAAGTCTGGGTCAGCGCTTTAGCTGTAGAGGTAGTTTAAAAAGACCCAAAAACAGTAAAAAAAAAAAAAAAAAAAATCAAACCAGTATCCTAAAACCTTTAACCCCAAACCACGAAGTCTAAAACAATCATTTGTGTAAGCTAAAAATACCTGTGACTCAACTCTCTATCTAACTCTGAAATTATCAGTTGAATTGACACTGATGTTCTTTCTCTGTACCATGTTGTAAATTTATGACTTTAATCGTACACTTTAACCCTGTGAGTGTTAAAAATTAACACTACAAGAGAGTTAGATTATTAGCAATTCCAAAGTGTAAATTTAACTCAGATGAACTCAATAAATGACTTTCTAATTTGGGGGTCTGTAATGTCAAAATTTACTCTATAACCTCATAATTTCCCTTTTTTTCTAAAACACTAGATTGGTTTTTTTCCAAAAATTGGTAGATCCTCTTAATTTTTCTGTCTTTCAGGGTGGCCCTAGTGCTTAAACTTTTTTCTAATCATGATTTTAAAAAGATCTAGTTTTGAGAACCTCAGAGAAGACAAGGCCCTGTGCCCCACCTCAGATCTTTGCTAATCAACACAAAGGCCTTTGCACTTGAACAGTTTTTTAAAGTCACCCACTAAAAAGCTGAAGAGACAGAATGCATCTTTTAAGTTCAGTCTTTCCTGCTCAGGTTGTGCGTACAAATTTTGGCCCTAAACAGTAATGTTTGCTTGGTGAAATCTACAGAATGGACACAACACAGTTTTTAAAGTTAAGCTTCAATGTGAGAGAGAGAGTGGAAGAAAGGGAGCTGCAGCCACCTGAATAATCAAACAACCTTCAACATGACTTAAATGGATCCAAACAATGCAGAAAACAAACAGAGCCTGTGTTCAAAATAAAGTATAGTTTTGTACTCGAGACCACATTATCTGAGACCAAGACAAGACCAAGACTTTTGGAGGTCGAGACCGAGACAAGCTAAGACTAAGACCATAAAAATCTATTTAAAAAAAAAAACATGACAAAGGTTGAACAGTTAAAGAGCATTCTCTCTTTAATTTTAGTTTCTTTTTAATAAATTTGACAAATGAAACCAGGGGTCTGCAACTGTTTCAAAGCACAACATACAAAAATCTCAAATCTTAACAAATTTGTTCAACCAACTTCTTGTAAAAAATAAATCCTTGTATGTATTTAAAACCACAGACAAGTCCAGAATTATTTTAAATATCTGAAAATGAGATGTTTATCTAGATTTGTCAGGTGAATGAGGCCTAAAGTATGTGTTCAGAGGTATTCCTGACTAGAAATAAGATGGACTGATGTCTGAGTTTTTGGGGGTGTAGCTATTTGTTGTTTTAGTGAGTGCTTCTCCTTGTCATCACATTACTGAAGTCAAAGAATAGCAGATCAATCCTGGTCTCGACTGGTCTTGATGGGAAATCCTGAGTCTGGGGGTTTCATAGATGATCGAGCGGTTTAAGGCGCACACCAAGTTGGGTTTGAATCCAGCCTGTGGCCCTTTACTGCATGTCTCTCCCTACTCTGTTTCCAGGTCTAACCACTGTCCTCCCTCTATCTAATAAAGGCCCAAAATAAATCTTAAAAAGAAAAAAAAAAAAGAAAATCCTGAGTCTGGCTAGTCCAAGACTGAGTAAAATGCTCTCGAGTCAGAGACAAGACCAAGACCTTCAAAATGTGGTCTTAAGACCAGCCCCAAGACCAAGACCATTTTCAAGTACTACAACACTGATAAGATAAGATAAAATATATTTTTTTACGTTTCTGAGCCAGTGTGCAAACATGACTGTCCCAACAGAAGCTTGTATTTGTTTTAAAGTGTGCAGCAATGTCAGACAAATACGAACTCAGGGTGCAGAGGACTTAAATCATTTAGAACTGTGTTTAAAAATGACTTTGCATTATTTAAGGCTTAGAAAATGCTGAACAAATGATTATCTCATGTTTAAAAGTGTGGTAATGGTCACATTTTCTCTCACAGGATTTCTTTTGCATCTTAAAGTTAGCTCGAGTTAACAATTTTCAAAGATCTTGTACTTGTTAAATGTTTCATCTGAGTAATGTTAATAAAAAATGTAAAACAAACACAAAGTGTGGTCAAGTTGTGACCTAAATGCATTGCCCCCCCCACCAA
This sequence comes from Cheilinus undulatus, assembly GCF_018320785.1. Lineage (NCBI taxonomy): Eukaryota > Metazoa > Chordata > Actinopteri > Labriformes > Labridae > Cheilinus > Cheilinus undulatus. Next base: position 5,207,835 of record NC_054867.1, on the reverse strand, counting down.
TAATTACATACACCACCACAGCCCAAACAGCGCTGTGACAAATGTACCTGCTGTGTTCTTACTTCTGGTTTTCAACAAAAATACTGAAGAGTTTCCCCTTTTTTCTGTTTTCACATGAAAAGGTGCAATAGTGCTTTTTTGGTATTTACACTATTTGAAAAATCTCATTTACTGCTTCTAAAAATAAAGATGTTATTTTGAAGTATCAATATTCTGCTGGATAAATTCACAATGACTTTTGATCAGATTGAGATGGTCTGAATGCAGGAAATTTTTTTTTTACTTAGTTTACATTTGCATCCTTATCTCATATTCATTCAGTTGAATTGTAGTGCTGCTGGCTGGTGCAACTGATTGGCTTCATAGAGTTTTGGCACTGAATAGGCCTTTTATGTCCATTTTCACCAAGTGTTCTTAAGGCAGAAATATACTGTGTTGGGTTGTAAAAAGCTTTTGAGTTCATATCTAAAAGCAGCGCCTCAATGAAGATACAAGGGCTTGAAGTGTATCAGTCTTTCCTCTGATTGTGAGATACAACCTTTTATAATCGAGGTCTTTGCTGCAACCCTCTTCACCTGCAGCAGTGTGGCCGAAGCCATCCACCCTGATACCAGTAAACCATGCAAACAAGATGGAGGAGGGGCCCCTGACTGACTGACTACCCTCTGAGATAAACACCATAGATGGAGAAACCTCAAACGATTATTCTGCTTAGCTGACACAATAACACAGCGATAGCGCGGAACTGCTTATGTGTGCATTTACAGCCAATGAGGTGTCTTCACCAACACGCGAAGCGGCAAAGTGTCAAAGTGAAACACACACATGACCGACACATAGCAAACCGCACAGGGCTGGCCTGAATGAGGCTTGTCGAAACAACCGTTTTTGTGAGCGTGTCAAAATGTGCCAGATGCTCTCGTCCGATAAGCAAAGTTCGCATTATTTCTGAGAAACAAGGACACCGCAACACCCGCTTTTCCGACCTCTCATCCGCTGAATGCAGCAAAACAACAACGGAAACTTGTAGAGCAAAAGGCGAGAGATGCTTGTTTTTGCACACATTACATGATAGATATGAGACCGCAATATGGCCTGATTGGGCCGAAAGCGCTGTGCACAATATTCTACAGAAAGCCTCCAGATAATGGAGGGGCCTCGGCAAACTTGACTTAATGATGAACCTGAACAGCTAGTCAGAAAGAAAAATCACATCTCAGCATGTTTTAGCTGAATGGCAGTGCATCATACCTGAAATGATTCTCACATCATTTTTGTTACATACTGACAAAAATATGAAATATTGACTTTTTGTGTTAATTATCAAAAATTACAATGACCACATTGTACAAAACAAAGGTGACATTTCTGCAAATTAAGGTTGTAAAATTTTCTTCACTCTGTGATAAAATCATTATTTTAATGATCAGTAGAGAATAGAAAGTTGATGACCTTTAATTTTATTTTTAACTCAAAGGGAAAGACTTAAGGCACTGTCTTAATTGCACAAGTATGTTGGCAACATTTGTAAAGAGAACTGCAGAAGAACAAGAGTCTCTCTGACACTAAGGTTATTATAGTTAACTAAAACTAACTAAATAACTAAAACTAAAATTCAAAAATCATTTTAGTTAACTGAAACTAAATAAAAACTAAGCTTTATCAAAAAAAGGGAAACTAACTTAAACTGTATAGTGCGTTTACAAAAGGAAATAAAAAATAAAATAGAAATGGAGCCAAAATATCCTTAGTTTTAGTCTTTGATACAGCCATACTGACTGGCACCTACACACAAGTCTGGGGAGTGTAAAATTACCTGATCTGATTGGTTAAGACTTCACGAAGTGGTAGTTTTATGTCTGGAGTTGTATTCAAACATCATCATTAAATAAATAAAATGATAAGTGAAGAGTGGCCTGTTTTAATATGTTTTTAAAAATGCATGACTCTCACTCAGTCCCGACAACTATTTGTAAAAAACTAAAACTAACATTAAAACAAACAAACAAACAAAAAAACCCTAATCAAAAACGAAGCATTTTTTGCAAAATAAAACTAAACTAACAAACAAACCAACAGTCAACATTATAAAAACTAAACTGAAATCAAACACAGAAAGTGAAAAAAAAAAAAAAAAAATAGAAACTAATGAAAAATCCCAAACTATCATAACCTTGGTTGACACCCCCAATGTTGCCAACATATTTCTGCACCTTGGAAAGTGTGCAATTTTTGACCATTTAAACAGTAAGGTACTCATATTTGTCATAATTTAAACTTTACTTATCCTAAAGCCCAACTTCAAAAAGTTGGGACAATGTTTAAAATGTTGAAACACTTTTTGAAACTCAATACATTTCATCTTCAAACTCTTTTCAGGCTGTGTAAATTTTGACTGCTATTTATAATTTTGGTCTTTTGATTACATGCCTTTCAATTTTAGTAACAGTTTAGTCATTTCTAACCTTTTAAGTTGTGCATATGTGCATATTAAAAAGAAAGAAAGACTACTTCTTTAAACAATGAATATCTTACATGTGCTGGATTCAGTCAGAGAAAGGTTAATAGAGATGTGAACATCACTACATTTTGTTTATATTCAGATTTTACACAAAATTCCAACTTTTTTGGAAATGGGTGTTATAAATGCTCCTTTAGTTGTTATATCATTTTCAGCCAATGAAAGTCTTCAGCTTATTAAAAAAAAATGTTTCTTGAGAGGGATGGTCCCTGTTCTGCTCTTAATAAAATGGATTGGGAATTCAGCAACGCCATGTCACAGGAAGTACACAGAGATTTAACACACAACATCCAATTTTTTTGGAATTTGGTTTTGTAAGTGCCAGTGTTAATTCTGGCAGCTATTTTCAATTTTAGTCTTAGTTGTAGTCTTTAAATGAAATGCATTTAAGTTTTAGTCACATTTTAGTCTTCCTTTTTAGTTTTAGTCCATATAAAGTCTTCACATTTTAGTCTTTACTTTAGTCCAAGCATGTATTTTCTTGCCTAAATCTGGTGCCAAACCATGGTAGAGTGTTCTCTGCACCCTGCCAAACCTGGGGTCCCTGCTTTCAACAGCTGAGGGACAAAAGAGATACAGATGCATTGTTTTTTGACAGATTCACCCACAGTGGAGATAATATCACGGATTTTGAATGTCCGACAAAAACTACATTACATTTTAGTCGGTTTTAGTCATCACAGATCTTTTTTTGTTAGTCTTAGTCTAGTTTTTGTCATGGACAAAAGGCTGTTGAAGAACTTTTTTAGTCATAGTTTTAGTCGATGAAATTAACACTGGTAAATGCTCCTTTAGTTGGTGTGTTTTTATCAACCAATAAATGTCTTCATCTCATTAAAACAAACTGTTTCTTGAGAGGGATGGTCCCTGTTCTGCTATGATAAAATGGATTAGGAATTCAACAACGCCATGTGACAGGAAGTACATGGAGATTTAATTTTTGTTCTCAAGACTGTCTTCCAAGATGTCTTTAGACACTGGCAACTGCCATTTTGGGCTTAAATAGGCCAAATTTAAAAAGTAATATAATAATTGGTCTTCATTTAGATAAAACATTTCAAATACATAATCTTGTGGTCAATAAGCGTATCACCCAGACATTCTAACTGTAAACAACCTTTCTGCTGAGCATCAGGCCCGGCTTCATTTTCTCACAAATCAACATCGACACGCACTATATTGATATTCCTTACATCTCATTTGAAAGCGTATTGACTGTCTTAAAAACTTAATAAATGTCCAAGCTCAGGCCCATGAATCAAGCCTCTCTTTTCCTTCCACTGATGGAAAGCAAATAACGAGCTCCATAAAAGGCCTGCTCTCTGCACACGGACCCACTCATACAAATACACACACAGCCGCACACAAGATAACAGGGCCTCTGCGGGGGCGAGGGTGAGGGGGGGAGAATTCAGGGAGTTGAGGGTCGAGGAGGGGTGGGGGAGTATGGCACTGCCCCACACAAAGGCAGCACTGAAATAGCCCCCTCGCACAATGAGACCTGCCACTCTGTCTATGAGATAATGTCTAATTGAAAACACTGCAGCCATTGTGCTCCTGTCACCGGCTCTATTGTCCAGATAGCCCTCTCTCCCCCCACCTCTCTTTTTCCATTGACGCGGCGCGATTGTTCCTCGCCATTGTGGCAACCCTACTCTCTCTCTCTCTTTCTCTGTCTCTCCATCTCCCCCTCTTTCCGTATTGTTATAATTTCATTACTTATTTGTTTTTTGTTCCGCTTCTCCTTTCACTCCCCCTGCAGACCTTTTGTTCACCATATTTAGGCACTTCATTGGGATCTGCTGCCAATGTGTTTGTGTGTGCAGGGAGCAGGTGTCAGTTTCATGAGGAGATAACTACAGGAAGCAGATAAAATAGTTCTGTGAGATGAAATAAAGGCCTTGCAGGTATCACAGAGGGGGAGATAGGTTTAATCCATGTGCTACTCTTGATTCTGGTAATATGAAACATGGCCTTCGTATTTCACTGTCCTCGGAGACAAGCGGTCATGAGGACAACAGGTATTGTCCTGGGTGAATTACAGTCTGCACAGACAGCCTTTTGTTGTCATTGTTATAACCTGCCAGAAACTATGGACAACCTGTCACCTAATGACACAGATATGGCAGAGAAGGTAGCGATGACTCCAGAGGAGAAGCACAGTGGTGCAGCAGAGGACTGTGGAGCAAAGGAAGGCAAACGTTTCCAGTGCCATGAGAGGGACTCGATATTTAGTTTGGACCTCAGTCCTACAGCGGTGGGGGTATGATGTGTAAATGTCGTGTATAAGCAAGTAAGCAGGTGTGGAATAAGGGTGTTGACAGATTACATTTTTTAAGCCCAGTCAGAGTAAGAATATCTGAGTATAATCGCATTCTTTTTACTGAATTGTAATCTTACTATTTTGCATTAAAAGCTATTATTGAGTCATTTTGGATTTTTCTACTGCCCCTTTTACTGAAGGGAAATAAGAGTTCCTGTTTGGATACAGAACTTCAGGTAGATTAAAAAAAACACTAATTTGACTGCAGAAAAATATAACTTGAACAGGAAAAATGTAAATATTTGATGAAACAAGGTTCAGATGTCTTTTGACTTTTCTGATGAGCTTGGTTTCATTTTTCCAAAGTGAAAGGAGACATTAAGGAGCTGTGGATTACTGTGGCTGCAGGGAGCCATGCTGTCATGGCACCAAAGTACAATTTATTTTAAAAGGGCATTTGACCGTATAGAAATAAGGAAAACCGCCAGTTTTACTCATCTTTCATTTCTGGACAGAAACTAAAAAAACAATCATGGCTGCCATTTTTTCTTCTTCTCTTTTGAATTAAAACGGTAAAATGAGGAAACGAAGCTTGAGAAACAGTTGAATCTTATTCAATGTCTTTTCCTTTTGTTGTTTTACAAAAAGGCAGTAAACAAGGAAAAGGGGAAGGTCACATGACAGCAAGTAAACATAAACTTTTCAAAATAAGAGCTTGAGTAATAGATAGATGGATTGATAGATTGGTTGTTGCTGGTGCACGTTTAACAGCTCGGCTAAAGAAAACCATACTACGGTGCCAGCCATGCTGTGCCATGTCGCATGAGGATAAAAGTGCGTTCGTCCTTTGCCAAATTAGCCAGACATCATTAACAGGAGTTCTTTAATCACTGTTCAAGCGTCTTTACACTAACCTGACATGTCAGATAGATTTGTTTCACACATCCATCTGGAAAAACTTCAATACTAAGCATTTGGGAAAGGGCAGAGAATTTGAAAAAACTTGGAGTGTGACTGGATGAACGTTCTGTCACATCTTTACGGGCCAATCAGAGCAACCAAACATGTGACATAGCCGCAGGCGAGGACTAAACTCCATAGAGAACTGCATAACAAAACCATGGTGACTGTAGACATGTCAGTACACGACTTTTGTCATTTTTGAAAAGAAAACAACTCATTTCTGTTCTTTGTTCTTCTTTTAACAAAGAAATGTCATCAAGTTATGATAAAACTGGTGCTTTAGCAGCATCCACGCTAGTCTCTTCTGCCATAATCGCTCCGGCCTCTTGTTGCTACTTGCTTACGTCACTACTGCCGAAAGTACTGCCCCTCATCGCTGATTGGTCATGTCACTTTCTAACCAGACCCAAATGGTTCAGACTGGAGCTTTGCAAGATGGATTCGCCAGTGAGAAACAAGGAAACAGGCGTATCCATCTGCTTTGCAAGGTTATCTTTTCACTTGTAAAGTGTAAAGATGTGAAAGTGGTGCTGCGGGTGGAAATGGACACATACTCCCAATGAATTTAATATAAAAGTGGGCTCATCATGCAGCAGCTTTCAGGACAGTATTTAAAGCAACACCATGGCTATTTTTTACAGCCCTGGGCTATAGCATTTCTGCCCATTCCTATCTCAAACCAATTTAAGTAGAAATACAGGAAGTCAAAGCTGATATGTGATAGTCGGCAGCCCTAGTGGGACACAATCTTTTGGACTTCTGCTGTTTGACTAAGAATCGCCTATGTAGAGCTGCTCTTCATGGATCATACTTTTTTTTCCCCTGTGGTTTGCAAGACCTTAAAACTTTGTTGTGTTAATGGACATGGACTGAAACAATAAAAAAATGAAGAGATATGACTATGAGGCACTCAGAGGTACAATTTAGAAAAAAGGTGTCATTTCATCGGGTCTACAGACTCATAAAAACAGGCCAGCATGTTTCAGTCATACAAGCCTTCATCAGGGTAGCTAGAATAGCCACCAAGCTGCTTCCTTTTTAATGTTCACATCCAGATCATTAGGCGTCACACGATGAAGCAAATGGTTACACAACTGAACAGATGAAACAAACCTGTGGCAACAATCTTATGAAACACCAGTTTTGTCCATAAAGTGTATCTATCTTTGTAAGAGCTCATTGTCTCCCCCTGAATTTGGTATATTTTCTAAAGGATATTTTTTGAACATTTGCAGCAGTCATAATCAGCTGCTCTGTATCATGGAGCCATGTGATATTTCTGGATTTCCAGTTTTACTCTTATGTTCAGTCTCACCCTTAGTTTATGCTCAGTTGTTGTTTTCTCCTTGTAATAAATAACCATAAGAACATTGGAGCCTGTAAACCACAAACGGAGTATTGCAATGTATTAAAAACTGGATGATGAACTTGTGACCTATTATGACATCTGTAGTTTCTGATGTGCAGTGAAACTAATATGTTCACAGGTGTGAACACAGGATGCTTGAGGATACATTGCATGCTTATGTGAAACTAACGGAGATATCTTTGTCTCCCTGACATAGCTAAAGCTCATCCTATAGAACAGGATAGCAGAAACTCTGTGGGCACGCCATATAATTTACAGTAATTGCAAGAGGTGCAGGCAGTACATTTTCATGAGCCTGGGTAAGTTTATTGTGCTCTGTGTTTTCGATGCATACAAGATTTTCCATGAGCAGATACAATTTCATATTTTTTCTGTTTATGTCCCTTTGAGCCTCCGTAGAGTAAGGATGTATAGTAGGTAGGGGTGTTCCGATACCATTTTTTCCTTCCCAATATGATTCCGATACCTAGGTGTTAGGTATCAGCCAATACCAAGTACAGATCCGGTACCAGTCTGAACTTTCTGAACTGACTGTTCAGACTAACAAATTATTTTAGACCTATATTTGACTCAGAACATGACTCTACAAATAGAATCATAATGTACAGCATCTCTGTGCCCCTACAGTTTTTTTCCTGCTGATTATTGAGTTTTGCTGCTAAATATTAAATAACAATAACACAGGAGGCTGCATCACAGGCTCTCCCTATCTCTATTTTTCAAAATACAAACATTGTTGCACTTTTCCAAATACAATGTAAAACTTACAACTCGCATATTAACAATTGTTGTATAAAGTTATGTACCTAATGTATACAGTTGAATAAATCATCAAGTGCATTGAACTCTATCTCTCCTTTCTGCTATTTTGTGCAGCATCATGTGATTACAGAACAGCCTGCTATTGGCTGACGGACACCCACAGAGAGAAACAATATGGCATTCGAGTTAGCGGTAATAAATGATCATAATTCGGTTAAAATGGATAAAAAGACGTTCCATATCGGGTTTACTGGTCAGGATTTAGTCATTAAAGTCCCCAAAACACACACAAGTTCCAGGCTCCCTGAAAATGCTGCCGCACGGGATTCAAAGGCATCAATAGGAAAACACAACGGCTAGCTTCAAGAGGAAAAAACAAGTAAGAGGCAACAATTTATGGTTCAAAAGTTATTTAATGTTTTATAAACTGTGTCACTTCTTGTCTACAGTGCCAGTCTGAAAGGCGTTTTAATGTTTTAACGATCGCATTCTTAGAAAAACAGTCATGAAGACTCCATTCTTTGCAGCTGCAGCGGGTCCCTTAGTTGTTCTTTGCTACTGCTGCGCTACAAACAGAAGCCCGTTCATACAGTGGCAGCGAAGAAGAATTGATTTCCGGTTTTTAGCGCTAACAGCATGGCTAAACGAAGAAAACTACAAAGTTAAACCAAACCGTATTGGATATGCATAAACTTGTGTACTTGGCGATACCGATACCTGCATTTTAAGCCGTATCAGACGTATTTCTGATACTGGTATCAGAACAACCCTAACTGTAAAGGATACTACAACTTCATTTAGAAATTCTAGGAGGAGACTCATAGGAAACTCAAGGTTACTACTGGACTGAAAATTCAGTCGTTCACTTATGTAGTTCACCATTAAAATTTCAGGGAATTTCCCAGAGATCTGTATGTTTGGAAACACCACTGCTCTCTATTATAGTCCTATTACTGATGTCCTCATTCATTAGAAACTACTGAGGCAGCTCCAATGACTCAGCGAACTGTTGTGCAGGTTGAAGACTGGGCTTGTAAACCCCTCACATTACCAGATAATCTCAGCCTAACATCATGACTGACCAAAGCTGTGAGAAGGAGTGAACTGGTATAAATCAGCCCAAATGTTCTGTAGTCTAAGCCTGGCTAAGTCTGTTGCTGGAATTCTTTTGTATGTCTGACTTTCAATGAAATCATTTCAATTTCACTGAAGAGCAAACCTCAGAAGCGGGTGCTGAAGTTGTCTGAGCTGCCGTTTGGTGTGAATGAATACACCTTTCCCTGCTATCAACAGGTATCGCTCTTAATATGGCCAAAATGTTTGAAAGCACACACGTCCCCTGTGAAAATTCGTCCACTGAGGGAGGTAGGAGAGGTTGTCAGACAACTAAGGAGCAGCCAGATGAATCACTTTTCCTGTGCAACTACAGCTCTTTATTTAGCCACAGCAGTGCTCTAACTAGACAGGCCACAAATGTCATGTTGATTGAAAGAGTTGTGCAGAAAAATGATAATTATCCCCGCTGCTGAAGATTCTTTTCTGCCAGCAAATCGACCAGAGCACTCAGAGGAACAGTAGAAGGTGAGTGTTTCCCCTGTGGAGAGACTAAAAAGTACGAAATCCTTATCATGACTAGTGGACAACATAAACCTGTGGCTCTAAACGAGCTGCGGTTTCAATAACAAGACCCGACAGTAACTTTTCTAAATACAACTCTTTCTCTAGAATATTGAAAAAAAAAACAATCTGGGTGGATTGTACATGTACTTGCAGATTAATTATACAAACATATTTCCTATTAAATCTGGGGTATGGTGTAACTGTTGATGATGTTATTCCTTGGGTATATGTTGAAAAATACCATTCTTTCACAGAGGTCTGACCTGCAAATTCCACATACTCTGTCTTCAGTGATTTTGCTCCAACAGACAGCATGTGCTCCCGCTCGCTGGATCCATTTCTGAAGCACAGCTCAGCAAAGCGCTGCTCTAAAAAGCTGGAGGTAAGAAAGTTCACAGGAAAACTACTTCATGTGGGGATTGTGAAATCACACATTAACAAACAGGTCAAACAAGCAGCAGGTGGGAAGTACAGATAGTTACTGTTCTGATGTAGACTTTCCAGGTGTTTGTACTTCAAGTATTTATTTTCTGATGACTTTTTATTTTTTCTCCTGACATTTGAACACAAATATATGTACCTCCTACTCCTTACATTGTCCAAACAGGCTTGTAACTTGTTTCAGCATAAACAGATGAACTAAAGTGTGAACATAGCTCAGTCTGAGGCCGATGAACGACTGTTCATAACCCAAAGAGATGCATTAAATTGTCTGCACTGCAGCCGAATCTCTGCACATCTTTGTTTCTTGCTGCCAGTTCATTTCAGGTTGACACAACAGGTACTGTTCTGATTTGTTTTTCAAAGTAAAAGCCTGATTAGTTTGTTTCTGTGATGAGACTAGCCCCATTTTCAAATTATGCTTTTATTCTGAAATTGTGAATATTTTTTTGTTTGTTGTAGTAACTTGCTTTGGTTTTTCTCTGCATCTGTGTTCGATGTTTGTACCTACTCTATATGTAAATAATTTAAGAACATCAGACTATGAGAGATACACTATATTGCCAAAAGTATTCACTCACCCATCCAAATCATTGAAATCAGGTGTTACAATCACTTCCATGGCCACAGGTGTATAAAATCAAGCACCTAGGCATGCAGACTGTTTCTACAAACATTTGTGAAAGAATGGGTCGCTCTCAGGAGCTCAGTGAATTCCAGCGTGGTACTGTGATAGGATGCCACCTGTGCAACAAGTCCAGTGGTAAAATTTCCTCGCTCCTAAATATTCCTAACCCTGCAAAGCAGATGAATACGCCTGTTTCCATGTTTTTTCAAGGGTGAATCCATCTTGTTAAGCTCCCATCTGAACCGTTTGGGCCCGGTTAGACAGTGACAGGACCAATGGGCAGTACTTTCGGGCGTAGCAGAGTCCTGCCGTAAACAAGCAGCAGCAAGAGCTGGTACAGTTATGGAGGAAGAGATTGGCGTGGATGCTGCTAAAGCGCCAGTTTTATCAGAACTTGACAACATTTCTTTGTTAAAAGAAGAACAAAGAACAGCAGTGGGTTGTTTTCTTTTCAAAAACCACAAAAGTTGAGTACTTACATATCTACAGTCGTCATGTTTCATGATATTCCTTAGTAGCTGCGCACGTGCAGCACCATAGCAGCTACATCACGTGTTTTGTTGCTCCTATTGGCCCGTAGAGATGTGACAGCCAGAACTTTTACCCAATCACACGCCGAGTTTTTTTCAAATCCTCTGCCTTTTCTCAAACGTTTCCTACTGAAGCTTTCCCAGATGGATGTGTGAAACACATCCATCTGGACTGTCAGGTTAAAATATTCCACAGTCAACTGTCAGTGATATTATAACAAAGTGGATTGGGAACGACAACAACTCAGCCATGAAGTGGCAGGTCACGTAAAATGACGGAGCAGGATCACCGGATGCTGAGGCGCATAGTGCGCAGAGGTCATCAACTTTCTGCAGAGTCAATTGCTACAGACCTCCAAACTTCACGTGGCCTTCAGATTAGCTCAAGAACAATGCGTAGAGAGCTTCATGGAATGGGTTTCCATGGCCGAGCAGCTGCATCCAAGCCATACATCACCAAGTGCAATGCAAAGCATATGATGCAGTGGTGTAAAGCACGCCACCACTGGACTCTGGAGCAGTGGGGACGCGTTCTCTGGAGTGGCGAATCACGCTTCTCCATCTGGCAATCTGATAGATGATTCTGGGTTTAGCGGTTGCCAGGAGAACGGTACTTGTCTGACTGCATTGTGCCAAGTGTAAAGTTTGGTGGAGGGGGGATTATGGTGTGGGGCTGTTTTTCAGGAGCTGGGCTTGGCTCCTCAGTTCCAGTGAAAGGAACTCTGAATGCTTCAGCATACCAAGAGATTTTGGACACTTCCATGCTCCCAACGTTGTGGGAACAGTTTGGGGATGGCCCCTTCCTGTTCCAACATGACTGTGCACCAGTGCACAAAGCAAGGACCATAAAGACATGGATGCGAGAGTTTGGTGTGGATGAATTTGACTGGCCTGCACAGAGTCCTGACCTCAACCCGATAGAACACCTTTGGGATGAATTGGAGCGGAAACCGAGAGCCAGGCCTTCTCGTCCAACATCAGTGTGTGACCTCACAAATGCGCTTCTGGTAGAATGGTCAAAAATTCCCATAAACACACTCCTAAACCTTGTGGAAAGCCTTCCCGGAAGAGTCGAAGCTGTTATATCTGCAAAAGGTGGACCAATGTCATATTAAACCCTATGAATAAAGAATGGGATGTCACTTAAGTTCATATGCGAGTCAAGGCAGATGAGCGAATACTTTTGGAAATATGGTGTATCAAGTCATATGTGATCTCCTTCTCATTCTTTGCTTCCATCTCTGCTGTTTCCATTCATGTAACTTAAGTTCTGCTCCCCAGTTTTAGTGTGAAATAGACCCCTTTTTTTTTAAATAAAAGCTGAATCCCTAAAACCCATATATCTGATACCACCTCTGTATACAGGGAAGACAAATAGCCTGTGAAATTAAATTCAAATAATTTTTGGTATGGAGAGTACCAACTTCTTTTTTCTTCATAATTTCAGAATTACTAAAGGGGTATTTTGTGTATCATTAGCTGGGTTTCCATTACAGTTTTTTGCCAAATAAAAGTGATATTTCAAAAATTTCGACAAAGTACAATGCCGCTTTGATTGTGTTTCCATTGACAAACGTTTCAGTCATGAGCCTCGTAATTCTCGTAAAATCTCATCTTGGGAGTATCCACTGCAAGGAAGCTGGACGTTCAAAACCTGTTGCATGTTGGTACGGTTATGATTACATCTACAGCTGTTGCCTTGACAATTTTGAACAAAAAAATGAAGTTAACGGATGAAAGTTCAGAGGCAAAGTCCATATGTGCATGTACATCTCAAAAAATTTATTGTCACTCATTTCAGAAAGTGAAACCCATATATTATATACACTGATTACACATAGAGTGAAATATTTCAAGCCTTTATTTCTTGAAATGTTGATGATTATGGCTTACAGATAATGAAGACCCAGAATTCAGTCTCAGAAAATTAGAATATTACATAAGATTAATAAAAAAAGGGGTTATTTTTAAACAGAAATATCAGGCTTCTGAAAATTATGTTCATTTCTATGCACTCCATACTTGGTTGGGCTTCCTTTTGCATGAATTACTGCATCAATGTGGCGCGGCATGGAGGCGTCTGCATCTGCATCTGTTAAGTCTGGTGTCTCTCATTTTCCTTGTCCTTTTGAGATGTACCTGTATAACAAAAGCCACAAATAAGGGTGTAAGTATGATGTTAAGTCCACATGGCACATTCGTACCGCTCTGTGTTGTCCCGGAGTGAATTTGTCATGTGACACTGTACGTCACGTCCTGAGACCTGTAAATGGGGAAAAAGTGTTTCCATTGCAGTCTTGCGATATACTTCTATATCAAAACATCTGAAAAACCTCTTCATGAGAGCATAAAAACTTTTTTGCAATATTTTAGAGGTTTTTCATAATCCAGGTGAGTGCAGATAGCAGTTTCATGAGGAGATAACTACAGGAAGCAGATAAAATAGTTCTGTGAGATGAAATAAAGGCCTTGCAGGTATCACAGAGGGGGTGATTGGTTTAATCCATGTGCTACTCTTGATTCTGGTAATATGAAACATGGCCTTTGTGTTTCACTGTCCTCAGCGACAAGACTCTGGACCACTGGAGTCAGTGGTTTCCATAACCAGTTTTTTATTGCACTATTTAGTTTTTGTGCATTTCCAAGGGTAATGGAAACATAGCTATTGATTGTAAAATTTCATTTTCCCTTAAGTACATTCCAGAGTCTGCACTTTTTTACTTTCACTTAAGTAAAGGAGTTGAATCAGTACTCTGGCAAACTATTCAGGGATTGCATTATTTAACCTAGTTGTTATCTTTTTGTTGACGAGTCCAGGTCTGCTGCACTCTGCCAGTGTAGCTTGATAACCACGGCTTGATCCCACGTTGTTGTTAGTGTCTTTGCTAATGTTGGCAAATATGTGCTCTGCCTGAAGGTGGTACTTTAGACTCATTGTGCTTTGGTGGAAAGACAGATCATCACTGCAGCATGTACACACAACTTTGGTTCTTATCCATACTTCCATTAGGCAGTTTTTTAAATAAAAAATTGCCGTCAAGCAGACCTGGGTCTTTCTCCTCACTCATCATTGCTGGCTGCATTTTCCATGCCTTTAACCTTTTCACCCCAGGGAAGTAATCATCCGCGTAGGGGGACTGTGGGAGGAAGTTGTAGTCAAACTTAGTCACATGATTAAACTGCGTTATTATTTTTATAACGTGTTAAGCTTTCCAGATTAATCATGAGCATTAACACATTAATGTTAACAGGCCTGAAAAAGAAATAAATATATATTAGTATATTGCTGATTCTAGCATATTGGATGTTTGCGGTCTTTACCAATAAAAGATAAAGTGCTGATTATAATCTACTGATCCTGCCTGGAAGTTGAAGGAAATTTTGTCTTGACAGCATCATTCAATGCTGGTTGGAATGACAGACTAGCCTGGTGATTCTAGCTGTAGTTGCTAAGTGCTAATTAGCCTGGAGTTGTGTCAGTGAAGACTGGTGTTACTGCAGTGTTTTACCTTATTTATGTACAGCTAGTTTAATCATGTCCAACTCCTGACTTTATGGTGAGGATGTTAAGGGTGTGAGTACCAGCTTGTTTTGGTGTGACAGCTGCTGGTGTTTTCGTGAACTGCCCCATGGGATGTTCATGTTAACATTGCTGTCACTGTATTTACCTTATTTATTGATTCTTTATAATCAGTATCGATACATGTATCAGCAAGGTGCACATGATGATATAATGCCGCACAGGAATAGTTGGCAGTTCTCCTGTCCTCTCCGCAGTTTTTTATGGATGATTCCCAAAGCATCTAAAAATGTGTATCTGTAGCACTTTCCATTCTGTGCCCTGACATTTGTTTTTGTGTACAAATTCACATGAACTCACCATTCTCTGTGTTTGAGGAAAACCAATGAAAAAATGTTCACCTCTCCTGGACAGCCTGGTGCTACAACTGATGCAGCACGTGAGGGGTAGTTAGTGCATCAGCTGAGCCTGATGCTCCACTGACACCTGGAACAAGACATCAACAATAATGATGTTATTTGAAATTAACAGCCATACTGTTGGTTGAAGTATCTAAGGCAGTATTTTTGCCCCCAGAATTACTGTCTTACAAAGAAAAAAAGGCTAAGTGCAAGGAATGTGAAGGGGCTTTTTTCATCCCTACATTTGAAGCATGGCAAACAACAAAATACATTGCATAAGTTATTTTAATACACTTTAGGATTCTATTCAATTTATTCTAATTTATTTTGTTGTATTGTTTAATTTTTATTTTGTTGTTCCATGTTTAATTTTAAGTTTTACTTTAACAGATATTTTTTCCCTATTTTGCCTTTATCTGGAGAGGTCAGGACACCGGATGGTGAAGGAAATTATGAAGAGAGTGTCAGGAATATTCAGAGTATGAACCACTAACAATAATTGCCACAAAATAATCTGTTTCAAATGTTGAGTCTTATGGTGAAACAATGTTTTATTTCTGTTATTCTATTTGAGGAACTTTATTATTTAATTGCATATATGTTCCCCAGAAACATTTTGTTTATTTCCGGAGGAAAGGCTAGTGGAGAAGAAGAACTGCATAAGAATAAAGCAGTAGTCTTAAATTTACCACCCAGGTGCAAACACAAATGCTTTGACTATTTACAAAGTCAAAGTAGTTTGATTTAAACTCTGACTGATTTTCATTACCTTTAGAGTTTGAATCAAGTTAAGGCATTGCTTTTTACTCTCCTGTGTCAGGATGCAGAGACTGCTGCACAGAACTCACAGAAAACCACAAAAGGGTAAAGCAAAACTTTTTAAATAAGAGTCCAACTCAGCTGCACAATCAAAACCATTTTAGGGGTGAAATTAAAGGTCAACACTACATTTATTTAGCATGCAGTCTTTTTGTGTTGTGGGACTCCTTACAAACACGAGGCTTTTTCAAGTGCCCTGTGTTCTCCATCACACTTAGAGTGCTGCCTGTCTGATGCCAATCCTGTCACACTGCGTCATGTTCTCCTGTTATTTTGTGGGTAAGATAGCAAAACCACTACATAAAAAGAGTTTATTAAGATAATATTTGATTTAGCCAAGATTAAATCTACTGGAAAGCAACAGGTGTTTTTTTCCTTTGTTTTTTAAATGACTGATCTGTGAAGAAACACAGAGCCACACCTAAAACACTCAACGACTACGGCTGTCTTAAATCATGCACTCATTCACATCTGCTATCTACTTTGCACATAAGGAGTTGGACTATGGTAAGTTCATCAGTACCATGAAATAATAAACACTTTCAGACACCACTCAGACTTGCTTTAAGTCGATAAAATCCACAACGCTGTTGCACAACATGCAGCAACTTTAGATTGGTGATAAAAATAACATGAAGAATGTCAGTGACAATATTACACAAAGTGTATGTTTGTCAAGTTAATAACTACTTTTTTCTAGTGAGACTATGGAACACTTTCCCTCCACATATCATTTATTCATGGATCCTGAAAAAAGAGAAACAGTGTTAGTCTGTAAATGGAAGAATGTTCAATGGGCTTTAACTTGTAAGTGCTTTAGTTGTCTGACCACTTAAAGTGCTCTTTGCCCAGCAGGATACACTTATACAGTCATTCTACAGTCACACATCGATGGCAAAGGCTGCTGTGTAGAGTGACCAACTAAAACTAAAACCAATTCCTTTCATATGCATCCATTTACATTAACATGCCAAGGGTGCTGTGGGAGGAGTAGTTTGGGGTTTAAGGATTAAACGGCACTAAAATGCAAATAAGTCCGAGGTGAATTTTGTTGCGCCTTTCTACACACGTGACGCAATTTTGCGAAAAACTGAAACTCCTCTGTCGGCCCTAAAACTCAGCACCAGCGAGTGTTTTGATTGGCCGGATGTGTCCTCCTCGAAGCGAAGCTTTGAAAAAATTGACCACGGTTCAAACAAATATCCACCACAGTTTCACTCAGTGAAATTAAGTTGCCGTTGTGGAAGCTTGTAGTGACTTGCTACAGGTTTGAAAATTAAATATCGTACAAATTATTGGCACAAAAAAAAATCATGTCTGGTGTGCAAGGATCTTTAAGTTTTGCCCCCAAGGACACATCAAAATATGACTGTAGGACAGTGATCATCAAAGCCCTCCATTTCTTCCCATCCGGCCTCCAAAACATGATCAAATTCAAAATATGTGCAGAGTAAAAATTCTGTGCACCAACTCAGCATGGAGCAGATCAAATAGAGCAGAATGTTTTGCTGAACCAAACTAAAATATCCAGTGAATTTCAGAATAAAATTCTTGGTGTTGATGCTAGCCAAATGCCACATCCACAATATTAACTCTCTCCTTTTTCAAATCCTGTCTTAAAACTCATCTTTTCAAACTGGAAAATTCAGTCTGACTGATGTCTTTCAGCCAACCTGCACTGTTTCATTCATTGTTTTAACTTGTGTATATTTTGAGGACCTATTTATTTGTCTTGTTTTTTTCTTGTAAGGTGACTTTCAGTGCTTTGAAAGGTGCCTATAAATAAAATGCATTATTATTAGACCTGTTAATATTAATGCATTAATGCTCGTGATTAATCTGGAAAGCTTAGCGCATGAAAAAAAAAAAGGGAAAGAAAGAAATTTAATCATATGACGAAGTTTCACCACAACTTCCTCCCGTAGTCCTCTGCCCGGATGTTTACATCCCTGGGGTGAAAGGTTAAAGGCGGGTCAAACGCAGCCAGCAGTGATGAGTGAGGAGACAGACCCAGGTCTGCTTCACAGTAAATTTTGATTTAAAAAGCTGTCCAATGGAAGTCTGGATGAAACAAAATTGTTTGTACCTACTGCGGTGATGAACTGTCTTTACACCGAAGCACAACGAGTCTGAAGTACCACCGCCGGGCAAAATGCATCTTTGCTAATGTTAGCAAAGATGCTTACAACAACACAGGTACAAGTCATAACGTCAAGTCCAGCAGACCCAGATTTGTCCCCAAATGACAACATCTAAGCTAACTAATGTGATCGCTAATGGGTCGCCAGAGACTGCAGACCATCGACGGCCTTAACAACAAGGGGCTTCAAGACATCATCCGGGTCACCTCGGATGACTCGTACCACAGAACAACAACAAGAACTACTGTCACAAGAATCCCTGAACTGTATGACAGCTAAAAAGGCAACAAAAGCGGAGCAGCAGGCCCCAGCTACATTTATTACACTAAGGAGAGACCACTGGACATCAGTCAGCAACTTCAGCTACCTCGGGGTAACAGCACACCTGATCATTCACTTTACAGCACGTTATCTTGAACATGTGTTTGTCTGCTAGGCTCATTGGTAGTTTATATTGTGGCGATCCAGGAAGTAATCGCCTGGAGCAGGGACTGCTGGGATGGTTGGTACAGGGGAGTTCGCTATTCTGATGTTCTATAACATTCATGTTTGATTGTGTGGTTGTAGTTGTGCATGCTTTGGTTGTTGGTTCATGTTTTTGGGGGAGGGTGTTCTTTTGAGTGTTGCACCATGAGTGAGGGGGATGAAGGTGCGGACTACCTTGCTTGTATATGTGTGTAAATGTGTGTTAAAAAATAAATGAAAGCTGTTCATGTTCAGTGCATGAGGGCTTGTTAAATGTATTTAGCTTGTCTAGAGCCATTCTTGACCACAGCTTGCCACATTGGTGTCAGAAGTGGGATTAAGCAACTCACAGAATGGAGAGACAGATGGAAGAATAAGAGCAAGCCCTGGAGCGAAATTTCACTCTCCTGGAAGAACTGGTGGGGAAGACAATGGAGTCAGCAGACGGTGGCCGACACTCAACCCTACCTGATGGTTCCAGTGCATCGAGACTTCAACGCCGCCCTCTGGAGGATAGGAGGAATGACCAGAGTTCCAGCAGGCGCCGCCAGGAGGCAGGGATGGTTGATACTGAGGAGCAGCCTCGCCATTGGACAGAAGAGGAGAGGGCTAGGGAGAGTCCGCTCCCCTATGCCCCTGCTGATTGGCAGCGGCCGGCCCCAGGTGCCCCTAGGACACAAGCTAAGCTGCCAAAGTACAACGGCTCAACACCCTTGGAGCCATATCTTGCTCAGGTCCGGCTGGCAGCACGGCATAGTGGATGGAGTGAAGAAGAGACTGCCACCCACCTGGCTCTGGCGCTGGAGGGACAAAGCCTCCAAGCGCTCCTTGACTTGCATCCAGCAGAGCAGCGAGACCTCAGAGCCCTGACATCAGCTTTGGAGAGACGGTTTGGGCAGCGGCTGTTTACCGACCAGAGCAGAGAGCAGCTAGCTCAACGGCATCGCCAAGACGGAGAGAGCCTGGGCACTTTCGCTGCTGATGTGAAGCTGCATGCCCAGCGGGGATATCCAGAGTTCCCGTCAGCTGCTAAAGAAGAGCTGGCCCTTCATGCCTTCCTGCGAGGGCTCAGGCCAGATCAGCTACGCCAGCATGTCCGCCTAACCATGCCCACATCTCTCGATGAAGCCCTACGAGAGGCAGAGAGAGCCGAGCAAGTGTTTTCCACATGCCCTTACCCACAACGTGGCCACAGCCTCCAGCCCAAAGTCAGGATGGCAGGACCTGGCAACAACGAGGGAGATGAGGGGGAAGCAGCATGTCAGGCCCAGCAGCTGCAATACTCCAAGCGCCCTCGTCGACGAGCTGATCGGTGCTATCGGTGTGATGAACCTGGGCATCTGGCCCGCAACTGCCCAGCTCTGACTCCCAAGACTGTGGCCTCTCAGCAACCGGGAAACTCCTACGGAGCGGCTCAGTGAGAGGACCGCCACTCCAGCCAATCATCCCCTCACAGGAACGCTGTACAGTGGTGGACAAGCTAGGACATACCAAGGGGCTCTATCTGAGCTGTGTGGTTGATGGCCAGCCCTGCAGAGCCCTCGTTGACACAGGTTCCACCATCTCCCTGGTGCGACCTGGCTTCCTTCCAGGGACTGACGGCCCCCTGTTGCCACCGTGGACACACACGAACACTCAGTTAATGACTGTCACTGGCGAGAAGACTGGCATGTGGGGCAGGAAGCCGCTGAGAGTCCAAGCAGCTGGTTTTGAGCTGTCCCATGAGTTCTGGCTGGCTAACATTCAAGATGAGTGCATCATCGGACTGGATCTGCTAACTCGCTGGGGGGCCAGGGTTGATGTGCCAAGCCAAACCATCACCCTTGGTAGTGAGACCGTGGTTCTCCAGTCCAGTCGTAAGAGGAAGACTGCTTCAACCAGCCACACCCACAGCCAGGCAGTTGACCAGCCAGACCCAGCACCTCAAGCCCCACCAGCTACTGCCAGTAGCCCAGTCCCATCTGGAGATGCTCAAGTCCATGCAGCCAGATCCAACGACGTCCCCTCTGCCGAGACAGTGAAGGCAGTACAGGACCTGTGGCAGCGGAGTAGCGAAGGGCTTGACCCACAACAAAGCCAACAGCTGAAATGCCTCCTTGAAGCTAATGTTGACATCTTTGCAGCCAGTGACAGGGACTGTAGGCAGACCAGCTTGGTCCAGCACAGCATCGATACCGGCTCAGCTCAACCCATCAGACTGCGACCACACCGACTAGCCATCTCCAAGAGATAGGTGGCGCAAGAGCTGATCCGCGAGATGGCTGCAGCCGGAGTGATAGAACCTTCCAACAGCCCCTGGGAAGCCCCTGTGGTCCTGACGACGAAACGAAGGGGTGGTTGGCGGTTCTGTGTGGACTTCCGACGCCTCAATGCTGTCACCAGGAAGGACTCATATCCCCTGCCGCGGATCGATGATGCCCTTGACTACATCTCCGGTTCCCATTGGTTCAGCTCTCTCGACCTCCGGAGCGGCTACTGGCAGGTGGAGCTGGCCCCAGAAGCAAGACCAAAGACCGCCTTCACCATTGGCCAAGGGCTGTGGCAGTTTCGAGTCATGCCGTTTGGACTGTGTAACGCCCCGGCAACGTTTGAACGGCTGATGGAGAGGGTACTGGGGAACATCCCCTGGAGCCGCTGTGTGGTGTATCTGGACGACCTGTTGGTGCATGCCAATGACTTCAACCATGCCCTGGACAACCTGACTGAGGTGTTTGCAGCCATCCGTGGGGCTGGGCTGCGGTTGAACCCAGCCAAGTGTCAGCTGATGACCAGAGAGACAACATTCCTGGGCCATGTTGTCAATGCCCAGGGGGTGGCCACAGACCCAGTGAAGGTGGCCACCGTCCAAGAATGGCCGACACCCAACAACATCAGTGAGCTACGGAGTTTCCTGGGACTGGCATCTTACTACCGACGCTTCATCAAAGACTTTGCAACCATTGCCAGCCCCCTTCACCACTTGACAGACAAGGGACAGTTGTTCACCTGGGACGACAACTGTGCTACCGCCTTTGCCAAGCTGAAGGCAGCCCTGACTACAGCCCCTGTCCTGGCTTACCCTGATGCTGACCGGCCCTTCATCGTGGACACCGATGCTAGCAGTGTGGGGGCCGGGGCCGTCCTTTCACAAAGAGGGGAGGATGGAGAGCATGTTGTTGCCTACTACAGCCGTGCCCTGTCCCGAGCGGAGAGGAACTACTGTGTCACCCGTCGGGAGCTGCTGGCAGTTGTCTTGGCGTTGCGCCACTTCCGTCCCTACCTGCATGGCAGCCGCTTCCTCCTCCGCACTGACCATGCCTCACTCACCTGGCTCATGAACTTCAAGCATCCCGAGGGTCAGGTTGCACGATGGTTGGAGATTCTCCAGGAGTATAACTTTGAGATTCAGCATCGGGCTGGACAGCAGCATGGTAATGCAGACTCCCTCTCCCGGCGCCCCTGTGCAGCAATGGAGTGTCGCTACTGCCAGAGACAGGAGGAGCGGGGCCAGCCAGCACATGTGGTGGCAGCAGTCCAGGAGTCTTCAGATGCAGGGAGGTACTCTTCAGTTGACCACCAGCAGCTTCTCCAAGAGCAGGAAGCTGATCCCACATTGGCTTCAGTGAAATGCTGGCTGGATCAAGGATGCTGTCCGGACCGAGCTGAGGTGTCATCGCAAGGTCTGGAAGTCAAGTCCTACCACTCACAGTGGAGCAACCTGGAGCTCCATGGTGGCCTGCTGTATCGGAGATGGCAGGCGCCAGACCGCGGACGTGGCCTCCTGCAGCTGCTGGTTCCCCGCACGCTTCGCACTCAAATGTTGCAGATGGTCCATGGCTCGGTGGGGGCGGGGCACTACGGCAACACCAAGACCCTCCAGCGCCTCCGGGGCCAGTTCTACTGGCCTGGCTGTCGACGAGATGTAGAGTTGTATGTCCACTGCTGTGACTCTTGTACTGCTCAGAAGGGACCCACTCAGCGTTCACATGCCCCGCTGCAGCGGTATTTGGTGGGGGCCCCAATGGAGAGGGTTGGAGTTGACATCCTTGGGCCCTTTCCAGTCACAGACTCTGGCAACCGATACATCTTGGTGGCCATGGACTACTTTACCAAGTGGCCCGAGGCCTACGCAGTGCCAGACCAGAGTGCTGCCACAACTGCTGCTAAGCTGGTGGAGGAAATTTTCACCCGCTTCGGGGTCCCCGAGGAGCTGCACAGTGACCAGGGGCGGAACTTCGAGTCCCAGGTCTTCAAAGAGGTCTGTCGTCTCCTGGGAGTAGAGAAGACAAGGACAACTCCCCTCCACCCCCAGAGTGATGGGCTAGTGGAGCGTTTTAACCACACCCTGGCCACACAGCTTGCCATTCTCACCAGCCAACATCAACGTGACTGGGACCATCACCTACCCCTGGTCCTGTGGTCCTACCGGACAGCTGTTCAGGAGTTTAGTCACTGTACACCTGCAGCCCTCATGTTTGGGAGGGAACTCCGCACACCAGTGGACCTGGTCTTTGGGACACCACCGGATTCTGACCTGGCAGGGGGACCAGAGCTGGACTATTTCAGAAGGTTAAAAGCTCGGCTGGGGGTGGTTCATGACTACACACGCCAGGCTCAGGATGATGCTGGGCTAAAGCAAAAGAGGGCCTACGACACCTGCTGCCGAGGAAGACCATTCCAGCCAGGAGATCAGGTGTGGGTGTATTGCCCGGTCAGGAAGAAGGGGCTGTCCCCAAAGCTGTGCAGCCACTGGAAAGGACCTGGTGAGATTGTGGCCCGGCTGTCCGAGGTGGTGTATCGGGTCCGCATGCCAGGAAAGAGACGCATGGTGGTGCTACATCAAGACCGTCTGGCTCCATACCGCCCACACGCCACGCCTACTGGCCCAGGGAGTGATCTGGAGGATGCTCCTCAACCAGTACATGGTGACCAGCCTGCCGCTTCTCCCACAACTCCCTCCCGTCAATCCCAGCGTCCTAGGCAGCGTCCAGGACATCTCAGGGACTTTGTTTTGGGTGATGGGGCTGTCGGGGACGACTAGCTCTTCAGGTGGGGGCTATGTGGCGATCCAGGAAGTAATCGCCTGGAGCAGGGACTGCTGGGATGGTTGGTACAGGGGAGTTCGCTATTCTGATGTTCTATAACGTTCATGTTTGATTGTGTGGTTGTAGTTGTGCATGCTTTGGTTGTTGGTTCATGTTTTTGGGGGAGGGTGTTCTTTTGAGTGTTGCACCATGAGTGAGGGGGATGAAGGTGCGGACTACCTTGCTTGTATATGTGTGTAAATGTGTGTTAAAAAATAAATGAAAGCTGTTCATGTTCAGTGCATGAGGGCTTGTTAAATGTATTTAGCTTGTCTAGAGCCATTCTTGACCGCAGCTTGCCACAATATATCTTATTGCTCAGACACTTATTTACAAACCACAAATAAGTTTAAAAACTCTAGTTTGTTTAATATTTCTTCATTTAAAGACCATACATGTACATGGTAGATACAAGGAAATGGTAGTATTCTAAATTAAAAGATATTGATAATAATAAAAATACATTTTTTAGTAAAAGCTCTTTCAAAGGGCTGTACTCAGTTAAAATAATAAAAATAAACACTTGATATAAGAACGGTAAAAATCTAAAAATTACTAAAACTAAATCACTTTACTACATAGACAAAATGTAATTAAATGGGGAATAGACGAGCCTGGGTCAACGGGCCAGATGGACAACAAGAATTGTAGTTTTTTAAGAAATAGGCTACTTACCCATAATAGAAGAAGTAAAATCCACATGAAAGGAAAAAAATCGACAAATCCAAGCAAGTCCACCCTTCTCCAATTCCTGCAGTTTGGAACACTGGTTTCACCTGTGTTAGTTTTGTTCTTATAGCACTTCAAGTAGTATCCCCAAGCATGGTATTGATGGACGGTGGGGCACGCAGTTCAGCTGCAGTGTCAGTAACTGCTATGGAACAATGCCTGATCAACAGGAGACTACTGAATTCTACCTACTGAGGTAGGGGCGATGTGTACGAACGCAGCGGCCTGGCGCTCCACCACTAGCAGCAAAACAAAGCTCTACACTTACACCAGAACGGACATTCTGTGTATAAAAGACTGCTTCATTGACTACTGCAAAGGACACGTGCCCACAGAGTTTACATCTTTCCCAACAAAGATTATCTGGGAACAGGGTGCTTGGAGATTGAAAGGAGGAGGACACAGAGCAGCACGACACCCACAGCCGGGTTGAGAGGAGGCAGAGATGGCATTATGTGAGAAAGCGGGAGCGGGGCAAATGAGCCCGGCTGCAGGCTTGGCTAAGAGCTGCCCCACACAAACCTGTCGTACCAAGCTTCTTTCTCGCCAGTGCCCGCTCGCTCACCAGCAGGATAAACGACGTGAGGCTGCAGGTTTCTGTCCAATGCTTGGAGGACTGTGTTTGCTGCTACAGAGGAGACTGCCAAACATAATTATATCGTGTTTTTACAATGCAATGGCAATGAAAGAATATCTAAAATTAAGCCCCAAAATGGAACCATGGTAACAGACGAAGGAGTCTCTTTGCATGCATTTTGGTTCATTTCACACTGCCACCTCTGGCCTGGCATGTATACTACAGCGTTTTGTTTCCTGTGGTCTTGTGTGCATGAAGATTGTTTCCAAAACGTTGCCGTCTGCAGGAAGAACTTTTTTGAAAATGAAGAATACAGGTCTACTTAAAGTTTACTTGTTTACCTAAGAATAGGATTTAATAGAAAGAATAGAAAGGATTTAAAACCTTCTCTGACATAGTCAGGTGCCAAGATAACCTTAGCAAAAGCATTCAAATGAAACCTACCCTGGAGTGCCTCTAGAGTAAAGATAGTGGTGATGATTAAAAAAGAAAATGTTATTTTTCCTAGTCCACATGCTTTATTTCAAGTTTGATACGTGACCGTAGCTGACATTGCAAAAACCTGGTGTTCTTTAATGGTAATACCAGTATGTGTTAGCATTAGCATTACCATTAACATAGCCCATATATTAATGGCAATAACTGATTAACCACCCTCTTGAAAGTAATTCATCTCAAGGGGCTAGCCCTTCAATAAAAATTTCATACTGAAGTTAATATCAGAGATACAGTAATCAAAGTTACATTTGTAATGGTATGGCATCCTTAGGGGCCACCAGTTGTGAAGTACCTTTCACAATTGTGGGATGCAGAAAGTCCACTTTATAGAGTTTATTGGTGCTCAGTCAGATGGTTCGAGACATTTTACACCCCCTAAGCATTTGGATGGACTAGCAATGAAATCTACAAAGGTTGGAGGGCTTTCTGTAATCATGTTTTGTGGGTCATCAATCAGTGTTCCCACAATACCTATGACCCTTCACCTACCTGTACACTCTACTGTATGTTTACTGTATTCACATGGTGCATCATACATGAAGGCAGCTTCACTTTGCCATTCTGTGTTCAACTTTGTTCTACCAAGGGATACAACTATGAGGGTCCGCACTCTAGACAGTGTTTACTGTGATAATAAATGATTATTATCTGACAGTACCAAGATGTCAGAGATTTTGGTGAGCCCGCCCCCCCTCCCTCATTGCTGCTTCTGCTCGCTGACCCCAGCCACTTCTGGGGCAGCTTTGTCCAACATGTTCATCAGATCCCCAGCGTTACAGCCAAACAACTTCACAATGAAAAATGCCTGCACATTTCCTCGGTTTCACAAACACTGTTTGAAACAAAAAGCTCTTATCGGACCTGTGCATTATTCATCGTGTTAATTGGAGGGAAAATAAATGTATTGTGCATCTCGACTGTGCTGTTAAAACAAGATAAGAACCACACGAACAAATCCGAGGCAGTGGCTATTCAATGAATTGTGTAGTAGAGAAAGTGTGAACAAGTTTAAAAATGTTTTTTTCCTCTCTCTGCTGCAGAAGCCTGGCGCGGCTTACTGTGTATGACTAACCTGGTAATCCCCTGATGGATGGCTTTTATTTATTGTCACTGATTATGGTATTGCCTGTTTCAGAGACAGAGGTCAAAGGGTCAGCGTGCACAGGTGCATGAAAACTTCCACCAAGAGCAGGCAGATTTTCATACACAACCAGAATTTCTGAATGAAACTGACTTTTAAAACATATGTTATCATGTAACTGAACTCAACCAAAGCCAAATTTCTTGAAGTTTCAATAAACATACATGATAGTGCAGTTTGGGATCAGTTTATTCTTGCACATAAACAATACTGTTTACATAAAAGCTATGAATTATGCAGGAATTAGTCAGGGCTGCTGATCTTATTAGGTGTACAGCTGGTAGAAAGGAGATTTAAAGCACACCTCAACCCCAGCCAGGCCTGCCTACAGAACTGACCGGGCCCCTGAGAAACCCTGTGAATGGGTGCTCCCCAGGTGTGATTTATTGATGATATCCCTGCAGATGTGTTGGATCAGAAGCACTGGTGCTAGCGTCCTGGCTAACAGTTACCTAATTTTGGAGCTGAAAAGTGGGTCAACCTATAACTTGGTCTGATGTTGAAATTATTCATTCATACCACTTTTTAACCCATTTTCATCACTGACTTTGCCCATTTAGCAACATTTGTTTCCACAATAAACAAATTTTGCCCCTTTTTTGCCTCTTTTAACCACTCAGCTCTACAATGCTATGTGCAGTCAGTGCAAGAAGACAACCGTCTATTACTGGAGAGAGCATCAATATGACGCTGTAGGACAAATGGGTTGGAGTTAAGGAGCTGGACTACTGTGGGGACGAAGGTAGTTCTCCTTCTTTGAGTCCTTCAGCCTGGACAACGCGGTCTGTGGCCTGATGGTAGTCACTCAAACACAGAGTGAAGAATGTGTGAGGGATAATTATTTTTGCCAACTTTTTAAGTGCTTTTTGCCATTTTAACTGCCCATTTCTGCCACCTTAAGCCAGTTTTGCTACTTTTAATGGCTTTCACCACTTTAGCCACCCATTTTACCCCTTTCTCCACTTTTAACTCATTTTACTACCCAATTTTGCCATATTTTTCCTTTCTTAACCTGTATTTGCTGCTTTTTACCTTTATAGCCACTTTTAACTAATATATGCCACTTTTACCACTTTTCAGCACTTATTTCTTAAATTTTTTCCACTTTTAACCCATTTTTGGCACTTTGTATTTGCTTTTTGTCATTGTAATTGCCCATTTTTACCACTTTAGCCAAATTTTACCTCTTTTAGGCTGAATTCCAAATCACCACTTAACCCTCAGTCTCAAAATGCACGTTCCCAGAACATGCGGGGGCTGTCCCAAGTCGAGTTGAGGGGGGGTATTAGGGCTTTATGTCCTTCAATTTTGAGATGTTCCTGGAGCTCCCTTGGTATTGAGGGTTATCACTCAACGAAAGATGGTGGTGAAGTCAGGGAAGAAATTGAGCTACAAATGTAAATTTCTTTGTTAATAGAGATCTAAAAATTACGAAAACCACTCCAATATCTTAGTTTAATGTTATTTTATGGATTATCTGCCTTTTTGCCAGTGACCGTGCCGTTGTGGACAAGCCTATGAGTTACAACCGGTGTTTGGCGTTAGCTAACGGCCGTGTTATACAGTGACTTTCAGCTGAATATGTCCGTGGTTGTGGTGTTTATACGTGTTATTTGGTCGAATATTAACACGTTCTCATTCTTCCTCTTCATCGACAGACTACGCACTGCACTCTACTGCTATCAAGGGGTGTCCCATTTCTAAATCACAAGATGGCCCTTACACTTGGTTTTGAGGGGCGAGTTCAGACTGAGGGTTGAGCTTGAGGGTAAGATTGGGGGTTAAGGAGAGAATTGGGATTCAGCCTTAACCCCTTTCTATTTTACTTTTGCAATTATTTAAATATTTTTTCTCATTTAAAGTGGTCTCAATTTCTCTGCACATCATGGCTTAGCTATTAGGTCTGACATTACTCTACAAACGGTTTACTTTACAGTGTGCACATCTATATTGCTGACATTACCCCCAAAAAAGTTAAATCTGTTTTAAGAAAAGAGGTTTACATCTGAAATAGGCAACATTGTACTGTAGCATAAATAAATTAAATCAAATTTTTAATGTAAAATATGGTTTTCACAGATCAACTCTTCCATGGCTCATTATTTTTCCCCCAATAAGCCCCACATATAGCTGGGTCCCAGAAAGCATTCCCCTTTATCCCTCCTTATGGCCTTGCCCCAGCTTATTGCCTTTTTTTTTTTTGTCTAAAGGGTTAGTTTGAGACAGAATTTATGATTTGGCAACCACCATTAATGGACTTTAAAGGTGCACTTCAGAAACCCGCAGGTTTTTTAAGTGCTCCAAACCTTTATTTGGCGTAGGTAATCTGTGAATTCTTTCCAGTTCTTGCATCAGCTTTTGACCCTGAAGTCAAACAGCATAAATGCTATGAAGAATGCCTGGAAGAAAACAAGTTTATGGTAGTGCCAGAGCAAAAACCACGCATTTCTGGAAAGACAAACACACAGCGGTTGTGTTGGCTGAAGAAGTTAAACATTTTAAAATATGTAGATAAAGGAAAGCACAAACCGGTTGACTGACTGGTATGTGATGCAAAAGGTGAACCAGAAAAGGTTCAGTACAAGCTGAAAGGGGTCATATCCTCACCTTCCATAACTGAGTCTGATATGCCTCTGCCCTATAAAACCCAGTTAGCAAAACTTACTTTAAAAATCCTGCAAACTGATTGCCTAAAAAAGCTAAATAAATAAATTTTCATCCTCGGTAAACTAGGTCCTGTGTGTTGCATATACAAAAACTCTTTCAGTGTTGTGCACTCACACTTGAGTTTAAAATTCTTGACTTTAGTGTCAAAAATGAAAAGCTGAGTAAATGCAAAAAATACTCGAAGTGATCAAGTACTTCTTTTTCAAACTAAAAGTTCGTCCAACCAACTGTGGGAAATCGGGCTGATGTGGCTGTTTTGGTTATTTAAGCTGTCTTATTTCAACTTCCTTTTTTAACAGTCTCTCACCTGTCAGTCTTGGAGTGTGTAATAATAGGGGTGTAATATACGGAAAAATTTCAGTATGTACCTCGGTTTTGAAGTCACAGTAATTAAAGCAAATAACTTTTTTTTTCCAAAATAAGTTATATGAAAATACACAGGCTGAATAAATTACATTTACATTATTAATAATGCCGCAATCTCCCTCCAAAAGGTCTGCGATGAATAAAAATATTAATAAATGAATACATTTTTGAATGACTAGGTTATTTTAATTGTAACTTTAACTGCGTTCGGAGGGTTAAAGATGGAAATTCTTATGAAATTGTCCTCATATCTGTGGTCTCACATGGTTGTAAAATCATTTCAGATTAAAAAATTGTGTAGCGTGTGGCCGACCTATGGCGCTATCCATGTTTAAGGCCGGCCATGCACTAGACGACTCAGCCAGACTGCCAGATCACTGGAGACCACACACCTGCTGACCTGCAATCGACCTCAGTGATCACCTGACTTCAGAAAAACAAAACAAAACACAGATGTCTGTCAATACCGTCTTGCTGTCTGTCCACAACAGGCTGTCCTGGCATGCGTTACAGGTGCAGCAAAAATCATAAAACAGGGGAAAGACTCGGGGTGAAATCATGGCTGTAATTAAGTTAAAGCTGTGTTCATCGGTGTGAGCAGTGAAAGTACGTACAATCCGGCTGTGATGCTACCCCGTCTGCTCATTCTCATTGGTAGTTGTGGGTGCTTCACCAGTGGCACTACGACCTAGAATTGTAAATATCAAACGTGTTTGATATTTATGATTCGGGATTTTGGTGGCTATGACGCGATTTGGAGCAGTAAAACAATCATGTTGACATCAAATACAGTGCTTAACAAATTTATTATACCACCTGTCATATTTGTCTCAGAGGCCATCCAGCATCATAAAGTGCTTTAATGCGGACTCTTTCATTTTCAGTGAGCTCTCAATGTTTTACCATTTTGAACAGGAATGAGGAATTTCAAACTGAATTCACCTTTTTAGAACCAAATTTCAGCCAGCTCACTCGGCTTCTCTGAGAAGTCAGAAATTAATCAAGCTTAACATTCAACCACTAAAACTCATTTTTCTGTTCAGGAATGCAAGTAAATAACTATAATTTCACATATTAATCAAGAAATAATAATGTACTATACTATTTTTTCAGGGTTTTTTTGTAAATCAGTAAATTTGAAAATTCATGGATAACAATAATAATTATATTTTGGCATTAAAAGTATAATTTGGATTAAAGAGCTTCTACATATTCGTGTATTAACCATTGCAGAAACATAAAAAAATGATTTTGGTAATTACCAATGCTGTTAATTTAGGGCAGTTGTGGCATAAACCTTACTTTGGATGGTGGTCTAATAAATTTGTTAAGCGCTGTACATGAGGATTATTCAGGCAAACAGTTGTTTCCGACGAGGCTCCTCTCGGGATATGCCCCCACGATTGTTGGGGGAGGCAAATCTTGCCCCAAATCGGGCTTAAAATCCTGTAGTGTGTGGCTGGCCTAAGGCGGGCGGCCTGGGTTCAAATCCAGCCTTTGACCCTTTGCTGCATGTCTCTCCCCTCTCTTCCTCCTGTCTCCAACTACTGTCCTCTTCTATCAAATAAAGGCATGAAAAGCCCAAAAATAAATCTTAAAAAAAAAAAAACTTAAGCGAGTGAGGTTTAAGTTTTACTCTAGCAGAAATTACTGTGTTTTAACTCAGACTCTGACACTGGCTGGTAATAAATACATTTTAAAAAAGTTAGTTTTTACTATTTTTGAGTAAAAAAAATTTTTCTGGAAAAATTACTCCCCAGATTTTCCTGTTTGTGGTTTTGCAACTTCTACTGATGGGGGAAAAAAGCAGTGAAATTGTTCCCTGAAAACAATTTTATCATGCCTCACATGTGGAGAGTATATACGGTAGAATAACATGTATTCATGTTATCTGTTGAAATGAATGGATTGTCTACTTTGAATAAGGATCATAAATATGTCATTATCTATGCTTTTTCGATAAAGGCCTTACTGGCTGCTCACGTAGGCAGGGGGTTCATTTACAGGTTGAAAACACAATCACAATACCCATGCAAACAGTCTAATACTGAGGGAGCTTTCTGTTCACAGTTTACTTATATCAGCACGTCGCACAGTCGTAAAGCCCAGATCAGTGGAGTGCTGCAGTGATGGTTGTCCTTCTGGGACTTTGTCCCATGTCCAAACAGGATCTCTGGAGCCCATTCAGGGTGACCATTGGGTTTTGGTCAACCTCTCTTACCAAGGCCTTTTTTCCCAGACTGTTCAGTTTGGCCGGGCCACCAGCTCTTGAGGAGTCCCAGTTGTGTTTAACTTCTTCCATATGAGAATTATTGAGGCCACTGTGTTTATGGGAACCTTCAGTACAGCAGAAATTGAATTAGCCTTCCCCGGATCTGTGCCTTTTCAGATCATGTCCAGTCAATTTGTTGAACCACAGGTGGACTCCAATCAAGGTGTAGAAAAATCACAGCAAAGACCAAAAGAAATGGAAGAGACCTGAGCTGAATTTCAAGCGCTTTTGCAAAAGAACTGAATACTAATGTCAAAATTGGATTTTTTAAAATTATTTTTTTCCCATTGTCATGATGGGGTACTGAGTGTAGATTAATGAGAATAAAAATAGATTTTTTTTTTTTTTTTTTACTGCAGATAAGCCTGTAACATAACAAATTTGAAAACAAGTGAGGGGGGACTGAAAACTTTCTGAATACACTGCATGTTGGTGGATATTCTCACAGATTAGCCAACTGCCACCAAATTACATTTTTTTTTCCAGAATACTTTTTCAAGGTGGACACTGTTTACTATTTCACTGGCTGGTCCAAGCAGGTGAGATACAACCAAGTCAAATATCAAATGTGTTAGTTGTTCCGGACTGCTAAGATGTCAGAACAGACAAAGATGTGATTAAAAGACACATTTTAAAGCCATCTTGAAGGTTGGAGAAACATTAACAGTATGACCTATTCTCCGTCAAATCCTTAAAATAAATGATTTTACAGTGGAGGAAAACATCACCGCCCTTGTCCCTGCTAGCTCAATGGAAAATCTGCATTTCACGAAAATGAAACTTATCCTGTAAGCATGTGTTCTGAAGAAAAATCTCATTGTGATTCCTTTAAACTGTTATGAACATATCGTTCACCAAGCTTTTGCATGTGAATCTAAATAAAAAAAATTTATCTAGATCAACTCGTTTAAATCACTTCCTTAGAGACTTCCCTAAAGGAAGCAGTTACAAGTAGTAAAATGTGTGTAGACTAACTCTTTCTTCATTTCTAATGCTTCTGATATGTGACAACTTTTTTGTCTTATGTTGTACTGCAACTGATGCATGTTGCTCTACAGTACCCTTATCTTGTGTTTTAGAGGCCACAGGCTTCAGGAAGTTTCCCTTGTAGGTATCCCTCGGAACTACAGGGGGTTTGGTTGGTACCTAAGGGCTGTCTCTTGGGATAGCAAGGGTTTTGTTCTGTACCTCAGGGCTGTCTCTTGAGGTAGCATGGGATTTGGTCTGTTCCTCAGGGTTGTCTCTTGGGGCTGCAGGGAGTTTGTTCAGTACCTCAGGGTTGTCTCTCTTGGGGCTACAGGGGGTCTGGTCTGTTCCTCAGGACTGTCTCTTGGAGCTGCAGGGGGTTTGGTCTGTTCCTCAGGGTAGTCTCTTGGAGCTGCAGGGGGTTTAGTCTGTACCTCAGGGATGTGTCTTGGGGTAGCAGGGTGCCGAGCTTCATTTTCATGGATTGCAAAGTGATATACGAACTGAGCTCAATTTATAATTGTAGCTTCACAATAGCAACAATAAAAATATGTAGCACTCCGACACTCTAAACCACACTTGAATACTGTGAATTCTGAAAGAGAGCAAAAGAGAATAAAATGATAAAGTTCAATCATATAACATATATACAGTGTGGTGTAATATTAAGATTTTAAAAACATGTAATATGAAACAGGTAAAGACGGAAAACCACCATGGTGCTTCACTGATGAGTGACCTTTGACATGGAGGTCAACTGTGCATTTTGCCATTTTGTATCCCCAAAAAGGACAGTGATACAATTCCCCATCACACTACTCTACACTTGGAGACTCACCATGCAAAAGAACAGTGGGATGTCTCTATATACACCAAAAAGACAAAACAGACATGTTAAAGTTAGTTTTCTGACAGACATAAATGGACATGTTTCTGTTCAGCTGGCAAAACCTGTTATGACAGACAAATATCCATTTCAGATAAATGCAGTGAGTAAAGCAGCAGTAGGCATAAGTGTGGAGTAATAAAATGTAATTTGTATATTTGAAGTATTCTGGAATTCAAGTCATAGAACCAAAACTTAACAGAAAGAAATATACAATATATGCACTAGTATATTTGGTATTTTGATGGTTTATTGTGATCAATGCATTAAAAATGACAAATCTGTTAGCTCTGGCATTAGCTATTTGCTTCATGATTTCCTAAATGAAAATTAAATCAGTTATCAATTCTGTACAGCTTTATTTAATCAAAATTAACTCCCAGCTCAATTTTTCAAAATTTTCTCATTGCAAATTATAGCTTTTGTGAGGAGCAGTACAGTGCATAACGGTGCATCTACACAGAAATTCTGTCTGTTCTATTTCAGTGTTTATATAGTTTATGTTGAGATATATTTGAGTCTGTACGCAAGTGTTGTACGTTGGAGAAAATCGACAACAAAAGTCAGCAAAATGGCAACCATCTCCATGGTAACAGTAGGCAGTGTATAGCCCGTAATCACAGATGAACTTGGCTTTTCTTTAAACCATAAATACATCTTGCACTGTACCAGAGCATAAAGACCATCGTTTGACACCCTGATAGCTCGTGGAGAAAATTTAACTTTCAGTGGCACACTGCTTATCTCTGTCACTCTAACATAAACATACATCAAGTGCCTGAGTAATTACAAACAACTTTACCAGTAGACTGGTCTATCATTAAAGTTTTAAATATTGTAAAACAGTTAATGTAAAAGTCCAGCTTACTCTAATGACTACATATGTCGTTGCTTTGTCTTCCAACACGACAACGACTCAAAACATACGTCACTCTTGGTGAAAAACTACCTTCAGAACACCAAAGTAAGCATTACTGAGTGGCCTGCACAAAGCCCTGACTTAAACCCAGTGAAAATCTGTGGGGTGAACTGGAGATGAGGAAGACCATCAAATTTGGAGGAGCTCAAGAGATTCGCCAAAGAAGAAGAGATCCTCAGAGAAGTTTTCCAGTGTTCTATTTGATGATTGATATTAGTGATTTCCAGTGCTTAATATTTGTGGACTTACCTCTACCGTGCCTCTCCTCTTCTTCCAGTGCCTCCAGCCCAGATCACCGCAGCCAGCACCAGCACACTTTCTCACTCACCTGGACTCTTGGAATCCCCCCTCCCTTGTTCACTTACCTGCACAATAAAACTGTTAAAAACTGCTCCTCCATTTCCGCATTCTGGGTCCAACTACACCACCTCACATAACAGTATTTCTGTTCTGAGATCTATACGTCACCTCAGACATACGGTCCATGGGAATTGCCATCAGAAATGTATGGTCTACTGCCAGCCCTGGCTTCAGTAATGAAGTGGGAGCAGTAAGATGAAACTATAACACAGAAGAAGGGTTTGATGAGCTATAGCAGCAGCATCTTTGCCATATTGATGCAACGCTGAGGGACTACCACGCCAAGCTGGTAAGATCCTGCTGTTAGCATTAGTACCAAGCAGGTACTGGATATCATTCATCTTAACATCACGATAGTGAGACACAGTGAATGCAGCCTTCTTTCTGGTGTCTTCTTGCCTAGCCCCAGTTCCCTTCAACATCTTCACATCAGTTGTGGTGATTTTGGGGGGTATCCCTATGTAGTCCGACAGAGCAAACTATTGGCTCATTTCAGAGTGCCATTTATGCCCCTGTGAGGTTTTGCCTTCA
Source organism: Cheilinus undulatus (assembly GCF_018320785.1). Lineage (NCBI taxonomy): Eukaryota > Metazoa > Chordata > Actinopteri > Labriformes > Labridae > Cheilinus > Cheilinus undulatus. The sequence goes on along the minus strand of NC_054867.1, from coordinate 5,172,417 downwards.
TTATGAATCTTGCAGTAGCTTAAAGGAGAAAGGCTTGATCCCCTCTGTGTTGGATTAAGAGGTATTAATTTGCAGGGACACATAAACCCGCACTGTCTGTGGCAGTATCAGTGTGAATGTGTCAAAGTGGAGTTTCGTTATGGCGTGGTGGAAATGCATTTTATGACTCAGCCATCGCCTAATCTGGCATATTGACAGTTGTAATGAAAAATTATGTAACCTGATTTTAGCATTAGTCAGTGGGTCTCACGTACTGATCAAGATCACATCAAAAGGAGTGACAGCATGCATGAGCTTGTTGCAAAACTAAAAAGTTGCCCACTGTCATTTTTCAATGAATTCTTTTACCTCAGAAAAGCAATGAATGTTTTTTCTGGAATCTAAAATAAAGTCAGATTATCAATATGTTTTTACATTTTTCTGTGCAAAAGTTTCACATTGGCTCAGACTTGCTGTTTGACTTGAACTGTGTTCCCTGCACGCTATGAATATCCTGTCAGTCAGCGAGACAGGAAACAGACAGCCAGCGGGTTGTCTGGCTGGCTCTACCAGGCCTGCGGGGGTCAGGCCTGTCAGGTGGGGGCCAGGCAGGTGAAGCAGATAGTGAAACAAAGAAACACCACCAACAACCCCCCCCAATCTCTTTCCCCATCCCGTCTGCCTTCACTTCCCCTCAGAACAATTGCCACCAACAGGAACAGGAAGTGATGTAGAGAGGAGGTTGATCTAACCAGGGCAGTCCTTTTGGCCCGGTCAGATGAGGAAGGAGAGGGTAGGAAAGAGGGGCATGGAAATGAGAAAATACAGAAAACACGTACGATGAGTGGTGGGAGGGTATCCTGTGTGCATGTGTGTCCAAATATCCTATTTATAGACTCATTCACAAGAGTCAGACGGTGTGGTCATGATCAGTTTTGACTCACAGTATCATCTATCAGGATACGGTGTGCTTTAATTCATGCTGTATTACTCGTACACAAGAGAGAGAGAAAAAGATATCAATCTAGTATTTTATTACCAAATAAGCTAGGTGTATTCAGATCAGAAATTACACTTTTGACAAAGGGTCTGGGTATTTTTTTCTATTACAGCTCATTTTGTTCCTAAAATATTTATATTTCTTCCCGCTGTTTCTCAACTCTACACTCTTTAGCCCAGTTAGGACTGGAGATTCATTATACAGCAAAGCAGTTTTGAATCCTGCAGAGGACAGATGCACCTCTATGAAGATGTTTCCTGCAATTCAGTTTGTCAAATCACCAAAAGTTGTTTTTTGAAGAGATAAATGTGAAATGGAAATTTTGGGTCCATTCATAAAGTCCCAAAAAATACTTCCTAAGTCCTTTCTCATCCACTTTTCCTTGACCTTTATTGAAAACACCACTGGGTCAAGGAAAAGTTTTACTTTGACTGTTGATAATGTGCAGCTGTGGTCTGGTGCATTCTCTGTGTTTTAACATTGTCAGTGAAACATGAAAACCTTGGTGATAAATATGAACTCTAACCTTTCTGGAGTATTTGAAAACAGTCAAGACTCAAATGATTCCAGGTCATTGCTCTGGGTTAGGAACCTTCCTAAGCAAAAAAGTCTAATCAAACAGACCCCTGGTTTTTAAAAGGCTATAAAAATATCTGTCCAAAGAATATACCAGTAAGATAAAACCATCCTTGGACCTTTGTAAGTGAAAACATCTATCTTTTTAAAATGAACCTTTCACATGGAAGGTTCAGCATGATAAAGACTCCTGTTCCCTCCATCAGCTGTGCACATAAGCAGGACACACAGCGATATACAAGCTAAATAAAAAATTCAAGGCTTTAGTAGCTTATTTGTCTGTGAAATGATGATTGTTTTCAACAGATATTCTTAGTTAAAAGACAAACAAGACAGACGTTTTCATGTTTTTATGTGTGGTGAAATTGCACCGTCTTGCTCTGATGGTGATGGATAAGGGGGATTAGTGATGAATCAGCAGTCTAATATTACACATTATCATGATGATAATAATAAATAATAATACATTTTATTTATAAAGCACTGTTTAAAAACTCAAAAGACATTACACACCAAAAAATCAAACTAACAAACAAGAAGACAAAAACGCAAGCGAAGTGGTAAGACATCAAAATTACATATTAAAAGCTCATTTAGAAGCCAGCTGATGATGATAAAGAGACAGAAAAAATAAACTGGTGATGTGCAGTACTGTCATTTATATACAAATTACTACATTATAACATTACTGTAAAAAAAGTAACATCAGTTTTTTATTTTTTAAATTAAACCAAAATAGCCTGAAACACAAATGTTCTTAACCAAAGACCTTTGAATAAACTATAAGTGTTTTTTTTAAATCATGATCATAGTTGTTATGTACAGATATATTACCAGCTTGAGAGCCTTCATCACCAATGACTCTTGGTGGGAACATCTAGAACGGTCACTACCATCATAGCCAGACACATGAGGCTGCTCAGAAACACTAAAATGGACATAATCATTAGACAATGAACAAATGACTAACTGCTAGTTAACCAGGTGACAAATTATTTACTGTCTGTAAGTTAACTTAAGTAATGGGTTACCTTTAAAAGTAACTCTTTATGCTTCTGCTTTACCTTATGAGAAAATGTTACAATACTTTTACATGAACAAAAATGTAAAGCTTTTTCGCTACTGTCCCACAAGTCAGTTGAAAAAATGGTACATAGCCCAGTTTACACGTGCCTTTAAATGTAGTGACATTACTGTCATTGCCCCGCCTAGTTTACAGTCCAGAATCTGTAAAATAGGCTGACCTGATAAAAGAATAACAGAAATAACCTTTACAGCACTTTAAATTGCTCAGATCTGACAACAAACAGGTCTACAGCACAGCCTGTGCGTAATGCTGCATCACTCACTGAAATGAATAATAAAACACAAACCTTTGAACTTATAGTGCTTAACAAATTTATTTGACCACCCTAACCCTAACCAAAGTAAGGTTTATGCCACAGCTGCCCTAAATTAACAGCATTGGTAATTACCAAAATCATTTTTTATGTTTCTGCAATGGTTAATACACCAATATGTAGAAGCTCTTATATGATATATAATATATAATCATATTTTTAATGCTAAAATATAATTACTATTGTTATCTATGAATTTTCAAATTTACTGATTTACAAAAAAACTGAAAAAATAGTAAAGCACATTATTATTTCTTGATTAATATGTCAAATTATAGTTATTTACTTGCATTCCTGAACAGAAAAAATAGTTTTAGTAGTTGAATGTTATGCTTGATTAATTTCTGACTTCTCAGAGAAGCTAAGTGAGCCGGCTCAAATTTGGGTGAATTCAGTTTGAAATCCCTCATTCCTGTTCAAAATGGTAAAACGTGGCGAGCTCACTGAAAATGAAAGAGTCCGCATTAAAGCATTTCATGATGCTGGATGGTCTTTGAGACAAATATGACAGGTGGTCTAATCAATTTGTTAAGCACTGTACATTTCACTTGGATGTTCTTATCCATTTAATTTGACATTTCATCATAATGGGGATAACTCCATAGCGTAATACTGTACTCTCTGTCATCTCACTATCTTAATCTTAACCTTGTTGCACTGACAGCTATGGAAACCTCATTAGCATCTGGGTAGACAGACCTCCACCTCTCCTGTGCTGTTGGTTGGTCTGATCTCTGCCCAATTATTCTAATGTTACTGCCTGGTTTAGCTATCGTCATATAGTATATCCTCCTAGTTTTCAGTGTTTGCAGCCCTTACAATTACCAGTGGTATTGCAATGGTTGGTCTATATTGAAAGGTCCAAGGGAATGTGTAGAAATACAGACAAAAGGAATGCAGAGTATAGACAGAGGGCTCCAGCTGTATGCATGTGCATGTCAAATATAGCCTTAACATTTAGACAAAACTATCTGCTCCACTTTACACTGTGTTCTTGCTTTTTCCTCCTCAAATGGGGCCCCCTTAAGGAGGTTTTCCACTGTCATAGGAAATTTTGAGCCACTGCAATGGTTTAATAGTTGAAATGTTGCAGTTCTAAGGAGGCCCTCCTTACTGAGGTCCCAAGACTGTTGACGTGTGCTGTGCCTCTGACTTGCTGGTACTTATATTCTGTAGATAAAACTTAAAAATTCACATTTCTTCATTCAGAAATGGTAAGCTACTTAGCAAGCTCTGCATGGAATTTAGGTTAGCATGAAATCTTTGAAATTTGAGGTAGTTTTTCACTACTGCTAATGTTTATCAATTTTGTGTAGGTCCAGGGAGGCTCAGCTTATTTTTGATAGAAATAAAGGGCTCCAGTAAAAGGCTGGGAACCTTTTCATTGTTATGAACTCAATCCACTTTCCTGGCAAACTTCAGAAGATGCCCTCATGACCTTGACTGTGAATAAGGCCGTGACAGCAGTTTGAGGCTCATATGTTCATGTTAACACTGGCCTCCTCATTGTTATTTTGACTCCGAGGCCTCCGTGGCAGCCAGCTGGAGTGCCTGTGTCTGTAGTGTCTCCCCTCTCACAGTCTTCCTTGAGAATGTGAGCAGCGTGTGGCATTGAGAGCCAGCAGCCCATTCCTGCTCTCATAGCACAAAGACAAGCATGTGGCACTTGACAGCGATGTCTGATGAGGGACGCAGTCTAGCACAAGCCACAGCAGCCCAGCCTTTTAAGATGTGGCTGAGGGGTCCCTGCTCTGAAAGGTGACACCCAGGCCTGCGCCATCGAGGCTCCTTGGGTCTTTTCTTTCCCCCCACTTGCGGAATCTTGTCTGTCCTCGGCTGCTAATTTCCATCACACTTTCTCTCCGGAGCAATGGGACAAGCCTGTGTTGTATGTTATTAATACTATTGTTAACTGCACACTCAAGGCTGGTCTCCCAGACTCAACTCATCATGTTACAGGTATACTGTGCACAACAGAGAAATTGCCAATCCTACTTTATATAAAACCATCTATATATATCAGAGGCAAAGCTTTGTCCAATTATGGCTTGATGCATAGTGTCATGATCTATCTGGCTTTCCTCTTAGCCTCAGAGCTGGAGATGTATTTTAACGGGGCTTTATTTTCTGATGTGGAAGATAAAGGTTGACGCTTTCTTGAAAGCAATAAAAAAAATTTGTTGCCAAAAACATATGAGAAAAATGACGGATAAGGAATAGATTCTGATGTTGGTTTGTCTTCTGATGGGCCAGGGAGAATACAGCAAAGTCTTTCTAACAGTTCAGTGGCCTGATAAAATGATCCTTCAGTGCAGACAAGGAACTATTTTACAGGCCACAGCACCCCCTTGAGGACAAAAGTTGGTATGTATAAAAAAAACCCAATTAAATCCCTCATACATGTCGTGTTTTAAGCTTGAGTGGGATAAAAATATTTTTTTTTGTTTTCACTTCTATTTTAAATTATAAATTTTTACAAGAAACCCTATATTAATTAACAATCATCAAATTTCAACAGGGTTTTTTATAAATGGGAATCCCAGGAAATTGAAATAGAACCAGTGGGGAAAACTGAGAAATACAGATTCCAACAATGTGCAGAAAAGAACTTTTTTTTTTTTTTTTTTAAATAGCTCCAAAATGATTTATTTAGTGTTTACTGAGTTCCTAGTCAGGAAAATTTCAGTACATAAAATAAACCTATAATCAATGAAACTGATTCATTGCAATAAAAGGATTACTTGCATTTATTTGACCGTTATTTGTTGTTTGCAACAGCGGCTGTAATGTTATTATATTCAAATACATGTACTTTAGTATGGAGTTGTCCCCTCTTTTGCAGCTATAACAGCCTCCACTCTTCTTGGAAGGCATTCCACAAGATTTTGAAGTGTTTCTGTGGGAATGTGTGCCTGATCATTCTGTAGAGCAGTCTTTTTCTGCATGCCACTCTACACAATAATCCAGCAATTTATTATTTCAGTAAATCTGCAAGAATCTACCCAACCATTTTTTATGAAGACTTTGGAGGCTTTTTGAGTGGTGTGAAGCCATCTATAAAAGTCCCAAGGACTTACAATTATTCCATGGGCCAAATCCAGCCCGTGGAACAATTTTATCCAGCACGCAAGATTATATCATATTTGTATTATATGTGGCCCACCAGTATGAAGTCTGCAGATTTCCTCCAGTATAAGTTGTTAAGCCATAAAAATCAGAAAAAGTAAAGAGTAAGAAAGATTTCATAAATAGTCAAGGATTAATTTGTGTTTTTATTTCATATTTTTAATTTTGCATCTCAAGATTATGACTTGAACTTATGATTTTTCCTTTTCATTTCATGCTTTGACCTTTTCAGATCATAATTTGGACTTGATATGTCACATTTTTATCTTTTACATCCCCAATTTTAAACTTTAAGTCAGATTTTTACCTTTTCAACTCCTTACTTTGGCTTTTTAATCCCATATTTTGACTTTTAAACTTGTGATTTCAAATTTTCTTCTCATATTTTGACATTTTAAATTAATTATTTCTACTTTTGATATCATATTTTGACCTTTTAAACTCCCAATTTTAAATCTAAGTCATATTTTTAACTTTTTAAGTCATCATTTTGAATTCTAGCTCATATTTTGACATTTTCAACTCCAAATTTTGGCTTTTTAATTCCATTTTTTGACCTATCAGACTCACATTTAAAATTTTAAGTCATATTTTGACTCTTAAACTCATGATTTCAAATTTGATCATATATTTTCACCTTTCAAACTTATGATTTCAACTTTGTCCTCATATATTTGCTCTTAAAAAAAACATTATTTTTCTATTTTTAATATTGTGTTCTGATCTTTTGAACTAATAAGTTGTTTTTTTCTTTTTTGAATTTCCAAATGATTTATCATCAGTGCTGGTTTTTTTCCATATTTTATTACTGGTGAAAATGAGGTTGACAGTTATGGTTTAATATTGACCCTGTTAGGCTCTCAGGTTAGACCTAAACCCAGAATCCAGCCCCTGCTGTGATTGAGATTGACACCCCTGGCACAAATTATATCAATAGGTACCCATGTGTCTTGTGTTTCCCAAAAGGCTATTATGGACATAAGGTATGCATTAAAATTTGTTTTGGTGGTTGAGTGTTCCAATAAACACAGTTATTCATATTTAAAAATCATACTTTTGAGCAACAAGTGGGTGCAGTTGCTACCTCCAACCGTAAGGGGCGCTGTTTGCATTATACGATGGCTTTATTTTAACCGGGCCAACACGCGGAAGGAAACCCGCCATTGAAGCAATCTCGCAACGTGAGCGTTTCGTTTTTCTGCGCCTTTGAAAAGGTGCAATTTTTTCATTTTATACCAACCCCTGGTATTGATTATCTGGAGAAATGGCGTACAGAGGACAAGGACAGAAGGTCCAGAAGGTTATGGTTCAGCCCATTGTATCCTCTTTATTTCAAAGACTGACAGACACGGTTGCTTGCTACAATAACTTAGCATTGAAGCTAACCCTTTCTCATTTGCCATCCGGACATTTATATCCTCAAAGTCTGAATAAGGATATATGCTTAATATTTGCAGCTTTTAAATGATGGGTACATTCAGGACTTTGTATGTTGATTTTAAATGTTTTATTTGGGTCTGGTTTTGGTGAAAATGTGCTGGTTAGCTATGGTGCTAGCTTTATCTGCCGTTGTTACGTTAAACAAAGCTATTCACTGTAGTACATGAACACAAATAAGTAGCATTTTAGAGACACCACAACGTTACAACTGTATTTTCATAGAGTTTCAATAATGTAATGTAAAGGAGTTTGTGTGGAAGTATAGCCGATATTCTTAGGTATATTTTTATTAATGGCTCAGTGTAGATTTACCAAAGCTGTCTGTAGATAATCGACCAAGCAACCCCATCCATAACCATTTATTTTCAATAATTAAGTTGAATTTAAACTAGCTTGTATTAGTGTCTGTGTTTGTCCAGTTCTGTTGAATTTTCTTGACTACCTGTGTCAGAACCTAATTTTCAGGTATCTACAAAATGTAAGTATACACCGAAACTTGTTCCCATTATTTATGAATTCTATATTGTGTAATAGGAATAATTTAGGACCCCCATGTCTTGTCCCTCTCTTTCTCAGCGCTCTCGTATCCAGGTCTGGCTGTATGAACAGGTGAACATGAGGATAGAGGGCTGCATTATTGTAAGTTATATTCATTTTTCTTCCTTCTCAAAATTGGATCACAGTGTGTAAAGAAACCATGAAATAATTTCTGAAAGTAGACCTGAGATGTAGGAGGCAAGGGGTGCATTCCAAGTACCTTTAGTGCATCCCTCACTTGCATCTAAGGCCCTCTCATTCATGGAGAGGCTTGAGCAAACCAGGTAAGAGCTGGCTCAGACTACATGAATTCAGCCAGATTTCGGCCAGACTGCAATGTTGCAGCCACTCATCGTAGAACGCATAGAACACAGATGGTCTTGTAGTTTGACATAATTAATGATGCATCCAAGACTCCTCATGATCACTCCTTGACAAGACTAGCCCATCAGGAATATTCTTACATTGTTGTGTGATTTGACACCCTAACCTGACGTCAGCGATATGAATCCTGATGCCTGCCAACTGGAGTGCATTTACCTCAGGGAACAAATGTTTACATTTTATTTTATTTATGTCATCACATGCATACCATAGGTTCTATATAAAAAAAGAGGCAGTCCCATCTGGGGACTGGAAATGTCATAAACCGACATCACGTACCTTATGTGTGTGGACAGACTACAGCCCCTGCTGTCGCAGAGCAATCGCTAGCTTAAAGTCATTAAGAACAGCACCGGTCCAGCACTTGCCCTCTTTACTCCTCTGTAGTTTGAGCCTGAAGACACACAACTACTCTTTTGCACTCTTTTTGTCATTTGAGAGTAACAAAACATGCCTTAAATTATGGCTTTTCAATTGTTTAAGGCACAAAACACACCAACAACTTTTAATCTTGTAACCAATGTTTTCTAAACATTCAATCTGAAGCCCGGTTTTCTCCCAAATGGATGTGCAGTTACATTGTAAAGCGGGAAGTGATGTTGCACTGCCTGCCCCTCAAATTAGTCATTTGCGTCTAAATTTAAGGAAAGGGTTTCAATCACATAGGTGATCAAACCTGATGTTAATTAACATTCAGCCTTTTTTATAACATTTTTGACTTGATAATAGATGTAAAAAGTGTTTTCTGACCCACAGACTGTTGCGCTATCTTTTTTTTTTTTAATTCATAGGGTTTTGATGAGTACATGAACCTGGTTCTTGATGATGCTGAGGAAGTCCACATGAAGACTAAGAACAGAAAGCCTCTGGGTAAGGGCACCTTACATTTGGAAACATGCTTTTTTCCCTTCATCATGGTTTTTAGCTTTGCTTTACTCAGATTTATTGTAAACGGTTGCAGTTGCCTAGAAACTCTTACCAAATTGACTTTGCTAACCCTGCTTTGAAACATGTTAATAGCAGACACCAGAAAGTAGAGCAATACCATTTATTGGATACTGACATCAGATGTGGATTCAATGTTGTAGCAATATGATAAATTCTTGTTTTAATAAGAGTAGACACTTGCTGTGTACCTGACATGGCTGACTGTTACAAGATTAATATTTTTAGTTACTGAAAAGCTTAACTTATTTTGTCTTTTTTTTCCATTAACCATACAGTGTGTATATCCTGTATTTGTGTGATGAGCCACAGTTTATACAGAGATATTCATGATCTGTATGTGACTGTCAACTTAATGGATAGTTTTATGACCTCTGGGATTTTAGACATAATTTATTAGTGCTGCATGGGTTGATTAAAAACACAGGATTAGGATTATACTGGACAATTTTACAGTTTGTGATTATGCTTGATACAACACAGAAATTGTATCATTAGACTACCTGTTTGTTATCAAGGATCTCAATTAAAAACAGTAATGCCTTCAAAATAGCTTAGTATTTGCCCAAAAATAAAGTTTTTTTCATTTTTTGAAAATGAAAGTGCTTCTACAAAAGGCAATAATGGTACTACTATAAACTGAAATGCCTTTGTGTAGCCATTTTGACAACCCTACAAAAATAATTGTAGCCTTTTATGAGATTATGTAGTTGCCCAGCCTGATCTAAGGACAAAGAAAATAAACTAACCGCCCAAAATGATCAATCCCTCATAATCCCTACACAACCATTCACTGACCATCAAAGTTAAGATAAGCATAAATCTGTGCTAAGACTCGGGGGATAAGCTGTCACTCTTTGAGCTCAGATTTAAAATGTTTTTAAGATGAACTGAACATCATTACTTTCACTAAATGAGAAAGTGTGTGACTTAGAAAAAGAGAAGCAACTGTTAATCGTTATGTTTACCTTTTTCAACCACTCTTTTATTTAAACCTTTTTAGCCTACTTAGAACTAAATAAGAATATTGTCATTACTTATATTGTTATTGCTGTGATCTGGATATTATTTAGTTACCATATAATCCCCACTTTATAAACTGTTGTATTTTGGCAGTACCTATTGAAGTGACATTATAATACTAGCTTTGTACTAACATATGTCAATTATTATTCTCAGTGGGAATTAGAACGAAGGGCCTGCCTAAATAATTAACCTTTTAAAGGTAAAGGCCTCAGTCTTTATTTGAAGATTTATCTAAGTTTTTTGATAAAAGGTAATGTCAAATTATGTTGTCGTGTAATGTCTATTGTGCTAATTTTTCTTTATTAGTGCCTGTGTCCATAGCTAGCTTTTTTGTTGTTTTTTTTTAGCCCTGGCAGTGCAGATTACCTAATTTTTCCTTCTCACTGGTGATCCTTATTGCTACGTTAGGACAAAAGAATTGCCCTCTCATTGGTAGAATCATTAATGTTATTTTAAGATAGCTCTGTGTGCTTCATATTTCTGTATTTCAAGTAAATATCACACAGAAGACATTCAGAACCTGTAAAAAAATCCTGTCTTGACACAGGCAGCAGCTATAGACCTGAGAACTATGGCCAAATAAAGACGAGTCAGATTGGTTTCTTTTACACTATCATTCTTGATTCTGATGGTGAGGGAGATGAGAGATAGATGAGCCCGGTGCTATTCCAAAGGTTAGATGGATAGATAGTTGTTTATTGTCACTGAATAGTATAAACACAACGAAATAATGTTTGGCAGTCTCCTCTGTAGCAGCAAACACAGTCGTCCAAGCGATGGTTAGAAATCTGCAGCCTCACGTCATCCATCATGCTGGCGAGGGAGCAGTTACCCGCGAGAAAGAAGCTTGGTACGACAGGTCTGTGTGGGGCTGCTCTTAGCCTAGCCTACAGCCCGGCTTATTTGCCCCACTACCGCCTTCTCACACAACGCCGTTAACGAGGTTAAACTGCTTTCAACTTAGAGCGCTTGTAGTACAGCAACAAGCAGCTGATGCTGAGAGCATTTTCTCTGCCCAGGGAGTTATGAGCGCTCAGAACACTGGACTACACTGGTTTTGAATTGAATATAAGTGCTGCCAGCGCTAAAAACCACCGGCTATGGACACAGGCCCCTGCCCGTCATGTCATTAAAGCATACTGAACCTTGAACTTTGTATTCCACCAGCAATTTGGCAACATTCCTTCAAATACCTCATGGAAAAGGAGTGCAATTTGCAGTTTCCTCATCTATGGTGCTCTGCTGCATGTGATTGCAGACAGTGCTGAATGTATTGTAGTTAGAGAGCATAAGCTCAAAATATGATATAACAATTTCTGAATAACCCCCAGTATTGTATTTCACAAAATATTATTGGTGAAATGTAAAACGCTACTCTACCCTTTTGAAACAGTGGTATATCAAATCAAGTTCTTCCTAAAGTAACAGTCCTCCAGGATGCAATCAAAAGGTTTTGCCTGGAGCTGCCATGTTTAGAGTGGAAAAGTAAATCCTAGAGAACAGCATGGAGACACAAATGCCATGAACAGAAGTAGTTGTGCTGGTCCCCTGAAAAAATGCATCAGTTATTTGGTGGCATTTCATATTTAGACAAATGATGCTAAGTGAAAACAATTACAAAGTATGAAAACTATGCCTTCCTGCTTCTGGTCCAGCACCAAGTCAGTGATCATCACAGTGATGCTTCACAATATGACACCCTATGAACTAATTCCAGAGATGGACTGAAATTATTAGTGTAATTGCTTTCTTTTTGGCCAGAAATTTGTTTTTCAAGTCAGTTTGTTGCACAAAATATAACTGAAAGTATTTCTCTGTTCATTTAAAATTGAAAATACATTAAAATCTCACATAGTTGAAATGTGTTTGCCCTTTATAGTGAAGCACTAATATGCAGTAAAAAAAAAGTTTTGCAGATTATCATAAATCATACATGTTCCTGTATGCCTATGATAAGGCCACATGTTGCTCTTGTAATAATGATACTCTTGAATGATTGTGGCTTTAGGAAGAATCCCTCTGAAATGTGAGGGGATTGATGAGTATTTAGAAGCGATACATGTTTTGTATTCTGCATGTGCTGTAGTGAACCCTGCCATCTGTAGACACTTGACACTGTCTAAAAGTGACTGACTGTTAAATCTTTTATCATCCATCATCTTGCTCTTCTGATCCACCTACACTTGTTTTTCTCCCTCTGTCTCCCAGGGAGGATCATGTTGAAAGGAGACAACATTACCTTGCTGCAGAGTGTGTCTAACTAGGACAACGGAGACCAACAAATCTTCATGTTTTCCCTTGTGTTTTGTTTTTACAAATGTGTTTGAATTTGTTCATGTTTATTTTACATGAATATTGTTGTTTATTCGTTGTACCACATGGTTCCATTTGGGAATAAAGTCTTTGTTTTTTTCTTACAGCTGTTTTTAATGATTTCATCTAGCATTCCTTACCCTCAGCTGTTTGCATTAATATTTGGGTCATTGTGCTGCAATGCCATCTAGTGGCAGACACATGTATTGCATTTCACATATTATGTAGGTCAAACTCGCAGCTCTGAAGACATTACAACAGAGGAAAATACCTTCATCTAAAAGTATTAAACTGAAACCATTGTACTGTTACCAATAATATTACTATGAGTGATAATAGTCAAGCAAGGAATTTTTTAAATGCATTAAAATGACTACGTTAAACAAGTTAAAACCTGACTACATGAGCGATGAAAGCAGATTTGGACAAATGCAAGAGATGATGTGATATGTAATTCAAGCTGAAATGTAATTTACAGTCAACCAGTGGCCAACATTGTAATTACATATATAAAAACAATATAGCCATGTTGAAAAAAAAATGCGTCAAAAGAAATGATTGTACTTATTTCTCAAGTGAATGAAACTCACTGTTGGTGCTGTAGATACCGTGCACTTGAGGAAACAGTCAATTTAGATCTAATCTATGTTAAATATGAAAATGATTTAATCTACTCTTCATTAAGTCGGTGTTTGTATTTAAATGGTGAACCACCCTCTAACCCGTTTTAAAAAGTGTGGGTGCGTTTTTGCATTGGTTATAACAGAAATGACCTACTTTGAGAAATTTTGTCAGGTTGGAGTAAAAATTGATTAACGTAATTACGTAGTAGCTGAGTACGCACGCAACGTGTCCCTGTTCTGCTGACTGGGAAGCCCCGAGCACGGAGCTGCCAACGCCCGGCGTAAAGACACAAACAGTGGAAACGGTACGGAAAAAACATATATTTTAGAACTCTTGGGACATAATTGGGTTTGCTTTTATGGTTTGATATACTCAGGATTACATTCGCTTAAGGTTTGTGGTATGTGTGTATTATTTGTCATATTTGGTATCCCATTCAGATACAGCATAAGCTCAGACAGTTAGTTAGCAAACCTAATAGCAAGAATAGCAAAGCAAGAAGGCTACTGTGTCTGTTCGTTACTAAACCTCTTTGCTCCGAGGGACTCGTTTGAAATCGAAAATGTCTGTTACACTAGTATTAGTTAACCAGCTTAGTCTGGACCTTAAACAGAATAAACATCTGTTAACAAACAGTAGATATACGCTAGCGGTTAGCATGTTAACCAGCTGAATTTAAAGACATAATGTAACCATTATCAAACTTCAGGTTAGTATTTCAGTGTAAGGAGTATTTTTTGGGGGTGAATGTACATTGTGATGGATAAAAGCTCGAAATGCTGCGTCTGTTAAAATGGGGGCGACGTGCGTGATTATTATATCGATGTTTTTACCAGCCGGCAGGAAACTAGGCCAGACTGAGGCCGGGGATGTGGCCGAAATACAACAGACGCCGAGGCTAATGCTTTAAAGCTAACACTTACAGCTCTGTTTGGTAGGTCTTGTAAATATCATGTCTTTTTAGTCAGTGATAATGAGATTTAAGGACAACAGAAACAACCACGCATTTGCTGCTTGTGATCGCGCATGCTGACTTGATTTTAATTGTTAGTACACTAATGTAGCGCATCGTTACAGAAGCTTCAGAAATACTGATCTACAGCATCAAGTTTCAAGACTTCTTGTTGAATTAGTCTGTTCTTTTGCTCATTTATGAGTCTGATTGGGGACGAGCTCTGAATGGAGCTGTGACATTATGTTGGGTCAATTCTGATGTGCTATTTGTGTGGTTTATAGAAGTATTCTGTTATAAACTTTTCAGACTTAATGGTTTGACTAGGACTGCAATATATACAAAAAATATAACTACCTGAGAAAATCTCAGATAAAAAAAGTTAAAATATGTTTACACATTACAAGTGCTGCAAAGAAACAAATATTAGTGTGCATATTGTTTTTAACACAGCACTGAGGTCTCAGCACAGTGTACTTAAAGCTAAATAAACCTAAAAAACATTATTTTCTCTTACAAGAATCGCACCAGTCAATCTGATGGTGGCTGGTGACCATCTTGATTTTAATTTGGCAGCATAAAAATAGTGTAAAAGCATTATTATTGTATCTATGTATCCATCCAACAAGTACATATAGACATGAGTGAGAACTACTAAAGTAGATCTTTTTTAAATTGCATGTTTTATGCTCTTGTGATGTGTTTATTGCGAATACTCATATTAAAATAACAGTAACAGTGTGATTTATTGTGCAGCTTCAGTTGAAACACTGTCTTTGAAAGTTTACAACCCTAAGAACTTTGTGTAACATACAGGTAACTTCATATTGGGAGTTGTATAGTTTCTGTGGACAAATCAGGCTGAGTTTCATTTGCTTTCACCAGTCTTTAAGCTGCCTTGCCCTCATATTGCTTGCTGGCCTACAAACACAAACGTGTGGATTAAGTCTGGCAGCATTATTGCAGCTGTGGTGAACCCCAGTCCCCCACGGATGTGAGCTCACTGTGCTGCTTAAGTCAGAGTTTAGTAATTCTTTTCCACTATTAAAGACAATGGAAAACCGTCTTTAAGTTCATAGAGCTACATGTTGTCCCATGAATAAAACATAATTACTATCTAGGGCAGTATGTTACTTTATTCATACATAGATGATGTTACCTTGCCTTGGACTTTACTGTTCTCCCAATGGCCACAGTGGTCACAGGGTTCATCTAGACAGTTGTAGAGCTGTTCCTGCTCATGCCTCAGGCACAACTTTCCTTAATATCCTTGAATCAACACCTGACCTTCAAATTGAAAGCCAGTACTGCGTGGTTCTGTAGGATGTAGACATTGAATATCCATTGATTGTTTGCTTGGTTACGCTGGTAAAAATCTGCTCTGAATGGGTAATCTTCTCAACCATTTAACAGGCTTTAGTGGAATGGACAGATTGATAATCAAGCAGAGCTATAATTTTTGATAGTTTGCACAAGAAAGGCCGTTTCCTTG
Organism: Cheilinus undulatus; assembly: GCF_018320785.1. Lineage (NCBI taxonomy): Eukaryota > Metazoa > Chordata > Actinopteri > Labriformes > Labridae > Cheilinus > Cheilinus undulatus. The sequence continues at coordinate 5,156,623 of NC_054867.1, read as the reverse complement.
GTACTTGGGCCTTTAAGGTTTTTGTCATCTCCTTATTTGCTGCACAGTAGCGTTGTTCACAAATCTGTTCAGTCATTTGTAGCAGCACAGTTTTTAGTTTTTTATCTGATGTTTTCTGATATGATGACATGTTTGTTGTCTTGATGATTTTGTGAAAAATGGTTGGCTGTTAGAAAATAAGGTAAATGTAAGCAGTGGTCTGGTAAGATCATTTTGGTAAAGACATTTTTTTATTGATATTGTTAGAGTAACATTTTTTTAATGAGCCCCAGATTTATTTTAGCAACTAAACCCTTTAAGATTTTTCAGTGTTTCACATTTAATATCTAAACTCAGCTCAACCCATATTGTGCACTCTGTTGAGTTTTTTTCAAACATGCTTCAGACCATGAAGATTTGCAGTTTTATTTAAAGCTGCTTCATGTTTTTTGTGGTTGCCTGTCTACCAGGGAAACAGGAAATACAGATGATAAAAAAGAAAATGGGGAAGGAAGTCTGCAAATGGTTATAAAAGTGTCTTGCTGAAGTTTTGTGTGAATATGATACATTGCGTGAATAAATATGTCTTAATTGCCATAAAACTGATTGTGGGACAGTACCACACTGATTAACATGATGTCTGTAATGTTAGGTCAGATAGATTTTTATCACATTGATTTTTGTCCAAGAAAAAGGACAGTAACGCACAATCTAGTGCTGCTTCACCTACATTTCTGCATTGCAAGGAAGACAACCAGATGTTGACAAGATTTGAATCCAAAATCAACAGCTTGGCATCCATCTTAAATTTAAATTTTTTAATTCTGTCATTCTGGTAAAGAAAGAATGGCCTACAGAGCTCAAATCAAGCATGTTTTGCAAAGGCATCTTTATTTGAAAATAAAGAAATAAAGATGAAAAAGAAAGACATGGAGTAGTACAACAAGTAGGACACCCCCCTTTATACTGTGTCTGTGTAACGGTGTTGTAACAGCGTGTTCGCACCATAACATTTGGTGCATTAAGTTTTGTCCCTCCTCCTTCTCTCAATGACAACCCCACCCCCACCCAGTGGTGCAGAGCTCTGCAGTGGCTTAGCACTGACATACACTACCTTACAGAGGAGAAAAACTGGGAATAGTGTGGCCCACATACTATGTATAGTGTATTGTCTCTAAATGTGTTCATATTCACCACATTTTTAAATATATTCAAACATATTAAGGTTAATATCTATCATTTCCTTTATCATTTAGGCCTGTTGTCTTTATAGCTACATCTACATTTAACTGAAAAACCAAGGTATACATTTTACAGCAACTGAAATCTAATTTATATTAGATTGGATTGTTCTTTAGTACACTACCAAGTCTTAAAATGTAAAGTTATGATTGAAATTTCCAAAGCTGCATCTTTTTAACATTTGACCTATTCAACCAACAGCTCACAGCTGAAAGATGATCTGTTTACTGTAACAGCAATGAAAAGTACTGATCATGTCATTGGCAGGTTTGCTGTAAAAAGGACTGAAATGCTGAGATGATTATTAGAATAGTTTGAATATATTTCTAATAATGCAAAAATAGATTATTGTTCTGTCTTGACCCAGCTGAAGATTCTCTATGTGCTGTGGTAAATGGATGACTCTCACATGTTGTCCAGATTCCTTATTCAAAAATCAGTTGTATTTAATAGAGTTGTCCCTGGTCCAAATTAACTTCTGCTAGTGGGATTTAAATATTAGGTTCATGCAGGCAACTGATTGATTGTTATTAGTGGCATGCTGTTCATTTGCTGATCAGTGCAGAGTCACCAATAGCTGTCACCATTTAATCATACCTGTTATTCATTCAGAAAACCTTATTCCTAGAATGGCATTTTTCCCTCAGTGCTAATCACCCTCCAGTCTGAAAGCTGACCCAGCTTACAGACCATCTGCTAATTCCCTTTGTTTTGGCCTCGTTTGCTAATACTTCAGAGCTTGTTTCCTTTTTTGTTTCCTAAAAGTCTAAACCCCTATAAGTCTGCAGTAAGCTCAAAGCACACTTCCCATAAATAGTAAAGATAACATTAAATCTGTTTTGCAAAAACAACATCATAACATCTAGGTTATTAGAAAAAGTGTGTTTTTCTCTTTGAGGGATAAAAATGTGTCTGATTCTGCTAACTTTTTGGACTCAGACACCCTTTTCAGGCCTAAAGTATTAATTTTACTAGGAAGGGGGAGCCTTTTTATGCATTCAAAAGTTGTGACCTAATTCTCAGCTTTTTTTAATTGAGAAAGTGCCATCAGCCTTACTCTTATTTATTTGATTTTCCATCCGCTTCTTAAGAAATATGTAGGAATGAATCTCTGTTCTGGTGTTTTTCCTTTTTGATACACATTAACCTTCTCCCAAACACTCTAGATCAGGGGTCACTAACTGGTGGACCGCGGTCCAGGTCCGGACACCATCCGATATGGACCTGGACCTACAATCATTAGATTAAAAGGGACCTTTAAATTTGAGAAGGTGCTTCTATTTTAACCAGCGCAGCTATTCTAGGATTTACGGTACTGGTTTTGCAGATCAGGAAATGCACAGACCAATTGCTTGCGAGTTAAGCCATTTCACGTGACGGTACTCAGCCAATAAACTGTCTTCCAGGCGGTAAACATGGGACAGCTACACTTATACGAGGGACAGACGAGAGGAAGACAGAAAGAGAAAAGAAAGCAAGAGAATAGACGAAAGACAAGTGAGCTTAGACAAGGAGAGATTCGCAGATGGAGAAACAGGTGAGCTGTAGACTCACCAAATAAAATTAACAGCGTTGAAGGAGAACTAATTTTCATATTTTATCAGTGCAGCAAGTCCCTGAAATCTCACCCAGATCCACATATCACACAAATTTAAGTTGGACATTATGATGTTCCAGACCTTTGGTTTAATACATTTTCTCTGACTGGACCTCTTTAAATTTTAGTTGATTACCCCTGCTCTAGATTATGGGGTATCTCAGCCTAAAAGAGATTTACTTTGTTTCATTTACTGCATATGGGCTCCAGCTTCAAGTCTGTACCGCCTGTACCTTAATTATATTCAGTAATATTGACAATAAAAAATTACTAGATTTATATTATTCTCCTATTTCAGTTGAGTGTTTGCATGTAAAGTAACAGCTTTGGAAAAGGCATAATAATTGAAATTATGATAAAGAGTTTTGTTAGGTTTCCGCCTTTTACTTTATTTACAGTTTAGCTTTCTGAAACTTTTAACCTCAGAAATGTTACCAATTGAAATTAAACACCTCTATCACCTGCTTCTCCCTTTCCGTCCCTCAAACTCTTAATTAATGAGTCAAAGGATTTTCAGATTTTCATGAAAGGATTTCAGATATGAGCTAAAATGTGAAATTAAGTGTTTTTGTATTGACTCAAACTAATGGGACTTTAAGGGAATGTTGTTGGCAGGTCAATGGGCACCGTTTTATTTTGTACGTATAAGGATTGTGGCAAATTGGTCATATTGGGCTCGTAGTTCATTCATTTTCTGTGTCATCATGTGGTATGTTTGCTCTACATATGTATACTTTGTCTCGTACTAATGTTTCACGGTACTGCATTTAATGATTACGACAGTACTGAAACATACGGGTAGACATAATGAGTGCTCTCATAAGTGAGGAGTTGTAGTTGCTACATGTGTGTCATGCACCATCTGAAATAGATTGTTGAAATGCATTGCAGCTGCGTTTAGAAGGGAAGTTGGTCATTATCTGAGTATTTTTGGTTGGCCAAACTGCAGCGACAAAATACTCATGCAGCGTCCATCTGCATCAATCATGAACTGCTTCTGCATTGATGCAGAATCGCCCATATCTGCATTGCGGTTCATTTAAATGATTATTTTTTACCACTAATGTAGGGTTGCCCCCCTGTAAACATCCAAATACAAAAATGTTAGTTACATGATGACACTTACCTATCAATGTATAGCCTAATTTAAGTGCCACCTATTTTTCTAATCTTCCCTTTGGGAGAACGGTTTTTCTCAAATGCCAAAAAACTAATGTGGTTTATATGTTATACACAGCTTTTACATTTTTCTTGACACATGGACATTTTGTTGATCAAAAAAAAAAATCTGTGAACTAATGAAGTTTTCTGCCTGTTCATCCATTACAGATCTTGAATGAGTAGCAAGGACCGTAAATCGCAGCTATGCAGACCATCAAGTGTGTTGTAGTTGGGGACGGTGCTGTGGGTAAAACCTGCCTGCTCATCTCCTACACCACAAACAAATTTCCATCTGAATATGTACCTACGGTAAGTGCTGTTATGATGATAGTTTGGCAGTGTTATGCTTTTTTGTTGTTATGTATAGTTTAAAAGCAAATTTCTAGTTTAATACTCAGCAAAGATTTTAGCGTCTTTTTAGCTCTATTAAAGACCTTAGGTGGAGTTTTGAATCTTTTGATATGTCATCATGAGTTGATAATTATGACATTTAGAGGCATAATAAAATGTGCTCTATATCAGTGGTTCTCAACTGGTGGGTCGGGACCCAAAACTGGGTTGCAAAGCAGTTTTCTGAAAAAAATGGTGGCAAAAGTCCGGAAGTCCTTATTGGACATGCATCGATACCTTTCATTTTACCCTGTTTAACTTTGAAATTAGGTAAATTTAAATGTTTGATCTATATTTCTAATAACTAACTTGTCTCAGTTTATTAAGTTCACCCTAATGCTGCCTTCATTAAAACAGGAGCCAGCAAATATTAGCAGCATGGCTAACAAGCCAGGACAGACGCATCCCCTCTGCATCAATAAGGATTTTTACACGTACAGTTCAGTTCCGCTGTGGTTTTAGCTTGATTAGGATAATTAGCTGGATTTTTGTCCTTGTTCCATGGTACAGGCACCAGGACTGAGCAATTTATTGAAGGAGCTAAGTCCCTCTCTTACAGTGGACAGTCATTTGCTCCCATTCAGTTAGCTATTATTGGGCCTTCTTCTGGTTGACCTTGTAAACAAGTTAGCAAACAGCTAACTGGTTTTATATCATAGTCATATATAACTGTGAATACGTGAACCATTTTACAGCTCTGTTCATTTCATACGTGTTCTACACTTTAGTTTTTGTAGGAATGCTTTGCTCGTTGCCCCTCAAGCTTATGGTGATATCCAGAGGCAGACAACAGCAACTTACTTTGTGCTTTGTATTAATGCTGTTTGACTTCAGGGTAAAAGTCTAGCTCAGACACTGTAAACCACATGTCAAATTTCTAGTCCAGTTTGGGCATGATTGAGGTGTAAACATGCAAGACTAAATCGTACTTCAACCTAGGGATGAGCAATATTGAATTTTTGCCAATCTGAAATGCCAAGATTTAGAAATACATTTAAACTGCTACTGTTATTATTGATATTATTACATAAATGTTACTCAGAGTTAAAATGTCTGTCAATACTTGAAAGTTTGGGGATGAAGAAATAAACTTTAGTCTTTAAAAGACCCCTTAAATACAGACAAAGAAAAAGCTGATGTAGATCTGTTGGACCTGCTTAAAACTCTCCCCAGCCTATATATTGGTTCTAAATATCATCAGACATTTTCAAACCTGCCAACATTGACTGTTAACTTTTCAAGCCAATATCTGTCTACACCAATATCCAGCCTTTAATATCATGTATCGCTACCCCAGCTGCATCATCTACTTGTTAGTCTGTTCTCAGATTCGATTTAGTATAAGTTCAGTCGTATTAACATGTTAGATGCACTTCAAACTCCAGTTTTACTTGGACTAACACAACACAGACCTTTTCTAATTGCATGTAAACATACTGACTATACCTAGGAAGGTCAGGAGGGTGCCGGGGGGAAGCTATCAGCAGGTTTGCTGTTTTCAAAGTGGCTGCGTGTTAAAATTTGTGTAGGATGAAAGAAAGTACCAGTACATTTGAAAAATGTATATTTGGACAAATGAGTGGCTGATATTTTCTTCATTCTCTACTTTGTAGGTATTTGATAACTATGCTGTAACTGTAATGATTGGAGGAGAGCCTTACACCCTGGGCTTGTTTGACACAGCAGGTACATCTTTCTAATCTCTATCTATGCCTTGATTATCCTTGTTGACATTACTTTCGAATTGTTTTAAAGCGTTACACAGAGCATTGTCCTGTCAGTCAGTGCTGATTACTTGATGGCCAGGCTATGTGAGTTAAACATGTTTCTGTGGTTTACAGGTCAGGAAGACTACGACAGGTTACGGCCTCTGAGTTATCCACAAACAGATGTCTTTCTCGTCTGTTTCTCTGTCGTGTCCCCCTCCTCCTTTGAAAACGTCAAAGAAAAGGCAAGCGTAGACCTTCCTTTTTTCTACTCTTTTTAAAATTGTGAAATATGTAAATGCTCTTGTAAAAGTTGTACAATAATAGTAATTATTATCATTCTTTTATTAATGGTGTTATATTTGTTGTAGTAAGCATTTGATTTTCCATTTGCTATACATGTACATGAGAAAGATGCCTTTTTTACATGTTTCTAAATTAAATGCTGGCTTTGGTATAGTATAACGTCCATTAGACAATGAAAACAGACACTGGCGACCTTATATCATAACTCTAAATTAAATGTAATGCCAAAATTGTTTTCTCCCTACTTTATGTATGTTTTTGTGGTGGCACAATCTGTTGACCGTTCCTGTGTTTCTGTGTGCAGTGGGTTCCAGAGATCACCCACCACTGTCCAAAGACCCCCTTCCTTTTAGTCGGGACTCAGATTGACTTGCGAGACGATCCTTCAACTATAGAGAAGCTGGCCAAGAACAAGCAAAAGCCCATCACTCCGGAGACAGCAGAGAAGCTGGGGAGAGACCTTAAGGCTGTGAAATATGTGGAGTGCTCAGCCCTCACACAGGTAATACACACATCTAACTACGCACACATTCATGGACACACGCTATTTACATGTAAAAGGCAAGAATTAAGAGAGCGGAGGAAAGAGGAACATGTCACAACCCTATGGACTGTGCACACTACGGTTTGATGAGCTTTTATCTGCATGTTTGTCTGGTTTTGGTTGCTGTTCTTACCCACAAGCAAGTTCTTACAATAACAGTAAATATATGAATAAAATACCAGATGCCCTTTTATAAACATAAACCAAATCTTAGGTCACAGTACTGTGTATGCTAGTTGAGCAGTCTAGCCCAGGCTGGTCTTTATGTAGGACTCATTGCATGCGTTGGATTGTTGTAAGAAATCAGATGGCACCTTTATGAGTGTGTCTGTCCTGTCGGGTCCTGAATGCATGACACAGTTATGTATGAAGAGGGAAGAGAACAGAGGGAATAGGACTTAGAAGAGAACAGATGAGCTTTGCCTCACTCAGCCAGAGAACAATAGTGTTGATCAAGCTCAAGTGAAGCCCCCACCTCCCTGCTCTGCTCCTTCCTTCCTCTCCCCCTCTCTCACCCTGGCACAAATGTTGCATTGCTGCCGATGTCATTTCCTGTTTCCTGTCAGGGATCTTAGTAAGTCGCCCACACCTAATTTTCAACTCACTGTCCCACAGCGGCACTTTTCCCTTTTCAGCCATCTCATCTTTGTCACACCTTACTCTTTACCTTTGTACCATCCTCCTCCTTTACACAGCTGCACCTCTCACACCTTCTCTATGTTTAAAGTACACCCATATCTCCTATTTCAGCCATGTTCCTCTTATCCCTGTCTCCCATCAGTCTTTGCTTTGCTAATTGTGCTGTTGTTCTCTTCCCTCTCCCACCATTGTAGCGAGGGCTGAAGAATGTATTTGACGAAGCTATCCTAGCTGCCCTAGAGCCGCCAGAGACGCAGAGAAAGAGGAAATGCTGTTTATTCTGAACTATGTGCCATTGCCTCTCTTCTTTGACATTATCTTCATTTTTCATTCCTTTACCCAATCCTTCATTCCTCCCCTTTCTTCCCTTTCTCCATTTCTTTACCTTGTGCTGCTGTTGAAATCTATACCAAACTCAGTCTCATCTGTGTAACTAATACTCCATGAGCTGACTACTAACTCCACTCCTAACATAAACTACTACTCTGTATTTTGAGTGCATTGCAGCTAATCTACTAATTTACCGGCTTCTCTGAACTTTACTTTCTGCCTTTTCTAACCTGTGAATTCTGGTTTTGTTCTGGTTGGTGCATTATTCAACTTCTTACTGCTTTAGAAGGGATGCCTTTTGAGGATGTTGCTTTTACACCAGATGCCCTGATCATGTTAATTTTTTTTTTTTGCTCTACCGATACGATCATATATGAGTGAGATCTGCTTTTCCACTGCCAATACAGATCATATTTTCAGTTTTGATACAGTAGCAGATGCAGTGGTTGGTCAGTCAGCTGGGCTGTGCAATGTACTAGGGCATCGTACAAGTGTAGAGAGTTTATAAGTGCACTTCTGTGTTTAATCTGGAAACTATCTTGGAACGCCCACACCCAGTGCAGTCGCAGAATTGCACTTTTAATCCTCTTCTCCTTCATTATGTGAAATTTCTGTATGAAAACAAAGCTTTGGCTCTCTGTTAATAAGCTGTAGGAGGTGCCATTTTTATTGAACAGCATCCTCAATTAAAAACAAGAAGTAGTATTAAGACATAAGCTGCAGAGGTGGGCGGTGGTGAGCAGTAGTGGTCTTTACTTGCAGGGAATGCAGAGTGGGAATGATTCCGGCTTAGATAGTCTCTCTTTAATTTAATATAGACATTTCAGTGCAAAAATTATGTATAATGTATCTTTAAATATACGTTTGAATAATCAGCACATGGTTGATGGACTGAAAGGAATTGTTTAACCCATTAAATTTGCTAAAATTAGTGAATAATCTAATGATTAAAAGGTAATAAGTCTCGAAACATTAACTCAGTTGTATTCATGCAACTAATGCAGTCGTTTTAGATCACTAAGAAAATTAACTCCAAGCATCTGTATTCTTGTTTATTCCCAAAACCAACAAGTCTCTTAAAGTTATATTTGAAAATAGGGATGCACAATGTTGGAATTTTTCAGACATCCGATATGCCAATACTTACAGATTCAGTTTAGCTGATATTGATAATACTGTTACTGATATTAAAATATGCATTTCACACAAGAAATTTCAGTCTTTCTGGACACTTAAACGCTTAAGGATGACCAAAGAAACAGACTTAAGTCCTTAAAAACACTTTAAAGTTTAAAGAATGAGGATAAATAAAGACAAAACCTCAACTGGCATAGGTATGTTGGTTGAGCCTAAAACTCCACTAATTTGTTAGAATATATGGACAAAATTTACAGTTGATGTATGCTAGCAAAATATCAGATGTAAATGTCGGCAGAAATTTTGATGTCTGCTGATGTTGATACCAGACTGATAATATCGTGCATCCGTATTTGAAATCCTTATGATGATGTTTTACCCTCACTTAATTATTTTACCAAGAGTAAACGCATCTTGTTAATGTTTTATCACCTCGTTTAGTTAGCAAACAAACTCTTGTCCTACCTGTTTCTACTTGCATTTCAGCATTCAATTAATACTTTGAATAAACAGGACTTACCAAAAAGGGGATTAGGGGATTTTACCTTGGCTGGTATGGTGGATGAGGCTTATAACTGCAGCTGCAGCAGATGACGTTGGCAGAAAGCTGCCCATACAAATCCAAAACACAAAGGTTGTTAATTCAACCATATGATAATGCTACAATGCCCACATAGTCCTTCTCTCAGCTCCAGACACGAGCACTGACCACAGGAAATCACTAAAGATCAATGACTTGAAGTAATTCCAAATCATTAACAGAAATTTTTTTGAAAATCTGGAAATAATGATCTATGTGGGAAATCTTTTTTGGATATACTGTTAATGAGGAACATCAGCAACACTTCGTATCTTCTTTTCAGATTTTATCGAAGTAAGCAGGAGCAGTGTGCTTGAACTTAGTGAAGCTAACATAAACTACCACAGAGTTTGGTAGTTTATACTAGCTACCAACTGCAAGTGCTTTTTAAATCTGCACCAAGGTGGAGAAAGCTTTTGCGTTAAAGTTTTTAAGAAGTGATGCTGTTCCATAACAGATGGAGAAAACACTCAGGATATTGAGATGCTAATGTAGCCTGTCTGGTGTAAGTGAAATGACTGTGGTACTAAAAACGCCAGCCTATTTAAAGTAGTTCATGTCAGCTGGGTTATAAAGCATATAATGTAATGCACAGCATTGCTGTGTTACCCCTTGATTTCATGTTGTGGTACCTGGCAAACAGAGAAGCTGTAACTCTGAGGATGAAGTCTATTCAGTAATGTAGCTTTGGTTTTGTTTAGATTTTCATCTCAGATCTCAGTCCTATAGTAGTAGTTCCTGTTAGAGGGAGTTTGGAAAGTCTTGCTTTGGTGAGACTGATCTCATCACAAAAAAGAGCTTCCATTTCTAATGCCTATTTTTTGTACTACAGTTAGTTGTCTGGTTAAACTGAAACTAGAATCACACTATGTTTATATGAAGGGTTTTAAGTACTGAAGTCATATATAGGGAGTGTTTGGCCATTTCACTGGATTGAGTTTGTACAGTGATGTCTCATTATACAGTTTATACAGTCATGAACAAAGTATTGGCACCCCTGGAATTTTTCCAGAAAATAAATAATTTCTCCCAGAAATTGTTGCAGTTGCAAATGTTTTTGGTATACACATGTTTATTTCCTTTATAGGCATTGGAACAACACAAAAAAAAACAGAATAAAAAAGCCAAAATTGACATAATTTTACACAAATCTCAAAAACTGGGTCAGACAAAATTATTGGCACCCTTTTAAAACTGTGGGTACATCATTTTATTTCAAGCATTTGATGCTCATTTAAACTCACCTGTGGCAGTAACAGGTGCTGGCAATCTAGAAATCACACCTGAAGCCAGTTAGAATGTCTAAAAGTTGACTCAACCTTTGTGTTGTGTGCCTGTGTGTGTCACACCAAGCATGGAGGAGAGAAAGAAGAGCCCAGAATTGTCTGAGAACTTACAAAGCAAAATTATGGAAAAATATGAACAATCTCAAGGTTACAAGACCCTCTCCAGAGATCTTGAAATTCCTTTGTCCACTGTGTGTAATATAATGAAGAAGTTTATAACCCATGGAGCTGTGGCTAATCTCCCTGGACGAGGACGGAGGAGAAAAATGGACAAAAGAATGCAACGCAGGATAGTTGGAATGGTGGATAAACATCCTCAGTCAACTTCCACACAAATTCAGGCTGTCCTGCAGACTCAGGGTGCAAAAGTGTCAGCTCGGACCATACGTGGTCATCTGACCTTGATTGTGTGCAAGGAATCATGAAATCTGGAGACTATCAAAAGATTTTGGGCTGCAATGCAGGGCCTAGTGTCAGAAAGCTGGGACTGCGTCAGAGGTCATGGGTGTTCCAGCAGGACAGTGACCCCAAACATGTTGCAAGAAGGCCCCCTTCAAATCTGAGAGACCTGGAGCAGTTTGCAAAATTAGAGTGGTCCATAATTCCAGTTGAGAGGTGTAAGAAGCTTGTTGATGGTTAAGGGAAGCGACTGGTTTCAGTTATTTTTTCCCAAGGGTATGCAACGAGATATTAAGTTGAGGGTGCCAACAATTTTGTCTGGCCCATTTTTTGAGTTTTGTGTAAAAATGTCAATTTTGTCTTTTTTCTTCTGCTGTTTTGTGTTGCTCCAGTGCACATAAAGGAAATAAATGTGTATACCAAAACCATTTGTAATTGCATCAGTTTCTGGGAGAAATGGTGTATTTTCTGGAAAAAACTCCAGGGGTGCCAATACTTTCATCCATGACTGTAGCTCTTCTTCTTTTTGTTTCTTCGAGTAAAAAAGAAAATCAAAAACCCTGATTCATTTCGTCCGACACTCTCTACATATGACACTAATGTGCCATCGTCAGTGGTGCATTTTTTGTTGTCTTTGAAGTCCAGATAATTAAAAAGCTATAAATATGTGAATGACCTGTGAAATTAATTAATAAAGGACAAATAAACTTGCTGTCATCTCTCTGGCTCTCTTCTTTTTCCACTGCTTTGTCTGTGGATAATTAAGTATGGCTAATCAACAGGGTTGAGAATAGCTGAGGGGCTTACTGGTTTACTGTATAATACAGCACTGTGTCAAAGAAGCGCTCGTCCCTCACATGACCAAGCTCATGGTGTAAGCGGCTCTGCTCTGAGGCAGAAGCAAACAAGAAGAAACATTCATCACTGTAGCTGAGAATAGACCTTGGTTTTTCTTTTTGTCTGTTGTGTTTCTTGACTTAAATGTCTTTTTGTGTTCTTTTTGAATGTCTTCCTGATGAGACATTGAAGGAAAGAAAACAAGGATTGTGGAATGAAAATGCTGTGATTCCCTTTATGTTTTGTGTTGCTAAACTAGGGGTTTTGCTCTCTGTTTCCTCCTCTTTCTTATTTTGTCTTGCCTTTGATTTTAGTTTTACGATTTAACTGCACCTTGCATAGAACATGCATGTATTTGTGTTGTTGACACCTAATCAGACACAACTAATTCAAACAACTGCATTTATAAAAGAGCAGAAGACTTTTACCCAGATCTAGTGCTGGGCAATTAATAAAAAATTAGATGAAATTGCAATATGGCCTGCTGCAGTTTTCAAATCCCAGATGGTGCAATATTTCTGTAACCTGAAATTTGTTTCAAAATACCAGTTTAAAACATTTTTGCAGCAGAGATGTTATGCATTACATATCATGCAATCATCCACCAGCAATTTTTGAGAATAGTCAACAAAAATCCTACTTTTTTGTACGTTTTTCTTATTGAATATCAGAATGAAATAAAAATTATATCTCAGTTCAATACATCATTTCCTATCCAATTTGCAATACGAGTAAAAATGATCACAATACGATATTTTTCAAAGTTATTCAGCTCTTGTTTTATATAAAATTGTGTTTGTTATAATATGGAATAATTTATTGTTTGTGTTTGATGGTAAAAAAAAAACATAATATAAGGAACTTACGACATAACTGCATATCAAATCACAATTGCAATACTACTGGAAAAAATCCCAATTAGATTATTTTCCCAAATCGTTCAGCCCTACTCAGATCTGAATTGGGGGGTTTATCATGAAGCTTGCTTGACAAATCTTGGCTTTCTTAGGGTAAGCAGGTTTGGAAAAGCCTTAGTAAGAGATATCAGGTATCATAAAGCTGGTTATGATCTTCGCTGTTAACTTCGTCTTTATCACAGAAAAATGGGCAATGAAAAGACAATTTTGCATCTGTACTGCACAAAAAGGAACCACATTGGCTGTCTGACTCTTTCACATTAAAATAATGACAAGTAATGATGCAAACAACACACTGCTAATCTACTGAAGGAGAAATATACTGCAGAAAATTACCAGTTATTGTTACTGTTTATTTTGTATTGATTTTTGCAATATGCACACTCTTCTATTTTATATGTCTAATGTGTAAAATGTCACAGCTGTTAAACTTTAACAGTGAAACACTTTCAGCAGTATAATTAGCAACTGTTGCTAGGTCTAATAGACTTTTACGCCATGACTTCAATACAACATTACCTTAATATTTGCCAGAGAAATGTATTTTTATTGTGTTCTGCAGTGTGTTGTAAACCAGTCTTTAAAGGACTATTCTAAAAGTTTACATAAACAGGCTCCTCAAACTTTAGATCCATAATGCCAGCAGGGACGTTTCCAGGTAATAATCATGAAAAATGAATTATTTCCAGTTTAAAACACAGAATACTCAACAGCTTACCTTTGTTATTCCACTTCATGGTGCACCCCCTTAATGTTTGTAACACTTCTTTTGTTCCTCAGCAGCACTCATAATTTCCTTACGATACCACACTTAATGATGTTCAATGCTATGTTTCCACTGAAGTGTTTTTGTTTGAGCTCCCTCAACCTTCTTTATTTGCACTGTTTGTATTTGCGTTGCCCCCTCATTGAGCCTGTGTGTCTGTGTGTTTGTGTTCACAGAAAGGCCTAAAGAATGTGTTTGATGAGGCGATATTGGCTGCATTGGAGCCCCCAGAGCCCAAGAAGAAACGCAAATGTGTGCTGCTATGAGTCGCTCCTACCTTTTTCAAAGCACACACAGACACAAACACGACATATTCACACATTTTAAATACATAACTCTTTACATATGAACATAAACATAGATCCCCACATCCATTTCCTTTGCTCTGCTAAGGCTGGTTGACAACATTGTCCTTCACAGACCGGACTAGAAAGAAAACTACAGACCAAGTTTTAGATAAATGTCTGCAATAATAAGAAGCTTCACCCTCAAGTCTGAGTTTTGGACAGAAGAACTACGATACCAAGCTGCTGTGGGCTTCTAACAGGGCGGCAACATCATCAGTGATATTGATTATCCAAGCTTACATACAAGTAGAATTCATTCTGTCGAGCTTTTGATAGATTGATTTTGATTCAGTCAGTGTAGTGGCCTAATTAACTTTGAATGCCCTGCCATTTAGTTGTCTTCAGCCAATGGGAAAAGTTTCATAGATATCAGCCCTGCCACAACGTGTCTGAGTTGCCTGACTGGTGGCTGCTTATGCTGCTGGTCGCCCGATCCCCCACACTCATTCTCAGCACTACCAGAAGAAATGCTAACAATGTAGTGTTGTTCTGTTTTTGTTTGCCAACTCCCCCTTTTCTTCTCAACCACATGACAAGCCTGAGATGTTTATTCCAAGTTCCAGATAGTCGCACTCTTAACCACTAAGGAAACTGTGGAGGTCTGACCACATCGAAATCCTGGGCTAAAACTCCACAGAGCTTTTAATATTGGGAGAAATGAACTAAGTAAAGATTGCCATTTAGTGTATACTACTCTTGGTGTGGACCTTCACAGTGCAGAGCCACAGTCCACTTGGAATGTGGTTATCACTTGAAGAGCTTAAGGCATCCAGTAGTTTGGGTCTGCTAGTCGACCACAGGAATTGGCCTTTTAGATGCAGGGAACTAAACAGTGTTAGCAGAACAAGCAGTGTGTTCTTTCTGCGTTGTCCGGGACCAAGGGAGGGTGAAGCAAGAAACTCAACCATGACAACACCTTACACTTAGAGCGGGCACAGCAGAGGCATTTGGTAAAACTTATGTTCCTAGGTATGCACTTGCAGCCAAGCCTGAAGATCCTTATTTAGACAGCGGATCAGTGAACATGAATTACCACCAGAATTCTGTGCCAGGTCAGAATTTGGTGCCTTCCTGTAGTTTGTTGCATGTGCAGTGTGAAGGGCTGTCAGCTCTCCTGTACCCGCTCAGATTGTAAAGTGCTGTGAGTAGCTGAGCCTTGGTCTCTGTTCTAAGTATGTTTAACAGATGTAATTATAATGTAAGCTGGAACACAATGTTGATGTAGGCTCCAGGTGTTTTTACCAAAATCTTTTTTTTCTTCATTATTTCTGTTTGTGTTTTTTTTTTTTTTTTTTTTTATATATAAATATATAAAAAAAAGGTTTCTTTCACTCCTTTTGCATTTAGGAGTCGGAACTCATCTGAACTCTTACCTGCCAGTTCATACCCAGACAACCTCTGATTGGTTTAGTTTAATAAAAATACATAAAATGGCAGAATACTGTTTGTTAAAGATAACTTGATTGATAGATTTTTTTTTCTTAACTGGTGGATTAGAGTTGGGTTGATGTCCAGCTCAAGTCAGTATAATTATTATAACCTGTTGTTGTTTTGGTGCAAAACCAAATGCTTTGTCTAAAGTCTTTGTTCTTTGTATATGCATTCTTTTCAAAAATATTAAACTTATACCTTAATTGCCTTTATCCCTTTCTTCTTGCAATTCTTTTTAAAAAGTTTCTTGTTCTCTTGATGTGTTTGGAATAATCATCTTGTGTATTATCCTTTTTTTGGGTAAGAGGAGCTGTCACAACCATCCCAAGTAAAACCAAAGTGAATGAAGCCCAAAGTCTGGACTAACATGAAGTCATTTAAGTGCAACTTGCCTAATGCCTTGGTGGTGGACCTAAGGTAATGAACTATACATGACCATAACATCCATTTCACTGTGTCCACTCCCTCACAGCTGGACAAACATGCCATTACAACTCCAGCCAGCAAGGGGCACTGTCCACCCAAACAATACAACCGTGGAGTGTTACAGTCAACTGTGTATGATAGTACAGCTCATACACAAATGGGGGGAAAGTGATGATAAGACCCCAGTTTTGATGCAAGTCTGGCAATAGTCATGAAGAAGAATGTAAGCAGCCAAACCGGCATGATTAAAATGCTGTAAATACTATGAATGTGATGCCACATCCTGTTTCTAGATGGCACTTAACCAAAGTTAAAAGTTCATATAATGTGGGCTGTTGGCAAACTTTTTTAAGAGATTTTTCCTAGGTCAAATTGTCATAATACTTTGTATCTTTTGCATGCCTCTTCCTTGTCCGTACAAACATAAGAGCCCACCAATGCTGTGCTAACATCACTCCCATATTGGGCACATTTCACGGTACATCTCCTACAGTTATTGACATCAGGAAACATTGTGGAGTATAATGCAGTAGAAAATGCCCATACATGAAGAGAATGGATGCAAGACCAAGAATTGTTGAAATATGAAAAGAGTTAAATCAGTCTTAAAACCTATGTCTGATTTACAGTGATCAACTTGTAAACTATTGTTACAAAAACTGGAGAGAGGTTGAATAAACATGAGCTTATTTCACCAGTAGGTATCCCCAATAGGGATCCAGTCATTAAACTGGGCAAAAATGTATGTTAGTCTCTTTAATGTCAAAGATTTAACATTTTTAATTTTGATTCATCTCAGATTTTCTGTAGTTCAATGTGATTAATTACATCTTTTTATATCACATTTTAAAAATACACTATTTTGCATTCAAAGTGTCATTTTAGATTTTTTTTACTGTCTTAAACTTAACGTTATTGATGGGATACAGACCTGCCTTTTCAATATAAAATTAACATGGAAAAAGGATTCTGTTATGGATTGAAAATGAAACAAGGGAACAGTACAAAGTGCAGATGACTGACCTGTTCTCTGAGCTGTCTAATTTTTTTATTTTTTTTTTTAAGTGAAATGAGAAATTATGGAGCCGAGGTGGACTTATTTTACTTCACTGTGACTGCAGAGAGAAGCTGCAGTGGCTTGAAAGTGTGGTGAAACTGACAATCACACTTTTAAAAAAATAATGCACTAATTGTGCAACTTAATAAATGATAATGTGTGTGATATATCTTATATATCAGATTCTCGATCATGTTCTTTTTGTACCAAAAAGATTTTTAAGCTATTTATTTTCGTTGTCCAAAAACAACTGTTAGTAAGGACAACTGTAATCTGTATGCAGATGTTGCCCGAGTTGGTGTGATTTTTCTTCTTTATCATTAAATAAACTCAAACAGATGACAGATCGGTGCCTTTTGATGAACCTGTAATTTATAAGCAATAATTGCTTTTCTTTGAGGATTGCTGTTACACAATCGTTTCCTAGCATTTCCCTCCATAATCCATCTAAAATAGTCCATTATTAAACTAAAGTAATCCCTTGGATGAGCTAAGACAAACAGCTGCTTTATATCACTCATAATAAGTAGTGGTGTAATTAAAAAAGTGATTCTGCATGTATTTATGCAGTATTTCAACATTTATTAAAATCTTTCTCCTGTATTTGGGCTGCCAACAGATTTTCTTTGTAGCAGTTAATTGCTAAATTTCAAAAGTTAAATTAAATTAAGTAAAATAAATTTTTACACACAAAATTTGAAGTCCACATTGAGTGTGTGGTGAAACTTGTAATCTTTGTTTACAGTGTTAGGATGTCATTTAGCAGACGCTTTTTCCAAAGAGACTTCCATCTGACAGGTATACAGCAGGTGTTGCAGAAGTTAAGGATATTGACTAGATATTGACCAGGCATTGACTGGAATTCGAACCATCGACTTCACTAACAAGAGTCAGCGATGTAACCTACTAAGCTATCCAACCCCCATTTCAGAATTGCACAAATGCAAAGAGATGATCCAATCTAGATTTCTAGATGTATTATTGACATAAGTGTTGCACAGTCACACTAGTGTCGTCTTCAGTAATGACTCAGAGGCAGGAGACAGCTATTAAGAGATTCTATTGTGAAATACGATTTTACACATTGTGAGATATGCAGGAATGCGTGCACATAATGTCTCACTGAAGTCGGATTATCCTAAGTAAATATGACCATATTTACACCTTACAAATCACCTTCTGTTCTGAGTTTTAAAAAAAGTCAGTTATTTTGAAAGACAACAACAAACTTCTGGTCCATCTAAAGTTATTGATTTAGCTTAACCACACACAAAAAAGAATCTCTACAAATAGAAAAGTGGAGGGGAGGCACGTTCTCTGGAGTGACAATTCACACTTCTCCATCTGGCAATCTGATAAACAAGTCTGAGTTTGGCGGTTGCCAGGAGAATGGTACTTGTCTGACTACATTGTATCAAGTGTAAAGTTTGGTGGAGGGGGGATTAGTTCCAGTGAAAGGAACTCTGAATGCTTCAGCAAACCAAGAGATTTTGGACACTTCCATGCTCCCAACTTTGTGGGAACAGTTTGGGGATGGCCCCTTCCTGTTCCAACATGACTGTGCACCAGTGCACAAAGCAAGGTCCATAAAGACATGGATGAAAGAGTTTGGTGAGGATGAACTTGACTGGCCTGCACAGAGTCCTGACCTCAACCCGATAGAACACCTTTGGGATGAATTAGAGTGGAGACTGAGAGCCAGACCTTCTTGTCCAACATCAGTGTCTGACCTCACAAATGTGCTTCTGGAGGAATGGTCAAAAATTCCCATAAACACACTCCTAAACCTTGTGGAAAGCCTTCCCAGAAGAGTCAAAGCTGTAATAGCTGCAAAGGGTGGACTAACGTCATATTAAACCCTATGGATTAAGAATGGGATGTCCCTTATTTTTATATGTGAGTCAAGGCAGGTGAGCAAATACTTTTGGCAATCTAGTGTAAGTGCATGGTAAAAACTGACAGGAAAGTGAAACATTCAATGGCAGTCTTGTCTTTCTCCATCACTGTGAGAACAGTGTAGTAGTGTGCAGTTAATGCCCTGTTACAGGGATTTGTCTGCTGTGTGCCTCGGACAAAATAGCAAGTGATTAATATTATTTTAGAAAATTCAATGCATGAATTTAATCTCATAATGATTCATGCATTAATGCTGACAGCTCCTCTTTACTTAAAGGTCAATCAGGAGAGACTTAATGTGAGTTTAATGATTTATTTTACAAGGTTGGAAATGTTTGACAGTGTTTGAAATTGTTAAATGTCTTTAGCATATAGACTCCTTGTTATGTCTCTAAGAACTTGAAGGGGAACTGAGGCAGACAGCAGGATAGGATACCCCCTATGGAGTCTAGACACCGGTGTTGGTGAGGGGAATAGGATAAGATGAGTAAGAGAGTTCTGAGGAGCAGATTTCTAAGGAGCTTAACCCAGACACTGATGAGATGCTTGGAAGTGGCATTGAAGGGATGCAGGATGCATGGAGGAGCTTGACCCGGACACCAGTGAGAGGGCCTGGAGGTGGAGATGAAAGGATGCAGGATGCATGAAGAAGGAAAGAGCAGATTTTAATATATGACAGCTGCAGGATGATTGGATTGAGAGAGGTCGGGACTGAAAGGGATTGGCTCAGAGCTTCAGTGAGTAGACGCTCATACCAGCTGATTACTGCAGGAGACAGGTGAGTGAGTGATTACTAATGAATGAAAGGATGAATGGAAATGAAAGAGTGAGTAGACGCTCATACCAGCTGATTACTGCAGGAGACAGGTGAGTGAGTGATTACTAATGAATGAAAGGATGAATGGAAATGAAAGAGTCTTCCTGCTTGAATTTACGCTAAGCTTCATTTGGTGCAATTAAATGAATTTAAATAAAAGTTTTTTGTTTGTTTTCTGTCCCAAAAGTTGGTATACAATAGGTACAAGCCATTAACCGGATATCACACACTGGATTGTGTATTGCTAAGTTAAAAATCATGTTTTAATAATGGACCTATTCATCCTTTTTAATGGATTTTAATAATGGACTACAAGAGGCTGTTAAGTAAATGAACAAATAAATTCAAAGTTATAAATACTATGCTTACCTTAATTAGCTGATTTAAAGCAATGATTTTCACTGAATTAGATTGTATTCGCAGTAGTGGCTGTCTGCAGGCTAAATAAATTTTTGAGCTATGGTCAGCCGACAGTAGCTCAGTCTGAGTAGGACGTTCAGTCATAGCATAAGAATTGAATTTCCACTTAAGGGATTAATTAAGAATATCATCTTTGTCAAGACAATTCAGCCAGGCTGCAAGACCCATAAGGAAAGGTCTAAAGCCTGGTATATGCTGGGATTTTGGGCTGTCCCAAAAAGATGACCAATCATGGCGATGTTTTTGGTCGTGGCTCTAAAACGGTGTCTTATGTTGCACTGAGGCAAGTTGGCAGATGGTTGTTGTCCTGGTCTTGTGACCCAAAATAATTTAGGATGACCATCTTAAAATGTGACCGCTGCTATGACCTACGTCAACTAACCCACCAATAGGATTGCAGGAAGAAATGACTGAGAATGATAACACAACACTGATGCTAATAAACGTGTTAGCATTAGAATGGAGACTA
This sequence comes from Cheilinus undulatus, assembly GCF_018320785.1. Classification (NCBI taxonomy): domain Eukaryota; kingdom Metazoa; phylum Chordata; class Actinopteri; order Labriformes; family Labridae; genus Cheilinus; species Cheilinus undulatus. The sequence goes on along the minus strand of NC_054867.1, from coordinate 5,135,944 downwards.
TGACAAAAGCAGAAGTTTGTGGGATTCCAACAAGAAGGAAAACCTTAATCTCAGATGTTTTTCTGAGTGTATAGATGCTACAGTTACACTGGTTTTGTTTTAGCTTTGCTTCATTATTGACCACGATGTAGATGGATGATGCACACTGATGTGGCAAACACTGATTTATTTATTCCTTGCATATCAGCGTACATCATAGCCTGCAGCTCAGGCTATGGTGTATTGTTTAACCATCCCTGTCCTTACTGGGGTTGGTGAAACAGGCCAAACTGGGCCTAAATCATCAACTGTGTAGCAATGTAAGACACTTTCCTTCTGTCTGTGTTGAACTGTTCCTGTAAGTTAAGGGTAAAATTTGACTTTTAAATTGAACTCATTCTTTTGTCTTCACACGCATGCTTTCATATACACACTATCATTTACTGAAATGTTGGCATTGAGAGATCAGTATCACTTTCACTCATCTTACACAGATGTTCAGAAATTCCCCAAATGGCAGCAAAATGAGGGTGATATCCCAGGTTAGGTGACCTGGATCATCTGCTTCAGATGGAGGGAGCTCCCGTCCCAGCTCTACCCTCATCCACCCCTGTAAGGCGTTCACACATTCCCTGAGTTTCTGGAGTGCTGTCTGTCAGCGCCTCCTTCTGCTAAAGAGACGCTGACAGCCATTAATTATCACACAGGCTAAACCAAGGGCATTCCTGCTGCTGAAATATTGGCGTACACACACTCCTCAGCCCTCTCATGGATGCAGAGGGACACCACCTGGCCGCCATTGGTCTTCATCATGTTTGACAAATAAGTCTAAATGTTTTGCCGTAATGGGTCGTCCAATCAGGGTGACCTGTCTGCTGGATTGGGTTAGCAGGCAGAGGAGAGGACGGGATGGCCAGTGGTTTGTTGCACCAGCTATCCATAACTTCTTTGTTATAGAGTGAAGTCCACAATAAAACCCAAATGTTGAAACCAGTTAGGGTTTTACATTGTGTCATTGTTTGGTGCACACCAGTAATGCCAGGTTACAGGTTACAGTAACATCCAAACTAAAATGTTGTCACAGGTATGGCCTCAGTTGACCAGTCAGTGGAAAGCATTTTTGAAGGGTCTATCTTTAATATACAAAAGCATGTGCATTAAATATGGTCAAATATTGGGATTTGGTGTTAACTAAAGTCTACAGCCCTAATCTACAGCCTGTGTAAAATAACAGTTGTATGAAGCAGCAACGTTATCAGTGATATCAGGTAATTTAAAGATACCTTATAGTTTCTTGGCCATGTTCTCTGAGGGGAACCAGAGAGGTCAGCAAAAACATAGTCCATTCAACTTTTAATCAGTGATGGGAATAGACGGAGTGAGGGGTGGCTTATGGGGCTTAAGCCCCAAATGTTCTCTTTAAAGCCCTGAAGGTTTCAGGTTAGTTCAAAGTATGTTGCTTATTAATCGATAGAAGGTAAATTCTCAAAGCCAAACACAATTTAAAAAATCAGATCTTTTTACCATAACTTATTCACTCACTGCAGTATAAAAAAATTAATTTAGCATGGTTCTAAATATACAATTTTCAACATTTTTGTGCATAAATCAGTATCATTAAGTCCATACAGTATGTTACTTTTTATGATGTTTGTATGAAAATGCATAGCTCCTCTTGTAAACTTTTACACCAAATTCCTATCCTCCCTATGCAATGTAACTTTGAAAATGAATAACAGACATTTTTGGCAGGCAGAGGTGAACATTATTGAACTTTAACATAGTGCAGTGTTAATTTCATCAACTAAAACAATGAGTGAAAATGTTAATCGACAGCCTTTTTATCCATGAGAAAGACTAAACTAAGACTAGCAAAAATTGATCTGAGATGACTAAACTGACAAAAAGTAAGTTTACTTTTCGTCAAGATGACTAAAATGAGACTAAAATGCAGTTTAGTTTTAGTTGGAGTTTTAAAATCTATGACATTTCTCCACTGTGGGTAAATCTGTTAAAATGCAATACATCTACAGTAGCTACTCTGCCTCTCAGTTGAAGAAAGCAGGGACCCCAGGTTCGGCGGAGTGCAGAGAACACACTGCCATGCCTTGTTAGATTATAGACTTAATTTTTTCTGGACTAAAACTAGACTAAAATGTTTTTGAGTTTTCGTTGATTAAAACTTTAAAGGGTAGAAAAAACTCAGATGTGACTAAAACTGAAAAGCATTTAAACTAAAGACTAAGAGACTAAAATTAAAATAGTCATCAAAATAAACACTGACATGTTGAATCATGATTTGAAAATGATAATGACACTTAAAGAAATTAGATAAAGAAAAAAGTATGGAAGTACTCAAGTGTTTTAAGGTTAAACTGCATCATTTCTGCCCAAATGATGCATAGGTTTTTTTTTTTGACATTTTGAATCCACATTTGTATTTAAAATCTTATGAAAACACTTTAACATTAAACTGCCAGACAAGCAAATAGTTTCTTGGGAAGCAGCCCCTTCAAATAATCTTTGTTCGGGCTTTGGAAACTTGTCATGTCAGGCTTCGCCTCTGATATACTTTTTTTATATATTTTGAACATAAATACCCACCATTGATTAAAGAAGCAAAATGTAAATACCCTTTTCTTAAAATACAAGGTTCTTTTTTAAGTTGACACATTAGAATAGAACATTGAACTTAATCCCAAATTTCCTGCAACATGATCCAGCACGTTTTGTCTCCACCCGAGGGCACCTTCGTCAAATGGATCTGTTCCTGGAGCACAACGCAGCTCAGAAGAGCTTGAGACATGAGATCACAAGATTACAGGAGCACATAATTCCATGATTTTTTGATCCCAACATGGGTTATAAAGTTAATGTCTGCTACAAAGGATGTGTGGTTTTTGGATGGAATTTTGTGGTTTTCCACCTCAAAAGTTTATTTTTCTTTGTCAGTGGTGCTGTGGAAGCTCTATGACCCACTGACCATCTGTGACCTGTACCTTGTGCTGCAGGATGGACAATGTAATGTTGATTTAGGGACAATGTACAATCAGGAGTCTGTGCACTGTGTTGTAATTAGAAGTTTGTTTTTCACATTCTTCCTGCTGTTTGGATCGATCGGCTCCACGTGGACTGATGCGGTTTGGCCACAGCCGCCGCTGAAAATAGAAGTGGAATTTATCTCAAGTGGAGCAGCACAGAGTGGCCCTTCTGGGATGCTCCAGAGTATGTGGAAAATGGGGGTAACTGTAAGGCCAATTATGTTGGACTGTAGTTCACCATGCAAGCATCTTCAAAAAAGTCAGGACGCCAAAAAGAAAGATGAAGCAAAGGAGGGGAGCCGGCTCACTCGTTTGACCACAACAATAGCTTGGTGACCTCTCTTCAGTCAGCTCCAAAATGAAATCTGAGCCAGGCCATGATCTGAGGCACATTAGTATTACTATTCCCTGCTTCACTAAGGAATTGGAAGTTTCCAAACAATGCGTCCTGGAAAGCCTTTTTTTAAAAGTTGATGGTTTATCACCTGGTTTTTTAAATGTTCAAAATGGTGCCTCACAAGGGTCCATGGTGTATCCAGTTTTACTAACCTACACCATAAAAAACAATTCAGATCTGCTCAGTAAGACTGAGGTTCCAATTTACTCTGAATTTATTGGTGGAACTTTTAATCAATATTTTGTGACATGCTACCTAAATTTAACAACTCTAACATACTCAGATGGATTAGGTTTATATCTCATTAAGACTTCTAAATAGATTTTGCATCTTTAAAATTGATAAAAATGAATAATTTCTGATCTTTCGTCTGATGCATTTGCTACTCGTCAGCTTAACGCAGTAATATTTTCTATGTCTTTTCCACTTAAATGAGGTGCAGCTGTGCCGTGGTAAGCCTAAACGGCTCATTGTGAGAAAAAGACAGATATGGGAACTCTGGAACAGGAAGGACTCCTAAATTGGGTTTAGCCTGCTTGTCACGAGCGTCCCACCTATTTCCACAGGCATAACGAGACTTACTGAGTAGACAACTTCGCTCATGGTGCAAAAGTGTTGACCACAAAAAAAAAGGAACATGCTTAAAAGAATCTTCAATGATTTCAACAAAACAGACATCAGAACACATTTAAATAGTGTTTGTTTACCTTTAGACCAACAGTACAATACCCAAGAACATGTTGGGGAAAATCTTCCCAAGTTTTTATCCAGTGTAGTTTTTTGTTATTGTAGAGGCATCCATGCTTGGAAAAACTGATTGATATAAAATATGATGCCATCTACCTCTGGAGTTATTTTTCAACGTCATACAGAACTTCAAGCGCCCTCTAAATTTGATTGAACAAACCTCCCAATAATTACTTTTTTTTTTCAAAAATAAAAAAAAACTCAAAATGCACTGTTCCAAATTTTTATTCACAACAGAGTTTCAAAACATTTTATAGGTTGTAAAGAACTGAAAATGGTCATCTGTTAAATTTGCTGCATTAGGAGGTCATACTTACTGAAATCAAAGCTATTTCAATCAAAAACATCTTAACAGGCCAAGTTCCATGTTAGTATAGGACCCCTTCTTTGGTATCACCTTCACTATTCTTGCATCCATTGAACTTGTGAGTTTTTGGAAAATTTCTGCTTGAATATCTTTGCAGGATGTCAGAATATCCTCCCAGAGCTGCTGTTTTGATGTGAACTTCCTCCCTCCCTCATAGATCTTTAGCTTGAGGATGCTCCAAAGGTTCTCAGTAGGGTTGAGGTCAGGGGAGGATGGGGGCCACACCACGAATTTCTCTCCTTTTATGCCCATGGCAGCCAATGACACAGAGGGATTCTTTGCAGCATGAGATGGTGCATTGTCATGCATGAAGAAAATTTTTTCAAAGAAGGCACGGTTCTTCTTTTTGCACCATGGAAGAAAGTGGTCAGTCAGAAACTTTTGTCCAAGGCATTGCACTATTTGATGCTTTTCAGCAGCAGAGATCCTTTTTCTTTCCCATATTGCTGAAACCCGTGGCCTGCTTAAGGATGTGGAACATCCTTCTTAAGTAGTTTTCCTTTAATTGGGCTCACCTGGCAAACTAATGATCACAGTTGTCTGAGATTGATTTCAGTGATCCAAAGAGCCCTGAGATACAATACCATCCATGATTTTAACTGAAAAACAAAAAATTCAATGTTTATGACGGTAAAATCCAATTTACATAATAATTTGGAATGCAGTGTAGAGATCCATGTATAAAAGTTCACTAGACCTGCTGTCACAGCAATTCATCCAACACTAGCCTCAGGAACAAGCCATGATGCATGGACTTCTAGCAGTACAAATCCAGTGAGGATAATTTACTAGACCAGGGGTCACCGAGGTCATGGTTCAGTTTTTACCATGAACTGAACACCAACTGAAAACTGTTCAAAGATCCACTTTTGGGCCCCGACCCTCCAATTGAGAACCACTGATATAGATTATATGTACTCACTTTAACAAGCTATTATGTTTACCTACTTTCTTTAAGTGTAATTTAAATTATTAGACTGGATATTTTTTGTGAGCCACACTTTTTTTTCATAGTGTATACAAATAATTTCTGTAGACCAGTGATACTCAACGCGTGGCTCTTTGTGAGGATTTGAAATATTATTCCCGGAAAACCAATAAAAAGGGAAACTTTGACCTCTGAATTATCCATTGCAGTTTGTTTATACAGTAGGCTTTATTGTCAAACTAAATAGTCAACCTTTATTTTTTGTCTGTATGTTTCCATTGCCCTTATGTGCCATTTTTTTGCCCTTTTAACCCTTTTTGACACTTAAATCCCATTTTTGCCCTTTCTTTTCCACTTTCTGCGCATTTAAGGTGCCTCTTGCTATAACATTTTTACCCACGTTTTTGCTGCTTTTTGCAAATTTTAGTCAATTTTCAATCATTTCTTGCCACATTTTTGCTGCTTTTTTACCATTATTGCCAACTGTAAGTCATTTTTTTGTCACATCTCACCCATTTCTGCCGCTTTTTCTTCACATTTTTTGTCACTTTTCATCCAGTTTTTGCCATTTTCTGCCTATTTTACCCCCGTTCACCCATTTTTGGCCACTTTTTTGCAGCTCTTTTGCCTACTTTGCCAGCTTTTACTTATTCTTATTGCCACTTTCACCCACTTTTCACCACTTAGATTGTGGCTCTTGCAAAGGTATTTTTCAACAGTTTGGCTCTTTGGTTGAGCAGGGTTGAGTAACACTGATGTAGACACTTTCCTGATGCAAAGTTTCATTCTTATAAAGATGATATGGTTATATATGTTTTGTCATCTTCCCAAGAAAAGATGAGTAATAAACAACAAGCAGCAGTTGATGCTGTCCAGGGGAACTTCACTACATTATGACTTGTACTTAATACCAACAAGACTGTAATCGTGAAATTCTCAAGATCAGGAGTTGAAGAACACTGCTGATTCGTCAGTTAATGTGATGTTTGTTTGCTATTGTCTGTCATTCTTCATAAATCTTGTGCTACTGTCTTGGCCAGGACGTCCTGGTAAAGCAGATTTCTATCCCTTAGTGGGAATAGTCATGCTTAAAAATGGTTGAATAATGGTTGGGCAGGCGTGACTAGGAGCTAGGTTTCAGTGGTGACCCAAGCCTACAGTCATTGATGAAAGTATTGGCACCCCTGGAATTTTTCCAGAAAATACACCATTTCTCCCAGAAAGTGTTGCAATTACAAATATTTTTGGTATACACATGTTAATTTCCTTTATGTGCAGTGGAGCAACACAAAAAATCTGAATAAAAAAGATAAAACTCTCATAATTTTACACAAAACTCAAAAAATGGGCTGGACAAAATTGTTGGCACCCTCAACTTAATATTTGGTTGCACACCCTTGGGAAAAAATAACTGAAACCAATCTCTTCCTATAACCATCAACAAGCTTCTTACCCCTCTCAACTGGAATTTTGGACCACTCTTCTTTTGCAAACTGCTCCAGGTCTCTCAGATTTGAAGAGGGCCTTCTTGCAACAGCAGTTTTGAGATCTCTCCATGTTCAATGGGATTTAGATCTGGACTCATTGCTGGCCACTTCAGAACTCTCCAGATTTGTCTCCAACCATTTCTTGGTGCTTTTTGAGGTATGTTTGGGGTCACTGTCCTGCTGGAACACCCATGACCTCTGACGCAGACCCAGCTTTCTGACACTATGCCCTACATTGCAGCCCAAAATCTTTTGATAGTCTCCAGATATCATGATTCCTAGCACACAATCAAGGTCAGATGACCACGTATTGTCCGAGCTGACACTTTTGCACCCTGAGTCTGCAGGACAGCCTGAAACTATGTGGAAGCTGACTGAGGATGTTTATCCACCATTCCAACTATCCTGCGTTGCATTCTTTTGTCCATTTTTCTCTTCCGTCCACGTCCAGGGAGATTAGCCATGGTTCTATGGGTTATAAACTTCTTCATTATATTACACACAGTGGACAAAGGAATTTCAAGATCTCTGGAGAGGGTCTTGTAACCTTGAGATTGTTCATATTTTTCCATAGTTTTGCTTTGTAAGTTCTCAGACAATTCTGGGCTCTTCTTTCTCTTCTCCATGCTTGGTGTGACACACACAGGCACACAACACAAAGGTTGAGTCAACTTTCATACATTCTAACTGGCTTCAGGTGTGATTTCTAGATTGCCAGCACCTGTTACTGCCACAGGTGAGTTTAAATGAGCATCACATGCTGGAAATAAAATGATGTACCCACAGTTTTAAAAGGGTGCCAATCATTTTGTCTGGCCCCTTTTTTGAGTTTTGTGTAAAATTATGTCAATTTTGTCTTTTTTCTTCAGATTTTTTGTGTTGTTCCAATGCACATAAATGAAATAAACATGTGTAAACCAAAACATTTGTAATTGCAACAATTTCTGGGAGAAATGGTTTATTTTGTGGAAAATTCCAGGGGTGCCAATACTTTCGTCTATGACTGTACATTAGAAGTATCTCAGCTTGTGCCCCCTCCAGGGTTAAAGTACGTCATCCTAGACTACTTGTGCATCCTGGTACAGGACACCTGAAACACAGGTTGTAAACCTTAAACACACAAACACTCTATGCTGGTGGAGAGCTGCTCGTGTCTGCTGCTGACACTTTTATGAGAGGATTTTATGATGATCTGCACAGATAGTGACTTGTAATGAAGACCACATTTTTGGTTTACCAGTTTATCAGAGCTCAGCAGTAAATCAGTGTTTAGACATCTCAGATACACAGAACCAGGGTAATTTGTGTGTGTGCAGGAAAATAAATCTCTGCTTCTGGCTCAAATAGGACACAGCCTGCTTAGCAGCCCTGGTATTGAACCTTTGACTGTCTCCTCTGTTCCAGAGTCCAGAGCTCCTGCCAACACATTGAACACAGTGTGGTTTCATGTAAATGTTGGCTGTGGTGTAGAGGTGCAACTTGGCCTGTTCGGCCTGTTCTAACTGCTCTCCAGCAGGTATGAGGATGTGCCACAGTAAAAGAGAACGGAGAAAGGTTCAGTCTGACTCAACTAAACTGTAAATCATGTAGAGAGAGATACAGTATCTCTGCAACAGTCCTAATCTTCTCTGTCTTGTTTTTGCATCGCATTGTGTCATTTTCAACCTATTCTATAAAAACTGAGTGTTTCCCTTTTTTTTTTTCTTTCTTTTGACCCCTTTTTTTTATTAAAGTAAGTGATCTTCATAACCCCTTGTCATGGGCTTATTAAAGACATTTTTAAACCCATTGGTTGGTTTGCTTTGGTCTACATTATGGATCCCTTTGATGCATTGTTAAATAATTACCTCAACTTTTTTCAGTATTCATGTTGGGACATTTACAAGTGGACCAAGAGATGTGATGCACAAGGAAAATCCTGTGTAACTGGTTGGAATTTTCTTGTGGGAAAGATCCCTAAGGTAACCAAAGGCGGGATGACTACTGTGTACTCTGGCTGCTCCAAAGCTGCTTTCCAAGTTCATGATGTACAGACTTCTGAAATGGGTGATGCTGGCTCTGATTGTTACCCCTATAACAGACCAGATACATGTTTGGTCCATCTCTGCTCCAGCACAGTAATGGAGCAGATAGGTTTTAGTTTTAGTAAATGAGAGAGCTTCTGCCAGCTCCGCTGCCCTGCATCTCTGCTCCGGCAGAGCTCAGGCAGTCCAGATCCCTCTGCAGCAGATATGCTGGACCTCTATTTCTGCCGGATGCTGGAAACCTGCACATAAATTCAGCATGGAGCAGAGCAAATGGGGCAGGAAGTGTCACCGACACCAAATTAAAATATGTTTAAATTTCAGAACAAAATACTCTGTGTTGGAGCCAGACTAATGCCAGACTGTTTCCTGTCACTACATTGCCAACAAGCCATAATGGGGCATAGCAGAGCCCGTATTTAACAGGTCAGAAGAACAAAAAGAAGCACATTTATTTATAGAGTTACTGACCCATAGTAGAAGCACAAAAATTGTGAAATAACACGAAATAACAAAACAGAGACAAATCAAAGCAAGTTCATCCTGCTTCTGCAGTTCAGAACAATAGCTTCACATGTGTTTGTTATGTTTTATGGCACCTCAAAAGTTTCTGCTCATACGGCCAGGTGTGATTCTGTAAGTACCGCAAAACTCCTTGGTTTCGAGGGTCTAGCAGTCCAGCAGTGCTGCTCCATGCAAACGCAGTCAGTGGGTGTTGACGGACGGCAGGGCACGTGGTCAAACTGCAGCACAGCCATGCTGGAGCAGAGACGTATCTGGTAGAAATCTGATACAGATGAGGAAAATGAGGAGCAAATTCATCTTGAAAACAGTAAGTTGATGTACCTGAGTCGCTCATGCTGCTTAACAGCACAATTAATGAACCTGGTCATCCATCAAATTGTAAGATCCTTCGAGTATGCCTGTGTCTTTGAACATTATTAGGAAAGGCTAATACAGTATCTGAAGAAAGTCAGGGTCTTTCTGTCCTTGATCCTCTTGGTCTTTCTATACTCTTATGAGGCTTGGATGTTGATAGATAGCCAGAGATGCTGGCTGGACTCCTTCGTGACAACTTCCCTCTGGCACATTTTTGGACATCACTGGTAAGATCATGTTTGTAATGCTGATGCTCTCAGGAGAGCAGGGACGGGAAGGGGTCAGCTGCTGAATACTGGAGCAGCAGTTCTGTTTCCATGGGCACCTGGCGGCGCACTTTCCAGCGCCTGATCCAGCACAATGCATACTGGATGTCCAGGAGTGCAGTTGCATTGAGGTTGATACTTGTTTTTAAGATAAAAGGGTGTATCAATGGATCTACCAGGTAAGTCCAATGAAGAAATTGGAGCACACGAATCACTTGATGCCATTTAACCAGGCGCAGAGGACCAACATTTCAACGCGCACTGCATCTTTATCAGAGTCAAACCATGATGAAGACGCAGTGCATGCCAAAACGTTAGTCCTCTGCACCTGATTAAATTGCATCAAGTGATTCGTGTGCTCCAATTTTTTCACTGGATTACCTGGTGGATCCACTGATACACCTCTTATGTTGCTGGTCCTTTCTGTGAGCACTGACTCCACCCGTGGAGGGGCTGAGGTGCAAGAGAATCTCTCTTCACTTGTTTTCAAGACTGGAGTCTAAAAGATGGATGCGACCCTTTCAGGCTGTTCGTGGGATCGTTTGGTCTACACCAGGGTTTAACCAATGAATCATACTAACTTTAGCAAAAAAGACTTGTGTTCTTTAGCTGAACCAAAAAAGGTTATGAAAACACCCTTTAAGAGGAAGCTATATGGTCTACTAGCCTCAGCAAATTAATCAGATAACTGATTAGATTGTTGGTGAAAACTTTCTTTTATTCTTTTTTTTTAAATTGCTCTTAGCAGCACTGCTGAGATCCTATTAATCTCAGTCCTACTAGGGTTAAATCAGAGGGTCCAGACAGCAGTTGTCCTGATATGAGACACCAAGTATCTATTTGAACGTATGCGGACTTCAAAAGCAAAGATAAAGGATAGTTTGAAACAGGTACTGTATAAATACCTTGAAACAGGTGCTGAACAGGTGCTACCTTATGCATCTCAGATGAACCATCTGAGGAGAGGAGAGGAGTTTCTATTGCCAAATGGGAGAAATCGACCAACTTCGATGACTCTCAGACTCTTTGATCACTGATGACTGGGTTGACTGGGGCGACTGGGCTCAGTAGGTAGAGTCGGTTGTCTCTCAGTCTGAAGATTGTGGGTTTGCTCCCCAGCTCCTGCAGGGGGAGAGGGTAGTAGGATGACTAGAAAAGCACTATACAAGCTCAGGTCCATTTTATTTTCAAAGCTGAGGCAAATGATCTGGATCTCTGAAAAGAGAGTCCATTTACCATTTGACGGACTTCTAACTGGCTCTGTGATTATTTTCAATTCAAGGTGGCCTCACTAAGGGACAGATACACTAAAGAATAGCACAACTTTTTTGCAGTGTTTTTTTGTTGTCGAAATAGCAGAAAAAATTTGTCTTATCCACACAGCATATGCAACTGAACACAAAATGCATGAAAGCTGCCCAGCCGAGCAAACAGAACCCTGTCCCTTTTACATGCATGTAAATGAAGAGTAGAAGGGGGAGTCAGAGTGCTCCTGTGACATGCAAATCAGCCTCATTACAAATGGTACCTCATCCACAGAGGCCAGCACTGACTGCAACAGGCACTAATATAACACCAAATAAAACCAGGTATTAAATCTGGCCCTATGACCCTCTACCCCACTTGCTTCTCCCTCTCTTGGTCACTAAGTTTTTTTCACAGTCTCTGAGTTGCAAATAATCAGCCAATGTTTGACTAGCATCCTAACAGTTGCTTCATGTCTCTGCATGAATGAGTTCTGGATATGAAAAATGTGTTTTCTCCCCTTTCTGTCTTACTCTGACATTGTGGTGTTGGGGATTTTAGCACACAGCCACTGATTTTCCACTTTTCATGTGGAAAAAGTGCCCTGGGGTGCACAAAATATAGGCACCTGCATATTTTAAGAGAAATTCTTTTATGGATTCATTGCAAAAGTGGAGCTATTAGCAGGTACAAATCTCGCTATGAGCCTGGCACAAAAACCTTATGGATCGGCCCCTAAATGTTTTTGTCGTTATTGTTCATTCTCTTTCTCATTTTTGTTTTTTTAATGTTTTGCTCTAAATCACAGTCTGATCTCTCTGAAGGCACTGACCAGATACAAAAAGTCTACAGCCTCAAATCTGTGATGTAGAACCTGGATCCTAGCAGCACAGCATTAATCAACTTAAGAGCATCCCATCCTGAGTGTGTTTCAGAGAAAAGTGACCACTGCGGTCACTGACGTCTCTGACACCAGAAAAGCAGCTGTGTGTGTGTGTGTGTTAAACAACTTGAGGTGGCTGTGTGCTTCATGTGGGATGAATACATGACTGACAGCCAGGGGACCGTAAAATGACGCTACCTTCTGGTCACTGCAAGGATTATTTTGACACGGCAGGTTGCTGTTAGCTAATGGATACATTTCATGCACGCTCCACCCCCTTCACCCGCATACACACACCTATATACACACGACTCTGGATGTGTGTATATCTAAAGCTGTGTGTCAGTGTCCAGGTGTTGAGGAGAAGTTGTTTACAGTTCAGCTGAAATCTCCCTGATGACAGACACACGGCTATAACCTCTGATGGAGAGCATAAGCTCATCGTGATCCTTCATACCACAATCCAGAGATGAAGCTGTGGCAGCTGAAGCCCTCATCAACACCCTGATCCAACGTCTGTGTGTGGGCAGGTCCGACCAACAGGCTATATTAAACTTCATTACACACGTCTAAAACATTTCAAGGCTATTAGTCAATCATCACATACACATTCATTCTGATAAGTCACTCTTCAGCTTGATAATCTACACTGCAAGTGACAATCTGCAAAGTTAGCACATGCACATTTTAAGGCCTGTGTCCATTAATGCTGCTTTTTGTGAGGGCAGCGCCATCGACTGTAGGAACAAAGTCTGTGTGACTCCTTTCAAGCCATATTTAACCCTTTCATGCATAGAGGTCACTGCAGTGGACAGCCACGAAAAAGACATTTTCTTGCCTTCTGGGTCTTGTTGGCATAGTTGCATATCAGTCACCTTAGTAGACACTAAAGCAGGGGTGTCAAACTCAAGGCCCGGGGGCCAAATCAGGCCAGTGGTACAGTTACACCCGGCCCACAAGGTCATATCATATTCTTATTATAACTGGCCTGAAATATAAGATCTGCAGATTTCCTGCAGTATAAAAATGTAAATTTAACCTTGATGATATAAAATATCCTTAAGTCATAAAAATGTGAAAAAAAAAACAAAGAGTAAAAATAACTATTTGTTAAAAGTAATGCAGAAAAACAAATTAATTTGTGTTTTCATTTCATATTTTCAATATTGCATTAAAAATTATGATTTAGTCTATTATTTGGACTTTTATTTCATATTTTGACCATTTTCAACTTATAATTTTGACTTTTTATCTAATATTTTAAACTGTCAATTTGTTATTTTCACTTTTTATCTCAAATTTTGACCTTTTAGGTACACAATTTTGACCAAATAGGTTTGACTCTTTATCTCAGATTTTAAAAGCCTTTTAACTTATCATTTTGACTTTTCAATCTCAAAATCATGTATAATCATTTCTAATTTTTTCCCCCATAATTCATTACTGGCGAATGAGGTTGACAGTTAAATGTGGACCCTGTTAGGCCCTCAGGTCAGACCTTAATTCAGAATCTGGCCCCCTCTGTGACTGAGTTTGACACCCCTGCACTAAAGCCTCATTTCCATCAGGTAGTGCTGTTTGATTGAGTATAGTTTGGTATTGTTTGGTATGCTAAACACCAAAATAGTTTGCATTTCCACATACACCCGTACACTCATTTGGTGGGCGGGCTGTGAAGGCTATGAATGTGACGTCACATGCAGCGCAAGTCTGCTGGCCCAGCCGTAGAGTTATAGAAAGGATGAGAGACAGAAATCAGTAGGGAATAAGCATTAAACAGCTTTATTTCAGCTGTAAGTGTTGTTTTTTAATAACTACAGTACCACTGAAAAGTTTAGATCACTTGGAGTTTTTCTTTTTTTCCATGGAAAAACTCCTGAAATTAGTCTAAATAGGAAATACAGCAAATGAACTGGACATGCTGACATTGTCAGAGTTAGAAATGAAGACTGTAATGAAAAATGTTCTTTAAAATTGCCTTAATGGAAAAAACACCTTTTGCAGCAATTACAGCCGTGCAGACCTTAAACATTCTAGCTGTCAGTTTTTCAAGGTGATCTGATGAGATTTCCGCCCATGCTTCCTGAAGAAGCTCCCACAGGATGGATTGGCCAGATGGAGTCTTCCTTCGTACCGTACGGTTAAGCTCCTCCCACAACAGCTCAATGGGGTTCAGATCTGTGCTAGCCACTCCATTACAGTCAGAATTCTGTCTGGCTGCTTATTCTTTAAATATTTCGTAGACATGTTGGAGGTGTGTTTTGGGTCATTATCCTGTTGTAGGATGAAATTGTCCCTAAGCAAATGCTGTCCACAGGGTACGGCATGGCATTGCAAAATCTTGTGATAGCTTCCTTCCCCAAAGTCCCTTCCTCTCTACACATATCCTATTCTACCACCTCCTAAGCCCCCAGACCATCACGCTGCCTCCACCTCTCTGACTGATGGTTTTCAGCACTGTTCATGCATCTTTTCATTTATTCTGTGTCTCACAAATGTTCTTCTATTTGATCCAAAGACCTCAAACTTGGACTAATGTGTGCACAACACCTTCATCCAGTCTTCCAGTGTCCAGTCTTTTTGCTCCTTTATTAGTAAAATGGTTTTGTAAATGTACTAACTTTCCCTCATTCCCATTCACTCACTGCTCACTTACCTGACATCCAAATGTTATTAGGATCACATGACTGCAAACAACCTGTAACTATGTCTGTGCATTTTTTTGTGTTCTTGTGGTGTACACAGAGGATGCCGCCTAGGCCGCACTCACTACCCCAGTGTCAGAGCACTTCTCACCAGTGCTTATATTTGGTAGTTCAGCATGATGTGGGAGTAAAAATTGCTGCAACAATGCCACCATAATTTTGACATGAAAAAAGAGTGAAATTATGCTAGAGTATGTATGTAAAATTAGCTAACAAGCAGCAGAGCTTCAGCAAACCAGTTTATAATGTTAAAGTTGGGCCAGAGACTCATTTATGTGGCATTTTTACCAATCCAGGGCTCCACAGACCAACGCATTTGGATCTAACGGCAAAATCAGTTACTGATTGACGTCGGTTCATCACTAATTCATACAAATCAGTGGTTTATTATTGATATATCACAGTGAAGATCTAAGCTAGAGGGTTGGTGACCCACAGCCTTAGTCAGGCTTGTTATTTCAGGTGTTTGTTCTGACAACATGCTAATAAATATTTTGTTTTAATATGTTGAAATTGCATCTTACAGAAGAGCTGTTTGTGCATGAACAGATGTGAAAAAACTAAGTGAAACTATATATCTTGAAGGTCTCAGTTAGCATGCCTTGGTACATATACTGTGGACATCCACTGAGCAAACAGAGTGAAGGTAAAACACAGTAGTTTCTAGGAAGTCCTGCACGGCCGTGTCCACGTCTCGATGCCCACCAGCTCCACTCTGATGCCCACTCTGCTCGTGTTGCACAACGTGGCGGTTTGAGGGCAAAAACAGCGGAGACACCAGAGGAAAGCCGAGAGGGAAGAGGAGGGGGAGGAGGGCTTGAGGAGAAAGAATTGCAACTGTCATCACAAACAAGAACCATCTGTCTCATTTGTGTAACTTGTTTTCTTTTAATATGAGAAGTATTCTGAAGAGATCTGGGAGTTTGAGAGAGGCCTGGGAGGGCCGGGCCCTGGGCTAAAGCCAGCCTTCTCCTGGGTTCTGTGAGCGAGGGGCATTATTATCCAGCCAACCTGCATTGTTAACCCTTTGCTCTCACAACGCAGACTGATGAAGAGAGAGAGAAATACGACCTTTAACCTTAGGTTGGTGTATACCTCGATGCACCTGAGGCATCCTTTAATCCATCTGTTGCCTCTTTGGAAGAAGAACTGTCTGGATGATTTGGCTGCAAAATAATATTCCCCAGTCTTTCTCTTCTTACCCCTCCAACCTTCAGGAAGTTTTTATAAGATAAATGCCAGTGCTTCTGAAGCACACATTATTAACCAAATCCATCAGTGTCTTCACCACCATGAAGTTCATCTGTTTTTTACTCTTCAGATTTACAAGATTCATACACAGTCAGTAAGAGCTTATATTTTTTTGCAGCAATTAAATAAGTGTTGTGTATTTGAGGATAGATAGATATATGTATGGCAGCATTTGTCTTAATCAAGTTAAACCGTGTCCATTTAGAGGAAGAGTCTCACAACAATCGCAGACAGCTGCTGTGATAAAAGAACTCTTATGGCTTTAATATTATGTTCTTTGAGCTCTGCTTGAGAAGTGGCAAAACTTTTATCATAGACAAATTCAAGCCTGCAAACATAAAAATCAACAAAAATCAACACCTAATGCAGAGGTTCTCAACCTTTTCAGCCCGTGACCCCCAAAATAAAGGTGTCAGAGACCAGGGACCCCCACTGCACCTGAGGTGGTTGAACACAGTCATGCACATTCGAGAATAGTCATGTAGAGACAAGGCCGTATATTAGGGGGGAAAAATGGCCCAGCCAAACTGGGGGCCAGCAAAATAATGGTCCACTGTAAAGTTAAGCTGTGGTGTTTTATATTTAACCTGAATCATAACCACTCTTATCAAAGAAACAAACATCTTTTTAATTCATTTGTGCAGTAAGTAGCCCTCTTATGTCAATCCTTTTATTTAAAGCAGAATTAAAATACATTGAAAATAGCTAAAATGAGTTCATAATGGCAAAAAATGCTGGGAAAGGTGGTAAAATTGGAGTTTAAAAGTAGCAGAAATGGGTTTGAAGAGCCAAAAATTGGATAAAAGTGGCAAAAAATAACCAAAAATTGGTGAAAGTGGCAAAAACAGGCAAATTAAGTCGTAAAAGGGGATTAAAAAGGTGGCTGAAATGGTGTTAAAGTAGCAAAAATAGGTGGAAATTTGGTGAAATGGGATGAAATATTGATATAAACTGGCAAAAAAGGGTTAGCTGAGGCAAAAATAGACAAAAATGGGCATATCAAAATGTGAAATGTGCCGTAAAAAATGGTGAAGAGGGGTTAATAGTGGCAATAATGGATCAACAGAGCCAACAATAGGCAGAGAGTGGCAAAATTTGGTTTAGAAGTGGCAAAAATAGGCAGAGAAAAGTGGTGGAAAAGGTTTAAAACTGACAAAAATGTTTTTTTAAGTAGAAAAATGTGTTAAAATTGGCAACATTGGTGGGAAAAAGTGATGACAATGGGCTGAAATCTGGCAAAATTGGTGTAAAGTGAGAACAGTGTAAATTTAAAAAGTTTCTTTAAGGCATCTGAAGACCCCCTCTCAGTGTCTCGTGACCCCCAATGGGGTCCTGACCCCAACGTTGAGAACCACTGACCTAATGGTTATCACTCCCTGTAACTGGGACAGTCCAGATGGGAAAGTGTGGATTTCCAGAACCACTTAAGACAAAAAGTACCTGCACTGCAGTGTTAATTTTGTCGACTAACAATGTTCGTCGACAGCCTTTATTTTCCCTGACAAAAACTAGACTAAGAATTAAAAAAAAAAAAAATAGATCTGAGATGAGAAGTTTTCATCAAGATGACTAAAACTAGACTACAGTGCAATGTAGTTTTTGTCGGTATTTCTCCACTGTGGGTAAATCTGTCAAAAACATTGCACCTGTAGCTATTCTGCCTCTCAGCTGTAGAGAGATCTACCCCAGGTTTGGCAGAGAACACACTTCCATGATTTGGTACCAAATTTATTGCAAGAAAATAAATGCTTGGACTAAAGGTGAAGATTAAAATGTGAGGACTTTTTATGGACTAAAACTAGACTGAAACTGAAAAGGGTAGAAATGACTAAAATGTGACTAAAACTAAAATGCATTTCATTTAAAGACTAAAAACAAAACTAAATTTAAAACAATCTGCCAAAATTAACACTGCTGCACAGTTGTAGATCTGAAAAATAAATGCATAGCTCTGACTTTGTGTTGTAGAAAATAGTAAAACTGGTGTGTCTTCCTGGTTTACGTGACTATGGCTAACTGGGCTTCGGGAAGAATTATGTGAATAACTATTATCTAAACCTTTCAGTTCTATCATGTCTTAAAATCTAAATATACCAATATTTAAATGAAGTAATTCACCTTTTTAAAAAAAAATAAAAACACAGTTAAGCCTCCTGCTAGTGCTATGGACCATGCTGACTTTGCTAACAGGCATGCTAACTGGTTGTGTGTTGAGCATTTAAGTAGCTAGGCAAACTTCACCATTCAATATTTATACAAACTCAATATACTTCAGGTGCAAATGCAATAAAGCTATCTGTGGTACTTGTGGTGGTATTCAAAGGTAGACAACAATGTGACTTCTGCTATGCCGAGCATTTATGTTCAACAATTTGGGGTCAAAGCCTGGTGCAGAAATTGTGGGGAAAATGTTGGGGCTGTTGAGATGTGCATGTGCAAAACTAAAGTCATCTCCAACTGTGTCATCAAGGTGTGCAAGTCTGACTTCAAGTAATACAGTTTTGTATGATTCAAGACGACCTAACATGTTTGCATGAATTTTAACGATCCAGTTTTAGTCAGACTATCCATCCATTTTCTATACTGCTTATCCTGTTTGGGGTCACAAGGGCCTGGAGCCTATGCCAGCCGTCATTGGGCGAGAGGTGGGGTACACCCTGGACTGGTTGCCAGTCAATCAAGACTCACTTATTAGTAATAGTAACTCAAGGAGAGACAATTTTCAATTTATAATTTACAATGTCATTTAGCAGATGCTTTTATTCAAAGCGACCTAAATCTAGGACAGGTGTTCCTGGTGTTAAGGACCTTGCCCAAAGTCCCACACTGGACACTTGTGTTCTTACTGGGAGACAAATCAAAAAAGCTGGTGAAATGCTCAGTAAAGAGCATTACACGGAAATGATTTAAAGTTTATCACTTAATACAAATCAGCATTAGCATTAAAACCCCTACATGCACCTCTCTGCCAAAAAGTACAATGTGGAACACAAATCATAAACGCAATCACACACTTTTATTTTCTTCTTATGAAAGTGCACCAGCCAGATACTAAGATTTGCTTGCATCTACAGGGGTGAAGAGGTTGTAGCTCTAACACCAGAAGTCTATGATGGCAGGAGCTCCATCCAGTAAAACAGTTATAAATCACCTAAATATTATACAGTATTTGTGCAATTTGTTTACTGACAAACATTAGACATATTTTTATGTTCTAGGATACTTAGTTTTAAAAATGCAGATATGCAAGTTTTTTTTTTTTTTTTAACAAAAGTGCTCAAACTTGTTTGACATTACTCCTTTTCCTTACACAGAGATCATCAGAGCTCTTCTTGTGAGACATACTTTGAAAGTCTGGTGGACAATACATCTTGCAAGTGGGTCCCCTACCTCCAAGCACATCCTCTTGAATTAAATTCAACCAAGTTTAAGCACCTGTTGACTATCTTTGGATTAAAAATCAAGGGCATGCCTATGGCAGGTAGTTTGGTAGCGCCCTGTGTGCATGTCCATCCTGTGCCTCCCTTCCTGTGTGTTGTGTTCATTGCAAGGAAATGTCAAGTTTCTCCTGTGCAAAGAGAGGCTCAGTCAGGCAGAGCAGAGAGAGGGCCCTTTTGAGTGTGCAGTGCATGGCACAGCAGTACATTTTGCCAAGATTTAAGGAGGGTAGATGATTTATACTGCTGATAGGAACAGCCAATTATTGGCTATAAAAACTGGCAAACATTTATGTATCTGCAGACACTGTTACTTAACTTTTTAGATATATCTGCTGACGCTGATATCATGGCAACAATATTGTGCATCCCAAAGAACAAGTGATCTTTTAGCAGCTTTTTGCCATTGCTGTTTGTCATTAGCAAACCATGGTGTTCCTGTATGGCAGGGGACCTTGAGGATATTAAAAGTTAATGAAACCAATTTAATATTGGCTGAGATAAGCTTAAGAATTAAGTATGCTCAAGTGGCTAGCTATTGGCTGACATGACAAACAGCCAATCGTCTGACTATTTGGGGGAGGCCAATCAGATTTTAAGGGGCTCTGGTCAGCCCTGGCTACTGCTGGCCCTGTCTGTGAGACATTGTTAGACCCATTACATGCTGCTGTAATCAGAAAGAGCCTTTTAGATTAAGATACTTTTATTCTTATTGCCATTATGTTTGCCATTTCTCAGTGTTGCCTCAATTTAGTTAAGAAAAAGAAAATCTTCTAGTCAAAATGTTTGTCTATAGAATTAGCATGCTAGCACCACCTTGTGCTGAAACTAAGAAGTACACCACAGTCATGCACAAGCTTCATGGTTCCATTGTGGGCAATATTTCCTTTTGATTTAAGCATGTGCTGTGGGCCAGTTAAAAATGGACCACGGGCCGCATTTAGCCCCTGGGCCATAGTTTGGACACCCCTGCCATATGGTTACCACTTAAATGCCAACCAAGCCTTCCTCGTGTTGGATTTCAGGACAGAACTTTCCTATTTCACAAGTTCTATTCGAAGGTAACAGCAGTTTTAATTTTTGCAGCTGTTTTTAATGTTAGTTTTAGTTTTGGTCTTTAAAAGAAATGTATTTTAGTTTTAGTCACATTTTAGTCATTTCTACCCTTTTTAGTTTTGGTCAAGTTTTAGTAGGCAAAAACTCAAAACATTTTATTCTAGTTTAGTCCATAAAGAGTCCTCACATTTTAGTCTCTACTTTTAGTCCAGGCATTTATTTTCTTGCCTAAATCTGGTACCAAATCATGGTAGTGAGTTATCTGCACCCTGCCAAACCTGGGGTCCCTGCTTTCTACAGCTGAGAGGCAGAATAGCTACAGATGCATTGTTTTTTTGACAGATTTACCCACAGTGGAGAAATATCACAGACTTTGAATGTATGACAAAAAACTAAATTACATTTTAGTCTAGTTTTAGTCATTTTGACAAGAACTAAACTTAGTTTTTGTCAGTTTTAGTTATCACGGATCTATTTTTGTTAGTCTTAGTCTAGTTTTTGTCATTGAAAAAGGCTGTTGACGAACATTTTTAGTCAGAGTTTTAGTCGATGAAATTAACACTGGGTAACAGAACATTTATTATGGCTCACCCACACAGACACATTGCTCCTGTGAACATTAGCAGCCAGGATCTATGCGCATAAATCTATGAACAGGGCCAGTTATTTTCAACCACATTTTTGAAGACCAACAAGAAACAAAGAATGATAAGGAAGCAGACACATCAGTTAAACTTTGTGTCCAGGAGAGCGAGAATGTTGGCTTTTAAATCCTTTCTTCACAAAAACACTCTTTGTAGACATTTGATGTAAGTCTGGAATTTCTGATATGAGTTGTTTCATTCCCCAAATATTTGCACCGTATTTGTCGCATCTTAATTTCTCCACACACAGACGAAGTGGTAAAGCCCTGATGTCAGCCTCTTGTCTCTGCCACAACCGCAGCTGACCGCAAAAAGCATTAGAGATCTCTGAGTGACTGACTGAGCGACTGCCTTAGTGTACATCTGGCTGTCTGACAGACAGAGCATGCACACAAACACAGACATTCCCAATCAGTGTGGCCACCGCCACCCACCCCATCTGGGCCGTCATGGTGGCTTAATGAAGGACAGATCCCCACGTCGCAGACTAAGAATGGTTTCAGTTACAGTTTCTGCAGAGGGGGAGCAGACTGGAGCGCAAGTCGGAGATATTGCAAAAGAAAGAAAGCTTCAGTGAGGGAGTGCATTATGATATAGATAGAGACAGAAAGAGGGAAAAGCTTGTGCCATGTGGTCTGCATTTTACTGTAATCCCTGTTCTAGCCTGGTGTTCCTGCCTCTTCAGCATAAACCCAATCAGACGCTCCCTGAAACCCGAGTGGCCACTCTGGTTCTTCCCGAAACCAGACTACCTGGTTCCCAGCGCCGCAGGACTCACATCCATTTACCTCAGGTTGATATGCTGTATGCAGCAATATACGGTGCATAAATTATGTTTATAGGTGTCAAGGGTGCAGAGAAGGACCTCAGGGTGTAATGCACCTCACACAAACTGGCTACGCACACACACAAAGAAATGCAGCCTGGTGCACACTGTGGCCAGATAATAACGCAGCTGAAAGACACGGGAAATGGACGATTTTATTGAAATATGTGTGTGTCTGTCAGCAGGCCTGTGTGTGGGAGTGTGTCTCCAGGCTTGGTGGTGGAATAGGATCTGCTCCCTTTCACTTTCCATCTTCCTATCCCGTCATGTTCCTTCTTTCCCTCTGGGCAAAACTTGTTTTTGTGGCATTCTTTCTTTTTCACGCATACAAACACACAGAAATAAGTGACAAAAACAATTATTTTTGACACAGCATATATTCCGTATTAACATACATTCATAGGCAGTATAGTCTTCTTCAGTGTATAAGTCTTTACAGATCTACAGTATGTCTCTATAATGATAGCACATTATTATAGGAAAGCCTGGCTTTATGGTGGAGGTGCAAGACAACAACAGACTCCAGACAGTGGCATGGCAAACTGTGTGCGTGTGAGTTTTAGTGACACAGGGACGACTGGATCTATGGCCAGATGTTTGTTGTTGTGGGGCGAGGGCTCTATGTGCGCTTGGAGAGAAAGTGCTTCAGTCATCATGCATGGTGATCATGCTCGGCAACCCTCTGGTCCACCCCCTTTGTGTGTGAGTGTTTACATTGTGTGTGTTTGCTGGTGCATGCAGGTCTTTGTGTTTACTCAGGTTTGCATCTAAGTAGCATTTGGATGAAGGCAACAGGTAGGAGGGCAGTTTTTTTTTTTTTTTTGTCTTTTTCAAGCGGGGTTGTACAATGTACTTGTCAGAACTAAACAGGAGATACCAATCAGCTTAGCCCCTCTGTTGAGAAAATAAGGGATGACAGGGGCAAAAACTAGGCTGTACATTGCAGCAGATGGGGATTTGCTTCATGTAACGTCACTCATTTTAACATAAAACAAGTCAAAAAGCAATTCTGGGATAAATGCATGCTGTAAGGAAAAAAAATCTCAGTATTTCTGCAAGAAAGCTCCTTCGTTCTGGCACTACTTCTGCAAACCAGTTAGATCCTGTTTACATTTTGCATTGGCAATGTGTTTTAGGGACCAGGTGACAGGCTCTCTTATTGTGGCTTGGTATCCCTGAATGTTATGTGTGGTGATGCAGCTGGCATTATGAATGAATGGCCGTAAACTAGCCATGAGCTAAGAGGCTAGCAGTGCCTATTTAACAGCCTTTTTCCTATTGAATGCATACAAAATATGAATCTTGGGGGGTAATAATTAGACAGAAATGAAAACTCAGTTCAACAGTTATCAATGGGGGAATTATTATGTGGTGTTTATGGACAAAATGGTTCTAAGAGTTGGCTTATTTTATGAGTGATAGGAGCCAACTCCTGTTTAAGATATGACCGGCATATAAAGGCAAAATAATACCAAATTAGAGGCTGTTTGATGGCCAAAAGACTGGCTCTTGTCACTGAGTGTAGACAGATAATCTGAATCTCTTAAAAGAGATGCAAGTCTTATCACTCTGAGTGATGCTGGACGGACATGAATAAAGCTAGGCTTCTCACATGCAAGTGCACCTTACATCTTCTCAATGAATCCAGTTAGGGGTGAATGCATGTGGGACCACCTCTGCATGCAGGCTGAGCTGTCAGATATCAAAAGTATTAAAGTCCCTGTAAAGTGAAATGCAAACTTTGTGTCTTAACCCACTAGATATGCTGGAATATGATGAGTGTGAAAACACTGGGATCTATGTGTAAGTGAATTTTTGATTTAGACCGTTAGAAAGTTGCTCACCTCTTTCCTTGCTGGTTTTATTGGGGCGGGGCAAATATTTGAGCCCATGACATCACCAGTCTTGATGAGGAATTACCCTGCCCCCCAGACTGATGTTAGCTGATGCCACTGTCTTTGTTGAAAGTTAACAGTCAGTTAAATGCTGTGTTTTTGTTCTCTTACAGGTAAATTTCCCAAATCTATCAGCCACGGTGGACTATGAGAGAGATTTGTGCCAGAAAACAGTAAATTTAATCCTCCCCTGACACAGATCCAGGTAGCTGTGCTCTGATCAGAAGCATTTTTAAGAGTGGGCGTGGCTTCAGCTCATTCAACCAATTACTGCCTTATTTTTCATGATTTTGAAGCTTATTTAATAAATTATAGAGATGTTATTTATGACTGAAATTTGGCCCAGTGGTTTATAACAGTGACCTGTCTGGCAACAAACCTACAATAAAGATTTTTCTATAATTTTTTAAGGACTTTAAGGATTATCACTTGCTATGGGGGATATTGTTTGCATCTACAGGCTTCACATTGATAAAAAATAAGCCCAAACTAATGTGTTTTTAAAGGAATGAAATGCAGTTTACTGTTGATACAAGAGGATGCTTTAACAGATCAGGGAACACAGGAACACTTTAGAACATGGAGACTGAACAGGTTTGAATGAGAGTGGGAAAACCTCTAGAGACATCCCAAACTACTAAGTGATGTATTAAGTGTGTTAAAATCTGAATCTGTATTTCAGGACCTTTCTGGATCTGAGGATATCAGGTGCAGCACTCAACATGCAGAGCTCCCTGCTGTACTGAATGCTGATGTTTTATTGGAGCTTCTTTAAACTTTCTCAAATTAGGCTGTAAAAACCAGAGAAGCTGAACATACATAAATAATCTTCAAAGTAAGTTGTTGGTTCTCATAGTTTTTGTTGCATAAGACTAAGGTTGTTGTGTTTTTTTTTTCAATCTGCAATTAATCCCTGAATTTCTGCACTTAATCACAGTTTTAATGTCTAAACCGCTGGCAACAAAAGTGAGTACACCCCTAAGTGACATGTCCAAATTAGGTCCAAAGTTTCAATATTTTGTGTGGCCACTATTATTTTCCAGCACTGCCTTAACCCCCTTGGGCATGGAGTTCACCAGAGCTTCACATGTTGCCACTGGAATCCTCTTCCACTCCTTCATGATGACATCACAGAGCTGGTGGATGTTGGAGACCTTGCGCTCCTCCAGCTTCAGTTTGAAGATGCCCCACAGATGCTCTATAGGGTTTAGGTCTGGAGACGTGCTTGGCCAGTCCATCACCTTTGCCCTCAGCTTCTTCTTCTTCTTCAACCTCTGGATATGACGCTGAGCACATGCACTCAACTTCTTTGGTCAACCATGGTGAGGCCTGTTCTGAGTGGAACCTGTCCTGTTAAACCACTGTATGGTCTTGGCCATCATGCTGCAGCTCAGTTTCAGGGTGTTGGCAATCTTCTTATAGCCTAGGCCATCTTTATGTAGAGCAACAATTCTTTTTTTCAGATCCTCAGAGAGTTCTTTGCCATGAGGTGCCATGTTGAACTTCCAGTGACCAGTATGAGAGTGTGAGAGCGATAACACCAAATTTAACACACCTGCTCCCCATTCACACCAGAGGCCTTGTAACACTAACGAGTCACATGACATCGGGGAGGGAAAATGGCTAATTGGGCCCAATTTGGACATTTTCACTTAGGGGTGTACTCACTTTTGTTGGCAGCAGTTTAGACATTAATGGCTGTATGTTGAGTTATTTTGAGGGGACTGTAAATCTACACTGTTATACAAGCTGTACATTGACTACTTTACATTAGATCAAAGTGTCATTTCTTCAGTGTTGTCCCATGAAAAGATTTACTTAAATATTTGCAGAAATGTGAGGGGTATACTCACTTTTGTGAGCTACTGTATATCGTAGTTAGCCACAAGGGGGCGATTGAGAGATTTTAGCTGAATATGTCTGTGGCTTTCATGTTGTCTGTCACTGGGTGTGACGCTAATATGCTATGTACTAAAAAGGGAAAAATGCAGTTTTCTCAAGAAGGGACTGAAAAATAACAGCCCTTAACATGCATTTTATATGCTAGTAATAGCTTACAGGTGGATTTCCGACAATGATTGAAACATAAAGTCATTCCTTATAAGATTTTTTCGATCTCAGATGAGATTGATGTTGAAGTTATTCTAATAGCTGTAAGGAGTTCATCAAAAACTATATCACAACATGTGTTTTTCCTTTGCACATGTGCTGAATTTGCTAATGTTCTGGGCCCCCAGGCTTCCAGTTTATGATCACCGCTGTAGGCTGTGGTGTGCCAGAGCAAGGCTAAAACAAAGGAGCTTGCTAGCAGAAAAGTAAAAATGCTGTGAATTTCTTTCAGTATAGCATACATCTGACACAAAGGCAGCATGTGGTGCAAACAACTTTAGCCTCGTAACCTAGCTTCAGCGCTGATCAGCATCTCCTGTGTCAAACATACTTCCTATTAAAAATTGAAACCCCACTATGAAAATACTGCAGCATATCTTTGACATGAATGCAGATGTTGTCTGAAGGTTCATAATCTGATGCTCTGAAATGGTAGCCAATCAGCTTAAATCTGTTGAAGACTTTTTTCGATGCAAGCGTTCAGGTTTCTGTTGTAGGTAGCAGCTGTGGACATACAGGTGTGTCTTTTGAAGCAGTGTTTGTTGGGTTTGTGTGTTTGGTGTGTCTGATGCCCATCACCTGCCAGTGCTTGTGGCCTACAGAGAAGACAGGAGGGAGCAGACGGTGGCTTTCACCTGTCCATCATCACCGTCCCTCTGTCTTAAAGGGAGTGAGTGTGTTTGCGTGGAGCAGCATCAGGGCATTGCAGGGGAAAAAATACATGACTCAACAGCAACTGAACCTCAGCGCAACACGGCCACTCAGGAAGCAGATCACAGAAAATCTGTCCGTGACGCGCCCCTCTTTGTTGTTTAAGTCCATCCTCTAACAGACTCTGCGTCTCCCTTTTTGACATTGATCAGTCCAAATGAGTCCCCAAAGCATCAGCAGCAAGGACAGAGGGCAAACATCCCTCCTCTTGACCCCGTCCCAACCCCTTAACCCCACCCGCCATCTGCCCACCCATGGGTCCAGTTAGTCCCTTATTATCTCCACTCATCTGTTCCTTCTTCTCGGTCCACCCCTATCAATCTCCTCAGTCTCAACAAATAAGTTAAACATTACAAAAATAAGCAATGACAAAGCAAATATGAGAGTGAGGGAGGGAGGGAGGGAGAAAGTGAAGGATGCTCTCTACTTGAGAAGAAACAATCTCCCTCTGTAGCTTTGTAGGAAATCCCATGCATAATCTACTGATATCCAAGATGGTGGCTGAGGGTGAAGAGCATGATATTCAACTCTCAGCCACTCAGCGTGTTTCCTTTGACCAGTAGTAGAAGAGTGGGGGTGGTTTCAAACAGGAGAAGAGGGAACTTCACACTTCTCCTTGCTCCCTTTCATGTTAGCAACTCAGAGGAGTGTGGGGCGTTTGTTTTGTTCATCAGCATGCCCTCTGCGCCTCCAGTTCCCATCATCGGCAAGTGTGCATCTCCACCATTTTTCGGCACTGTTTGCATTTGACATAACAACACCAGTGGAACTTACAACTGCACCTGTCCACAACCTCCACCTCTTGTGTCTGGAAACCCCGGCCACAGCACATCAGCTCGCAGCCGTCGATGGCCTTTGACGTTCTGTTACACTGGCGACCCACTGTGCCAAGCACCCCTGGCGTTCGTGGGTCATAGTCGCAGAAATCCGGACTTGGGTCCAAGTAGACAAGATCTTCATCTGTGTGAGGCTTGAACTGGGAGTTTCTCGGTACGAGGACTTTGGTGGAGCCCACCTTGCGTTGTTCCACCTCTGTGGCGCCATCAAACTTCTCCTTGATGATGTTCCCAACTTTACGGAAAGGAGGCATGGCTTTCCAGCAGGTCTTTACCTCGCAGGAGCCTGATACACCATGGCATTTGCACTCCACACGCATGTGAGACAGAATAGCCTGCAGAGATGACAAAGAATGTTGGGTAAAGAAGTGGCATGGAATAATGGTTTCACAGAGAATACCATCTATAAACAAACTTTTAGCGTCACCTATCAGTCAAGCATTGTCTCCTTGTGCTAACATTTAAAACTACATGAAAACTCACTTTCACCACAGCAAAAGAGGACACTCATTTGATGGTCTAGAGCGTATAGTCTATGGCACTTGGCGATATTCATTTAATAAAAGCTAGCATTGGTTTATGCAGGACAAGGTAGTCATACACCCAGCCATAAGCAGCTGACGGCTTGCTGATCCCAATTATTGCTTCCCAGCTTCCACAGCCAATCACAGCTCTGTCTCGCAGCACGGCGGTGTGTTTAAATACAACATATTTCTCAGTAATCCCTGCTTGAATTAATGCTGATGCACCACACTGCTGCTGCTGGCAAAGCTTCACCTCCTCCACCCAAGCCTCCTCCATTATAGCAAAAAGGTTGTCGCACCCTTATATTCAGATTCATGCTACTATGGATTAATTTGTTTTTGAACACAGAGCGCAAAGAAATTAAGTATCTTGACAATATGGGAGTTTTTGTAGTAACATGAATCAAACCAAGCAGAGCGTCATCTTTTATTCAATTTAGGAACCTAGCATGTATGCTGGATACTGCAGATACTGCAGATATGAGTTTTTATACTGCATTTTGTGTCTGTGTGACCTTGCAAGGCAGATGGATACACCCGTTTCCATGTTTCTCACTGGCGAATCCATCTTGCAAAGCTCTTGTCTGAACCATTTGGGCCCGGTTAGAAAGTGACAGGACCAATCAGCATCGAGGGGCAGTACTTTCAGGCATGGCAGAGTCGTGATGCAAGCAAGCGGCAACAAGAGGCTGGTGCAATTATGGCATAAGAGATTAGCATGGATGCTGCTGAAGCGTCAGTTTTACCAGAAATTGACATTTCTTTTTTTTAATATAAGAATCAAGAACAGCAGTGAGTTGTTTTCTTTCCAAAAACAACAAAAGGTGTGTACTGACATGTCTACAGCCACTATGGTTCAGGTTATGCAATTCTCTTTGGAGTTTACTCCTTCTGTAGTGACTACGTCACGTGTTTTGTCGCTCTGACTGGCCCATAGAGATGTGACGGACAGAATGTTCATCCAGTCACCCTCCGAGTTTTTTTTTCAAAGCCTCATCCCTTTCGCAAACACTGTATATGAGAGGTTTTCCAGATGGATGTGTGAAACAAATCCACCTGACGTGCCAGGTTAGTGACTTTGTGTTTTGGACAGGAAAACATATAGCTTCAAAAGCTTCCTCCATCTTTGACCTATCTATGGTCTATATCAGTACTGCACTGAAAAATAACTGTGCAGAAGGTGTGTTTTTGTGCATCCTATGCTAGTGCAACGAGCTCTACAAGTGCACTGCTAACTTGCCAATATATACAGTATGTCCATCTTCCAGTGAATAATCATTATCGTACTATACCCACAGACTGTAGACTCTAGACCAGGTTTTAGGTGGTCTAAGGTGCAACTATTTCCTTTCTTTTAGATGCCATTTTACCACACATTATTCTGTCATTTAACTGTTTAAGTATGTGTGTATCTTTCTACTTAACTATAACTTCTTTTGGGAACATTTGGGGACATTTTAGTTGGGGCCTTGCTGCTGAGGTTCTCTCCAGTGACTTCTTTGGTCAACCAAAATCTATTGTAATGCAATTTTATTCATTCTTTGCCTCTTTTTTACATTCAAAATACAAACCTGGATAATAAAAGTAATTTTTGAAGTAAAATTCACACTTACTGCCCTCCTGTAATGGCAATCTTTGAGCATTAGGCTTTAGGCAATGGCTTACCTTTGCTTTTTTGTTAAACCACACATAGAGCTGGGAAATTCAGCTGTGTATGTACCTTTGCAGCTATACATAACAAGCAGAGTTGGTTAAGGAATATCCTGTAATTCTTGCCGCCATAGTTAGAAGAATGAATGAAAAGAGGTGGTACATCTTCTGCTTTAGGGGTCCCTGAGATTGTCTGATGGATGTTCCATATCATAATGAACAAGCAAAAGTCTTTTTACAGCTGAGTGAGCTGACATGGAAGATTAGACAATGTGCTGGTTGTTGAACTTCTGTGCTGCGTTGGTAACACAAATACATCTGATTAGAGAGCCTTAGTTAACCCCAAAGTCTAAGCAAAACATACAACTAGGACCAACATAAGAACTGTTTTCATTGATAAGATGAGTAAAATGACATTGCTATGGATACGGAACTCATAATGAAGGAATTTAAAGTTGCTTAAGTATATCTCAACTACAGTATGATGCTTCAGAGCCAATGTGTTCATTTGAATTTTACAACAAGAGTGGAGAGTTACCTTTCTTCCAGCCTCGTTGTTGTGCAGGTTCATGAGAGCCCGACTGGAGGACTGGCCTTTACTCCTCTCTCTCACATCCACAAAGGACTGAGAAAAAGCCACTCCATATGCAATGTTATCACTGCAGCCAGACCACTGGAACCCTATGACAAGATTGAAGATACAGAGAGGAAGTGACTATCTGTTGGTGCTGTCATCACCCTTTAAATGTTGGGTGTTAGATGCAACACTTAAATTCAGTTTCTGCATGGTGGTTTCTTTGGTGTTTTGTTCTGATAGCAGTAACTTTTGAAGAGACTTTG
Organism: Cheilinus undulatus; assembly: GCF_018320785.1. Classification (NCBI taxonomy): domain Eukaryota; kingdom Metazoa; phylum Chordata; class Actinopteri; order Labriformes; family Labridae; genus Cheilinus; species Cheilinus undulatus. The sequence goes on along the minus strand of NC_054867.1, from coordinate 5,105,217 downwards.
GTAGTGTAAAAATGCTACAACAGCTTCATGTCTTTCCTTTATAAATCACAGTAAACAATCTAAATGTTGAATTATGCACTCTGAAAGTTGAGACATGAAAATGTCGAGGAGCAGTTGGATCATGTGTGCTGATGTGCTGCATGTGTTTGTGTGCTACAGAACAGTGAGACCTACCCTCTGGACTGACTCCATGTACATTGTGGTCACAGCCACATTTTTCCAGCTCTCCACTGCTGCAGGCCCTTGTGACCGCAAACGCCACACTGGCTGCTGAGATGGCATACACAAAGGCTGCCTCACGAGTGCCTAACACCCACACAAACACACACAGTCATATTGTTTCATTAGGTAACTGAGAAGAGCTTCTTATTCTGAATGGCAAAGAACATTAGATATACAGATAAAGAAAGAATTAAACAGCAGGAGCCAAAACAAATCCAGACATATCCAAGAATGTTAAATTATTTTAAGATAATAATCACCAACCCAATTTTAGAATAAAGAAGTATTAGAACGATCGTTTCACTGTTAAGCTGTCTGTCATCTTGTCTTGCAGGTTGTTGGTGCCAGTAAACAATCAGAAGTCAAATCTTACCCTGGGTGACCACTTTGCCAAACACAGGCATGGTCTCCAGAGTGGAGCAGTTCCATCTACGGTTACGAAACTGGAACTGGCACTCGTCTATAGCCAGCTGGGCTCCTCGACGCACAGCATCCATCACCTCCACACTGCGCTTACAGATCTGAACCTGGAGCAGAGACACGAAGAAGCCATGTCAGCCACAAACACAGAACACATGATAACAAAATACTACTTTTCATTTTCTAGTGAGTTGGGTCTCGACTTGGGGTTTGACAGCTGACAGAGAGTGGCTGAGGAAATCTCATCCTATTGTTAAGGGAGCTTAGAAAGAAAATTTGTCTTCTGCTGCTGAAGGGCCTTGATGAGAAACCCATCATCGCTGTGTACAAATGTAAAAATATTGTAGATCAGTGGTTCTCAACTGGTCATGACTAAAAGCTGGTTGCAGAGCCTTTTTCAATGGGTGCTTGGTGTGCTTAGTAAAAAATAGTGTCAAAAATTTACAGAAATTTTGGCCCAGTTTCCATGAAGGCGTTAGTGGTGGCTCCTGTGGCTAAAGCAGTTATGAACCACTGCTTTAGAAAGTACAGTGTTTTTTTGTTTTTTTTTTGTCAGCATACGTGTGTGTAGGTGTTTTCTGTAAGGATTTTATTAATAAAAATATATTCTATGTAAATTTTGGACAGCAATGCACCTCTTTTTTGCATTTGGGTTCTTGGGAGTCCGCTTTCTTAGGGCGCATCCACACCAGAGCTGTTTGGTCCTCTTTAAACAAACTCTGGTCCATTTTCCCAGATAGTCCAGTTCATTTAGAGTTGGTATGAAAGCTCACACGAACTCTGATGTAGACCAAACAAGTGAACCCTTTCCGCTTAAAAATGGGGGGTCTCGGTTTGCTTCCAAATGAACCCTGGTGTGGTTTGTTTGAGGTGTGAAAACAAAGCAGACCATCTTGTGAACCAAAGGCAGGAAGTGGCATAAAGCTTCATGATATACAGATTTATATGTGATTTAATACACTCAAATACATGTTGGTACCTGGCTTGGCGTCTGTGTAGTCATAGCAACACGTCAAAGTCTCTCGCCCACATGTTGGCTCGCCTTTTTATTCTGTGCTGATTTGTTCGTCTCATGTAAAGAACGACATGCTGGACAGCTCACCACCTCGCTGGATGCTCATAATGCCCCAATGCAAAAGCAGAAACCCCAAGACAGTGTGAATTCTGTGTTTTTCATTGTTTATGTGGAAAAAAAAACAGACCGGCTGAAGGAGACAGATTTCCTGTTTCTCTCCTTCTACGTCTCATTGTCCTCTTCCCCGCTGTTTGTTTGGGATGACAGCACCAACAGCGTATGGTTTGGTTCGCTTGACTAAAGGAAAAATGAATGCCAACCAATCTATAGCTCCAAACTTCAGCTCCAAAACGAACCGTGTCCCTAGGCACATGTAGTGGCGGCTCCATGCAAAAAGGTTTCAAACATTAATTTTATGTGTCTGATTAAATCTCTTCTGTTAGGTTTTGCTAGGAAATACTTAAGTCAACTGAGGTACCTTCTTGTGGAAAAATGCATTTTGGGGAAAAAATGTCTTTTAACTCACACAAAGGGCTCACTGTTTTATACTGTGTTTCTTTTCAATCCATATTTTCCTTGAAAGAGTGAGCTGGTTTTCTTTCTTCACTAATTTCTCCATCAGACAAGAAGTTCTTGTTGTTCTCCATTGTTATGTCAAAAAAATCTTAAACTTTAAAAAGATCATCTCATAGAGAGTCAGACAGCAGACTGGCAAGCAAATGCTTTCACCTGAGACTGCTCATTAAGCGTGCCCTATATTTATTTCAAGAATTTGGCCACAAACCAAAGAGTTAACTAAATTCTATTTTAACATTATGATGCAAATGTCAAGAGATTTCCAAAGGTACATCAAATCACAGAAATGTGCACGTGTATCTCTGCCAAATGTTGTTGCAGTCAGTCTGATCGATGTGTGGATGTTTTCTAAAGACACACATCAGGACACAGGATGGAGAGACAAGGTTAAATCTAAGTCAGGAAGCTTTATCCTCTGGATAATGAAAATATCAGTACTAAATGTTTTGTGAAGTGTTAGGGATATTGCCTCTATTTTAAAAAAAATTATACGTTGCTCTTTCTGATCAATGCTTTAAAGATTTTTCACAAGTCTTAATGGGACTTTGAAAGGGCTTTTGAATCTTTCAAATCTACACAAAAAATCTCTTCAGGGTGTAAATCTCTGGTCTTGAAACAGGCACCTCAGAGTGAAACCATTAATCGGCAACAGATCGGGAACAAAGAGGTGATTTTGGAGCTTCAACGTTTCTGTCATCATGTCATAAATGTAAGCAGGTGTAGGCTTGTACCTGTCGTTGGATTAGACCTCGTAATCTCTCACACGTCTCCTCATCCCTGATACTCCCCACTGAAGACAGCTTGGCCAGGTACCTGAAGAGAAAAAAGAAAGAAAAAAAATACATTTAGTGTGTGTTTGGTGGCCTAAAAGGTGTAAAGGTTGGAGAAGGAAGAGCAAGAAGACATATCTTCACTCCTGACACTCGGATTCAATAGGATGCCCATAAACAATTAGTTAAGACTTCTCAATGAAAAGATTTACCCCTTAAAGCCTATTTTATCATATTTTATACAGACACTTCAATGTGATCAATACACTTAAAAATGTTTTGAGTACAATCTGATAAATGATTACAAAAAAATACCCAAAAGTGGATTATCAGTTGCCAAAAACGCCTAATGAATCAAATGTGATACAAAAAAAGTTTATTTAAAATTTTAAGGTAATTTTTCTTTTTCAGGATTTCAGTATAAAGTAAAATAAAAATGTCAGTTCCAAAAAATTAGAATTTTCTGGCTATTATTTGAGTAATCTGGCTTGACTTTTATCAAACGCGAAGTCTGCATACACTTTTAAAAAACAGTAATAATGAACATATGCTAACAGATGCAAAACCATTTATACATGGCTGTATGTGCTGCACGGCGGCACAGGGGTTAGCGCTGTTGCCTCACAGCAAGAAGGTCCCTGGTTCAGGGCCTTTCTGTGTGGACTTTATATGTTCTCTCAGTGCACGCCTGGGTTCTCTCTGGGTACTCCGGCTTCCTCCCACCACCAAAAACATGCTTGTAAGGTGAACTCTTACTCTAAATTCACCGTAGGTGTGAGTGTGAGCATGCCTGGTTGTCTGTCACTCTATGGCAGCCTTGTGATTGACTGGCCACCACCCCACCTCTCGCCCAATTACAGTTAGGATAGGCTACAGTCCCCCCCCCGCAACCCCCAACGGGATAAGCGGTATAGAAAATTGATAGATAGGTGTATGTATTCAGGTTTGGGTTGAAATGAGTAGCCGACATTCATAGGTCAAGTTATAAAATAATGGAAACTTTGCAAAATGAACAAACCTCTTCAAGTTCACAAGTTTTACCTTAAAAAAGTTTTTAGCTTAGGTCTTGAGAGAAGTCCACATTTTGACCAAAAAACAACAACTTTTAAATGTAAAAGTGAAAACAGATTTCTACAAAGTAATGTCATTTAGATTTAAAAAAAATATGCAAGGTAAAATAACTAACTATATAAATATTCACCCCCCTTGTAGCATTAAGACACCTGTGTCTGAAAGGTTCAGTCAACAGTTAATCAGTATTCCTGGCTACCATTACACCATGAAGACAAAAGAACACTTCAAGTAACTCAAAGAAAAGAAGCATAAATCAGGATAACTACAAAAAATCACCAAGAGGCCACACCTATGACTACTCTGAAGGAGTTCCAAGCTTCAACAGCTGAGATGGGAGAGACTCTGCAGACAACAACTGTTGGCTGGGTTCTTCACCAGTCAAAGCTTTGTGGGAGAGTGGCGGGGAGAAAGACAGGGACTAGAGTTCAGCAAAAGGCATGTGGGCTCTTTGGTCTGATGAGACCAATATGGAGCTTTTTGGCAATCAGACAAGACACCAAACACTGCACGTCATCACAAACACTCCATCCCCACTATGAAACACAGTGGTGGCAGCATCATGCTGTGGGGATGCTTCTCAGCAGCCAGTCCTGGAAGGCTTGTAAAAGAACTGTGGCTTGAGAGAAGATTTATTTCCCAGTAAGATAATAATCTGAATTTTACAGCAAAAGCTGAACAGAAATGGTTCAAAGACAACAAGGTGAATGTTCTGGAGGGGCCAAATCAAAGCCCAGACCTTGATCCAATAGAATTTGTACCTTGACTTGAAAAGGGCTGTTCACACCTGATCCCTGTGCAACCTAACAGAGCTTGAGCGGTTTGTCAAGGAAGAATGGAGTAAACTTACAGAGTCCAGATGTGCAAGCCTGGTTGAGACCTATCCACTCAGACTCAGAGCTGTGATTGCAGCCAAAGGTGTCAAAAAAGTCAAAATTTTGATAATGACCATAATTGACTTATAAAATCAATAAAGGGTAGAACATCCAAGGGCCTGCATATGTTTTAAAGGCACTGTGTCTACAATAAATAATCAGATATTTTCTATTTGCCATGCAGATGTTGTGCATCTCTTCATTTAATGCTCTTCTTAAAAGTAAAGCTGAATACATTCAGTAGAAACATTTCAGTGATGTAGAGCTGGAGAACAGAAAGTTGTTTTCCCATGACGTTGTGGGAATGTTTTGGATGAATGTCTGGTTGTGAGGACTCAGAGAGGAGGGAGAGCGGCTTATCATGCACAGCACCTTCAGGCCAGACGGGTCAGGGAGATACACCACACACACAACATACAATCTGAGATGTGAGAAAAAATGGCAGTGGTCCTGATGCCCTGACCCTCACACATCCAGCTCACCTCACTGGGACAGCTGGGATCGCAGTCCCCTATCTGCAGTCCAGCTGCACCTGACAGAAATAGGTTTTCTCATGAGTTGGCAGTGAGTCTCTCACAGAGGGAGCAGCCCTGATTATGTACCGTCTACTCCACTCACTCTCTAATCATTCAGACTCATGTTGAGTCTAAAAATCTTTTTTGTTACTACAAACATGGGAGAGCTCTGCAGATGAGAGAAGAAGGAACACATTTCTGGGACTGTTAAATGAAACAACAAATCAGATTTTCTTTATTTTTTGTTTCTAATGTTTTACACTTTTTTTCAGGAGCCTTATGCCAAATTAAATAAGATAAGCTGAGATATAGTCCTATCTATAACCTCTGCATAAACACATTTAGAGGTTGTCTCTATTATATATCTACTAGAGGTGTAACGGCACAGAAATATTTCGGTTGGGTACGTCGGTTTTGAAGTCACCATTCGGTATGTTTTTGGTACGGTGATTGGAGCGAATAAATAAGATGTATTTATTGATTTTTTTTAAAAAATTTAATCATATTAAAATAAACAGGCTGAATAAATTACATTTAAATTATTAATAATGCAGCAACCTCCTTCCAAAAGTTCTTCAACAATTAAAAATATTAATAAATGAATACATATTTGAATTACTAGGTTATTTTAATTGACATATTTATACACATTATTTAAACATTAAAATTTCCCAGCCAACCTAAAGGCATCATCATACAACCACAAGTTAGCTTGTTAAGTATGCTAATTAGCGTCTATCCTGCTGATTTTAACGTGGACTTCAGCACTGGATTACTTTTTTAACCAGTGGGACCTACGACAAAGTTTGAGAACTTTTCACAGCTCATCTTGGCGGATAAAGAGGTTAGAGCCGTGTAAAATCTGAGGATAACTTCACCTATGACGCAGCTGCAGACATGATGGAGTCTCCTCTCCCCCTCCTCCGAGGCTGACAGTTGAAGGTAGAATTAATTTGATTCACAAAACCAGAGCACCAGTGTTATAATAAGAAAGATCTTAAATCATATGAAATTCCTCCTTGTTACAGTGACGTTCTTGTTTGAGTGGTGCTTTTTAAAATGCTTTGATTGGTCCGCTGGACGTTTGCTGTGGTTGTGTGGTTGCCAGGACAGTGTGGCAGTGAGTTGTTCTCTGGTTTTCTGTCGGTGTATGAGCTTTGTTCCACATGTATCTGTTCAGTACAAGTCTGTACTGTACTGAGGGGCCTGTACCGAATCGGTACAATGCGAATACAAGTACGAATACACCCCTAATATCTACATGTTTTTATGGTGTCTGCTAGAGGTGCACCAAATCCCGATCTAACTTTGTTTTTTGATATTTTTCTCCTGGTCTGACCTGCTGATAAGTTTGACTACTGACTTCTTCCTTAAGAACTTTCACCGACTGATGTCAGTCAAAGTTTGTAAGACAGAATTCAGATGATGGCTAAGGATGCCTTGTTTTTAATGGATGGTTAATTTAAAGTTCATAATCAAACATTGTCACAAATCTTCAGAACTGCACCAGGTCACATGACCATCTCTCATTCAAAGTCAGACTAATCTCCACAAGAATATTCTCCTTTATTCCCTGTATCTGTTAGTTTCATCATCTATGTAGGCACAGTTTTTATATTTGTTGAGTAAAACAAAGATGCAACCTCTGCAGCTCTTTTCTTTTGGGCTCCTGCAGAAATGATAGAATCCCAATTACTAAAAAGTTGGGGTGCTACATAAAATATAAATAAAATCAGAAGCCAATGATTGGCAGATCTCATAGACTGTTTATTTTTTATCCACAAACAACATATCAGATTTTGAAACTATGACATTTTTTCAATTTCATGAAAAACATTAGCTTATTTTGAATTTGATTGGCAGCAACACATCCCAAAAAAGAAGGAACAGGGCAACAAAAGGCTGGAAAAGTAAGTGGCACTACTAAAAAGAAAGCTGGAGGATAATTTTGCTCTAATTATGTTAATTGGCTGGCTAATTTTAATAGTAATAGTAATATAAATGTTGTCTTTCATATATATATATATATATACACACATCTGCAAGGACTCTCATGGCAAACGAAAGTTCAGGTGCTGAACTGACCTGTCTGCAGCCTAGACCTCTCACCAATAGAAAACACTTGGTGGATCATAAAATGCAATATCCAGCAAGGAAGACTCAGTACTATTGAGCAGCTAGAATCTTATCAGACAAGAATAGGACAACATTCCTCTCCCAATATTCCAAAAACTGGTCTCCTCACTTCCTGGACATTTACAGACTGTTGTTAAAAGAAGAGGGGATGTTACACAATGGTAAACACGGCCCTGTCCCTACTTTTTTGAGATGCTGGCTGCCATCACATTCAAATGAGGTCGTATTTTTCATGAAAGGGTAAAATGTCTCAGTTTTTACATATGATATGTTGTTTATGTTCTATATTTATTTTAGTATGGGTTTCATTACATTTGAAATTTATTTACATTTTACAGTGCATCCTGACTTTTTGTAACCTTGCAAAGCAGATGGATTCGCCAGTTTCCGTGTTTCTCGCTGGTGAATCCATCTTGCAAAACTCCCATCTGAACCGTTTGAGCACGGTTAGAAAATGACAGGACCAATCAGCGGCGAGGGGCAGTACTTTCAGGCGCGGTGGAGTCGTGATGTAAGCAAGCAGCAACAAGAGGCCGGTGCAGTTATGGTGGAAGACATTAGTGTGGATGCTGCTAAAGCGCCAGTTTTGTCAGAACTTGATGACATTTCTTCATCAAAGAAGAACAGAGAACAGCAGTGAGTTGTGATCTTTTTAAAAATGACAAAAGTCGTGTACTGACATGTCTAGTCGTTATGGTTCGCATTACCTCGGTTGCAGCTACATCACGTGTTTTGTTGCTCTGATTGACCCCGTAAAGATGTGACAGACAGAGCGTTCATCCAATCACACTGACTTTTTCAAATCCTCTGCCCTTTCCCAAACGCTTAGTATTGAAGGTTGTGGCGTGTCAGGTTAAACTTCTTGGCCACTGGGGTTGTACTTTTAAAAACAAACTTAAATCTGTGCTACGTCACATGATTATCTCTTATTTAACTCAGTATAATTCCCACCAAATCATTTTGTATCACAGCTTTTATTCCAGATAACTTGAACCTTTTATTTTATTATGATTATAGTGTTTTTATATTTAGGTAAAACAATAAAATGTAAAAAAGATCAGTTAACAATACATTAATTTAATATCTATGTTTAGTTTACACTTATTTTGAACACTGCCTTTAGACCAAACTGTATAATTTAACTTGTGAAGAAATCAAATCATAGAAGCATTTAGATAGAGAAGTTCACTACTTCAATCTCTTAAGCTCTGCTCTCTCCAACTCTTGCAGGAATGATTATTATCATTAGGTTATCATTTACAGCATCTCATTTGTCTGACTCTCACTGCCTGAGTGAATGATGTTTGCTGTTACAACAGGTTTTTATCATGTTTTATATCTTTTCTTGTTAATGTTAATCGATTATTTTCCTGGAAAGTGATTTATCCGTCCGCAGCTATTTCACTCTCACATGCTTTAATCATTTAAGTGTTCAATCATAGCCAAAAAACATGATCAGAATATTGATTACACTCTATTCCACAGCGCTGAAATTCCCAGCTCAGGAAAAACAGACAGTTGGAGTATGCACAGGCAGCCTGGACACGAGTGCTTTCAGGCAGAGATGTAACCCAAGGCAGGTGCAGGGAAACCATTAGTAAAAGCTTTTTCTACAAATGGAAACCTCAGCTGTAGACATGTTAGCTTGTGCATGTGTGGCTGTAACATATGTGTAGAATTCTGTCCATACTGGGAGAGCAGATCTGTTTGTTTCTCTTCTTTTTCACTGTATAGTGGCAAGAAATGGCTCATGTGCAGGTGTCTGGGGTTTGCAAGGGAAAAAGAGGGTTATGTCAAGGAGGCCAAGAAGGTTGAAAGTTGGCTGATTCTCCTTGGAGGACTGTTATTGTCTGTCAGGTGTCCCAGACTTTTTGTCCCAAATGTGTAGGCTTCATTCGCCAGTTGAAATGGTTAAACTGTGTTGTAGAGGTATTTCTCTCTGTTGGGAGTGAAACTAAATAACAGTAGGTGGCTCGCTTTGCTGTCAAAAAGCAAAGAGCCAGGTGAATTTTTAACCTCTTCAGTTCTGTCTTCATGCTAAGCTAGGCTAACCAGACTCCAGCTCTGTACTTAAATCTATTTGCCATTTATCTTCCAAATTCCTTCACAGAATAAAAAAATCAGTGTTTTCCTTTAAAATTGAAAAAATCATTTCAGTTGAGGAATTGCCATTCAAAAAACTCACCCAAATTACTGTCAAAAAGATTTTTTAAAGGGAAAATAATCCATAAGACAATCGTGATACCTATTTTAGTATGAAGAAATAAATAGATCCACCTTTTTGCAGACTTCCTCAAACATAAATAGAGCTTGAATATCAAAATGACCCTTTAGAAAGGCAAATTCCAACCAAATTGAGCCTAAGGCCATCGTTCAGCACAAGCAGACATGCTTTTCCTTAAGGTTTCTCAAGCTTGTTTTATGAGTCTTGGGTTATGAGTTCCCAAGACCACACATACCTCTGTAAATCCCTGTTAGCCTGTCTCAATCATGCTGTGGCACACATCCAGACTGCACCGAGTTATTCTGCTGTCAGGTTATTGACAAAGCTATTGCACAACACAAATTAATGCTACCAATGTTTTGCAAAAGGCATCCTCAATATTTATCTCATTTAGTATGGATTAGCCTTTAGCTGCACTGCAAGTCCTGAAATCCTGCAGAGCATGGGTGGTAAAAAGGATGATAACAGTGGGTTAGTGTCATGTGCATTATATTTATTCATCTTTGGAAATGTGGCAGTATAATTAGTTTATCATCCTCCCAGCAGTCAAGCAGCTCCTTGTCTATATTCACCCTCTCATCTCCTCCTCTCAACAGTCAACGTAATCTCTCACTGTCTCTTTGATGGTCGTATTTTTCTCTTCCAGTGTCACAGTGTCAGTATTTAGCACTCATCACGGCGATAACCCTGCTCTCTGCCACTCCAGCACATCTCAGCCACATCCGCTCACATTCACCAGCAGGGCTGACATCATTCTCTCTCAGGGTTGACTCACATGCACCAGCAAGGCCCCAATATTTCATGGAAACCTTCAGCACCTTACTGACCTTTTGCAGTCAAAGCCATGACATCACCCACTATGGATGGATGGAGGAAGTTCAATATGTATCACATTGCTATAGAATATGCTATGGTTAAGTCATAAACTTATAGAAGATGTGTGCTGACTCTAGACTCTCATGTGCTAAACACTGCCTGATCAACAGGAGACTACTGAATGCTACCTCCTGAGGTACCATGGTGGCGGTGTGTACTGACGCGGCAGCCCGCGCTTCATCACTAGCAGCAAAACAAAGGCCTACACTTGTACCAGAAGACTGTTCATAAGAGACTGCTTCTTTGACTACTGCAGAGTAACAGCCATGCACATTCAAGAATAGTCATGTGGAGACAAGGCCGCCAATAAGGAGGGATAAAGGGGGAGGTTTCTGGGACCCAGTCAAACTGGGGGCCCATGGAGGTCAGCAAAGACATGGTCCACTGTGAAGTTAAGCTGTGATATCCATATTTTAAATTTGACCTGAATAATAACCACTTTTATTGAAGAAACAAATATCTCTCTTTTTATTTGCAAATAGCCTGCTTAAAGTGAAATGACTTCTGTTAAATACATATTTTGAATGGGTGAAAAATTGCTTAAATCAGTGAATAATGGCCACAAAAAAAAAAAAAAAAAAAGGTGGAAAAGATGTTAAAATTGGATTTTTAAAGAAAATAAATGGGTTAAAAGTCGCAAAAATTAGATAAAAGTGGCCAGAAAATAATCAAAAATTGATTAAGTTGGCAGGAATGGGCACAAAAAGTGGTAAAAGTGGATTTAAAGTGGCTGAAATGGCTTTTAAATACAAAAAAACTGAGGGAAATTATTTGGACAGGGATGAAAAGTTGATATAAACTGGCAAAAATGGGATAGCTGTGGTTAAAAAGGTCAAAAAGGGGTGTAAAAAGTGGTTAATAGTGGCAATAATGAGGCAAAAAGTGACAAGAATTGGCTTAGAAGTGATTAAAACAGGCAGAAAAAAGTGGTAAAAAGGGTACAAAATTGACACAAATGGATTTTAAGTGGCAAAATTGCGCTAAAATTGGCAAAATTGGTGTAAAAAGTGATGAAAAAGGGTTAACATTAGGTAAAATTGGTGTAAAGTGGCAACAGTGTATTTTAAAAAATATTCTTAGCTTTTTTTAAGGCATTGGGTAACCCCCTCTCAGTGTCTCCCCCCAATGGGGTCCCGACCCCAAGGTTGAGAACCACTGCCATATACGGGGTGGACCTGATATCTGACTCTGGTAAGACTAGAGGCGGTTGTTGGCTCTTTCCTCCCTCCCCTTAAAGAAATCTACCAGAGTTGTCTCCACAAGCGGGCCCCCAGGATCCTGATGGACCCCTCACACCCTGGACACTGTCTGTTCAGCATCACCCACACAAACCTGCCGCACCGAGCAGTTGTTGTATTTTTACTATGCAGTAATAATGGCCCAAATAGCACTGATCTGCTTCTGCCTTGTTAGAAGGCCAAATCTAGTACTTTCCATTGCCAAACAGGGGATAACCATGCTCAGATGTGAAGACTGCAGATTACGGCATTTGTGGACAGGAGTATTTATTCAACACTGACATCCAGTAAGTGCTCTCTGTGCTGGGACAGGACAAGAAGTCAACAGCTTAGAACAACAAGACAGAGAACTTTCATAACAAGCTTGGGTACAAAATAACAGACTCTGTTGTCAAATTAGATTGAACATGAGGAAAATAAAGACTAATGCGTGTTTATAATGTTCTCTCTCTCTGCTGTTTCTGTTGACATGTGTCACTGCAAGCATTTTCACTCACAAACAAGAATGATGAGCAGGATAGCCTTATAAATCAGCCTTTAAGTCTGCTACAGAGAGCTCTAACACTGAGTGGAAATAAACCTAGTACAAACAGTACAGAATTTTTTATTTGGTACATTATTTCTTCATTTTTACAATGCTTCTTGGCAATAATTCTTACAACATTGGAAAGCTGTTTATTACCCTTTTTAAATGGTGCCACATTTGTAAGGAATATGCATTTGTGGGATGAGCAGCAGAGCTGAGTGTGTGGGTTGCACACATGAAAAATCCTCTCTGCTAATGCCAAACAGCCTATTCTACCATTAACTTTTTATTGGTGGATTGGATCATTGAAGTCTGAAGAAACATGACAATTAACAAATTATTTATTGATCAATATTGATCATATTGATTAGAGGTATCATAAAAGTATCAAATATGATACAACAGTCTTTAAGGGGTTACAAATTCCTCCAAAACCCTGATGGTTTTCTGAAAAACTGCACAGAATATCAGTAGCATTTCTAACAATCTTGATTTCTCAGCCTCAGTGTCAGATAAGAGACATGGACACAAACAAAGAAAACCTCTTAGATCCTTGGCTGTAAGTGTTAAATAACTGCCATTTCCCTCAAAATCATTACGATTCTCCTCTTCAAACATGTCCCTCATCCATTAAGCCTTGGCAAGCAGGTCCTCAGCCAAATCCTAATCTGGCATCATGTTATTGTGCGGGTGAGCGTTGCTTACAGTATGACTGGATTCATTGAAACTACAGGGGACAGTGTTGAAAGGTTAAAAGTGTATAAAATGATTGAAAGTAATAACTTTCTATCAACCAAAATAGAAAGGAACAAAAGCAAAGCTGACTAAAATATGACTTTCAAACAATGGAGTGTTTTCATCTGAAGACTAGGACTAAATGTAAAATAGCAGCCAAAATAAACACTGGGCTTTTTACTGCCATGTCTTAGAGCTCTGCTAAACCCTTTAACTGATTCATTCACCAAATTTGTTTTATTTGGTTTACTTGAAGACCCATAAAAACTGGGCTGTGCTTGGTCTTATGCTGAATTGTCTTTCAACAGGAAAAGGGTCTTCACAGATCCAACATTTTCAAACTAAACAAAAGAGTTAAACCTTTCAGTAACTTGTTTAAAGCCAGTGATGAGGTAGATAAATATATCGTTCAATTAAAGGGCCACCCTGAGAGCCCAGACCATGCCAAAGCCAATAGTCGGCTTTTATTGCCTGTTAGTGAGTAAAATCCACATCAGCTCCAAAATTGAAAGGGTTCTTCCTTGACTTACATCCTTTTATCAAGTTTCCTGAAAAATAACCAGAAACTTTTTTTCCCTCTTAATCCTGCTGACAAACAGACAAACAGAAAAAGCAAAACCTCCTCAGAAGAGAAGATGAACGATAATATTTAGGCTGTAACAAGCTAAACACAAGACAAGCTGTCCAAAATTAGAATACAACTGACTGACTTGACTCTAAATATAAGAAAATAAAAACACAACATCATGAGCTTTAGGAATCAACAAGAAGATGAATAAAAAATACAGGAAATAAAGAACAATACAGTCCTTCAAAACATTTTAAATGCCATCAGAATAAAGTAGGAGGGACATCCTCCAGCCTGTTGGCTGTTACTTGGTCAATGAACTCTCCTCTGACCAAAGTTTACTTGGTCTGATACCCACAGAAAGACAGAGAGAGAGAAAGGGAGAGAGAGAGAGAGAGAGAGAGAGAGCAGCAGAGAGGAAGTGAAGTTACAAACAAAGCAGTGGAACAGAGGAATCAGGAGTTTACTCTGATCTTTCCTCACCGTTATGCCAGTGCTGATATATTGAGACTAACTACCAGGCACACTCACGGCCAATTTAAAGTCACCAATTAATCTAACAAGCACATTTTTTGTGATGGGAGGAAGCTGGAGAACCCTGAGAGAACCCACGCATGCAGGGGGAGAACATGCAAACTCCACACAGAGAGACCCTGACCAGGAAGTAAAACTAGGGACCTTCTTACTGTGAGGCAACAGCACTAACCCCTGCACCACCATGCAGCACAATAAGACAAAGGCAATTATGTAAAGTTATTTTTCATAAAAATATAAGTTGTCATGCTATGATTATCAGCTCATATAGTTAGATTTTCAGAAATCATAAGAACAAATGTAAGTGTGCAGGAGTTATTTCAGTGCAACAAAATAAGGTTAAGGCAGTTTATTATGCTGCAAAAAGCTGTTCATGTTTATTTTACATGTCACTGAGACTCCCAGCCTGGGAACACTGACTATACTGTCACTGATTAGTTTGATCTGGAGATGATAGGGGTGTCATGGTTCACAGAGGTCACAGTTCAGTACAAGTTTGGTTCATCAGTTAAAAAGGAACACGAAGTCCTGATTTTAAAGGCTCAATTCTAGGCTCTCCTTATCATTAGTTTTGAGCTGACAGTAGTGAGAACAGTTGAGAATACCTGTGTCAGCTAGTACAGCCTGGGTTGTAACAAACATGAAAAATAGGGGAAAACAAATAAAAATGCAAAATTAAAGTCCATACAAACATGAATCGTCTCATATCTCCTGATAATAAAAACATCAATACAACAAAATCATAAACATACAAACACCTGTATTTTGTCATGTTCATGGGCTCAGACTTGTATAGTGTGGCATGATGCCATCACATAGTTGTAAGCAAACATCATAGCAAAAGATATGCATGGATATTTAGGGGAAAGAACAACGTATAAATATCTTATTACTCGTGCAAAATTAGAAATTGCATTTTTCAGTTAACCCTCTGAGCCCTAAGCTATTTTCTAACTGTTGTGTCTCACCTGGGCTTTTTGTCTTAAAAAGCTTGTGACACATTGACCTGTGGTGCGCAGTCAAGCTCTAGACTGACACAATTGCAGACCCAGGGTTCTTAAAATTATCCCAAAAGGATAACCACTAAAATTGCAAGTGAAATTTGGGAAAGGGAAGGAAAAGAACCCAAATTGGTAGCAACCAGAACTAAGAATCTCCCCAACTAAAATAATACTGAGAAAAGAGAACAAAACCACCGCTGCCTAGCAGCTGATTAGAAACAAAGCTCTAAGGGGGAAGAAAAGCTCTCTCCAATGAAACACTACGGTCACCAGACCAGTGTAAAACTAAACCAAAGGACCGGGCAAAGGCCTTCAGCACTAATCCACTTCCACTGGTAATTCACAGGTAATATTCTCAGGTTAGTTGTCAGTAATCTTTGTGCAAACTCTCACTCAAAACACAGAAAAACACAAGGAGATGCGCTCATTAACTCTGAAAGTGAGGTAATGAGTCAGCAATGAGAGCTAAAACCCAGGAGTATATGTAAGCTTTCCACACCTGGCCACAATCAGGAGCAATAAGCTCACTCAGACCTGGCACTGCACTGATTGAATTTAAAAAAATGTATGGGACTATAAAGACAAAAAAAAAAAAAAAAAAAAAAGAATCTGAAATTAGAACTCAAAGATGTTGATGTATTAAACACAGTAAACATTAACTGGTGTTTTTCCCCAAAAACTTCTTCTCCCACTCACTGGGACCAAAGAATAAAAGAAAATTCATTCTGTGACGAAAAGTCCTCAAATATTCACATTTAAAAAGAAGTTCTTTTCACTTTTGAGTCATTATTTAAAGCGGCTCCTGTCTGCAGAGACACAGAGGACCACATCACAGCCTCTCTGTGACGTTTTCTCTCGATTATGAGTCATTCAGACTTTCCTCCAGTTTCTAAGTCTGTGCACATGCTGTTTGTCAAAGCCTGATTTGATGACAGTCAACCTGCCACTGGTTGTCACAGCCCAGTCATAATGCATTCTGGGATACAAACAGAAAACAAACAGATGATCGACAAATGGATTATAAGCTGAAAAACATCCAATATCAGAGTTACTGATTTGAATTTAAGCCTGGAATACCCCAGAAAATCACCCAAGTTACTAGTTACCCATGGATATCATCATTAAAACGGCAAAACAGAGGGCTGTCAGAGGAAGAAACAAGTAAGTGGCTTTGATTTATGTTTAAAAGTTATTCAACTCTGAAAACACATCTCTTCTTGTTGTATATGACAGTGTCGGTCTCAGATGGTTAAGGACACAGAATAGCTAGGTGCACAGAACTGTGACCCCTGAACCATCATAAATACTTTACTATATCACTCCCCCAGTGCGCAAGGGTTTTATCCAGCAATCACTCAAGTGATTGAAGAATGAAGTACTTTCAAGTTCAAGACAAGTTTTCTTCAGCTGGCTACAACTGTAGATGAAAGTGCTTGGTTAAGTTGCAAATGGTTCGGAAGGCTCTTTTACATTTTATCACTAAGTTATATGCTGGTAGTGAAAGAGGCGGGCATCTCTTCTGTGGTTTGACCAGCTGGCTCACTTCAGCGCATATCTCCAAATTACAAACATGCCTCGTATATGTCATGCCATATTTGGATATAGTTCTAATCCATCTGGGCAATGGCCCATACACTCTTGGGCAAGGGCAAATCCTTGCCAAAAACAACAACAACAATAACTTGGAGGATTATTAGATTATTAGATGGACAATCTGTCTGTCACATTCATTACAGGCCAATCAGAGCAACAAAAAAGACATTATGTGTGCGCTGCCCTGCTTTAAAGGCAACCAATATCATTTTCACCATCATTGGAGCCAGTCAGTAAATCAAACGTGTGCTAAAATTGATTTGAAGAACAGTAACACATTTTCTACTAAAAACTGCATCCACACTAATCTCTTCATCAGCTGCCATTGTTTACAGACTTGCGCTACAATTAAACCACGCCACTACATCTGACTTTGCTCCAATGATGCTGACTGCTATCTGCATTTTGGCTCAATGCTTCATAATATGGACCCACATGATGATAGACATGGAATCTGGCCAATCCATCTGTTTTGCAAAGTTACCAAATTATGCCATCAACACAGTATGTCAACACCCATCGCTGAGGTATTCTGGCTTCAATTCAGTACAGCAGAAGAGAACAGAGAAGTGCTGTCCATTTTATTACACAGTCCTAGATTAGCCATCACACTTTCTTTTTTGAAAGTTATACACCTTCCTCCTACCTGTGAGGAACAAAACCATCTGATCATAACTGCTCAAACAAATTCATGCCGAGGACATAAAAGTAACTTCAGCGTAAAAATCACTGATGTGGTAAAACAGGAAGTGAAACCTTCACTGTCTGTAGATCTAAGTTGTTCCTAAATCCCTCTGTCTGTCTGTTTGTCTTGGAGCTGTCTGTGAGGTTATTTCTCTTCATCAGCTCTACAGATTCTGCCTCCTGCCTGTATGGACTGAGTCCAACTGAGATCAGCCCTGCTCTGATTTGCTCCATTGCAGTTGCAGGGCTTTCATCAAAGCCATGTGCTGCGTTTGATCCCTCTTTGTTGTTAAGCGAGCCTTGGGCAGAGCTCTAGGTTTGGGTCTAGGCATCCAGCTGGGGGAGCATCAGGCGGGGATAAAAACAACCCATGGGGAAAATACGAGATGACAGCAGGGACCCGTCTGATGGACAGCGCCACACTCACAAAGACACAAACAGCTGGATGCCATCCCACTGGCCTGACATTCACCTTGGAAACATTTAATAAACATTGGATAAGCTCTTATTCAGGTGATTTTCTGGATATGTGTTTGTGTCGGCGGGTCTATGCGTGGGAAAAGTTCAGCACAGGCCTTGGGCGAATGTGTCTCACTTTATCTGTTCATTCTGCTATGTACCCTTCGCTTCCCAGAGACGAGGTTAACAAAACACCTCAACAAGGAGACGGGAGTCAACCCCGTAGAAGGACAGAGCAGCACACACACCATCGTCTCATCCTCTCTCCTCTCACTCTTCTCTCTCCGTCTCTGTGGCCTCTGGTGGTTGCGTGCTTAAATCCCAGGGGCCTAAGCCCAGTGGAGCCAGTGGTGTTGTGAAGGCTGCGATGTGTAATGCAACACAAACACGCAGCGGCCTGCGAATGCACCACAGTCCAGGTGGAATGCTCCATACCTCCCACCCAGAGCCCCCCACAAAGTCCTGAGAGGCTGAGACGGAGAAGAAGAGATAATTCTAAACAGAGGAGGTGCAGGTTGTTGTCTACAGACAGGAAATAAAGGCTAACTGAAAAATGTTGCATACCACACAAAAGTTGCATATGGACTCTTGAAGATGTGCCTTAAAAACATTTACTCTAAAAATGAGCAACTGGATCATTTCAAATGAAGCTTTTGTTCAACATTAGTTAAACAGACTGATACCTGTTGATTGCATGGTGTATGTATTAAGCAGATAGCTTCGCTTAGCAGTTAAATGTAGTGTGCAAAAATACGTTTAAATGCAATCTGTGCAGAACATAACTGTACAACTCAAATCTAAATTATTAAAAGATCCAGTTAGGAGAATTGATCTTGTTGTAAAAGAGACTGAAATGCATCTTGGTGCCTGTTTGGAAACTATAAGCAGTTACCAATGTCTATACTGAGATATATTTACTAGGTTTCCTACCATATGATTCACATCAGACTGAACATCGCCTTTTAAAATGTAAAGGGCAATTGTCCTAAGTGAGTGATACATTCCACCTCTGAAGCCTGGTATGCAATTTTGGGCTGTCCCAGACAAAAGATGACCAGTCATGACAGTATCTTTGGTCATGGCTATAAAACAGCGGTACTATGTCGCGTTGTGAGACAGGTTTACAGACAGCTGTTGTCCTAACCTTGCAAAGCAGATGGATACGCCTGTTTCCATGTTTTTCACTGGTGAATCCATATGGCAAAGCTCCCATCTGAACCATTTGGGCCCGGTTAGAAAGTGACAGGACCAGTCAGCTACGAGGGGCAGTACTTTCAGTTGCAGCAGATTCGTGACGTAAACAAGCAGCAGCAAGAGGCTGGTGCAGTTATGGCGAAAGAGCTTAGCATGGATGCTGCTAAAGCGCCAGTTTATCAGAACTTGACAACAATTCTTCGTTAAAAGGAGAACAAAGAACAGCAGTGAGTTGTTTTCTTTTCAAAACGGCAAACGTCGTGTACTAACATGTCTACAGTCGCCATTTTTTGGGTTATTCCTCAGTCGCTGCGCACGCACAGCTCGACAGCAGCTACATCACGTGTTTTGTTGCTCCGATTGGCCCGTAGAGAGACTTCCCCTCTCTTCTGTGGCTTCAAAAGAGAGAAAGAATAAAGGAAGCTCCTTGAGGCATCTGCTCTGTTTGTCCTTCTCTCTTCCTGTAGTCACGTTGGCACATAGTGCCATGCCAGCGGCAGGTAAACATTCTGTGCCATTACGCATGCATCGCTAGCTTGCTGAGCCAGCGAGATGACAGAGAGGACAGCAGGACACTGTGGAATTATCCCCATTATGATGGATTTTTGGATAAAAGGGACAAGAACAGCATCGTGGTGAAACGTACGTTAAAAAGCTCTGTTTACTTTCCTTGAACCAGCTGTGCAGCCGTTCTAATTGAGCACTGTTATTACACACAGCGTTTGAGTGATTCTGTCTGCCTCTGCTCAGCTTGTTGTCAGATTGTGAGCATGTTAAAGAGCTGTAAAGTTTTTCCTGTCTGTTAGTGGTGTTCTCAGGCTGAAGAGATACAGATTATGGGCTTTAAATTACACTGTACATTGGCATTAGAGTCTGCACATTCAAAAGCAGACGTGTGGTCAGTAACTATCGTTTTTACAACTGCTGAGTGGAACGAGTGGCTAAAGGGTTTTAATATTTAGTAACGCAAAAGTACTCTAACGCATTAATTAGAAGTAGGTAACGCAGTAACAAAACAAGTTACTTTTCTCAGTATGTAATACAGTAATCTAATGAGTTAGTTTTAAAAGTAACGCTACCCAACACTGGTCAGTACACAGGGTTAGTCAGAGGTGCAAAGTTTAAAATCAATCCCTCCAAGGATTCTTGATATGGCACAGTCACAGGAAGGGCTCAGATGGACAGATGAGTGGGTAGAAAACTTAAAAATGTAATATTTCCAGTACCGGTTATCACTGAAAACCTTGCAAAGCAGATGGATACGCCCATTTCCTTATTTTTTACTGGTGAATCCATCTTGCAAAGCTCCCATCTGAACCGTTTGGGCCCGGTTAGTAAGTGACAGGACCAATGAGCGATGAGGAACGAGGGGCAGTACTTTCAGTCAGTACTTTGAGCAGATTCGTGACGTAAACAAGCAGCAGCAAGAGGCTGGTGCAGTTATGGCGAAAGAGCTTAGCATGGATGCTGCTAAAGCGCCAGTTTATCAGAACTTGACAACAATTCTTCCTTAAGAGAAGAACAAAGAACAGCAGTGAGTTGTTTTCTTTTCAAAAACAACAAAAATCGAGTACTTACATGTCTGCTGTCGCCATGTTTCGCGTTATTCCTCAGTAGCTGCACACGCACAGCTACATCACGTGTTTTTTTACACTGATTGGAATGTTTATCCAATCACATCTGAGATTTTTTCAAAGCCTCTGTCTTTTCTCAAACGTTTCCTATTGAAGCTTTCCCAGATGGATGTGTGAAACAAATGCATCTGTCAGGTTACTGTTGTCCTGGTCTTACCTTCAAAGAGTAACGTGACACGCCTGATGGATTTGTTTCACACATTCATCTGGAAAACCTTCAATACCAAGTGTTTGGGAAAGGGCAAAGGATTTGAAAAAAAATTGAGTGTGATTGGATGAATGTTCAGTCTGTCACATCTTTACAGGCCAATCAGAGCAACAAGTTCTGATAAAACAGGCGCTTTAGCAGCATCCACGCTAATGTCTTCCACCATAATTGCACCGGCCTCTTGTTGCTGCTTGCTTAAGTCACGACTCTGCTGCTCCTTAAAGTACTGCCCCTCAGAGCTTTGCAAGATGGATTCGCCAGTGAGAAACACGGAAATGGGTGTATCCATCTGCTTTGCAAGGTTCCTGCAGCAGTACTTGATGTGTATTTAGCATCAATTTACAAAAAAGCACCAGGGCAGAGACAAGCATTTTGGCTAGTAATTCAAACAGATCTCTGAAGTTTAGGGCGGGATGCTCTTGGCCAGGTGGTCTGCAGTCCATGGAGCCATTTAAGAGCAGGACTGGGATGCCTCATCTTTCTAAACCCAGACTAAACCCAGCACATCTTCATATTTACAACAGCTACAATTCAAGTCATTGGTGCACTGGCACCACACAGTGTTGAGGGGGTTCAACATCTTTCCCAGACTTTCTTACTCTCCAACATCACACATTATGGAGGCCAATTCAAAAAATGAAAGTGATGTTAACGGAAACTGAATTTACAGTAAGTTAAAGGTTTTGATACTCACTTTCTAAACAGGTTTGTATTTTTGACAGAATAATGAATGTTTGCCCAGGTCTGAGGAAAAGCAGAAGACAAGGCCAACATCTATGAAGGTTAACTGTTTATGTGCTGACACTGCAAATATTGTAGTAGACAGGTCTGAAAATCACCTTTCTTGGCTTTTTACATAACAAATATTTACAACCAGTGACTCATCTGACAAGTAAAAGAGAGCGGGATGATGTGCATTAAAAACACAACACATACAAGACAAGCTTCATAAAGAAAAACACTGGGAACTTGAAAGTAAAATTAAAAAAAAAAAAAAAAAAGAAAAAAGAAGATGAAGATGAGGCATCCTTTCATTGTCCAGCATGTCAAACTGGGAGTTAGCTTCCAAAGACATAAGAGATAATAAATATGACCAACTTATATTTGACTTTCAAAGATTTATGTGAGATCTGGTTAACTATCTCTCGATGAGTCTTGTACGTTTCATTCATAAAGTTGTCTAAAATGAATGCTGGGTGAAGGGACAGTCGGGATGAATGAATTAAGGGGGAGTGAGAGGTAAGAAAAGCTGAACACATCTACATGACACTTCAGTAAATTCCTGCACACACACAGAAAGACACCAATGCTCACAAACCATAGCACGCTCAATGGCTCCATCATCTCTAATGTGTATTTATATGAAAATATCCTGGTGTTTGCCTTTCCTGCTCTGAGCACACAGCAGAGGTACACAGTGCCGGGTAAATATAGCACAGATGGGAAGTGCGAGGAGGAGTGCTGCTAGAAAGAGTCTGAGAGGCTTCTCTTCTACTCCGTCACTGTGTGCTGCTCTGCAAAGACCTACAAGCAACGCTGGGACACATTTAAGTCCTGTTTAGACTCGATGCATGGACAATATTTGTCTTTAGTTTAAGACAAACAAAATAAAGAGTTGAGGAAACGTTTAGCCATGCTATGCAGAGCAGGCTGGCAGAAGAGGTTTCGGTTTCTTATAAAGACCAGTGTGACTGAGGTGTGACCTGAGCTAACCCTCTCTGTCCCCTCTACACAGGACAACTGCTACATGTAGGATGGGCACTGACCTGTAGAGGGCACTGTTCTCTCAGTTTACCTGCTGCAGCATCACTGGACTGAAGAACAACACAGCACCAAACTGTGTTGTGTCTTTTCTTCTATATTTTTGTTGAACGTCCTTGGGTCTTTCTAAAAATCCAAGTTATTTTTATTTATTATGATCATTACAACATTTGAACCTTTATGTCCTCGTGGCTTTATGCTCTCAGGAGCATCTGACTAACTAGCACTATGTTTGTTGGTATTGTATTGTTGAATTCAGAGTTCATGGGACCCAACTGGCATTTTTTTTTCTATTTGAAAACATGAAAAAGTCCTTCAGTTTAGCCATATTTGCAGATAAGAGCATTGGTTTCCAAACCAGGGTCTGGTACCTACTAGGGAGGGGAACAAACTCCATCAAATAGTTCATACAAAGCTCTTTTGGTAACAAAATACATTGATAGATTTTATTAATAAAGCATTCGAAATCTATGTTGAGTTTTGACAACAATAAACCACTTAATTGTTGTCACTATGTTGGCACTATGAGCCAAAGTTTGTGATGGGAGTAAATTCACTAATCTAATTTGCATATTCTGACATTACCAGGCAGCCTCCACCGCCATTGGCTGTGCGTTTTCTCCCACAGCTTCCAACATGTCTGCCCCTACCTCCGCGGTGTTTTTTATTCCTGCTTCCTTCATCACTATTTGTGGTGTTCGACCACCCCTGCTACCCCCGCCGTAGCAGGGGTGGTGAGCCAAAGCATCGGCTTCGGTATGTGCTGCTTGTGGACTGTCATGGTGCACGGACTCCGTGTCGCTGCTCACAGACGCACCGTCAGTCTCACCCATGGTTTCACCGAGGGTGAATATTCCTCTATTCCTCCTGGCATTGTGAGTATTCTCGCTACAATTAGCTCTCTTTCTTGCTGTTACACTCTGACTACAAGTAACGCTTCCTTGTCTTCTCGACCGGGGGTGCATCTTTCAAAACTCTCTCTCTGTAAAACTCTGAACAGAAACAAAACCCACAGCTGCTGGGTGTTACGCATATCCGCCATCTCCTGGTGTAAAGTAGTAAAAACGTTAGGCACCATATTTGCAGCTATAGCCTGTTTAATCTAGCAATGTTGCTTGTCACAATTTTGCTACTTTGGTGCTTAAAGAGTTAACCTTTTTTTTTTTAATTATCATTATTTTACTTTTCCTATGTTTTTTTTTTTTTTTTTTTGACGTGGAAATGGGCTTCCATACTGACCTGACAGTAAGTACTAGTTAAAAAAAAAAAAACACTCAGCCCAGTGCTGAAAGGTTAGCTTGCCACCTTTTTCTTTTGCTGCCAAATCATTTAAATAATCGGAGGAGGCATCTAGATGGTCCATAACTTCCAGATGTGAACTAATCACCACCTACCACTAGCTAACTGTCTGCAACAAAACACACTAACAAAACACACTATCACTGGGTACAAAAAGGAGGATGTCTGTGTCTGCTAACCTTGAAGATAATATAGAAACCTATCTAAAACTCTCACCTGTACTTGAAATACCATCTTAGCTCATTTATGCATTGCTGGCGATTATATGGGAATAAACTGTGACTCCATTCACACGATCTGTCAACACAACTGAGATTAGTGCATCAGAGTAGCTTTCAGGTTTACACTGAGTGCTCAAATTTAACTTCTATCAGAAGTTGAACCACCACAGAAGCAGAATATTTTAACCTTCACAAAGAAAGGGTTCACTGAAGGTTTGTTAGATAATATTGACTGTAGCTGGGTCCGTCTTGTACTCTGCCAAACAAATCAATCCAGACAAAGCCAATGACTGATCTGCTGGCACTGACTTCTTGCACTGGCTGCCATAACTGTGGTGGTCTTTTAGCATCTACTGACTGAGACAACAGCATGAATAGTTGGACAAAAAGACCAGAAATCTGCAGAGAAAGGATCTATAGTCATAATATAAGCATTTACTTATAGATACATAAACAACAGCCTGATTGAGTTTAATGTTTGTGTTGAAATACTGTGTAATATCATGTTATGCTACCGTTAGCTTTACAGTTTAACAGCTAATCTAACAACAGCTCCACTGTTTCAAATATCCATTGCATGGATGTATTTTATCTAAGCTCCCATGAAAAGCATTTAGGAAGGGTAGGACTTTCCAAACAATTCTAAAAAAGTGATTGTAGAAAAGATCTGTCACATTCATGGCGAGCCAATCAAGCATGAGACAAGATGACACCGTCTGCATGACCTTCTATTGAGCTGACAGGTTGCTGCTGTAATAGATTTGTTCTTACAGAGCTTCTCAGCGAATAAATTTGATGCCAAGTCCAGTCAGAGGATATGCAAAAACCTCTTCTCTGCCAAGACAAGCTTTCAGAGTGGCTCTTTGCTCATGTTTTAAAAAGAAATTTGGTCCAGCTCTGATTAAACTGCCGCTTTTGAACAGCTCCATCTGAGCTCATAGCTACTGCAGCAGCAGCTATCGGATACACTGGCAAACCCATGCCGAAGCAGACTGGGAGAAGAGTGAAATTATCTTTTCTGCCATGACAAGCTCTCAGAGCTGCTCTCTGCCTTTGGTTTAACCTCTGGGTCCAAGCACTCGCTGGCGCATTTTTGCTATGTTTTTACTGCCATATTACATTGTAGAAATGTGGTTGAAACACTTCTGTGCATGGGGGAAAATCATCTTTCACTTCCCACCTCACTTGCCATCCCACATGATTCACAGTTGGAGTTACAGATCCAATAAGAGAGCAAATGGCACATGTCGTCATCTCTCACTGCGTCATTGAAGAAACTTTTTGTCCGCCAACCTTTCCCAGCCAACTGACAATCTGCAATCTCTAAGACCCTCCTTATCAGAGTTTCTGCAGGAGAGGTAAGGCGAGAGACCGGACCGAGAGGAGAGAATTAGACCTGCTGATCTCCGATGATGGTGAACCAGTCATTGGAGAAAAATGGGCCTCAGTATGAAAAAGCTGAGATTGTACTGAAAACTTTGAAATACCCTTATATCTCAGAAGGTTAATAAAGAAGTGTCGTTCAGCTCTGCTGTGGCTAAGTCAGAGGTAATCACTCCACTAGCAGCCATTGTATACAACCACTCATAGTACAACTACCCCTTCATGCCGTAACTCTCACAAACTCATGCTAAAGCAGAATGGCAGACTAGGGAAAACATCTTTCCCATCATGAAGAGCTTTTAGTGATGCTTTGATTCTTTATCTCACACAGAAACATGGTCAAGCTCTGGTAAAATTGATGCTACACTAGAGATATATCAAAGGTATCACTGCTTTTGCTTCTGCTTTTCAATATGGCATTGAGTAGCCAAACCTCCCATAGCTACCGCCTTGTTCTCCTCAAATGATGCTGATTGGTCTGAACAGGGTTCGGTTCTCACAAACGCTTTGGAGTGGAGCTTTTCAGGAGGGACTTGCCAAACAGTAGAGATGGAAAATCCATCTGCTTTGCAAGGTTTAGATTAAAATGTGACTCAAACTACATTAAAATATAAAGATTTAGACCAAATTCAAAATAGCTGCCAAAATTAAGGCTGTATTGAAGAGAAAACAGGGAGATCTTGTGAATGCCTTCTTATTTGTGGTTTCTTTTTGGAATTTGAATAAGCAATGAGGTGACGGATCATCTAGTAATTACTCCCAGAATGAGAAATGCATTGTGTAATGCATTACTTTTTTGAGAAACTTCCCCAGTGTTGGATCTATTTGCAGGTTGCATGCCAGCTGAAATTTACAAACTTAAGGAAGTCGTTGATCTCATCAATCATCTGCAACATTAAATTCAATTATCCCCCTTTTTTTTTACCTGAATGTCTGCAATAAGTACAGTACAGCACTTTTGCAAAATAGCTTCAAGCTCTGTTGGAGTCAGTGATAAGTTTGGAACGTCTGATTGATAAAAATGCAGCAAAACAGGAGAAGAGTAAAATAACATGCCAGAAAGGAGCTTAAGTGCAAGTTATCTAATAAGGTCAATTATAGAGTTATTTAAAAGTGTCGCCCTACTACAGACGGTGTGTGCATGCATGAGTGTGCCCACGCGTGTGTCTGGGTGTATTTATATGCTGCTGGCTCCACTAGAGCTCATTTCCTCCTAAAAATAACACGCTCTGCCAACACCACAACCCATACACACACACACGCTACACACAAAAAACACATTTACAAAACATACTTTCACACATATTTTGGGAAACAGGCAATAAAAGCCATGACATTGATCTCATGTTTGGTGGGGGGGTCAGTGTTGTGGCCCCAAATACTCAGAATCAGTTAATGTGTGTCTCTGTGTGCCAGCTTGAGTCCAAAGCATGCTTTAACGTCACTCCCCTCTGATTCTGTGTCATGTTTTCTATTGTTTGGTCTTTCAAGTGATGTAACAAACACTCTGGCGGCCGTGTTAGAGATCTGAAGCTCCTGGGAAACAATAGCTGCTAACAGCTGATTGTTTCTAAATGTAGAACATAGTCATAATGGTGTCATGAGCAGTGTACCTGTTGCTGTATCCATGTGTAGGTAAAGACTGATTTAAAGCTCTTCATGTGAATAAAGCTGGTTTTAAATGATGTCAACTGTGGAGTGAGTTGATCAGCTGGTCTCATATGTCCAACAACACTGCTTTTGTCTTTCATTGGATGGTGGATAGAATATGACAGGAAGGAGCCACAGGTTGGACTTGGATGCCTGTTTGGAGGAATGTAGCCTCCATACATGGCGTGCTGTCAGCGTCCATCACTCTCTCATTGTTAGTGATCTTGCTCTTTCTATGCCTTTGCATCAGTGATATAACTTGACACGCTAGATGGATGTGTTTCACACATCCATCTGGGAAAAATAGGAAACGTTTGAGAAAAGGCAGAGGCTTTGAAAAAAAACTCAGAGTGTGATTGGATGAACGTTCCAATCAGTGTAAAAAAACACGTATCGAGCTGTGTGTGCGCAGCTACCGAGGAATAACGCGAAACATGGCGACAGCAGACATGTAAGTACTCGACTTTTGTTGTTTTTGAAAAGAAAACAACTCACTGCTGTTCTTTGTTCTTCTTTTAAGGAAGAATTGTTGTCAAGTTCTGATAAACTGGCGCTTTAGCAGCATCCATGCTAAGCTCTTTCACCATAACTGCACCAGCCTCTTGCTGCTGCTTGTTTACGTCACGAATCTGCTGCGATTGAAAGTACTGCCCCTCGCCACTCATTGGTCCTGTCACTTTCTAACTGGGCCCAAACAGTTCAGATGGGAGCTTTGCAAGATGGATTCACCAGTGAAAAATAAGGAAATGGGCGTATCCATCTGCTTTGCAAGGTTATCAGTGATAACCAGTACTGGAAATATTACATTTTTAAGTTTTCTACCCACTCATCTGTCCATCTGAGCCCTTCCTGTGACTGTGCCATATCAAGAATCCTTGGAGGGATTGATTTTAAACTTTGCACCTCTGACTAACCCTGTGTACTGACCAGTGTTGGGTAGCATTACTTTTGAAAGTAACTTAATGCGTTAGAGTACTTTTGCGTTACTAAATATTAAAACCCTTTAGCCACTCGTTCCACTCAGCAGTTGTAAAAACGATAGTTACTGACCACACGTCTGCATTTGAATGTGCAGACTCTAAAGCCAATGTACAGCGTAATTTAAAGCCCATAATCTGTATCTCTGCAGCCTGAGAACACCACTAACAGACAGGAAAACCTTTACAGCTCTTTAACATGCTCACAATCTGACAACAAGCTGAGCAGAGGCAGACAGAATCACTCAAACGCTGTGTGTAATAACAGTGCTCAATTAGAACGGCTGCACAGCTGGTTCAAGGAAAGCAATCAGAGCTTTTCATCTTACGTTTCACCACGATGCTGTTCTTGTCCCTTTTATCCAAAAATCCATCATAATGGGGATAATTCCACAGTGTCCTGCTGTCCTCTCTGTCATCTCACTGGCTCAGAAAGCTAGAAATGCACTCGTAATGGCACAGAATGTTTACCTTCTGCTGGCACGGCGCTATGTGCAACACGACTACAGGAAGAGAGAAGGACAAACAGAGCAGATGCCTCAAGGAGCTTCCTTTATTCTTTCTCTCTTTTTGAAGCCACAGAAGAGAGAGGAAATTTGGGATTTTTCTTTCAGTAATAGATTACTTTTGTGAAAAAGTAACTATTAACAGGATTACTTGAATTGTAAAACTAACGTGTTATGTTACATATGTAACTACAAAAAAAAAGTAATCTGAGTACTCTAAAGGATTACTGTGTAACATGTTACCCCCAACACTGGTACTGACTGCACAAACATTTTCCCGTCGGCCCACTCTTCTCTGTCTCTCACAGCAAGATGGGCCGGAGGAAGACTAGCCTAGGAAAGAGGGATCTGGAAGACAATAGGGCATCAGGAGTGTTAGATAGCAATATTTCCTTGATTTCTTCCACTTTTCTCATTCAACAGTGAGAGGCAAAGCTGTCTCAAGCTCGCCAATAGAAAGAACTACACTTCTCATTGTCCATCTATCCATCCATCCATCTTCCGCTTTTTCCAGTGACGAGTTGCGATGGTAGCAAGTCAACCCAGACTTCTCCCCAGCAACACTTTCCAACTCCTGCTGGGGAATCCCAAGGCAGTCCCAGACCAGACAGGTCATACAATCCCTCCAGTGCATTCTGGCCCTTTCTCGAGGTTTCTCCCCAGCCGGACGTGCCCAGAGGAGGCACCCAGGAAGCATCCTGATCAGATGCCCCAACCACCTCAACTGGCTCCTTTTGATATGAAGGAGCATATAGGCTCTACTCTTAGCTCCTTCTGGATATCTGCTCTCCTTATCATATCTCTAGCCCAGCCATTCACCAGAGAAAACTCATTTAAGATGCTTGTATGTGAGGTCTCATTTTTTCAGTCATTACTCAGAGATTATGAACCCAGAGTTCAAAGGTGACGGTACTTAGGATGCTGCACCAATCCACCTGTCAATCTCATGCTACCTTTTACCCTCACTCATGCATAAGACCCACAGATACCACAGAACTCTTTCACCTGAGGGAGCCTCATTTCCCATCCAGGGTGTGTTCACGCGTTCAAAATAAGAGCAGAAGTTTTCATACTATTTACGAGGATAAACTGAAATTTATAAGGTAGAGAATTAAATATCTAACAGATCTACTGTGGACAGTATGCATGCAGTGTCACTAAATGTACGACACTCACATGCGGTTAGGATACCGTGTAAACAATGAGCTGCTTGGAGGCTGGATGTCATTGTCATTGTGTAACCATGTCTATCTTATGCTCTTAAATGTGATAGCTGAAGAAAACCAGGTGGAATATTCATGAATCTCTGCACATATGTCCACTTGGGCCCAAGAAGACACTTAATACATGTTTGTGGTGCAGGTCAAGGTCAAAACTACTCCAGCCCTTCTTCTTGACTGACTACTGTACTTTCAACTTCCAGCAATTTGTTACCTCTGAGAGGCACGTAACTGCCAGACAGTAGTTCTGGTTAAATATGATTGTGCTTTCACTTTTTATGCTGCCTACCCTCAAATCCTCCTCTCAAATCGGCATCATTTGAGGGGAGTCTCGCTATAGGTGGGGTTCAGTTGTACTGGAAGAGGGTAAAAATGGCTGCCGCCATTGTAGCGATTAGTTCGAATGTAGATGTAGTAAAGTTGCAGTTTTATCAGAACTGGATCACACCTCTTTATTCAAGAGGAGCAAAGAACAAAACTGAACGCTTTTCATGACAGAAAATAGGTTCTTGCTGGTGAAGCTATTAGCTTGGATGTAGGTTTAATGACAGTTTTAATAAGATCTGGACAGCATTTCATGATTGTAAACTAAAACTGCCTGTCTGCAAGCTCATATTACATTTCTGAGCTGTGCATGTCTACTACCTCATTTTCACTCTGATGTAATTAATGTTACACAGAGCTATCCGTCCAATCACCTTCAGAGAATTTTTTCTTTAATTCCTGCGCTTCCCAAACACTTTAAGGTTTGTCTCTCCTGACTAAATATGACATATATCCTTCGCAAAGGAAATGTGAAACAGTCTATCTGGCATGAAAGGTTAAGTGAAGCCTTGTGTTAGTTCATACAGAACACATTAGTCACATGCCCATCCGTAATCAGCTGATGGCTAGCTGATATCCTTCACCAGTCCCTGCTTGCATCAATGCTGACCCACTACGCTGCTGCTGGAAAAGCTTAACTTCCTCCAACCCAGCCTCCTCATTTATAGCATAAAGCTTGTTGCACCCTCATATTCAGATTCATGCAACTATGGATTAATTGCTTTTAAACTAATTTTATTGTATTCAATATGAATTATCATTAATCTATCCACATAAGGGCTTCTAGCTATGTGCTTGCTGGTCTAACCCAGGGAGCATCTTTTGAGCAGAGCCTTCTTCACCAAATGAAACTATGTATCTATTTTGCATTAAGATAGTTAAATGTATGATGAAAGTCTTCCTGACTGAACTTGCTCATAGATATGAAATATTTCTCATGTAAGATCTGATGCACCACTTGAAAGCTGACCATTTTAAGAACTTTAAATAAAAACTAAAGTAATAGAGAAAGCAAAAGGGGGGACTCTACAAATTCAGATACTAGGTGGAGAACTGTGGGATACTATTAGCCTCAATCCAATTTCTGCAGCTGCTGACTACCTGCACAAATGGAACCTCAGCCTAGTGACTTAGAGAAAATTAACAGCAGCAACAGGGGATCTTACTTCTGGGCCTTTTCATTTGATAAAGCGAGGACAGTGGATAGACTTGGAAACAGGGAAGAGAGCGGGGAGAGAAATGCGACAAAGGGCCACAGGCCGGATTCAAACCTGGGCCGCCCACGTACATGGGTAGCGCCTTAAACCACTCGACCATCTGTACTCCCAGGGGGATCTTACTTCTGTAGTGAAAAAAACATTGAGTTTTCAACCATTTCTTCACATATCGTCATCCTTTGTTCCCTTGGTCTACGTGGTGGCATTAACAGGCCAACACCAGTCTGAGGTAATGCCATGCTTAATACTTACTGTAACTCTCCCATCCTGTCTCTGGAGAGCAGGCGGGTGCACCAAACTGACAATGCAATGTTGTCATATAATAGTTCTAAGCCTACAATTAGCCACAGTGGTCCCATTATACTCAGATTTCAAAATTGCCACAGTTTGTGTTGTGAATGTTGAACATCACAGGCGGCGGCTTAAAAAAGATGCTGTAATCAGAAGCAGGATTTCAGTGTTTGTCATGTACACAGAGATATGAATAAGAAGGTTTCTCTGTGTGCATGTAAACACCAAATCCTGATCAAAACTAGGATAAGGCTCATAACCGGGATATCCAAGTCCATGTAAACACACTCATTATTAATCAATAAATAAAAGCTAGAATGGATTAGATTTGTATCTCAACAGGATTTAAGATGGGTGTTTTCACACGCAGCTTGTGTTCATACTGAGATAAGATTTCTGGTTAAACTGATTCATTCATGTCCAGTGAGCAGGTTTAAACCTGCACCATTAATGCTGTTGCTTTCTATTTACATAGTTAACTCATGTATAAACTCCTGTATGTGTTGTTTACAGGCCCGTATAGAGAGCTCTGTGTATGAGGTT
This sequence comes from Cheilinus undulatus, assembly GCF_018320785.1. Classification (NCBI taxonomy): domain Eukaryota; kingdom Metazoa; phylum Chordata; class Actinopteri; order Labriformes; family Labridae; genus Cheilinus; species Cheilinus undulatus. Next base: position 5,072,751 of record NC_054867.1, on the reverse strand, counting down.
TGGATTTTCAGCGTGGTTTTCACCTATCTGGTATCCAGCCATCCTTTAAAGAGCAGAATCCCTCACTCCTTAAGCCAGTCATTTTAAGATTAAGATTAAATTTGTATGGATTAAGTTAGTTTATGAGGTGAACAGACTCTCTTTTTTCTCTGTAGAGCCAAGCCAAGCATCTAACTTAGCCTTAAATATCCTTAATTGTTGGTTATGCTCTTGACTGAGCTCTACCAGTATGTAAGACAGGGTTTGACCCTGGACAGAGACTTAATTCAGGGCACCGCTACAAGTCAAGTCCTGTTTTAGAGCATATTTGATCACATTTAGGGGAAAAAGGATGATTAGACAAAGATGATAAAAGTTGGCAGCCCTCTCTGGATTACTTTCATACATTAGAAAACGAGATGATTCCTCTGAAGTTTCTGGAGTCTTTTTATCATAAGGTCAATGTTTATGAAGACACTAGAGACACTTTCATTTTCTAAAGATGAAATTAAATCAATACTTTAATACTGAAAAAGCACTGTGAGTAACTTCCAGCTGGTGTTGACTTTGGATGAAGTGAGACATCTTGTCTCTGTGCTGATCTTTTATGGTCAAGGAAACAGAAAATCTCGCCCAGCTTTCTTTGAACCATCAAATGTATCACTCATCATGAACAAAAGAACCCCCATGCAGCATCTTCAGCTGTTAAAAATACCATGAAGAGATAATTGTTTTATGCACTGATGATCTTGTTTGCTTTTATAGCTCAGTAAGAACCCCAAATGACAGCATATTAAACAATGACAATAAGAAATTCCAATGTCTGGCTCATTTCAAATTTAAAGCCAGTGACGTGATTTAGAAATGATGGGACAGTGCCTCCTAGCACTGTTGTCCATATAACTGTCTTCACATGAACAGGCATTTGTGAGTACTCTGTTTTCAATGTCTCATTTGAACGAAAGTCGCCAGTAGGGTCGCTGTAACTGCCATTTACCAGCATTAGCCTATCACAAATAGGACATACGGAATCTGCTGTGTTTAACTCTTCGTAAATGATTTTCAGGTATGTACATTTGTGTTTCCTTGTACAAAATGTGCAGCAGGAGGCAATTGTGGTTAAATATGTAGATCCTCCAACTGGAAGCCCAGGGTACACATCAGGCCCACCACAGCTTCCCATCCAGCCCCCAGAGGTTTACTAAATTCAGATTTTTTTTTCGTCCCAAACATGCCTTAAAGTCCTGCCAGTACTGTACACGTAAAAGTAAATCTATCTCTATTCATATCATGCAGGTGTTTGCTGACTATGAAAAATTTGCTTTAGTGTGGTTTATCTGGGGCAAAGATGCATCTTAAAAGTCCACATTTTGTTCGACTACACAATAACCAGACTTTTCCAATTGCAAGAGTACTGTCAGAGTGGGGATGGGGGACTAGGATATCGTGTGCTGAGAGTTTGATCTGTAAGTGTGCAACAGCTATTGGACCAAAAGTTGTGTATTATACCTTTAAGTGTAATGTTTCTGAACATACTACAAAGAATCAGATGATTTCTTTATCTACAGGAAACAATATACTGTAGTTACAAGTGTCTGATGAAATATCCATACAAATGTGGTAAGGCAATGTTATATCATTTGTAGATTAAAATAATCTGTGGATCTTAATGAAAAAAAAGTGTTGAATTGAAAATTGAAAACTAATGAAGTGAAATTTTGATTTTCTGTGCTCAACTCTGACTACAGGATTGTATTACATTCACAAGTTTTTAGGGTTGTAAAGTTTCAAAGTTGTCTATGTGAGTGTTTCAAAGGCTGCTGCAGTTGGAAATGTCCTCTAAGCGTCCAACATACTTCATAATTCAAACAGCAGCATGCCCCTAACGTCAGAAGTGTCTTTGTCTTTATTATTTCCTTGAATTCAGGTCCTCTGCATCCCCACTCAGGGTTTGAAAACAGTGGATTACAGTTACTGCATTTAGGTTGGCAGGTCATGATATTTTCAAATCTTTCAAAAATAAATGTGCCTGTTACATATCAATAGTATGTGCTGTATATTCAGAAATGCAGTCAGCTGTTTGTATCTGTTGCATGGGGCACAAGTCCTCCAGTGTGGCACAAAGAGTATATGTCATAACTAAAAGCACTGCACACCTTTCCATAGATCTGCCTGAACTGTCTCTCATCTTTCAGCAGGCTCCATGTTTCCTCACCAGCTCCATCCATCCTGTGATAATCTGTCCATCCTGACTTATTCCCCAAAGCTCTGACACTGTCAGGATAATAGTACACACTCTTGTGACAAGAGGGCTGGAAATAACATGCTGTGGCTTTACTACATCATGTATGCATGTGTGTCAGTGTAAGGGAAAGAAGTGCAAGGCGCCAGCATGTACTGCAATGCCAAGGTCTCTGCTTTCTCTGGTTACCCATCAGCTGCCATCTCTTTAGCACCTCACCATGGTTGTCCAGGAGGTACATGTGTATGTTCACACACAAAGACAGAAAGACACCAAGCAAACCCCTCATGAGGCCGTATGTTGATGACACGCTCTTATGCGGTAGCTGTGATGTGAGAAAAACAGTGATGTTTAAAAAGAACTACAGTTACTGTGCATGAAACAGGTTTAGTTTTATAATAACTCAAGAAGACTGCTTCATCACAATTGTATGACCTCCTTACAAGGAGGCTTGTAAAGGACAACTTCATTATTCCTGTAAAAATAGGATGCCTCTTTATTATATTGTTATCTGGTTACATAATTCTCCATCTTGTACTTGTTTCACTGTTTTTCCAATTGTTAATAAAGGGTGCAAATGGCACCCAGACTTAAAACTTGCAAGATTAAGTGTTCAAAAAGTAAAATCCTCTAAATTATTAGCTGAATTGTTTGCTTCTTTTGTAAAAAGTCATGCTTCAAGATAATCCCAATGGATTTGGTTAAATATATGGGCACTGGCAAAATTGGTAAAGTACTGGACTGTGCAGAAGTAATGTTATGCATGCATACATTTTACTGGTATCATGAAATGGTAGATTATACCTTTAATGCAACAACACACACTAATAAAAAATGTAACATAAACATGAAGGATTAAAAAAAAAAGCCATGAAGGAACAGAAAGATCCAGCAACACTTGGAGTTTAGAGAACCAAGGCCAAATGTGGCCTGCAGTACAATTTTGATGGGCCTGTAGCAAATTCTAGAGATAAAACGAAAGATGGCCCATATTTGAATATTATAAAAAAATATAAAGCTTTCAGTTTAATTTGGGAGAGCAGCAGAAAAAGGATTGTTTGCAGAGCATTTAGATTAAAGAAAAAGAAAGACGGACATCCAGAGTCACAGATGAGAGAGATGAAGAGAAGCAAAAGCGTGCAATGATAGCGGTGTTGTTCAGGACACAGGTGGAGTTTGTGATCCTAGACTGTTTACGAAGAATTAGACTGAAAATAATAATAATAAGGAATAAAAATGGTAGGAAATCAGTACTGATGAAACTAGATTTTATTCAGATAAAAGTGATTTTAACAATTGCCTGATGGGTGCAGTGACGGGTAACTGGCTGCCTAGAGGCCACATGAAGCCTGCTTTCTCACTCAGTGTGGCCCTCAAGTCAATTTCAAGTATCAAGAAATTGTAAACAAGAGGAAAACATGATTAAATCTGCCATAAAAACATGAAACTAGAAACATTTTTGTGATTATCTTTCATTATTGGTCAATGTTAGCAGGAATTTAGAGATGATTCTCACTGCTGCTATAAGAAATCTTTTCTATGAATCATTAAATAAATTTAAATAAACTGGATATGATAATAAGATATACTAAAAAAAAGAAAAACATTAAGTATTACGTTCATTGCACTTTTCAACTTATGACAGATGGCAAAGATCTCCAAAAATAGATAAGTATTCAGGTTCATTTACTATTGTGTTCACCCACTTACAGTGTATGTTTGGCAGCGCTGTACATATATTACCTTGATCATACTTATCATGCAAACATCAGCCTTATGTGCAGAGAAGGAGAAAAAAAGACGCTCAAAGTAAGACCTCTTACAGGTAATGAGGCCCTAAACGCTGTGCATGGTTTGTGTATAGGAGGCCTGTCCATATACACACAGGCACACTCCTTTCCCGATTCCTCTGTGCTTTCCTCTATGTGTAGGTTAGTTACAGTATATGGACAAAAGTATTTGGCCACACCTGTTGATAATTGAATTCAGGTGTTTTTAATCAGACCCATTGCCACAGGTGTATAAAGTCACAGACCCAGCCATGCAGTCTCCCTTTGCAAACATTTCTGATCCTAAATGGGTCATTCTGAAGAGCTTAGTGACTTCAAGCAGAGTACTGTGATGTAGTATTGTCGTACTTGAGAATGGTCTTGGTCTTGAGACTGGTCTCAAAACCACATTTTGAATGCCTTGGTCTTGTTTCGGACTCTATAGCATTTTAACTCGGTCTTGTCTTGGTTTCGGACTGGCCGTACTCTGAATTTTCCATCAAGACCCAGATATCAGTCCATCGTATTTCTTTTAATGGTCTCAGTCATGACTCAATCTCAACCCTCAAAAGTCTTAGTCTTTTCTTGGTCTTGGTGCACTCTTGTCTTGGGCAAGCTTTGGTCTCGGATAGTGTGATCTTGAGTACAACACCTTCTGCAATAACACAGTTCATGAAATTTCATCCCTACTGGATATCTCAGCGCCAGCTGTAAGTGATGGTAGAAAAGTGGAGGCATCTAGGAACAACAGCAACTAAGCCATGAAGCGGAAGACCATGCAAAATGGTGTATGGTGAGTAAAAGTCGCCAATGCTCTGCTGATTCCATCGCTGAAGGGTTCTGAACTTCCACTGGCATTAACGTAAGCAATGATGGGAGCTTCATGAATGGGTTTCCATGGCTGAGCAGCTGCATGGAAGCCTCACATCACCAAAGCCAATGTAGTCCAACGTGTAAAGCACACTGGACTGTGGATGTATGTGTGTAGTATGAGGCTGTTTTCCCGGGTTTGGGCTAGGCCCCTTAATTCAAGTGAGGGCCAATCTCAATGCTTCAGCATACAGAGACATTCTGAGCAATGCTATGCTTCCAACTTTGTTGCAACAGTTTGGGGAAGGCTCTTTTTTATTAGATGACTGTGCCCTAGTTCTCAAAGCTAGGACTATAAAGACATAGTTTGATGAGTTTGGTGTGGAAGAGCTTGACTGGCCCACACAGAGCCCTGACCTTAACCCCATCCAGCACCTTTGGGATGAACTGGAACAGAGAATGCGACCAGGCCTTCTTGTCAAACATCAACGTTGACCTCATAAATGCTCTACAGAATGAAGGGGCACAAAATCCCACAAGAAACATTCCAAAATCTAATGGAAAGCTCCCAAGGCCAACTCCAGATTAAAGAACATGTATTTGAATACTATGTTGGTCTATTAATATTTATATTTTATCAAAAGAATAACCCCCCCCCTCACTGAAACACGGACACCCACAGGTGAAGATAGAAGCATTCAGAGCCAGGCAAGATGAGAAAGAGGAGGGAGATGACTGACAAACTAATGAAAAGTAAATGCAAATCCGTTTTCCACAGCAGGACACTAAACATGACTCAGCAGCCGCAGAGATTTGGCAAAGTGATCACTTCCTGGCTGACGGGCTGAAGGTGACAGGCACAGGCAGAGCTGCAGGTGAGGTAAACAAACAGTCCGCTTCAGGCTGCGGTTTCGAGTGACGTAAGAGCAGCTGAGATGGATTTAAGCTCAAACATCAGTCACTGAACACCTATTTAAAAAGTGTTTAATAGGTGAAACAATGACATTCTCTCATGTCTTTTCAAAGTGACTAAGCAAAACATCTCCTTCAAAATGAATGCTCAAAATCTCCCCAGTCTTTTCAGAACAAATTCATGTTGTTTTTCTATAATATGTTAGAAAAAAGACCCTGTCTGTCATCATCCCTCAAAACTCAAGGTGACATTTGGATATTGCTTATTTTATGAGTTGTGCGGTCCAAAAGCCTGCAGGTGTTTAGATTACTGAAGAAAGAAAAGCATAAGTATTCAAATTTTAGGAGCTAGAGCCAGAGAATTCTTGGCCAAATTAATCAATGCTGTGCAAATATAGAGAGCAATGAAAAGGTGTCATATATTTTGAAATCATAAAAGTCTCTGTAATTTATAAAAGTTAAAATCTGTGAATATCTGAAGACAGAAAAAATGTCTCTACAAAACAAACAACAATAATGTTAGCGTAATAATGCTTGTTTTAATTTCCTTAAGTGATCAGTTTTTTCATTTTTGTCCTTTCCTGTTTGTGTCTCTTGAATTAAAGGGATATTTCAGTGTTTTTGAAGTTGGGTTGTATAAGGTAGTTGGCAATAGAAGTGGAATTAGCTTCCAGAGATTTCCGTGTGTGTTCTCCCTTTAAGCAGATTGTGCTGAGGGCACCAGCAAGATGGGTAAAGTTTCTCCACTTGATTAAGTTTGTTTTTAAGCAAAAATAGACCAAAAACAATGCTGGCTCAAAAGTGTAGCGAAAAATTTTAAGTCTTTTAGATTTCACCCAGAAAGCCTCTGTGTTTAGTACTATATTGCGAGGCAGCCTCTGGTTTGATGCTCTTCCACCTCAGTGTGTGGCTATAGCGGGATCAGCTGTTTGGGTCTGCAGCTTCACAGAGACAACATCTCGACTCGAGTGATGATGAAATGCTGTTTACTGTGGATATGAGAGGATCTATGAGCAGCACTACACAGAGGAACAACTAGCAGGAAGAAAGAGAGAGGAGAAACTTCCTGAGAGATCCTGAGACAGCTGCATCACTCCCCATCCAGAGTTCCCTGCCTGGCTGAACCCTGGTGTTTTTTTGTTGTTGTTGTTGTTGAAATGTAAAACTGAGCTGAAAGAACTAATTTTAGTTTGGTTTGTCAAGGTTGTCTCTGTCAAAGCCCTCCTGCCCAAACAGCTGATCAGGAAACGATGATGCGCTGAGGCTGAAGAGCGTGTACTAGAGCAGGGGTCATCAAGTACATTTGCACAAGCACCAGATTTAGTCTTCACAGAGACTCTAGGGGCCGGACTTTTAAATAAACAAAAATCAAATACATATTTTGGTCAAATTAACATATTATTGTATTAGTATTTGTATTTCCTTTCAAAACTCAGGAATTTTTTACCAGTGAGATCTATCCCTATTATCCATAATGCAGCAGACCACAAGACATCCTGGTATATGATATGACATGAGTTTCCCTGAGAAGAGGCCCCCCATTGTAATTTAGCACCAATATTAACTCATTTTTGACACTTTTTAATACCTTTTCCCTACTTCATTCACCCATTTTGCCACTGTTATCCCCTTTTTATGACATTTCATCTTTTTTTGTCACTTTTTAATCCCTTTACATTACTTTTTGGCATCATTTTCGCCACTTTTAACCAATTTTTGATCATTTTTGCCCCCTTTTTCAACCCATTTTGATACTTATCGCCAATATTTACCACTCTCTAACCCCTATTCGCTACTTTATCTTTTTTGAAATATTTCTGCCAGTCTGAACCCATTTAAGAAACTATGTGCTAATAATCATGTGAATTTCTGTAAAAACAGATCAAATGTGAAGTCATTAAAAAACTGTATCAACATATTTGTTTTTCGGGTGGATTTAACAGCTGCAGACATTACAAGCTCAAAGATACTCTTAAAACCAGAACATTTTCTTTTCCTCCTTTTCTGAATTTAATGAACTTCTAGGGGCCAGACAGGAAGCTTTTGGAGGCCTGATATGGCCCTCGGGCCGCCAGTTGATGATCAGCGTAGTAGAGGATTGCCTTGCCAAATAGTGCCAAACACAGAGGCACTACCGGTGAAAAATAACACACTTCAAAACTTTCCAATTTAGCATACAATGTAACCAGCATTGGCCCATTTTCCCATAAAAACTCTCAAAATTTCATGGAGCAACTGCACCCATCTGTAGTGCTGTATAGCCTTGCTAACTTGTTGGTACTCCCAGTGTTCTCTCTTTAACCATATATGGTCATTCCGGCTGATTTCCTTTGTTGCCTCAACCCCATGTCTCAGGAATACAGTGGGACCAGGATGATTTTTCTCAACCAATCAGTAGAGATCAGTCAACATCACAAAAAGTGACATCATTCGTCCATCCATCCATCCATCCCAGCTGTCATCGGGCGAGAGGCGGGGTACACCCTGGACTGGTCACCAGTCAATCGCAGGGCTGAGATATAGAGACAGACAACCAGGCACGCTCACATTCATACCTACAGCCAATTTTAGAGTCACCAATTAACCTGATGAGCATGTTTTTGGTGGTGGGAGGAAGCCGGAGTGCCCGGAGACAACCCATGCATGCACAGGGAGAACATGCAAACTCCGCACAGAAAGGCCCTGGACCTGACTGGAAAGCGAACCAGCGACCTTCTTGCTGTGAGGCAACAGTGCTAATCCCTACGCCACCGTGCCGCAAAGTGACATCGCATAAGACCACTTAGCAATGGCCCAGAAAGTCTGTCAGCTGATCACAGCTGGGTATGTGACTATTGTGTCCTGCATAAACTAATGCTGAGCTTTAGTAAGAAGTAAATGTTGTTGAATGTTGTTGTTTTTGTCTCTGGGATGCTGGACTCCTGTCTGCACAACAATTTTACTTTTTTAGGTGCCTATAAAGAACCTTGAACCTGAGCGCAGCATGGTCCCAGGTTGTACCACCTCACTCGTTTAAGCTCAAAATCACAGAGCTCTTCTTTTACATCTGTCATTTGGGTTTAAAAAACATGTTGTAAATGATGTTTGACAGCATATAAACTCCAGGAAGAAGCATTTAATCATATTGCTAACATTGTTTTCCAGTCCATCACGGTTCTGTCCTGGGGTTAGTTTTTACACACACGGGGACGTGTTCATGTCAGAGAGTGGGAAGTGACATGGGACTGCTCTTATCAATAGATGCAGGGTCTCTACAGAGGGCACAAGTCAAACCTTCACTGTAACCCTGGTGGTCTAGTTGGATAGTCTGCCCACTGAGCCAATAGTGAGTTTGACTGAGGAAATCTAAGCTCACTGCTAAGGATTAGCTTTTGTGGACTGTCTTCTACTGCCAAACCATTCAGATGTTTGACTAAGACATCCAGAACTTTCTAATGTGGATTGACTGCAAACTACTGCTAACTAACTCTCTGCCAAACACATCACCATTGTGTAAATGGTCTATTCACCACATTTTCATTTTCCACAGATTAACTTAGAAGCAGCAGATGTTTCCATATTGATCTAGAAGGTGATTGAATCCTGTGTTGGACACAAGCAGAAAATTAGTAAGACAGTTTCAGATTTCGTTGATAAAGATGTCTAAAAACAGTCCAACTTTCAGTCATAAACCTCAACGCTTTAAAAAAAAATAAACTCCGGCTCTTTTTAGTGCATTTCTTTTTTTAGAGGAATAAATCACCAATGACACCACAAAACAATCTCCTCTTCACTCCATGCTGCAGCAGCGCTCATGTTTCTGCACAATTTTCCATGCTCAACCATTAAATTTCACTCATTTGTTAGTCAGTGTTTTCTGAACAAATAAAATCAGATATTTGATGGACTGAAGGCGGAATATGACCACAACCAGCAGAATTCAACATTGCTCATAGAAAGAGAGTTACAAGTCCGAGTTAAAGCCTTTTAGTTACATCATTTCCTTGTTTTCAGTGCATTTATCATGTTTAATGCAATGGACGTTCAAGCAAATGGGTGATTTTTTACTCTTTAAATCAGGGGTGTCAAGCTCAAGGCCCAAATCCGGCCCGTGGTGCAGTTTTACCCGGCCCACCAGATCACATGATATTTTTATTCTAACTGGCCCACCAGTATGAGGTCTGCAGACTTCCTCCAGCATAAAAATGTAAATTTAACCATGGTGATTTTAAACATACTTGCTGAGTCATAAAAATGAGAAAAAGTAAACAGTAGAAACAATTTGATAAAAAGTCAGGAACGTGGGAAAGAAATTTGTGTTTTCTCTATATTTTCAATTTTGTGTCTCACAGTTATGACTAAAAGTTATGATTTTGACTTTTTATTTTCTATTTTTACCTTTCAGATTCATAATTTTAAATTTTAAATCCTATTTTGACCTTTTAAACTCATGATTTTGACTTTTATCTTATGTTTTGGCCTTTTTCAACTACCAACTTTGACTTTTATCTATCTTTTATTACCTTTAAGACTCATAATTTTTATTGTAATCTCAGTTTTTTTACCTTTAAAAATCATGATTTTGACTTTTACCTCTTGTTTTGACCTTTTTCAACTCCTAACTTTAACTTTTGCCTATTTTTTTTTTACCTTAAACCTCATGAATTTTTAATTTTCTTTCATAATTTAACACTTTAAACTCATAATTTTGAAGTTTGCATCAAATTTTGACTGTTAAAAATCATGATTTTGAATCTTATCTCATCTTTTGACTTTTAAAATTCATGGTTTCAGTATTCTATCTCATATTTTGCCTTTAAAAACATTATTTGACTTTAAATGGCATGTTTCTACCTTTAAAACTTATAAGTTTGACTTTTATCCTAGATTTTGGATTTTTAACTTATCATTTTCACCTTTTTATTGCGAAATCATTTATCATCAGTGCCAAGTTTTTACCCCCATAATTCATTTCTGGTGAAAATATGGTTGACATTTTCTGGTTAAATATCGACCCTGTTAGGCCCTCAGGTTAGACCCAAGTTCAGAATCCAGCCCCTGCTGTGAGAGTTTGACACCCTTGCTCTAAATCAGTGGTTCTCAACCTTGGGGTCCAGACCCCCTTTGGGGTCACAAGACACTGAGAGGGGGTCACCAGATGCCTAAACAAAACTAAGAATATTTTTAAATTACACTGTTGCGACTTTTCACCAATTTGACCAAATCTGAATCCTTTTTTAGGACTTTTTAACACCAATTAATCTTAGTACATTTTTGCCACTTAAAACCCCTTTTTGTAAAAGTTAAACCCTTTCCATCACTTTTTCTCTGCCTGTTTTTACCTCTTCTAAATCAATTCTTGCCACTTTCTACCTATTGTTGCCTCTATCATTCCACTTTTACACTCATTTTTCACCCATTTTTGCCAGTTTATATCAATTTTTCGTCCCAGTCCACCTAATTTCCACCCATTTTTTTTGCACTTAAAAGCCATTTCAGCCACTTTTTAAGCCCCTTTGACTACCTTTTGGTCCAGTTTTTGCTACTTTTATCCAATTTTTGCCACTTTTAATGCATTTATGTTCTATAAACATCAAATTTCACCACCTTTTCCACCATTTTTTGCCATTATTACCCAATTTAAGCCATTTTTAACCCATTTTAATTCTGTTTTTAACATTTACTTCACAAATGAATAAATAAAGATATTTGTTGCTTTGATAAGAGTGGTTATTATTCAGATCAAATATAAAATATGGTTTTCACTGCTTAACTTCAGAATGGACCATGGTTTTGTTGACCTCCATGAGCCCCCAGTTTGGCTGGGTCCCAGAAAACCCCCTCCCTTATGGATGGCCTTGTCTGCACACGACTATTCTTGAGTATGCATGGCTCTGTTCAACCACCTTTAGGTACAGTGGGGTTCCCTGTCTCTAGCACCTTTATTTTGGGGGTCGCGGGCCAAAAAGGTTGAGAACCCCTGCTCTAAATGATGGACGTGTGATGTGTTGCAGTCATACTGAGAGATACAGCTGTAATAAACAATGCTGGTGTGATGAGCTGATTAGTATTGCAGGTTTTAAGCTCCAAAAACACTGACAGCCCGTCTCCTAAGCCAGGCGTCCTGACCCTGTGAGTACCTGCTACTGTGTGGAGCTGAAACCTTGAGGATTTGCTGAAGTGTTGAGATACAGTCCTACTACCTCACACAGATTTTTCCTAACAGTGAAACCCCATGGAACAGACTGGCAGCTCGGCAGCCTGCCTGTACATGTCTGCTCTGTACTGCTGTCACCACGCCTTCAGCCCCAAACAGCACAATTACCCTGCACTCAGTGACAGAGTTCAAGGTAGGCAGTGCTGTTTGGCAAGGCTGCAGTTTGATTTATTCTGATGAATCTGTCAGCTAAATCAGTTAGGCTGTCTGCAGTGATCCATAAACATAAACACACGCGGCGGCAGCCTTCCTTAGAAAACTTACAAAGGTATTTATACGGCACAGGAGAGTGAAATGAGACACAAATATGAGTCAACAATCAGAGGCTGTTATGCACAGAAGCTGCAATTTAAGAAAACTTTGAAAGATTATGAGAGAAGTAAATGTTTTTAAATGGTAATGAATATCAATTACAAGGTAAAATCCATACTATACTAGGCCTAATGCTCCGGTAGAAACCAGGAAAGTCCTCCTTAAATGATGAGCGCTGCTTGTAAATTTGCTGAAGCTCAGAGGGATGAATGGCAGCAGAAAATGGAGCGGTGCCTGCGGAGGAATGCACAAACCCACCTAACCACCTCCCACAGGCTGCCGGGAGAGCAGGCACACACATGCGACCCAACCGACCGGCCCCAGGAAGAGGTGGCACTGTGAGGCTCGACTACACAGTCACTCTGTGTGTTACACTCAGGCCACTGTAGTCCGATGGACCAGGAACTTTAACATCTGCCTCAAACGGAAAACATACACGACCGATTAAACTCATCCGCCTTGTTTAAGTTCTCATTTGTCCCCAGGTTTCTTCATATCCCTGCAGTTCACAGTCAAATAAAGGACTGATGTGAGCCTGCAGGATATAAAATAACATTTGTGGGGATCTTATTCTTCTTTAGGTATTGATATTCTTCAGTAGTTTCACTGCATTTTGTTTTTATTAAAAAAGAAATAGCATCTAGGTAAGTGATATGAACAGCATCAGCGTCTGGTTTTCACCTGACCAGGGATGGACGGCTGGTATTGACAGTAAAAGACAAAGCAGTGTAAGGGTTCTGAAGGACGCAGAAAGTTTGCGAACTAATTTCTGAGAAAATTATCACTTGAAGTTAACAGATGTCACAAAAACTGAAAAGGGTTCAAACAAAAATAGGTAAAGGGTTATAAGAAAGCCCATTTTTCCCTGCTTGCAAAAGGGCGTAATAAACAAACTGCAATTTCTGCACCATGCCATCCTGCATCTTTTCAGAAGAGACAGTGGGGAGTATTTTGCTGAGGGAATCTCCACGAGGGGATGTTGCAGGGTTCTGGTAAATGATTAGTCTGAGGGAGAGAGTGAGTGTGTGTAAGGGTGGATGTGATGGTTAACTTTTAACCCCAGCCACCAAGCTGAAGAGAAACAGACGGATGAAGATGAGTGGATGTGAAGATGACATTGAGCAGAGAGTAGGGCTGGTAGATATGTAACATTATTTTACAGATATTCTCAAACAAGACAGTTGGTGAGACAATATTGTTGATATCAACACAGTTTAGGTTGATAAAAAATGGATGAGCAGATACATTTTTTAAGCAATTAGACTTAATGACAAATAGCATTTGATTTAATCTGGAAGCACTGATACAGATATGGTACCTCAGTAACAAAAATAGAACACATCTAATAGTCAAATTTTTTGTTGTTGTTTTGTTTTGTTTTAAGTCATCAAAGATTGCAGGTAAGCCCGTTCAAACAATCTTAATTGCAAAAACATTTTGTGTGACATTTGGAAAAGTGGGTGGAACTGTCCAGAAGCAAGGCTTTCCCTCATGCCTTACCACTTGTACTCATTTTTCCAAATGTTGCCAATGCACATGTGCAATTAAGACGATGCTATTTTTCTCGTGGTTTAAAATATACAGTGGTTAACAAATTTATTAGACCACCTGTCATATTTGTCTCAGAGACCATCCAGCAGCATGAAGTGCTTTAATGCGGACTCTTTCATTTTCAGTGAGCTCTCCACGTTTTACCATTTTGAACAGGAATGAGGAATTTCAAACTGAATTCACCTTTTTAGACCCAAATTTGAGTTGGCTCACAGGGCTTCTCTGAGAAGTCAGAAATTAAACAAGCATAACATTCAACCACTAAAACTCATTTTTCTCTTCAGGAATGCAAGTAAATAACTATAATTTCACATATTAATCAAGAAATATTAATGTACTTTACTATTTTTTCAGTTTTTTTGTAAATCTGTAAATTTGAAAATTCCTGGATAACAATAATAATTATATTTTAGAATTAAACATGACATTTGGGTTAAAGAGCTTCAACATTTTGGTGTATTAACCATTGCAGAAACATAAAAAATGATTTTGGTAATTACCAACGCTGTTAATTTAGGGCAGCTGTGGCATAAACCTTACTTTGGTTAGGGTTAGGGTGGTCTAATATTTGTTTAGCACTGTACATCAATATATTCTCAAACAAGACAATGGGTGAGACGATATTGTTGATATCAACACAGTTTAGGTTGATATAAAATGGATGTGCAGATACTTTTTTTAAGCAATTAGGCTTGATGACAAATAGCATTTGATTTAATTTAGGAGCACTGATACAGATATGGTACCTCAGTAACAAAAATAGAACACATCTAATAGTCAAATTGGTATTTTTTTGTTTGTTTTAAGTCATCAAAGATTGCAGGTAATCTCCTGCAAACAATCTTAATTGCAAAAAATTTTTTGCCAACATTTGGAAAAGTGGGTGGGACTGTCCAGAAGCAAGGCTTTCCCTCATGCCTTACCACTTGTACTCATTTTTCCAAATGTTGCCAATGCACATGTGCAATTAAGACGATGCTATATTTCTCTCGTGGTTAAAAATAAGACGAAAATCATGAACCTTCTGCACTTCTGAAATAATCATTTAAATGCTCTGGATTTGATCATTCTGAGAAACATGCTGTTTAAGAGGTAAGAACATGCTGACAACTTCAAATGTGGCCAATATTTTTAGAACATTTTGGATGTAAAGGAGTTTGCAATCCTTGATAATTATAGATAAAAATGGGCCTGTATTTGGTATCTAAAAAAATGTTTTTATGCTGTGGTGTCAAACAGCTTCACTGTTGTTTTATCAGTTTTTAAATTCTGACAATGAAACAACTCTTATTTCTTTACACCAAGAAAAAATGAGATATGTTTTCAGTCCATATCCCCCAGCCTTTAGTAAATGATGGAATTTGAAGGAAGAAGTAAGAAATAAGGGTCGAAATAATTCAACTTACAGCCAGTTACTCGCGTTTGCCGAGAGCAGTGCGCAGCAGAGCATCAGGACGCACCGCAGAACATAGTCCTCGGTCATCTCGAGAGGGAAGGAAGTAGTGTTGGTGAGAGATGAAATAATCCCGAAGTGGCCCGGGGGGTTGGCAGAGAGGAAAAAAAAGCAGCACTGGTCAGGAATTCACTTAATCCATCGTCCCGCATCCAGTGGACCATCCACCGGCGGAGACGCACAGCCTCACGGTCCGTCCGTGCGGTTCTCCGGTCCCTACCTCTGCCGCTCCGCACTCTGAGGGCGCAGGGTGTGAAGAAAAAGAGAGATGCTAAATTTAACGATGAAAACTCTGGACTGAATCAGCCTCTTCTTCTTAATCAGCTTGTTTGCTTTCCTTCTTCTGCGCGTTAACGCCAACCGGGATAGCGCGTGCAGAAGCAGTCAAAATTAAAGCCTAATGAATGTTCTTTCACCTCTCTGGGACTTTATCTAAAGGTCTCGCTCTCAGACACGCGGAACTCTCCTGTCAGCGCGCGGCGAGATCTCCAACTTTCTTGCTCCACATGCACGCTCTGAGCGTAAATACGCACAGATCCTCCTCACACACCACCGTCTGTCGGTGCGTCTGGCTGACTGGAGATGTGTGCGCTGACTTTAGTGGAGGGGCGGTGCGAGGATATAGAGGTATGGCTGCGAGATGGGAGTTTTTTGGGGATGGAGGAGGCGGGTTCAGCGCGCTGCCGAGGGAGAGTGAGTGTATGTGTGTAGGGACGGGACAATGTGTGTGTTTTAGAGCTCTCCTGGGAGGATGCAATAGCACAGCCATTCACTAATGCCCTCCCTAGCCACCCTCCACTCCTCTCCAACACACACATAAACACGCTCTCTTTCACTGACACACAAACCGCACACACACTTCTTGGCAGCGCCTCACTCTGCCTGTCACACACTCAACCAAATATTCTGCGGTCGGCAGGCTATTTAAAGCTTGGCTGCAAAACGTCTGCATTTGAAACCAGAAAATCCCAATAATAAGACAAATGTCAGCTTCACACTATTGATTGATGAAAAATTTGTAGGAGGATAATAAGGTGAAGCAGCCACACTGGCTTTGTGTTTAACCGCTGAGGATGACTCACCTGATCCTGGCCAAGAATTAGGACTGAAGCTGCACAATGATATTTTATTTACCTAACAATAAAAAATTCAATGGATGTAATTCAGTGCAGAGGGATCCATGCAGCCTCAGCCCATCACTACAAACGACTTCTTCAAACCTACTGGACTTTATTTTTAACTCCTGTGAGAATCCCAAAGTTTCCAAATTTACCAAAGATGTCAGACTGAATCATGAGGAAAGATGTGCCTATAAAAAGATGCACAAACATGTGGGGTGTCCTTTTTTAACATCATCTGCTATTAGAAACATAACTGGGTTTAATGTTCATTCAGTAAAAGCATCAGGGGCTTGAACATCCAGACAGAAGAAGAAAAGAGTTTTTTTCCTACCCCTAAATTTAATCAAAGGAAAGTTTTTGGAGGACTTTGAAATTTAACATTCAAATTTGATGCAGAATTTCAGAGTAAAATAAATGTGGTTTGCACAAAGGCCAGATTTAGTCTTCACAGAGACTCTGGGGGCCGGACTTTTAAATAAACAAAAATGTATTAAATATTTTGGTCTGATTAACATATTATTGTATCAGTATTTGTATTTCCTTTCAAAACTCAGGAACGTTTTAGGCAATACCAGTGAGATCTATCCCTATTATCTATACTGCAGCAGGCCAAGAGACATTGATATCTTGATATATCCTGGTATATGATAAGAGTTTTCCAGAGAAGAGGCCCCCCATTGTGATTTAGCACCAATATTAACTCAATTTTTACACTTTTTAACCCCTTTTCACTACTTCATTCAGATGTTTCTGCAACAATTTTTGCCCCTCTCAACCCGTTTTCGGTCATTTTTGCCACTTTTAAACCATTTTTTCCCCTTCTCGCCCATAAACCCCTTCTTTGTGACTTTTCCTCTTTTTTGTCACTTTTCAATCCTTTTCATTACTTTTTGGCATCATTTTTGCCCCCCTTTTCCTCGTTTACCAACTTTTGCCACATTTTAACCTCTTTTCCTGTCAGTTTTGTCCCTTTGTGCCCCTCATCAACTCCTTTTTGACACCTCTCACCAATTTTTACCACTCTCTAACCCCTATTCACTACTTTATCTGGCCATTTTTGAAAAATTTCTGCTAGTCTGAACCATTTGAAAAAATATAGTTACTAATAGTCATGTGAATTTCTGTAAAAACAGATCAAATGTGAAGTCATTATAAAACTATATCAACATATTTGTTTTTTAGGGTGGATTTAACAGCTGCAGACATTGAAAGCCCAAAGATATTCTTAAAACCAGAACATTTTCTCTTCCTCCTTTTCTGAACTTAATGATCTTCTAGGGGCCAGACAGGAAGCTTTGGGGGGCCTGATATGGCCCTCGGGCTGCCAGTTGATGGTCAGTGCTGTACATATTAAAATACAAAAGTTAAGGCTTGATTAGAACAATCTTCACCCTCTGCAGTGTTTAAAGCATAAAAATGATAAACTGATAAATAAAGAATGATTCAGAAAAGCATTAAAGTAAACTAGCTGTCTGTGCCTGTTGACAGACTGATTCACTCTGTTTTGCAAAACCGCAGTGAGGCACTAACCTTGCAAAGCAGATAGATTCGCCTGTTTCCATGTTTCTCACTGGTGAATCCATCTTGCAAAGCTCCCATCTGAACCATTTGGGCCAGGTTAGAAAGTGACAGGACCAATCAGCAACAGGGGGCAATACTTTCAGGCAAGGTGGAGTCTGGCTGGTGCAACTATGGCAGAAGACATTGGCGTGGATGTTGCTAAAGTGCCAGTTTTATCAGAACTTGATGACATTTTTTTTGGTAAAAGAAGAACAAAGAACAGCAGTGAGTTGTTTTCTTTTCAGAAATGACAAAAGTCATGTACTGACATGTCTACAGTCTCCATGGTTCGCCTAAAGTCTGATTTATGCTTCTGTGTCACGTCAATGGTGTAGCTATGCGTAGCCCTCTGTGTCTAGGTTTCGTCCACCTCGGTCGCCATGACCGGAAGATAAACAAGGATTTGGATGTGAAACCACACACACACACACACACAGCCACATCCCCTAGAGACAAATTGTGAATTGCAGAGCAACGTGTTCCCTCGACGTAGCCCCAAAACAAAAATTTCATTGTCTATAGACCAAGACCAGCAAAAGGAGATGGGTTTTCTTTTTTTTCTTCTTCTGCGTCTCCCTTTCGTCTTCACCTCTCTTTGCTTGGGATGACTACGCCACAAATGTACAACTGCTTGTCATTATCCAGACAGTTTAGCTCATTTACGCAAGTGCAATGTGAATGGGTACCAAACCACAGGCAAGTGCAACAATGTTGCTATTTCAGCCTCAAACCGAACCGCCCCCCAGAACTATCGGCTAAAGGACCTAAGAGACAGAAGAGGCGATAGTGGCATCTGAGGCTGAGAAAAAGAGAGTTGCTTAGACGGAGGCCGGACCAAAGCACAATTCAGAAGAAATAGACTCGATAGATTCACATTGTCTTAGGTTGCATTGTTCTCAATGTCAATGTCTAAAGTTTAGTCGCTAAACAGGTTGAAGAATGTCTTCCAAATCAAGTTTTGTTTTAAGTACATATACAAATAGAGGAGTCCAGTTTTGTTTCTCATCAGTCTTTAGGTTTGCTTTTTAAGTTTGCAACCTAACAAATCAAAGTTTCCACTTATTTGTCTCCAGACAAAATGACTGGCAGTCCTTAAGAATTAAAACCATTTACACCAACTACCAGACTTTTGCTTTAGATAGTCATGTGTGACTAAAAACCTGAATTTGACAGAAAAAAACAAAACAAAACAAAATATATAAATATAAACAGAAACACTGTGATACAGCTTCATGTCCGAACTAAAGCGAGGAGGGACACATTTTCTCTCTAAACCTGGAGTCAGTAGCACAATATGTCAACATTTATATCACTTAGCATCTGATAGCACCGTTAGCTCTGAGTTAGCCTGTCAGCACATAACTAAGCATCTTACAACAGCCAAATACCACCTTCCACTTAAAACACCAACAACTCATCCAAACAAATTAGTCACCAGTGCTCTGTTAACTAGACCCCACATTAAACTCTGTATTCCGAATGAAAAATTGAGTCATAACCTTCAGTTTCCCATATGAGTCCTCATAAACTGATGATCTCAACTGTAACCTCTGTTAACAGTAAAATCCAACCACTGTGGTTTCTTTGGCATAATCCCCAAGAATAAAAAAAACAACAACTGTGGATTGTTCAGTCCAGTCCTCCTCTCATCGATGGCTCTTCACACAGCTGAAGTCACACTCACTGCTCCTGCAGATTAGCCAGGATGGCCTGAGCTGGTACTCCTAGCTTTGGGGTAGGGAGATGGGGCTCCCGCTATCGGCCCTAATGATGCATGCCTCTCTGCATGCCATGATTCTGTGTTGAATACAATTCCTCTCCATCAGAGAATTGGTCATATGTAGATTTACTCACTCATTAAAGTCCACTACAACTCTCTGCTTGTTCTGAACTCTGCATAAGTGTTTATACCGTTCAGCTATCTGCAGTTACCTTTGTTTCGGCTTTTTTAATACTAGCAGCAACGACTAATTCAGAGTCCTTCATATCGCTGAGTTGCCTCCATAGTTTTCAGTAGCTCTCAACTTCCCTGCTTTGATGTCATCCGCAAATAGGCTAAAAGGCAAACATTTGTGCAAAAAGAAATGGTGAAAGGTGGTTAAAAAGTGGTAGATATGGGTTGAAAGTGGCAAATTGGGATAACAGCAGCAAAAACGGAATATAAAAGCAAAAAGGGGGGAAAAGTGGGTAAAAAATATGTAAAGTGGTTCAGAAATGGCAAAAATAGCCACTCAGTGGCAAAAATGGATTAAGAGAGTCAAAAATGGGTTGGACAAAATGGTGATAATCAGTTAGAAAGTGCAAAAAAAAAAGGCAAAAAGTGGCAAAAATGGGATAACAGCAGCAAAAAATGTGATATAAAAGCAAAAAGGGGAAAAGGTGGGCAGAAAATAAGTGAAGTGGTTCAAAAGTGGCAAAGAGGGGTAAAAGTAAGAGGGACCTGGATGCAGCTGAGGACCTCCACCTTGCACCAGAAGTCCAAAAAATCACCATTATATCTCATCTTCCAATACACTTGAAGTCACTTAAACTAAACATTTATTTCTTCATGCATCGCCACCATATCAATATAGGCAGGTCCACCATGAGGAAATACAAGTACACAAAAATACATGAGTTTTCAGGCTAACAAGCTCAGCGATTACATAACATTAATTTTAATAAATTGATTATGATCCAAATTCACGCATCACTGAGCACAGACATAATATGAGACAGGAGATTGGCTGGCTGGCCGGACGCTGATGTCACCGTCATGTTGCCAGAGGCAAGTCCACTACGTTATTCAATACAGTGGACAAGGATTGTGCAAGTGTGCAGCGATTTTCCAACTTCTGGTGTGAAGTGGGGGTCCTCGGCTGCATCCAGGTACTCTCGGTAAAAGTGGCAAAAGTAGTCAAAAAGTGGGTTAAGAGAGACAAAAATGTGAAAGCAGTGGCAAAAATAGATTAAGAAAGGAAAATGGGCTGGAAAAAATGGTGATAATCAGTTAGAATGTGCCAATATCTGGTTAAAAGTGGCAAAAAAGGCCATAATAGGCAGAAAGTGCAGATGGAGTACATATTTCCAACTCTTAAGCTTACATCCTCATGGAGAGGAGAAATCAAGATGTTGATGGTCAAGAACAATGAGCAGCTGGTTTCTGTCAAAACCTGCAAATGTACAAAAACTACAGACAGAAGACTGAAGCAACAACTCCTCATTTCTCTCCTCAGCCTCAGCCTGAAGACTCGGTGTGTGTTTATGTGTGTGCGGCTGTGGTGGTTGAGGTTTGGGTTATGTGTGAGTCTGTGTAGTCTAATCTCATTTCACTTGTTGGGTTTTGGGGAGCTAAGAATACACGATGCTGGGACGAGACGCTGCAGCTGCACCACCAGCTGTGTGCCGTGTGGCTCCTGGCTGCTCGACACACACACACAGACAGTCGCACTCTCACACACACTCTGTAGCAATAAGAAAGCCAAGTCTGCTGTCTGAGTTTGAATGCTTAAAGATAAGATAGACATGCAACGATCCCTGCAGGGAGAGCTCTCAGCAGCCAAACTAAATGAAGCAGGCAGTGGGAGAAAGTAGATTATGAGTCCAAAACCAGAGGATCAAATAAACAGTGAAAACAGTCACTGACAAGGAGCTCTGAAGTTTCTCCTAGTCTGAGTGGAAAGTCCTCAGGTTCCTCAGAAAAACACAGAGTGGGAGCTTCTGTACAGCAGAGCAGAGCTGGTTTAGTAAACCTGCTGACCTACATTCTGTTCTGATAGTTTTCTCCAAACGTTTGCCTCCTCTGGACTTGCTCTGCTTCATAATGAGACGCATCACACCTGCATCACGCACAGAGACGTGTGCTGCAGAGTACGAGGGCTGCTGCAGCCCGGCCCGCTGCTGTGAAGGCCTCAGCATCCAGGGTTTCAGCGAAATAAAGCAACTTCCTCAGAGTTCATCCAGGTCACCTCCCAGAGGTCACCTGCATCAGCTCTGCTTCTGATTGGCCAACAGAGGGAGGAAATGAGTAAAGGAGCTTTGTGGTGATTTGGTGACTTCTACAGTGATTAAGTCTGTCATTAATACACCACAAGTTCTCTTGGAAAATGCAGAGGCCATTAAAATGAAACTTAATTCTTATTTTCCATGAAACAAAAAGATCTTATTTAACAAAGTGGCTCAGCACAAACCCTCTTTTTAGTATGAGAATTCTCCAAGTAGCAGTCTTTCAGTGTTTTGTAATGTTGTTTATTTACTGGAGTAAAGACAAAAAACACAATTTTACAGCCAATCTCCTGTTTAATGACAAGAGCAGTGAGTAAAACCTGATTAATCAAACATTTTATCAAGTCTATATATAGAACATCATTCAAACAGTGCTGCACAGGTAAAATTCAACTGTATTAAGGACAATAAAATACTAACCTTGCAAAGCAGATAGATATGCCCGCTTGTTTTTCACTGGCGAATCCATCTTGCAAAGCTCCCATCTGAACCATTTGGGCTAGAAAGTGACAGGTCCAATCAGCTACGAGGGCCAGTACTTTCAGGCGCAGCAGTGTCATGACGTAAACAAGCAGCAGCAAGAGCTGGTGCAGTTATGGAGGAAGAGATTAGTGTGGATGCTCCTAAAGCGCCAGTTTTATCAGAACTTGACAAAGACAATTCTTCGTTAAAAGAAGAACAAAGAACAGCAGTGAGTTGTTTTCTTTAAAAAAAAAACGACAAAAGTCGAGGACTTATATGTCTACAGTTGCCATGTTTCACGTTATTCCTCAGTGGCTGCGCATGCGCAGCTTGCTAGCGGCTACGGCACATGCTTTGTTGCTCTGATTGGCCCGTAAAGATGTGACAGACAGAAAGTTCACCCAGTCATACTCTGAGGATTTTTTAAAGCCTCTGCCTCTCTCAAACGTTTCCTATTGAAGCTTTCCCAGATGAATGTGTGAAACAAATCCATCTGGTGTGTCAGGTTAATAAAATACATCATTTTAAGCAAATAAAGAGACAGAAACATAAACTATATTAAAACAGAAGACCAAAATAGGAAAGTAAAAAGAATTAAAAAAAAAATCAATTTCATTACAGACTTTGGGTAACTGTGGTTCAGTGGTAGAGTTGATCATCTCTCAACCTGATGGTCACACGTTCGGTTCCCAGCTCCTGCAGTCACTTATCAGTGTGATCTTGGGTTAAGCCTTTGCACACCCAAAATTCCTCCCACTGCTGCAACAGTGGCATGTCACTCTGAACAGATGCATATGAGTGTACAGTAGGGGTGCAACGGTACAGAAAAATGTTGGTTTTGTACGTACCTTGATTTTGAAGTCATGGTTCAGGACATTTTTGGTACGATAATTAAAGCGAATAAAAAACAGAATTAAAAAAATTAAATTATATTAAAATAAATAGGCTGAATAAATTATATTTAAATTATTAATAATGCTGCAACCTCCTACCAAAAGATCTTCAATGAATACAAATAATGAATAAATACATTTTTGAATGACTAGGTTATTTTAATTGATATATTGACATATTTATACACATTCTTTAAACACTAAAATTTCCCAGGCAACTTGAACACATCATCATACAACCGTAAGTTATAATAATAATCATAACTTTATTTATATAGCACTTTTTAAAACGCACAGTTACAAAGAGAATTTCATATTGAAATCGTTTCAACCGAACTTTGGATCAACCTAATGGCCCGCCCACTAAGCACAACTTCCTGTCAGCCTGCTAGCTAACATTCCGGTTGACAGAAACGGAGCCGCTGCCTGCCGAGCTATCTGTCAATCAACTGAGACACGCCAACCAGCTTTCATCCTAAATATAATCCAAGCAATCGTGGTACAAAAAATTCATCCCCCGTACAGTGGGAGCACAATAAGACACTAGCTGATGAGACACATTTGGTGTTTTGAACCAGGCTGTAAACCAGTTTATTTCTAGTGTCAAAACCGGCTGTTTAACATGCGTCCAGACAGGACTTCCGGTGTTCCTGCAGCCAGCCTCAAGTGGACACTCACGGTATAGCCATCTTTTGCACTTCCGCTTTGGCTTCATTTTTCAGGTCCGATGGTTGCTGCTTGGTTCAGTGACAGAAAGCTTTTTCGCCTTTGCCATCAGAAGGTCATGACATTGTGAATAGCTGACAGAAAATGACATTGACTCCACAGTTTTGTGCATATTTTGGCTTTTAAAGGCTGTGGTCTTAAACTTTTGATTAGCTGATGAACAGCCTTCTTCACTTTAATTGTTGTTTTCAATAACTTTCTTACTCAAATTTTTTTGTCACACTCCAATTTTTTCCTTTTTTTTTGCATTTTGAAGCTCTACTTAGAACCTTCTTAAGATCAAGAGGTGCAAAATGTAAATTCTTGCAATTTTTCAATTGGTCTTAAGATTTTGATCAGGCATGTACACGGGCCACCCAAGGTCATAATTCTGATTCATACACAGTCACACATCACTGATGCTGCAGTGCTCTCTTTGTTGGAGGATGTAAAAAAACTCTTTATTTATTCTGCCTTGCCCTTCATTCTAGGTTATTTTTATCTCATGCTGAAACTGAGCTTCTTTAATTGTTAATCATAATTGACTGGCTTTGACTGAATCTCTGTTGTCTGCTGTGAACTGAGCCTCACTGTGTCCTGAAGTCTCCTCTGCTGCTCTCTATCAGGATCAAATCTAATTTGTAGAAAACACACAATGATGTGAGAACTTTCACCAACATCCAGCAGTTTCAGCTCACTGACTCCTCCAGCGCTGAGAGTGAAGAGTCTTTGTGTGTGTGAACATTCATTCAGTCTGTTAAAGTGCTGCGAGCATGAGCCTGCTGAGGGAGACACCAGCTCTCACACATGCACACACTCTGACTGTGAAAGAAACCATTATCCCCAACGGGCCCCAGACATCTGGGCTTTCTACACACAGCGTGAGCAGCCACACACGTCCACGGTCTCAGTGACAAAACTCTGAGCACAGCGGAGTGTGACAGATAAGGACAGAGACGGGACATCCACGCCGATAGAAACACAGTGAGAAAACATCTGAGTCAGGACATGCTACCCTAACAACCCCCATCCCAATCCCCATGGCAACCACAGCTGGCACACATGCCTGGCAGAAAGGCATCCTGGGAAAATACAGGTTTTATATTGCCCCTGGCTTTACACTCTTGTGCCATCACCCCGGTAACACTAATGCTGCTCGGCCCGCTAACATTTACTCAGAGGGACACACACAGTCGAGTGTGAGTGAACTTAACACACACACACTGACACACACTGACCCCTGTAAAAGTTCAGACTCTTCCTCTCCCTGTGGTCCGCTCCACTTAACCTTAATGAATCAGGTTTTTCTGAATGAAAGTGCGGCCAGTTTACATGCACATTAAAGTCCAACGTAACGCACCACTGTAATCACATTACAATTGTCTGTAGTAGACAAATTCCAACACCAAAATGAAAGTGACTCAGAAAACAATTTTCAGACAGAGCTTGTTCCTGCAGAGACATGCAGCAAAACACACACCTGGTGGCACATTAGATGATGATTAGATGCATGCACATTTGGTTTGGAGGTTTGGAAATCAGTCATTGGTCAGATAGAGCTGAGAGAAGTCATTCTATACGGTGTGAAGTTCCTGCTGCATAGATCAATAATTTATCAATTAAATTATTTGAACTTTCAGGATTATTTATTTTGGGCATTTTTGTGCCTTTATTTGATAGAGGAGGACAGTGGATAGAGTCGGAAACAGGGCTGAGAGCAGGGGAGAGACATGCGGTAAAGGGCCTCCGGCTGGATTCAAACCCAGGCTGTCCGCATACATGGGACACGCCTTAACCACTTGGCCACCTGCGCCTCAACTTTTAGTATTTTTTTTTTACCGTGAGAATTAACTGCAGCTCAGACTGAAACAGACTACGGAGAAATTTATTTGATGGAGAGGATGAGACGGAGATGATATTAGTGACCATTACACATCACAGCTGTTTATATGAGACATCACCAGTCTGTCATCAGACTCTACAGTGTTCTTTACACTCTTTCACAGGTAAATCAAATGATTTTAGAGCTGATGTTGAGTTTATTTTCGCCAAATCTATGTGTGTAATGACAACCTCTCTTATCCATTGCACTTGTTGTCTCCCTTTCAAAAGAATAATCCAAGAAAACAATAAAAATACTAGAGAGACATCTGTCTGTTCTGATCCTGCTCTGTCAGACAGCAGGATTAAATATCTATTAAATATTATCAAAATGCTGATCATGCAATTTGTGAGCACTGCAGTAGAGTCTTTGCTCTCTACAGAAGCATAAACAATTCACAGTCAAAGAGGTGTAGGTAACAGACGACTAGTTACATCACATCCACATGTAGGTGTATGCATTATTTGTTTGTGTTCTTAATTAAATCTTAATTGTTCTCTTTTTTGTCTCATAGGAAGGTAAGGTCCCTTGCATAAGCCTGATGGCTTCTAGACCTCTCCTGACACATTGTTATACATTTTTTAATTCGATATTATGTAATCCTATATGTGTGCAAAAAAATTGATAAAAAATTTAATAAATCCAGATAAATTTCATCTAAGTGTAAAGCCTGTCTGTTTCTCTATGAGCTGATTTCTTTTAAAGGTGTCTCATATTAATGCGCAGTGCTCAATGTTTGATCATGTACTGCAGAATAAATGACATTTCAAAACAACTGCTCCTTTAATACTTCAGCTCATTTTGTATTTGATTTTTTTTCTTTTTTTTTTTTCAAGCAAAAAACGTGATTTTTTTCTGATCGGAGATGAGAGGCACACATGGCAGCAGAGTCATGGATTTGGCTTACACACGTTTTATTCTGAAGTAGCTTATGCTGAGTTCCTACTGGTCCCAAAATGCATTGTTGTTGACATCTGTTGCTGACTGAGGCAGAAAGAGGAGTAAGGACAGGTAGAGAGGGAAACAGCACGGATTTATTACATGCTTTCCTCTAGTGTTATTTTGCACCACGTTTACTGCCTGTTAGAGTTAGCACTGGTCTTTGTTGGTAAGGTGCAGTTTGTAATGAAGCTGATTTGCATGTCAGAGGAGCAATTTTGCGCTGAATTTTCAATACTGTGGAAAAGTGTGATATTTGATATCAAAAGGTGCAGAGCATTCTTGTTGTGTCCACTGAGCTGTCTTTAAGTGAAGCTAAATGAGAAATTAAAAGTTGCAGTGGTGTTTCTATTTTCCATCACTGTGAGAGCAGGAGGGCCCTGAGGTGGGTACCCAGCTGTTGCCCTTTACTACGGTGCTCAAAAAAAAAAAAAAAAAAAAAAAAAATAGCAAGTGATTACTGCTTTAAAAAAAGGCATGGGTTTCTGTTGACTTTATTAAAAAAAAATCTCAGGATGGATGATCATAGTAAAAAAAAAAAGTGCAGAAATAGTTCAGTTATGACATGATACGATTCAGTATGATACGATGCACTTTAACCCACTGGCTATTTTTGAAAGTTTGTTAATTCTTTACTTTGACAGTAAAAACACTCTAAAAATGTTTACCATGCTCATGTTTAGTTTCATCTTTTTCAGCACAACTGCAGTTTTATAGAATGAAAACTATTTCTTAGTTTTAACATACGGTCTTAGATATAGGATCTCCCAAAAACCATTTTTTCAAATTGTTATTTAAAAGAATGTACACATCAAAATGTGATAAAAATGTCATTTCAAGATTTTGAAATTGTTGTAAACTTACATTTAGAAGTACTAAATGACATATATCAAACTTTTTTTGTACAGAATAGCCTACATAAATATCTATAGGTATTTTTTTGTCCATGAAACAATACTGAAGTTTAAAATTATTTTTGTACCTAAGTATGTAGACATAAAAAAGATATTTTTTGCATTTCAAGACTGTGAGGGATTCCCAAACAGTAAAAAATTAAACATTAATAAAAGTCGAAGTGAGCCAAAATCAAGCAAAAGGCATAAAAATACAGTATATATATATATATAAAAACAAATAAATTTGTTAAGCACTGCACATGTATTTTTTTTTTACACAATTAAAAGGAGAATTAAATAATATGAGCTACATTTTTACAGAATGAATGATTAGTGTTAGTAAAAATCTAAGGATTTTTTTTCTTTTTTGAAAAAATGCTTAAACTATGAAAAAATTTACCAGTGAGAACACTTTGGACCACTGTCCCCTATGTGTAAGATTAATTTTCATATCAAATTCACACTATCATATTTCCTGTTTAACTTGGCTAATTGACAAAAAATTTTAAAAAGAGATTAAAAGCCACACCAAAATATCTCAAAACGATGTCACGGCACTGAAGATGCAGCCTCACGGGATTCTCATGGAAACAGTAAAAAATATATATATAATGTGGATAATGAGACTAAATTGCAGTATGTTGTTTGCCAGTGTTTAGAGTCATTTAATTAGTATTACTGATAAGCTCTGACAATGATAAAGACTTTTACTGCTTTATTGTTTTTTTTATTTACAACAGTACCTCCTCTAAAACTGTTCTCTTTCCTGACCAGCCTTAAAGCTGTACTCTCACTGCTGTAGAGAGAATCTTCTCTTTATGTTAACATTACAACTATAACTGCTGCATTAACACTTTGTCAACACAGGTGCGTTTCCCATCACGAAGATAAATCAGATTAAAATTGGATTTGAATGTGTTGTGCGTCTCTTCTTTCTGTTTGTGTATCGTATCTGTCCGTAGTTACTGATTAGCCTGAGCTGAGGCGTCCTCTGACCCCTAGTGCACCAGCCACAACACAGAGGTCAGAGGTCAAACAGCCTGTAGCCTCCCCCCTCCTCTCCCTCACTTTGTTATGCTTCCTCCTCATCCTCCTTTTCCTCTTATCCCTTTTTTTCTTTTTTACTTAAAAGAGCCTGCAGAGGTTTTCACAGGGGTGTGGAGTAAAAGAAGAGGAGGATGCAGTGAAGTGTAAGGGGATGATGTTGGAGAGGTGTGTGTGTGTATGTGTGATAGGTGTCACGAGGGCTGTCTGGGGTTAGGCCAGTAAATGAACAGCTGAGAGCAGTGATTTAGTCTGTATAAAAGCAGCCCAACTGTCATAACAAAGACACTCTGACAGCAGGCCAACCGGAGACAAAGAGGAGTCACCGGCCCCCAGGAGGCCTCCAAACACCCCTTTGGACACACACTAACACACGCATACACACACTTACACAGACAATAGGGTGTCAACAGCGGGCTCCCAGAGGCCTTGCAAGGGTCCGGGGGCCAGACTGAGCTCGGTTGAGAGGACAAAGCCTGGCAGGCGTCACAGGACCACGGCAGTCAATGTGTCACCCATGGGACCTGTCACTGACACCCGAGGTCAGCTTTAGAGGGTGATGCTTCATCATCAAGTAAAAAAGAATATCATCTAAACAGCATAACTGATGCTGAGTATGTTTGGGTCTATAAAACCACAGAGATTTACACAACAGGTTTGTAACTGTTGAACCAGAGACTCTACCAAGTTAGTAACACACTCTTGTGTCACGTGACATGTGATGCACAATTTAGAGCAAGATGCTACAAAAATATTTTCAATTCTTCACATTCCTATGCCTGATTGAAATTTTACACACTCATACAAGCCCATCAGTAGGGGGTGGGGGGTAAAGGGGAAAAGATTTCTGGGGCCCAGGCCACAGCGGGGCTCCCTCAACATGCTCTAAAGAGGATGCTACTTCTGTGGTTACAGCACATTGGAAACTGGACATTCAGACACAGACACTGTCAGGGTTTACCTGCCAGAAGACGATGTTGTCCATCAGCTTCTCTGCTCCACGGAACTGGTAGAGTGTAGATATCCTCCCATGGAGCTCTGTGATTTTATTGGCCATGCGGGCACAACTGACACAGTCGGATGGAGAGGTCAGTAAAGCCAATAATTGTCCCTTGTTCCAATCTCCTTGCCCCTGAGCCTTGGGGTGCAGGGGATTGCACCCCAACGCTTAAACATTGCATTAAACACCTATAGATTAAAGATCTGTGTAGGGGTACTACTTCTGACACTGCAGATCACGTGAAGGCTAGGGGCAAAGCCTTTGTGACCCTTGCTGCACAACAGGTGTCGATCAAGTAGGCTGAAAATCGCTGGTGGTGCTGACGTGTTGTCAACCACTTCTCAACTATTTTGATTCAGCTTGAGGCAGTCTTTCTGGATCAGCTCCTGGAATGTGACTTCACTTCAGGAGGACTCTTGCATACCTGATGGCTTGGGGTTGCCGTCGCTGCCTTGTCTGAGGTTAGGTCCCCTAGTGCAGCAAGACTAGTGTGGGTAGATGCACCAACTACTGGTCCAGCCAGGCTGATGGATGCCACACTCAGGGGGTGGTACTGGTGGTTGCGATCCGACTGCCCACCTTGATATCGGAGGCAAGGCCTGTCAATGAGTGTTTACTGCACACCAGACGGACCCATTCATTGGGCTCGGCCTTAGTTAGTCGCAGTCTGTACTCTGACAGGGTTGAGTGAACTCTGCAAAGAAAATGGTCTACACCAGGCTCAGGTGGATTCAGTCCCCTGGGGTTTTGTCTTGGTCATTCTTGGTGACTTCAATGCTACCACTAGCACTGGCAGGAAGAGCTATGAGACATGTGTTGGCCCACATGGCTCTGGACAACGAGATTAAGCACCTCAATACTCACTGACTTTGCCAGCAGTCGGTGCTTGAGAATTGCCAGATCATGGTTCCAGAGACATGAGTCACAGTAGCGGACTTGGTATTCCAATGATTGCATCGCAAAGAAGGAGGTTGACCATTTACTTTAGGTGGCATAGAGGCTTCTCAGGGACTGCAGGGTTTTCTGGAGTGCCCAGTTTTTTAGTGGTGACCACTGGTTTCTGGTAGCAACCCTGAACCTGCTGCTGAGGTGATCCAGGGAGACTGATTCTGGTGGAATCAGATTGGATGTTGGTCGCTTTAGGTAGCTAGGCATTACAAAGGTGTATGCAGAGAAGTAGTGAGTGTGGACCCACCTGTAAGCTGGGGAAGCACCAGGTGTATGCAGGATCCAGGCTGTGATCTCACTCTGTTCCGTATGGAGAACAGGCATTTAACAGTTAAACAAGCTTAGTTAAAAATGTTATTTTAAAGTAATTTTTCATATAAATTATAGGAGTGATAGATATTTTTAATAGGTGTGTTAATCAGGATTGCCATATTAAGAGGACATTTTTAATAAACAGAGTCTTCACAACCTGCTGAGTATCTCTTGCTGTTACATAAGCGTTTTTCTCACAGCTTTCTCTTCACTCTCCGGTCAGCCGGTGTCCCGCTGGCCACTCCAGCATCACTAAAAGGATGAGTGTGGCCCCTCCATCCTATTAGGCTCCGATTAATCAGTCTTTTCTTCAGAGTCGAGGAGCGTGATGAGGAGAGGCATTGAGCCCTTGGTAACCCCCTCGGCCCCTCCCTCCCCCTCTCCACCCTGCTACCCATCCACCTGCTGTGGCTTTGTCTGTGGCTTTGGAAGAGCTTTGGCTTTCAGCAAAAAGCCAACACTGACCACACACTTCAATCAATGAGCGCACACTCAAGCTGGCATAAAGACTGGAAAAATCATCTGCCAAAGAGTGCTCCTCTTGTCCGGGCGGAAATGCCCCAGAACAGGCTTTTGACCATGAAGGGACACTTAAAGTCTCCTCTGAAAGTCATACTGGTGAATTTTTATAAGTTATGATTGCAGACAGGGCGAGGCGACTTTCTCTGCAAGTTTTATAGACCTTAGAGAAAAATTCTCCCACACCACAGTGGAATGATGTCTGTGCTCAGACATGAGACACAAAAATAATCAAAACAGTGTCCTACATAGTCGGGTGGAAAATGATCAAATTATAATTAGACCAATTGAAAATGGCTTTGCACAATGAGACTAACATGCTGGGAGAAAATCTGGAGACAATCTTGACAGAAAGTGTGACATTTGAGAACTTGAGCTGCTATAAAAGGGCTGAATTGAAACAGTATTGTCCCATTCACACAACACACTTTCAATCCCCAGCAAACAGACGCCTTCTTTACAGCTTTACCCAGAAGAGTTAAACCTTAAACATTCACTTTGACATTAATTCAATAACTTTGTTTAATGTGATAAGACTGCATCCATGTCAGCGTTAGCATGTTTTTTCTTTTCTTATGTTTTGGATTTTACTAGATCTTTTTGGCTCAGATGTAGGGCTGCCAACAGTCCATTTAAAGCCAAATTTGTTTGTCCCAAATGGGACGCCTCTTGTCCCATAGTTTGACATTATTTGTCTGTCTACGCTAAACAACACCTTACTGGTCCTGGATCCGATCACCTGGCTCAGTAACTAACCCATCACACACTGATCACGTCAGTCATGCAGGCCTGTCCATAGAATTGGCCCTCAGTGAATGGGCCCTCCCCAGTTGTGATTTATCAGTGATATCAATGCATGTGTGTTGTATCAGTAGCATTGGTGCTAGCATCCTGGCTATTGATTTTTGGTTGGTGGGTGGGGGTGGAGTTACGATGATTAATATTTTGTTATTATAAAGATGTTAATAAAATTATATTAAAATAAAAAAAAAAACTGAAACTTAATTTAAAACTAAGCCTTACTGAAAAAAATGAAAACTAAAACTGTATAGTGCTCTTACAAAACTAACTAAAATAAATAAAAATAGAGACAAAATATCCTTAGTTTTAGTCTTTGACACAACCATACTGACTGGCACCTACACCAGAGTCTGGGTGGGTAAAACTGCCTGACCTGATTGGTTAAGACAGTGGCAGTATTAGGTCTGGAGTTGTATTCAAACATCATCTTTAAACAAATAAAATGAAAAGTGAAGTGCAGCCTGTTATAATAGGTTTTTAAAAATGGTATGAACTTCCCTCAGCCCCGAAATGTATCCGAAAAACTAAAACTAAAACCAAAACTAATAAAAACGAAACTGAAACAAAGCATTTTTTGCAAAATAAAAACTAAACTAACAAACCAGCACGAAAAACTTATAAAAGTTAACTGAAATTGAAAAAAGAAAGTGAAAATGAAATAAAAATAAAAACTATAGAAAAATCCCAAACTATTCTTTCCTTGTTCCCCACCCATTTTTTTGCATTGTAGTGACCCAGTTTTACCATCTGTGCCTCTCTGAACCTATTTTTGCCACATTTTAATTCAATTTCTCTACTTTACTTTGAATTTTGCCACTTTTAACCCATTATTGCTATATCCTTTTCTACCTGACAGTTGTCTCAGTTCCTTCTACTGTATTTTCTGGCATTTTTACTTTATAGCACATCATGGCTAAGTTATGAGGTCTAAAATTACTTTCAGAGTGGACTGGTCAACCCATCCATCCACACAGTTAACATTACCAAGAATGCTTTAAGGAAATAGGGTTTATATTTGATAAAAGGCTCTGATGTACTTCTGCATAAATAAACAAAATTCATTTTTGTTGCTTTGATAGATATTACTGTTCCAGTGAAATATAAAATATGATTATCACCAATTAACTTTACAATGGACCATGATCCTGCCGACCTCCATGGGTCCTTCAGTTGGTTCAGCTGGCTGCCCCAACTATCAGTAAGGGTTTTACATTTAATCATCTTTACAGGACACAATTTAAACATTTCAATGGTTTTATTCATTTTATATAAAGGAACATATTTTAAATTAATAGACACAGCTCTGTGTTCTAATTTTTCACTGCAGAGGCTATTTTTGGGGAGAAGAGAGCTATGAAACCCATTTTTGAGTTTTCATTAAACTACAGATCACAGGCAAAGGTTTAGCTGAGTTAATAGAGCAGGGGTCCACGCTGAGGATATAGCCCTCATATTGGTCATGGGATTCCTGATCCTGGTGCATGTCTTGAATGTCTTCCCCCATTCTCCTTGCATTTCTCTTCAGCTGTCGTATTAAAATAAAGGCAAAAATCCCCAAAATTGCCGTGCAAGTACACATTTCTTGCTTTACACTACAGTCATGCATTGCACACACCGCTGTGGCACTGAGCTCGAAACATAATACAGTGTCACTTATTTTGCACTGAAAAATTTGGTGACCCAACTCAGGTGCATGAGATCCTTAGTAGATACGAATACTTTTAGCTGGTCAGTAAGATTTTGACCAGAAGATGATGCAAAATAAGAAGCCAGATTTTTTTTCCCCCAGTTGAGATAAATTATCCTGAAGAACATATGAATATGATAACAAATCAAAGCATGCAGCAGAATGTTAACCTAATTGTCTGCACCCAAATTATGAAACAACTGCAATAAAATGAGTTCTATCTTAACAAAGGTGAGTGTTGTGTGTGATTTAATGTAGGGGACACAAAATGACTGAGATTTAACATTTTAACAAAAGGAAATACATGAGGCGGCAGCAGCTGATGAGGCTGCCACAATCACTACCTTGGTAATTCAATAATAGCTCTTGACATACTGTCATCTGATAATAGCCCTGTGTTCCCCCTTGTTTATTGCATCTAATGGCATAAATTAACCTGACAGGCCATATGGATTTGTTTCACACATCCATCTGGGAAACTACTGATAGACAGTGTTTGAGAAAGGGCAGAGCCTTTGAAAAAAAACTCGCAGGGTGATTGGATGAACGCTCTGTCTGTCACATCTCTACGGGCCACTCAGAGGAACCAAACAGGTGACGTCCTAGCCATGACCGAGGAGTAAACTCCATAGAGAACTGCATAATGCGAACCATGGCGACTGTAGACAAGTCAGTACACGACTTTTGTCATTTTTGAAAACAACTCAGTGCTGTTATTCGTTCTTCTTTTTACAAAGACATGTAGTCAAGTTCTGATAAAACTGACACTGTAGCAGCATCAACGCTAATGTCCTCCGCCACAACTGCACAGGCGTCTCGTTGCTGCTTGCTTATGTCACGGCTCCACCGCGCCCAAAAGTCCTGCCCCTCGTTGCTGATTGGTCCTGTCACTTTTATCCGGGCCCAAACGGTTCAGACGGGAGCTTTGTAAGATGGATTCACTAGTGAGAAACACGGAAACGGGCGTATCCATCTGCTTTGCAAGGTTAGCATAAAGTATGATTGTAGGGTGCAATGTGTAAACAAAAGACAGGAGCTCCATGCACACACACAAGCTGCTCTGTACAACTCTGACCTTCCACATTGGAAATGTCTTGCTCCTGTTATACTGCTGTTTGTATCTCTGATGGCGGACTTTTTGCACCATTATGCCTTCATTTATTTGCATTGCAGACAGGGATGCACTAGCAGACCCTGCCGTGTGCACATAACTAGGTGGACCCTCTGAGTGTTGACCACGTAGGTGCAGGCTTTAGTGCCGGTCGACCCACTCCTCCCTGTATTTACAGGCTGCGACTTCCTCTGTGACAGAGCCACAACTATGTTTGTGTTTACTTCTCAGCGTCACTCAGCAGTGAACACTTTCCTCACTTGCACTGTTTGTGCTGTAGGCATGTGCGGAAAGATTTGATTTAATACTTGCATAATGCAGGAGGGCCTTATGCTGTAGTTAGGCATAAATTAGCATAATGTTTAGAGAGAGTGTGTCAGAGTCCCTACTTACTGTATCTGAGTCAGTCCTGCAGCAGCACACAGGAAACCAGATAGTCGCCTTCAGCTGCAAAGGTTTGTCCAACTATTCCAAGCATTAACCACAGTAGCAGTGTGAAAACAACAACAGCGACAGCTCCAGCCTGTCTCCCTCTCACCACGGGTTTCCCTTCCCCGTCCAGCCCAGTTTCATTTTGGCCCACACACTCTTAACACATATGCACACTGAAAATAACACACATACACTTACAGCTGAATTTAATTTGGTTCACTGCTCTGTTTTCTGAGGGTGCTGAACCGCGTCACCTCTCACTGTCACCACAAGTTAGCCATCAGAGATTTACCACCATGTGCCTCTCTTTTTCTGCCCCGGTTACAGCGTGATCAAACATACATGGTCCTGCACTTCACTTACAATTACAATTTGGCTTCAGAAGTCTGAACAACAAAGGCAAGGGTTATTAAAATAGGAGCTGTTCTGCAAAAATGCAGCCACCAGCCAAAGTGATGGATACTTATGTCATGTGAATTTGGAATTATTGGAATTTAGAATTATTAGGGCTGCCAGCATTAGTGCATTTAACACACTGGCCCTCATTTATCGAACTTGCATGGAAACCTGGATGTAGGAATCATGACAAAATCCACATGTTATTTATGAAACTTGTGTTTCTGGCCAATAACAACGTAGGAATGAGCAGGTGCAGGTTTTCTTGGTTGGCTGACATACTCTGGGGTCAGTATGATCTATTCATCGTCATTTTTGCTAAGCACCGGCCCACAGAGCAGGAGCAGTGGCCCATTGGTTGTTTTCTTTATAATGACAGTTTACTGGCCCAATCATGTCTCCCAACGGTCCATTTAACCCCCACCCCATCTAGGATGCTTACCTCTAAACTATCACATAGTTTGATGATTTTTTTAAAAGCGGTATGTAGTAAGGGGGACAAAGGAATGTGTGTAACATTATGTTATATTTTCACCCGCTGCTGAAGAGACGGTCCGAGCCAAAAATGCCAGGGCCAAATTTTCTCTCCAGTCCAGCTCTGCTTTTGATTATTGAGTTTTATCAATTTTTATCAATTTGTCATTGCAGCCCCATTGGCTACTCGAAGCAGCATACAAACAGAAGGAGGTCAGGATAAAACAGCTCCAGACTGAACAGAGTGGCTGTGGTACCTCAGATTCAAGTATGATCGTTTAGCTGAATATTGGTGTCAGTGATATGCTGGTTTATGATGGAGATAAAATGCTCTGACTGTTCATGAGACCTATCCACAAAGACTCAACGCTGAGATTGCAGCCAAAGGTGACTCTACAAAATATTGACTTGAAAATTTATGCAGTCACATGTCTTACATTCCATATTTTTATTTTGCATTACTTTAAAGATGTCTGTATACTTTATACGCACTGTATCTGCATCTATAAAGTAAATATGGCTCTCTATGTATCATTTCCTGTCTTCTTTGGCAGAGAATTGTGCGTGGCCCTTGGAAAAAATAGGCAAGCTTTTGAGATGGAAAAGTCAACATAAGTTAAAAACTAAAAATCTGAGATAAAGCATCAAACTTAAAAGTTTTAAAGGTAAAAACATTACATTTAAAGTCAATATAATGTTTTTAAAAGGCAAAATATGAGATGGAATACTAAAACCATGATTTTTAAAAGTCAAAATATAAGATAAAAGTCAAAATCAGATGTTTTAAAGGTAAAAAATGAGATAAAAGTGAAAGTTAGGAGTTGAAATGGTCAGCAAAACTGAGAAAAAATTTAGATATGTGTGATAAACATCAAATTCAGTAGTTTTAAATGTCAAATAATGAGATTAAATTTCAAATTCATGAGTTTTAAAAGTCAAAATCTGAAACAACATTAAAAATCATGAGTTTTAAAGGTTAAAAAACAAGATAAAATTCAAAATCCTGACTTGAAAAGGTCAAAATAGGATTTAAAATGTAAAATTATCAATCTAAAAGGTAAAAATATGAGAGAAAAAGTCAGTTATGAGATGTAAAGGTTAAAATATAAAATAAACGGTCACAACCAGAACTTTTACATTTTACATTGCAAAATTGAAAATATAGAGAAAACACAAATTTCTCCTACATTCACAACTTTTTATCAAATCATTATAATTATTGTTTACTTTTTTAAATTTTTTTGACTCAACAAGGATATTTTAAATCACCGAGGTTAAGTTTACATTTTTATACTGGAAAAAATCTGCAGACCTCATACTGGTGGGCCAGTTTTAATAAAAATATGATATGATCTGGTGGGCCGGGTATAACTGCACCACGGGTCGGATTTGGCCCCCGGGCCTTGAGTTTGACACCCCTGCTCTAGGCAGTAAACACAGGTGGTATTTGTAGATAGCTGCATCACAACACTCATGTGTTTTTAAACAGTATATCTAAATTGTATCTTGTGAAATTGTGGTAAAAATACATGCTGCACTGCCACGAATCACCTCTCTCCTACAGGCTGTACCTCCACATCCCCATCTTGTCACTCAGTCTCTGTGGTTTTCCTCCATGCACCTCTGTGTGTGTCTATGTTGGTCTGTCAGATGGCAGACAGGGATTTAGGGTCGGGATCTTTGCTGTGAGGTCAAAGCTCTGGTATTTCCAGTTTGGATCACGGTTCCACGGAAAACCACAGCATCAACTCCACGATCCCCAATTACCAGAACTCACATTAGTACACAAACACAGAGGCAAAAACACACGGACAAACACGTGTACGTATCTATTATTCCATAGACTGGACTCTAACGATGAAATAATGAGGCGTGAACTTGGACTTGTCAACTAGAATCGTTGGTTTCGATTTAACATTTGTGTACATTTATAGACAATGTACACAAGGTTAATATGAAATCTAAATAAAGTGAGGATATTGAGTTAGGGGTTATGGCCCTTTTCAGCACTTTTAGCTTTTTTAAAAGTGAAGTAAGACATCTGAGTGTGATTAATGTATGTTCATTTTTGATGCGTTATTTTCTGTGTAAGTCATTCATTGAGATTCATGAGTAATTTAGACCGCTCCAAACAGTGTTTAACATCTTAGTTTATGACCAAACAGCTGCAAAACCACTGACAACCTTTCACCTAGCGTGTGCTGTACCCTGTTTTCAAAGCAAATACTCAAATGTTGGCCTATTACAGCCTAGACGTGGTTGACATACATCATATTATTATGTAAATACAATTCCAATTAAGCAAAATTTCATTTTTAGTTAAAGTTTTCCCCTGTGCTGCTTCTCCTGTCAGTTTATGCCACTGAAGTCTTAGACAGGTTTGGTCATTAGTGTGCCAGCTGAGCCTCTTTAAAGGGAAAACACTTAAGGCGTATTAAGGAAAGTTTCTCTAAGGCAAACTCATGGAATCAAGGGAGCAACTCTGAAAAATCCACTGAAGGGTAGGAAACAGGTATTTGAAGCTGCTGGTTCCTCTGGAGTCCTTAGAACCTCTCACTGCTGGATCCTTCAGAGGCTTGCTGATGTGGGTAAAGCTGTATTTCATC
Source organism: Cheilinus undulatus (assembly GCF_018320785.1). Lineage (NCBI taxonomy): Eukaryota > Metazoa > Chordata > Actinopteri > Labriformes > Labridae > Cheilinus > Cheilinus undulatus. The sequence goes on along the minus strand of NC_054867.1, from coordinate 5,033,755 downwards.
CATCCTTAACCAATGCACACCAGTTGGTTGAAAGTGGCAAAAAAGTGGTTAATACTGGCCAAAAAAAAAGGGGTCAACAAAGAAAACAATGGGTAGAAAGTGTCAAAAATGACTTAACAGTGTCAGAAATAAGTGAAAAGGAAAGTAAAATGGGATTTAAATGTCGCAAAAATTGATTAAATAAGGAAAAAATGGGGTTAAAGAGGCAAAAATTGGTTGAAGGCGGCAACAATAGGCACGAAATGTGGTCGAAAGTGGTTAGTTGTGGCAAAAATTGGGTCAACAAAGGCAATAACAGGCAGAAAGTTGACTAAAAAGTTGCAGATGTTGACACAAAGAGCAGTGATAGGGTTTCAATAGGTGAAAAGAGGGTAAAATGGGTTAAAAGTTGCAAAATGGGTGACATAGGTGGGGAAATTTGATTCTAAAAATAGCAGGTATGGATTAAAATTGGCAAAAATGTGTTTAAAGTGGCGAAAACTGGCAAAATAAAGGTTGAAATGAGTTACAACTGGCAGATATAGGTTTAAAGTAGAAAAAACTGGCATGAAAATATTGAAATGCAGATAAAATAGGCAAAAATGAGCATAGAAAGTTATGAACAGTAGTAGATAGTGGCATAAACTGGGTCAGCAAAGGCAACAATAGGCAGGAAATGGCAAAAATGGCTTAACAGTGACAGAAATTGGTGAAAAGGGAGGTGAAAAGGGATTACAATGAGGCAAAAATGAGTTTAAAGAAGAAAAAAATCGGTTGAAGGTGACAAAATAGGAATGATAAGTGGCATGAAAGGGTTAGTAGAGGCAAAAATGGGTCAACAAAGGCAACAAGAGGCAGAAATTAGCAAAAATTGTTTAACAGGGGCAGATATGGGCAGAAAAATCAGAAAAAGTGGCAAAAACGGCTAAACATTGGTCAATAGTTTTAAAAAATTCTCAAAAATGATTAAATGAGGCAAAACAATTCTAAATCCTGCAGCAGGAACTTGGGCGTTTTTTTCTATGGCTGAGTGTGAAGCAGCTGGTATGTCAATAAGCACCAAGGCCATGGTTCTCTGCTGGAAAGGAGTGGATTACTCCCTCCAGGTAGGGAATGAGTCTTCGCCTCAAGTGAAGGAGCTTAAGAATCTCAAGGTCCTTTTCATGAGTAAGGGTAGAATGGTTCCTCAGGAGGTGTCTGGACCCAGCCTTAGAGATAGAGTAAGAAATTCGGACATCCGGAAGGATCTCGAAGTAGAGCCACCGCTCCTTCACGTTGAAAGGAGCCAGTTGATGTGATCCAGGCATCTGATCAGGATGCCTCCTGGGCACTTTCCTGTGGAGGTTTTCCAGGTATATCCTACTGGGAGAAGACCCTGAGGCAGACCCAGAACTCACTGGAGGGATTATATATCCCATCTGGCCTGGGAACACCTTGGAATCCCTCAGGAGGAACTGGAAAACGTTGCTAAGGAGAAGGATGTCTGGGCTGACTTACTTCACCTGCTGCCACCGAGACCTGTCCTGTAGCGGAGGAAGAGGGATGGATGGATGGAAGTTTTAAAAATGCAAAAATGGCTTAAAAGTGGCATACATGGGCAGAAGAGATGTGAAATGGGGTTAAAAAAGTGGCAAATGGGTTAAAAGAGAGAAAGAAGAATAAGGTGGCAAAAATAGGCAGAGAAAAACATGACGAAATCAAAATGGGTAAAAATTGAGCTGCACCTTTATGCCACGTTAAAAAGACAGGTTAACAATAGTGGCAAAATGGCAGAAAAAGTGTTTGAAAGGGTGCAAATAAATAACTTTAACATCAGAACCAAATACTCCAAAATGAAGTCACTGTTAGCCAGGACGCTATCGCACATGCACTGATATCATCATAAATCAGAACTGGGCCCATTCTCTGCCTGGGGGTCCAGCTGACTGGGCAGGCCTGGTTAGAGATTATGAGTTAAGTACACACTACTGCTTCATAAATGATAAAAGTGTGCTGTTATTATACAGTTTTTAGGGATGCATGATATGGGATGTTTGCTGATATCCAATATCTATAAATCAATTCAGCTGATACTAATATAAGTGCAAAAAGAAAAACAAAAATAGCCAAAAAAGCTTTAAAAAATCTTTACAATAGCTCAAAACCTTAAGAAGAAACTAACGGGTTGACAACAGCCAGGCTGACTTCACTGATTTGTCTGAGAGGTGAAGATGTTCAGAGAAATTTCTCTAAAACAGTGATTGATAACTTTGGACCATTTTCAGTCAGGCATGTGTTGAACCACACACACAGGGCTGAGGGTGCTGGTGACACAGCAGCTTTCTGTGGACTCCCTCAGCCACAAACTTTACACACACAACGTGACAAGACTGCCTTCAAACCACAGGCCCCTCTCCCCCTCCTGTTAACCCCTCTCCACACTGTGATTAAGAAATAAAGACTGAGAAATAAAGACAACAAACAACTCTTCTGGTACATGCCTTCAAACACACACATCTCTGTGGATACACACCCACGCACACACAAGCGTGCTCAGCCATAAAACCACTGGGCTCCAGAGACAAAAGCCTTGTCATGCTCTGGTGGGGTCCTGTCACTAATCCACACAGCTTTAGGGGTTGCAGACAGCAGACACACTCGCGCACGCACACAGAGGAGATCTATGTGAAGAGAAATTTGACACACACACTGCCTGGATTTGCAGATGCATACTTACACACACAGGCTCTCTCACACACTGACACAGACGGGGGTGTTGTGTAGCCGGCTGGCCGGGTGTTAAGGCCAGGCAGAGCTACTGGCGACAGGTTGGAGAGAGGAGATGGCTCACTAAGCCTAATCACACAGGGGAATGCTCTCTGGGGCACCTGACCATCAGACCCGCACTGGCCATATGGCTATATGTTTGCTAACCCACAGCTAGGTTTGCATGTGTTTAAAGTCTATGTGTGAACCCTGTATAGGGGCACTCATAATTGGGACTTAACACCCTGAATGGGGCAGAAGGAGAGGTGCCAGCGCTGAATTGAGGCCGTCTGACCAGAGCTTGAGTTGAATGGGGTGGTGGGATGTAATGAGTCATCCAGATTCTTACGAGTAAAGCCACTCACAGCCGGAGAACATATTCCTCACACTGAACCGAGTCCAGCCAATAAAACTCAGCATCAATTACTTTAGTCCTCAGATCAAAGACAGCACTAAATATTTGAAGCTCATCTGTTCCTCTGGAACGTGATAAGGGCGGAGACGTGCTCAGTCTGATAAGTCCATTTCACACTTTGTGTTTCTATCAGCCAGCGCATCGGAGTGATGGATTTTATTATACACAAGACACTTGCCGACCCCTCAAAGTTCTTCCCAGACATCTGCAAGTCCAAAAGCTAACGCCACTAACTGGCTGATCCACCCAACCCTAAGTCAATTTCTTCTCACACTGAGATCTACAATAACAAAACAAGCATGTGCACAAAGATAGAGCAGAGTTTCAGGACCAAACTACAACACTATCCCTCTTTTTCTATTAGTCTGTTAGGATGGCGTAGTGGCTTAGGCTCCAAATGAGGCACAAGAACCAAAAATGCATTCTCAGTGAATTTATGTGCAGTGGGAAAATGTGCACCAACATGTACAGTGCAGGGCTTAAGAAAAAACCTGCAAGAGACTGGGGGAAAAACAAACAAATGAAGACACTGTCAAATCCTCTCTTGCAGCTTTGTACATACTTTGTTCCACTAAAGAGCTTGCACAACTGAACAGCTCTGACACCGACCACAAGGCCTCCAGACTCCTCTTATAAAGGGGTGGGTAGGTACCAAAAAGCAATGAAAGATCAATGAACTCTCATTGCTCCCTTCTTGTCATTCTTTCAGTTCAGTTTAGTTTAATTTATTTATTTATCGACGGACGAAGTGCAATGTCATTGATAATTCATACAAAGCTAATAAAACCATGGTTACAGCAGGTTTAGTGAGTTGATAATTTCTCGATGTTGTCCTACATAAAGCCGACACAAAACATCCATAAAAATCCCCAGAAACAAGGGCAGACACCTGACAAGACCACAGCTGACAAGACAAAGTACATAAAATACAGTGTTGATCACTACAGAGGATGATAAGTAAGCCCTACTACGTATAAAGTATAAAGTAAGAAAGAAGTCTAACATTTTCAGATGTATTTTAAAGGCTAAGGCCTAACACACTAGATAAATAAAACCATAGATAAATCATATTCTATGAGGTATATGAAGGGCAAAGCATGATCATAAAACGACCAAGATACAATAGCAACCATGTAGAAAGACAGAAAGACAATAGGTTTGGCATGACCAATACACAATAGAAACATTGGTAATGCCTAAAATGCAACAATTAGATATAAAAAGTAACCAAAATTCATCCATAGCATTATGTGTTACTGAGACTGAGAAGCTACAACAAATTGTAAATTTTATGATGAGTTCCAGCCATTACTTAGAGTTACATATTATCACTTCCTGTACTGTAGTATGTCACGCTGGCTGTGTCCGAAATCACTCCGTATTCACTATGCAGTGCACTATATAGTGAATACGCCATCTTTTAGTGGTGTCTGAATATTGAGTGAGCATTGTTTTTCACTATATAGTGCACTCATTCTGTCCCACAATGCATTTTGAAAAGTAGTGAACAACCGATGCTCACTAACCGTGCAATATTTACCATCATGCATAGCGGTTGGTGCTTTCAAACATGATGGACGAATGAGAAGAGCACAGGAACACATATAAAAACTTTATTTAACCTTTTACCTACTGACCCGGCGCCGGTGCTGTGTTTTATATGTCCAGAGTATTATTACCGTAACTCTGTCAAAGTTTGTCCAATCAGAAAAATTCCAAAAAAGCTGAGAATTGTGAGCATGCGCACATATGTGGTTCATTACAGCATTCGCAACCATATGACGTGGGCATTCATAGCAAAACACCGTAGCAAAACACCAGAAGTATCGCGAGACCCTACACGGATTCTCAACACTATAACTCCTCGAAAGTTTGCTCAGTGTAAAAAATTCCAACACTGACAGAGATCTGAGAATCTGTGATTTCCGGCAATATTTGATGTGTGGTATATATATCACGGTAACGTCAAACAGCACCATGAAAACGGCAGCTTTGGCAGAAGACGAGTGAGAAAGGAGAGTGAAGGAAGAGAGTAAAAGGAGAGCGAGTTAGAGTGATGTTTTGTTTTCAAAAAATAGTGTTAGATAGTGGCATTTGTGCGCGTCTGTCATTTGCAATAACAATATGTTACTTGAGAATGTTGAGAATGCAATTTTCAACCTTTATTTGCACTAATTTTTGCCTATGTATATAGTTATCTTTTGCACTGTGTTTTGCACACCCAGAGTCCTAGACTCATAAAATGACTGGTGATTGTTCCAAACATGTATAGATTCACATTTCAAATATCAAATCAAAAATTCATGAGCAATAACAAAATTTCTTCAAATAAAAGCCATGAAAAACAAATCTGTTATGTGTTTTTCTTCTTTTAAACTGCTGACAATTCCATATAATGTGCAATAATCATTAACCAGATGTTGAAAAATCAAGTTCAAGTACTCCTGGGAAAAGGGACCAAAGCTCAAAGACTCAGGGCATTTCCTGACTATATTACAGCCATAATAACAAAATACATCCAAATCGCCATTTTTAGACTCAGTAGGTAAAGGGTTAATACTTTTTTGTTTGTTGGTTTTAACCAAATCTGTAAGAATATGTTAAGGATTTAAAATGGAGAAACTCTGAGGGTTACAAGACATGAGACCATCATCTTTATGCAAAAATAAGTGGAAATACACACAAAAATGTAGACTACTTTGCCACTAAATACACAAGCTTTTTTTTTTATCTATTAGTATTTTTATTTTTTTGGAGGAAAATATATCACATTTAGTGTCAGTTTTCAGTGAAATTCTTCTGTTAATTTCGATCCTCAGCCATTGTCACTGAAATCTACTAGCCATTGTTGCTTAACGTTTTAATTGTGAGATGGTGATGACGTCATTGCTCTCGGCCGGAGTAGTATCTGAAATCATTTTTGTGTTTTATGTGACAAGTTGAAAAGTTATGCATGAATAAGTAAGGATTAAAAACAAGTTAATGGTATGCAAGATTATTTTAAAAGTTTATTTAGTGAAAGAGCATGATGTATGCACAAGAGCAGTTCAGTTAAAGTGACTAAAAATATTAAAAACATTTAAAATACTTTTAAAATCAAATCATTATATGCTGCTCAGCGAGTAGGAATGAGTGAGTGGTTTCGGACACAGCCGTAGACTCATATTTCTTTAAAAAAGATAATTTCCTTTAAAACCTTCTCTGTCTCTGCCACACTTGGCGCCTTCTGTCCAGCACACCTCTTTATGAGCCATCAGCTGGCTAGTGCTCTGTTTGCCGTTACCTGTTAGGTAAAGTGGAGCACACAAAGACAGTGGAGCAACAGGTGAACACACAAATGCATTTGTCATGTTCAGCAATGAATAAAAATGTTTCAGAGGTAAAATTGTCCATGTATGTTTCTTAACTTGGCAATGAAGTTTTTAATAGAGTTTTCATTGTTAGAGTAACCTGAAACGCCAGATGGATTTTTTTTCACACATCCATCTGGAAAACCTTCAATACTAAGCGTTTGGGAAAGGGCAGAGGCTTTGAAAAAACTTGAAGTGTGACTGGATGAGCGTTCTGTCTGTCACATCTTTACAGGTCAATCAGAGCAACAAAACGCCTGACGTAGCCGCGACCAAAGTGTGTGTGCACAGCTACTGAGAAATGACATGAACCATGGCAACTGTAGACATGTCAGTACACGACTTTTGTCATTTTTGAAAAGAAACAACTCACTGCTGTTCTCCTTTTAATGAAGAAAATTTGTCAGGTTCTGATAAAACTGGAGCTTTAGCAGCATCCACGCTAAGCACTTTCGCCATAATTGCACCGGCCTCTTGTTGCTGCTTGTTTAGTCATGACTCCGCCCCACTTGAAAGTACTGCCCCTCGTCACTGATTGGTCCTGTCACTTTCTTACCGGGCCTAAACAGTTCAGACAGGAGCTTTGCAAGATGGATTTGCCAGTGAGAAACAAGGAAACGGGAGTATCCATCTGCTTTGCACGATTATTTTTAGAGGGTTTTCAAACCAAGCAGCTGTATGCTAGTTGCAGTCTGACAATACAGCACTAACATTTAAGTCTCCTTGGTGAAAACTTCACTTACTTTTAAACTGAGTTTTTATCATCAAATATCTATTTTCAGTAGAGATGTAACAGTATCAAAATCTTACGGTATGATAATACATCAGAAACAAGTACAGTATTAATTACAGTATCAACAACCCCTGAAACAAAAAATGAAGACTTGGGAAGAGAGTGACGTTTGCATTTATTAAACAACAACTGTACTTTAAATTTTAAAATGTAACTAAAATGGGCCATAGATGTACAATGAGGATTAAAAATATATACTCTTTGGCTCCTGCATGTTTATTGGCCTTCTAAACTCTTCCTTGTCCACCACTGAAAATAGATGTAGGTCTTTGGCAATATATTCAGCGATAAACCTTGTGACCTATTAAGCTCTCAACAGGTCATAAGGTTATACTGTAAAACTGAATCCCAGGGTTTTAAAAAATAGCCATAGTATTGCTTTCATTACTGTTATGAAGACATTGCTGCTAACCGAGTGCACTTTATTAATAAATATATGCAGCACCACAACCAGTGTATGATGATGCTTTAAAAGTGATGACAGAACTCCTGAAAATGATTTTAGGCTAATTTTTCGCAAACTCCAAACTCGTGCATACATATATCCTCATGCACCATAGCAGGTCACAGCAGGCACAGGGCTGCCACCTTAGTATAGTCTTCTCTAGCCAAGCTGTTTCCCGCAATTTCCACATTGTGGGGCCAATCTAACTGCAGTGCAAATTGCTCCCTCTCTAGTCAATCAGAGCAGTTCCACTGCCCATGCAGCAGTCCAGCACTGTACGTTCCTGAAGCACCACTCTGCTTTGCTTTGTTGGAGGTACACTGTAGATCTATTTTCAGCGCCGACTGCAGCTAAACCGCGTCAATTCCATCAGAAAGCTCCAAACAGGAAGTCAAAAGCATACAGAATCCAGCACTTTCAAAATACAGCACAATGCACAGACACTGTCATCATCACTATATCAATATTGCTTCTCACTCTACAGCAAGAGCAAAGGGTAACAGGGGGTCACAGCGCAGCGCTGTGTTTGCATGTGCACGCTGACAAATGCCTTTATAATACGATTTTTGAACATCCTTCAATAATACCATATGCCCTGTTAAAATTCAGGGAGGGTATTACAGTATTTAAAAATAATTATAGGCTGCATATTGTTTTTTGATTGTACTATCTAGATTTCTTGACAACAGCTTAAAAGTCGCTCGAGCCTCCTAACCTTGCAAAGCAGATGGATACGCCCATTTCCGTGTTTCTCACTGGTGAATCCATCTTGCAAAGCTCCCATCTGAACTGTTTAGAAACAGTTTAGAGAGTGACAGGACCAATCAGTGTCGAGGGGCAGAACTTTTGGGCGCGGCGGAGACATGACGTAAGCGAGCAGCAACAAAAGGCCAGTGCAATTATGGCGGAAGAGATCAGCGTGGATGCTTCTAAAGCACCAGTTTTATCAGAACTTGACGACATTTCTTCGTTTAAAGACGAACAAGAGCAACAATGAGTGGTTTTCAAAAATGACAAAAGTCGTGTACTGACATGTCTATATTCGTCATGGTTCATGTTATGCAGCTCTAATGGAGTTTACTCTTCGGTAGGGGCACAGCTGGCGGCTACGTCACGTGTTTTGTTGCTCTGATTGGCCCGTAAAGCTGTGACAGACAGAACATTCATCCAATCACCGTCTGAGTTTTTTTCACAGGCTATGCCCTTTCCCAAACGCTGTGTATGAGTGGTTTTCCAGATGGATGTGTTGTGGAGGTTAGGAGCCTCCACAGTCTCTAAAAATGTTGTTCTCTCTCGCCACTGGTTGCATGGCATGGAGGATGAGGGGTACAAAGGGAGACTTTAGCTCCCACTTCTCTTCACTTTGCTCCATTGAAAAAACAACATTTTTGCCCTGGGGGCCTTTGCCTGAAACCGTCACGTCCACGGCGGGATTGAGATGCTTCTGTCACCACAATACTACAAAATTAATATCGTTACAGCTCTAATTATTAGCCTCTTGTCTTAGTCTAGACTTTCTCATGGAAACAAGGTAGATGATCAACATTTTTGTCATAGTTTAAGTTGACAGACTTAACATTACTGTGGACCAATCAACAGTACCAACACCACATGGAGAGGTGGTCTGAAAGGTACTTTTTATCTCATTCCTGTCGAGGTCCATATTTTTGTTGTATTTGTTTGGTCAACCTATGCTTGACCTTTACTTCAATCACTAATGCAATATTTTCAGACCCTCATGATGTCTTAACATGGAAGTCCAACATGATAACTCTGATGTTTCTCCTCAGCTTTGACTCTGGATAAATGGTTACTCATTCTAGATTCATACAGTACTTCTATCTGATACTTTAGTTTTCTGACCTCTCTCCTGCCCATTGCCTGGCTGCTGTTTAGGCCTCATATGATTCTGAAATACACAGCACAAATAATAGAGCTCAAACTTCTCCCTTGTTTTCAAAACAACTTAGTAAAGACAGGTCTGTTACACCAGGAGCTGCAGTGAACTTTACTAAAACTTCTCCTGACAGACTTAAATTGAGTAAATCTTGGTCCCTGCTCAGGCATTCAGCCCCGCTAATATCAGCTCCTCTTCTATGTCTCCCTGTCCTCCCTCCTTTTCTAAGTGTTCTGTGGGACTGCTCCTTCCAGGCGCCCTCCTGAAGCTCCTTAACAAAGCAGATGGCAATAGAAAGGCAACTAATAGGTTCAAGCCTTGCACAACAATCATTGTCATGATTTCATCATTCAGGAACATTAACAATGGACTAAACCCTCCTAGTTAAAGTGATTCAGTTCATTCTCTAGTTTTAATTTCTATGTGCTGATATGCAACTTTTCATTATCTGATCATCAACTGAGAGAAAAGGATGCATGCAGTTTGGAAACAAGAGGATCAGTGTCATCTAGCCTAAGGACAGTGGTTCTTGGTTGGCTTTTAGGTTTCTCCCTTTGCTCACTCACCGCCTATCTGATGGTCTTGGCATACTTAGTCAGTTTTTCTTTGTCCCAAATGTTCACATGCTAAAAAAACAAGTCCCGTCCAAGTCATTTAAATGCATGATTGATGATTCAGACCAGTGTCCGCTGCTTCTTCTCTTGCTTTCTCCTCTCCCCTATTCCTCACACTAAAACCTCACTTTAACCGCAGTGATTTACTTGTGCATTATGTGGATGTCAACCATGGAACATCTTCGATACTGTGCCAAAGTTTGTGCTCACACCCAAGTAACTGAATTTAAAAAGTTGTTTTTCATCCCTCAAACTTGGCACAGTGCTATGATGAGTTAGTTGATGAGATCTCTGTCAGGATGGATGGACTCCGGGTGTTTGTTCAAGGAGTCAAAAGCACTGTTTGCATGGGATTAATATCACCAGTAACCTGTAAAAGCAGAGGGATTTGCAAATGCATGGCAAATCTATCTCGAAAAGCTCCAATCTACAATGTTTGTGTCAAACCGGACACAGTTTGGACCAGTCAGCATCATTTGAAGAGAATGAGGCGATAGCTGTGGGTGGGGTATAGATATACTAGCTGTTAACAATGGCTGCCTCCAGTGCCGTGATTAGTTCTGATGTAGCTACAACGTAGCAGCAGTTTTACATTTTTACATTTCTGTATAAAATAAAAGTAAAAACAACACTAAGAGCTTGTCATGATGGGTAAGTGTTGTTTGCTCTTCTGCTGACCTGCTTTGATATGAGTTTGAGAGCTACGACTTATCCACAGCAGTGGTTTTGTCAGAACTGGACCACATTCCTTTATTAAAACAAGAGCAAAGAGCCACACTGCAAGCTTGACATGACGGAAAAGATGTTTCTGCTCCTCTCCCAGTCTGCTTTAGCAGCTTTTAGTTTGCATGAGGACGTTTAACTTTAACTGGACAACATTTCCTTTTCAAACAAGTACTTAGAGTCACACTGAAAGCTTGTCTCTGTAGAGAAGTTGTTTTTGCATGTCTTCTGATCAGCCTTGCCTTGAATTTTATTCTCAGAGGAGCACCACCATCAATAACAGCAGTGGCTGGCTGTCAGCTCAGGAGCTGCGCATGCATACAACCTTAGTTTGTCTTGTCGCTCTGATTGGCCTATCACGAATGTGACAGTGAGAACGTTCCTCCAGTCACCTTCAGAGAATTTTTTGAGAAGCCCTTTCCTTCCCAAACTCTTTTTACTTAATCTTCATGTTGTGTTTTGTCCTTAAACTCTGCATGCTTTGTTATCAGATGATGCTTTAGCTTAGCGGTCTTCATGGCTTCACATCAAGACACAAACAATTTTGTCTTCCATTGCTGTCCTCAATAAAATCAAACTCCAGTTGTCCAGCTGTCTTCATATTTTCTCAGTTTAGCTGGTTTGGGCCCAGAATCCCTTGATGAAGTGGATGCACTTAAATATTTATCCATTGCTGCTAGCTTGACTTGCACACCAAACGCATCCTGTGCAAAGTGACTGATGCATGACGGGTGACAGATTTACGTGATATCTCAGAATCATATCTGAGTTTTTATTGGCCCAAAGCTGACTCATATGGGAGTCATTGGTTTAGTAAGGTTGTTTTATGGCACTGTGGTCCCTATATGTATTTATTTGAGTTTGAATGACTAAGCATTACTTTAATAATTTAATTTAAATTTTTTTGCAAACCTCCAAGCTGTGGTTCGTGGACTCCCAGGGGTCGTGGGAGACAAGGAAACGCGATGTGCACAACAACACATTTTTATATAGAATTTAGAAAACAAAACTTAACGTGTGTTTTCACTGCTGCTGTCTGACAGCTCTGCCATGTTCTCCTTCAGAAATGTCAGTAGATTTGCTCATCTGTCCACAACAAATACTGGGTTAGGGGGAAATTCACAAATTATCGGAAGTCCTATGGTAATACAAGAGGCACTAAATCATCTCCACTTTTTTTCATTTGCAGTAAGAAACAATTTGCAGTGTTTTATGATTTTTTTAGCAAATGCACATAAAATGCATAGGATTCAGTGTGTAAGGTTCAAGTGCATGATTTCTTTTTTTCTTGGACTACAGATCCAAAATGGAAGTGTGCAAAGACATTTAGGATAAAGTACGCTAATCATATTTTGTCCATACTTTCCCACTTGTTCTGACATAAAGCTGTTTTTACCATTTTTCAGCTATCTTAGAACAAAATGTACCCTCCACCAATTTCAACACTAAATATAAATCTGTTTTTACTGTTTTGAGCTGAAGCAGCAGAGTGTCGTATTGGGATGTGAACGAGGTTCCATGAATAAAGAGGGTAAAAGGATTTGGCAGAGAAATATCAGCTGACACCCCATCCTTCCAGAGAACGTCTTTGAAGATGGACTGGTGTTGTTGTGAGCAGAGGTGGAAGCTGAGAGCGAAGAAGAAGAAGAAGATGGAGTTTTGTCTGGTGTCCAGCATCTGGAGAGATTCACTCACATCACAAGAAGCTTTTACTGATTTTCCTTTTTAAACATTTTTGTCTTTCAGCAGCTTCTCTCACTCTTTGCCACGTTACGAGAGGATTGTCATGGAATTTAAGAGGAATTTGAAGATTAAAGCCCAGAAGACATTTTGGTGAGGGGGAAAGAGGTTTTGTTGGTTTGGACTTGTCTCTGTGAGGAGGTGAGATGGATGGAGCTGCATTTTTGAGTCCATTATAAAGAATAGACTGTACCATTAACAACTGTGGCTGCAGATGTTCCTGCAGTGATAGGAGATGATTCAAGTACAATTAACTTATTTCATTCAGTCAATGGCAAAGTGGGAACAAAAGTCTCCACATGTCTGCACATAACTGATGTATCTGATTTCCATCACTTTTTCTAAAGCATCAAAGCAGAAAGTTCTCATGAGTACTATCCGTACAATTTCAAATAGTCAAAGTTGCAAATGTCTGATTTGGCATAAGTATGGTAAAAGCCAGTAATAGTTAGAGATGTCATCACCTAGAACTCCAAAAACATTTCTCCTGTATGAATACAGCAAATATTTTATGGGAACAGCCTTAAATCAAAACTGCTACAGTTCTTATGTAAAGAAAGTTGTAACGTTTAAATGCACAGCATGTTGATTCTAATGCCATTGGAAAAGGATTTGAAGTTTTGACATTATTACACATATTTAATGTCACATCAAGGTTGTTTCAAATGTCTGTGTGATGTTTAGCTGAGGTTTTACTATTACTGTAACTTGTTCATTATGAACTGTGTGTGTTTGATTTTGAAACTATATTGCTGCCATTCTTGGACTGGTTTCCTTTGAAAAAGAGATCATTGATCTTAATAGGACTAACCTGGTTAAATAAAGGTTAAATAAATAAATAACCCACAAACTGAGATGCCCCTGCTTTTAAACTGATTACAGATTCTCCCTGGCTCTAAACTTTAATTATAATGATATACAAAAAGAATTGAAGCTTGACCCAGGGGCGTAGCCAAGGATTTTAGGCCCTGAGAAAGCATTCACATAAGGACCCCCCCTTAACTGGCTTACCAAGCAACAAATGTTGCATCATTTTTGCAAATATCTAAGCATTTAAATGTTTTTCTGAACCATAATTAACCTATGTATGGGCAATATATTTACAATGGTTAAATTGAATTTACTTGCATTATTTCACAGTGCTGGACTACACCATTTGGACATCTTTAAGGGAGGAGCAGGGCCCCCCAGTATTTTATCTCATTCTAATTGATACCAAGATTTCAGTTGGTTAAGCCAATTTATGTAGTTTTTTTAATTCAAAAATGAGCCTAATTACTAAAAAATGAATAAAAACACACTTTTCATTACAGACCTACCTACTGTGGGCCCAGGTTATCAGTACTCTCAAACACTCAAAGCATTATAATAAGGATTTTGCCAAATGTTTATGGGGGACTTGAATGGCATTTCCAGAATCAGAGCTACCAAAAAGTGGGCTGGCACTGCTGAACTTCCCCTGATCACAAGAAGTAACCTTTCATACTTTTTAAAATTATCAGTGGTTGGACGTTTTTATTGACTTACTGAACATGCCGTGTGCTGGATATGGCCCTGGGTTGGTTTGCACTGGTTAGCAGGCTGGTAAAAAAGACGTACCTAAAGTTCCTCATAGTTTTTCAGTTCTCTGTGCTCCATGTCCGTGCCGGGCTATCTGCTGTCACAGCTCTGATATTTTCGTGGCAACCAATGTGATTCTTCCATCTCTTTCCTGTGAGTTAAAACAGACACAAATAAACTGAGAGGAGCCTCAAAGTTAGTCATGACCCCTCCGGCTATGGTGCTGTTTTGCAATGCGACAAAGTAATAACGTGCTCATGCTAATGTAAAACAGAGCTATGACTGCTACCACTAAGTGCAAATTCACCTTAGCTTCTCGGTTACAGTTCAGGTCTTACCCTCTGACATTTAAAGCAGACCTCAGCCCCTCCATCCTATTACATTATTGACACCCTGAACCCCAAGGAGCAGCCATTATCATTCTGCCCTGTGGTCCAACTCTGTCGTTGCCTCACCCTTCCCTCAATGTGGTTATGATTAATCACTCTACCAGTAATCGGAGTGCCCTTCTTCCCCTTCGTTCCCTCCCTCTTCTTCCGTGGGATCCAGATGACTGTCTGATGTTGGGGCCTGAGACAATGGGATACAGATGCGTGATCGATGGAGTACGGACAATGTTCATAAGCAGGGAGGCATTGCAGTTTAGGGTTACAGACATACGGTCCCATCAGCTGGTTTGGCCTGCCGTATGGCTGCGAGGGTGATTAATGAGACTTTACTGGCAGGGAGAGGGACCTGTTTCCGCTCTGACACTGATACCGAATGGTACGTTACAATCACGTTTGCAGGAAAAACCCCATGTGTGCTCTGGTGTCAAACTGATTAGTTCCTGGTGGTCACCGGGTTGGCAAGAAAAGATGTGACAGGACGTGAGGGAAGACCATGACGGTAAAGACATGGATGATGCAGGGAGGGACAAGTTCTGGTTAGAACACAGAACATCTCGCAAGTCATGTGACAGACAAGCAACGAAGATTCGTCATGTAATCATCATCTGGAAGAAATCACAGAGACACACGTTCATCTTTAAACAATGCACTCACCAGGAGATTCAGCACAAATCGATAACTTATAACTCTCAAAGCTTTCATTTCTGCTCCTCCACTCCATCTACCATCAGCTCAGACTCATCCTTCATGTCTTGTGTTTCTTCCACATCCTGATCCATTTTTCCTCCTTAAAGTGCTTCAGAGCAGAGCCCTGCTCTCTCCGCAGCGTTGGCCCGGCTCCTGTACAGTGCTGTACGGCATGGCTGAAGGGTCATATGCTCTGCAGATGTGGTTTGTGTGGAATATTGCGTGGTGGCTCCACATGCTATCTAATGATAAGCAGAGGATTAGCTGTGATTGCAGAAGACTCTGGAGTTTTGTTTCCACTTTCAATAAATCTGTCTGATTTGTCTTGCGACTGATGTTTTTCATATAAATAAACTGCACCCAAACAGCTCATGTATAAACATGTACAGTGTGGTGGATCGGACATCAGAGAGATCTGAGGTAAACATGTAGTCTGATAGCTGCTTCAAACCCTTCAGCGCTTTTATACGTTTATTTTGATTCTGCAGCAAAATACAGAATAGCAAGTGTACTCCAAGGATCTTCTTTTGAATTTGATCTGATCTCTTTACAGTACTGATGAGTGCAGCTCTACTGTTGCAGGAATCATACCATTGCTTTTTATCCTGCAGTGATTCAGCCCCTTAAGAGGATTAAAAGTATAAGTTTTCATACGTAGTTTTACGTCCAAAATGACGAGCTGTGACTAAACAGAGGTAGTAAGATGTTTGTGGTTAGCTCACCTCAGGGAGTGTCTGTGGTTAGTGTTAAACCTCTGCACCATGTGGCCTCTCTCACAGTGAGAATCTAATCACTCTTTGTTTATTCAAGCCTTTGTATTTTTAATCCCTGACACTCAGGATGATACCTTTGCTAAGCTGTGCTGCAGTTTCTGAGTGCAGGCGCGTGTAGGCTGTTTTTCTTGGCGGTGCGATCGACTTACTGAGGGGGTGATGGAGCAAAATGAGTCAAAATGTCAACACCGACTGAGCTAATTTCAAGGAGAAAAATACCAATATGGCGACGAATAGACCTCTACACTAACAGTCAGTGAAGGTATTCAATGAGAAATATGTTATAAAAATAAAAGTCAACTCTGAGTTGTCAGGTGAACCCACTCTGTGATGTTTTGCTTAAACTTAAAAAGTATTTTTGGTGCATAAATCTCACAAAAATGAACTGCTGTAAACACAAAAACACAGCTAATATTGCATGCCAACATGGAGTGTGGCAAATTTATTAAATAGATGTATGAACAGCTAAACAAATAAGCTTACTGGTTTAGTCATTCAAGTGATTTTTATTCAGTGACCCATTTCTTTTAACCCTTTCAGCCCTATGTGTGTTTTTTTTTTTTTTTTTTTTTTAACCAATGTGTCTCGCCTGGGCTTTGTGTTTAATAAAGCTTGTAAAACATCAACCTTGTGGTGTTCAGTCAAGCTTTAAAGTCCTTTTCTTCTGGACAACCTGGGCTTTAAGAATCTGTGAGCTGTAATAATGTCACCAGAATTTCTGGAAAATTATGGGACTATAAAGACATTAGAAAAAAAACTAATAGAAAAGTTAAACTTCAAAGAGTTTTTGTGTTTTACACAAATTATATGTCAACAACTAGGTTTTGTTTTGGGGGTTTTTTTGGACCAAAAAGTAAAAAAGAAAAACAAACAAACAAAAAAAAAACTCCTTCTGTGACACAAAGTCTTCAAAATATTCACATTTTTACAAAAAGTAATCATTTGAGGTTTTTAAATCATCTCTAAAGACACACTTCTTCTCCCTAGCTTTTAATCAAGGTTGAGTGTTTCTGCATCTGTGTTTACAGCTGGACATGCCGTAAGTGGAGTGTTTACAACTGAAAATGTTACCTTTGAGTTCTGCAGTCTGGGACTAAGAAAGAGTGACATTTGGACAATTTCAACGTTGCCCTTACTTCATAGCAAGTAGGTGGACATGCATGAGGATGCACGAGTCCTTTCAATCAATAGCTAAGAATATATCATATCTCAAAGATGCAGTAAATTTGTAAATGCACGTAGTTGGCATATTTGTGGTCACAGGTTAGGGATGGAAATGTGTGTGTTCATGATTCATATCCTGCATATATCCTCTGATACTTTATGCCTGTACATAAAATAAACCTAACATGAACAAATGCATTCGCTCACATATGATTTGAAAGAGGAGGCTCGAGAAAAGGAGGGTAAAACTGGCTCATCTGCTCAGCATGGACACTAAGCTAGCTGAATCCAAGTCATAGGCGTAGTGTACAATAAGTGGCATAAAAAGGGTTTAATATTGAATTTTTAAAGAAGTTTTTTAGTGGTCAGGGTTTAAGTTGTTGAAGAGATCTGAAGCAGTGAAAGTAAAAAAAAGAATGAAAAATGATTATTTTATTAACACCTTTCTGAAAGGTCCTTTTTCTGGAAAAACAAGGACAGATGGAGCTAAAAGATGAAATTTGGCACTACAGAAAAAAATTTCGATTAATCAAAATCAGTTTTATTACTCATCATTGGCATGGCCCTGACTCTATTTGTTGAAAAAAAGATTTTTTTTCTAGATCATTTTATATGGGAATTATGGTGTTTTTTGTGTTTTTTACCATAAAAAATACCAGTGACATGGTGTACAATAACTGGCATAAAAAGGGTGTAACATTGAATTTGATTTTTTTTTTTCTTTTTTAGTGGTCAGGGTTGAAGTTGAGATTTTGAAGCAGTGAAAGTAAAAAAAAAATGTTGAAAATGATTATTTTATGAACACCTTTCTGCATGTCCAGGACAAACAAGGACAGATGTAGATAAAAATTACAAGGCAGCGAGGGTTAATCTGACAGCCTTTCATATCAAGCTGACAGCTTGTTTGCTAAGCTAGCACACTGCCGTATCATCTCTCTGAAATCTGTTGCATAAATTCAATTTCTTCAACGTATTCTGGACAAAAACATGACATAGTGGGGGAGTTTTGCAAACTTGTTTGAGATTCCGAGAGTCCCACATCAATGAATGGATTTCTGACTTGCATCTGTAACCATACGGATGTGGAAACAAGGCATTAAGCATGCGTACATATGAATGGGCCGATGGATGGATGGATGGATGGATGGTTGCTTTTCTGTCGTTATTTGCCAGGATACAGCAAAACTTTAGCTGATAGCAGTCCAGTGCTGCGACAAAAAGATCTTAGTGTGGATGCTGCTAAAACGTAAGTTTTATCAGAACTTTACAACATCTCTTCATTAAAAGAGGAACAAAGAACAGCATTGAGTTATCTTTTCAAAAATGACAAACGTCTAAGAGTAGCCATGGTTCGCGTTATGCAGCTCTCTATGCAGTATACTCAGAATGTTCGTCCAGTGCCCTCTGAGTTTTTTTCAAAGGCTCTGCCCTTTCCTAAACACTTTCAATGGAAGGTTTCCCAGATGGATGTGTGTCACAAATCCATCCGGCATGTCAGGTTACAGTGGATGGCTAAATAGGCTTAAATTTTGACAGAAGAGCTTTTATTTAAAAATGTTCACCTTCCCGAATGGGTCACATGATTTCCTTTTCTTCAAGTATTTCACTTAAACAAGAAAATAAATAAATGAATGAATTGATAATAATAATAAAAAATGACCCCTTTTAAAGAATTTTGTTATTTGGTTTTCTGCTTTTGTGACTGAAATAAGAAAAATTACATGAAAATGACTCTTTTTTTCTGCCCCCCCCCCCCCAATTTTCTGTCAAAAAGAAAAAATTGAGTAATTGGAGTTTCTCCCAATTTTTTAATTCTGGTTTCAAACAGGAAATGGATCTGCCAGAAAATACACTGACCGGTCTCTCCTCTCTGAATGAGAGGGAGTGTCGTTCTCATCCTGACTAGGGGCAGATCCAGTGCTAGACTTGACCATTTCCTGTTTTTGCCAGTAGGAGAAAGCTGTAATGTAGGCTGATTTTTAAGCATTAACTTACTAAGCATAGTTAGATTATCGAGTGGTTTTAGAGATAAAAGAAACTGCATTGTCATACACGTTTTTGCCCTGTGCTACAAGACTATCAACCTCTGTAGCATCAGTGCTATGAGCAATAAAAGTTTATGTGCAGCCCTGATGAATGGCTTATGGTGCAAAATGTGCACAGTATTCTTCATGCCTATGTAAAAATGAAACAGGAATTCCAAAATTTATTGAGAACAACCTACTCCAAAAATCCTTCGACGTACAGTGGCATGGACAAAATGACTGCAAAAGTGAAAAATTAACATTTGTGGACAAAAATATCTAGGGTGATCCTGTTTGGTCAATCCAGTAGCTTCCTACAAGGAGGTTATAAAGATTAGGTTGTAATTTTACTGTAAAATAAAAAGACCATGCCAGAGTCAGAAAATAGCAGACTGAGAAGCCCCTTCTTAAGGGTTCCTAGTGCTGTGAATTGGTCCACCAGGGTTTAATTGATAGCTCATACACCAGCACAAATGAAGCGTCCTACCTTTCCAAACAGGTGAGCTGTAAACCTCCCTCACTGTTGCTCCAATCATAAATCACCTCCATAAAATGCTTGGAGAGCTGAGGTTTGTGTTTGTCTGTCCTGGAGGTGAGCTCCTGTCTGTGACGGTGTGTGGCTTGGCTGAGTGTGTGTTTTGGCTTGTGTGCGGCCTCGGGCTTGGGGGGTCAGTTTGTGTTTTGGGGTCATTTCAAAAGTCTCGGATGGACTTACCACCTCTGTACCAAACACATGCAAACATACAGGTACATTAACGCATAGAGAGACTGGATCTGGTCTGGTTCCAGTTGAGTGTGATCACCACTCCACTGCTTCTGCTGTGAGTTGAATTTATCACTCAGTTTTGACAGTGCACTTCCATCAGCAGCAGAGCAGAGTGTGGGACTTTTGCCACCCAGGATGAAGACTTTGGTCTAAAGAATCTGCCCCAGGCCCTCGTTTAATGTGTGTGTGCATGTTTAGGGTTCTCCTCTCAGCATCCTATCTCTCTGTTAGCACCCTCCCCCACCTGTTCAGCTCTCTGCCAGCTTAGACCTAGCATAATTGATCTGAGGTTTACAGCAGATTTTGTGGTCTAAAATCACACCCAGAAATGTCTTTTCATACACATTCAGATATCATCTGCACTGGTACATCTGTCACCATTTCCAAACAGTTTATGTTTCTGGGTGTGATTTTACACCACATAATCTCACTGAAACCCCAGAATAATTACGTTAGGTTACAGTTCTGGGAAAACAAACACAAACTGAACCATAAATCACTGCACATTCATCATTCATCACTGGTTATATCATATCTCTCATACTGTGTGGAAGTTTGGGGCTACACTTACAAAAGCAACCTACAACTATACTTCTAAAGAGAGCAATCAGGATGGTCCACATGTACACTCTGTTTTTAAAACCACATGCATCTAAATGTTAAGATCTTGTCAAATTAAATCTATAAGGATGTTTAAGGTAAGAAATAATTCACTTTAAGGCAACATTCAAAATAATGGTCTGTGACAGGGAAGGGTCAAAAGTTCAGAGGGAAATTTCATAAAAACAACAATGTACATTCAAGAAAAGTTTGTGTATTCAGACTAGGGAAATAGTTTGGGTGAGGAGCTGAAACGCAGCACAAATATCAGATGTTGAAACAGAGAAAAATATTAGCTCATTTCGAATTTGATGGCAGTAACACATCTCAAAAAGCAGGGACAGGACCATGTTTACCATTGAGTAGCATCCCCTCTTCCTTTACCAATAGTCTGTAAATATATGGGAGATCAGTTGTTGGAGTTTTGGGAGACGAATGTTGTCCCATTCTTGTCTGATGTAGGATTCTACCTGCATAATAGTTCAGGGTCTTTTTTTGTCAGATTTTTGTTTCAAGATGCACCAAAGTTCTGGACTGCAGGTAGGCCAGTTCTGTCACGAAAAGCCAGGATTCAAAAGCAGACACTCAGGAAGGTTTCAAGTCCGTTTAATAACAAAGGTGGTTCGGTACACAGATGATCAATCAAAAACAGGCGGAGGTAACCAAATCGGCATGCTATACACAAGGAATCTAATAACAGTCGCTGGGTCTAGGTCACGGAGAAAACAATCAGAAAGAATGCTCGAAAGTAAGTACACAGGGTAACAAGACGATCTCGCACAGAGGACGGGGAGTGAATGAACTAAATACAGAGGGAGGACGACAATCAGCCAGGGATCACCAGGTGCAGCCACTCAGACAATCAACACTCAGGTGAGACACATGAGGATGATCAGGACGCGAGGAACAGGTAGGGGTGGGCAGGAAGGAGCGATCTGGAAAAGAGACACAAGGTAAGTAACCAAAATAAAACAGGAAATGACAAGACTAGAAACATGAGGGAAAAGTAACTTAACTAACTCAACCCGGGGATGTGACAAGTTCAGCACCTGGACTCTTTTACTGTGAAGCCATGCTATTGTGATGGATGTGATATGTTCCAGTGTTAATTTCGTCGACTAAAACTATGACTAAAAATGTTTGCTGACAGCCTTTTTTTCATGACAAAAACTAGACTAAGACTAACAAAAATTGATGTGTGATGACTAAAACTGACAGAAAATAAGTTTTCATCAAGATGACTAAAACTAGACTAAAATGTAATTAAGTTTTCGTCCGACATTCAAAATCCATGATATTTCTCCACTGTGGGTAATTCTGTTAAAAACAATGCAGCTGTAGCTATTCTGCCTCTCAGCTGTAGACAGCAGGGACCCCAGGTTTGGCAGGGTGCAGAGAACACAGTAACAAGATTCGGTACCACATTTAGGCAAAAAAATAAATGATTGGACTAAAAGTAAAGACTAAAATGTGAGGACTTTTTATGGACTAAAACTAGGATAGAAATGACTAAAATGTCACTAAAACTAAAATGCATTTCATTTAAAGACTAAAACTAAGACTAAAATTAAAAATAGCTGCCAAAATTAACACTGGTATGTTCTAGCATTGTTGCTATAATATGCAAAGCCCTGACTGGAAGAGACGTTGTCTGGATGGGAGCTTATGTTGCTGTAAAACCTCCATCTACTTTTCAGCATTAATACTGCCTTTCCAGATGTGTCTGATGCCCACGCCCTAGGCAGTAATGCAACCCCATTCCATCAGAGATGCAGGCTTTTGTACTACGCACTGATAACAAGTTGGAGGGTCCCTCTCCTGTTAAGTTTCAAGGACATGGTGGTTTCCAAAAATAATGCTAAATTTCGATTGATCTCACCACAGAACAGTTTTCCATTTTTCCTCAGTTGAGCTTTTGCCCATTTTAAATGGGCTTTGCCCCAGAGAGGATGGTGGCATTTCTGGATTGTGTTCACATATGGTTAGGTTTTTTGCTTAACCCTTTACCTACTAGTCTAAAAATGGCGATTTGGACATATTTAGTTATTATGGCTGTAAAATAGTCAGGAAATGCCCTAAGTCTGAGAGCTTTGGTCCCTTCTCCCGGGAGTACTTGAACTTGACTTTTCAACTTTTCTGGTTAATGATTATTGCACATTATATGGAATTGTCAGCAGTTTAAAAGAAGAAAAACACAAAAACGGATTAGTCATGGTTTTTATGAGAAAAAAATTTGTTATTGCTTATGAATTTTTGATTTGACATTTGAAATGTGAACCTTTACATGTTTGGAACAATCACCAGTCATTTTTTGAGTCTAGGACTCTGGATGTGCAAAAGATAACTGTATACATAGGCAACAATTAGTGCAAATAAAGGTGGAAAAATGCCTTCTTAACATTCTAAAGTAACATATTGTTATTGCACATGACAGACACGCACAAATGCCACTATCTAACACTATTTTTTGAAAACAAAACTCCACTCTCGCTCATTCTCCTTTTACTCTCTTCCTTCACTCTCCTTTCTCACTCGCTTCTGCCAAAGCTGCCGTTTTCGCAGTGCTGTTCAACATTACTGTAATATAATGTATATACCACACATCATATATTGCCGGAAAGCACAGATTCTCAGCTCTCTGTCAGCGTTGGAATTTTTTAGATTGAGCAAACTTTTGAGGAGTTACAGTGTTGAGAATCCGTGTAGCAGTCTCACGATACTTCTGGTGTTTTTGCTATGAATGCCCACGTCATATGTTTGTGAGTACTGTAATGAACCATATACGTGTGCATGCCCACAATTCTCAGCTTTCCGACGCCGTTGAATTTTTCTGATCGGACAAACTTTGACAGAGTTACAGTAATAATAGTCCGGACGTATAAAACACAGCGCCGGCTCAGTAGGTAAAGGATTAATACAGCTCCAACTTGAATGTGTTGATGGCACAGTGAACTGTGTTGACAGACAATGTTCTGAGCCTGTGCAGTGATTTCCAGTACATCAACTATCCATGATATAAATCACACGTGTTTGAAAGCAGCACCACCTGAGCATGAAGATCACAAGCATCCATTACTGACATTTGGCCTTGTCCCTTGCCTACGATGAGCTCTCCAAATTCTGTGAATCTTTTGATGATATTATAGACTGTAGATGGTGGGATATCTAAAGTCTTTGCAATTTTACATCAGGGGATATTTTTCTGAAATTGTTCCAAAATTTGTAGATGCAGTTTTTCCCAGATTGGTAAACCTCTGCTCATCTTTACTTCTAAAGGACCCTGTGTTTCTATAATACACCTTTTTATACCATCATATTACTGACCTGTTACCAGTAAAGCTTATTTGTTGCAAAATGTTCCTCCAGCTTTTATTCTATAAGAATTTCTTACTTTTCCAGCCTTTTGTTTCCCATACCCTTCTTTTTTGAGATGTGTTGCTACCAACAAATTCAAAATATAATAATATTTTTTAATGAAATGGTAAAATATCTCAGTTTCTGATATGTTGTTTATGCTCTACTGTTGATAAAATACAGGTGTATGAGATTTAATTATTGACATTCTATTTTTTATTTACATTTTACAGTGTCCCAACTTTTTTGGAAGTACGATTGTGTTTCAGGCATTAACATGGTAAAAAAAAAAGGTTCTGTTGGGGATGTTTCTAATCATTTTATGGCACATTAATAATTTCATTGTAACAAATGTAACTGTTACTTATTTATTTAATTGAGCTGTAATTAATTCAGATAAACTGAGGAGAGTTGTTTGTGTACCAACACTAAGATCTTTGGATTTTCTGAAATATTAAGTTAAATTCCCTTTTTGGACATGTTTAATTCTATTTTTATGTTGTTTTTGTTTGAAATAAAGCCCTTCATTCATTCGTTCATTCCACCCACTCTCCAGATGTGGAGTTGGATTATCAGGTGACGGTGTGAAGGGGGCTCGGTCAGTGTTGTGACGTTCCTGCGGTGTCTGTGCTAATATGTGTGATTTTATCTGTGCAGTTGTGTATGACTGCTGGTGTGGGTTGGTTTGTGTGTGTTTTGGGGCTGCAGGGCAGATTTAGGATGACTGATGTGTTGTTAGCGGCGCTGAAGGACACCTGAGCCGGCAGGAGGATCAGATGGACAACGCTCCATCAGTGAAGTGTCAGCGAGCCACACACGTGAGTACACACAAACACCGAGGAACAGGAAGAAACGGGATGAGACGAGACACAGAGGAAGACGGGGCGAGAGAGAAGGAGGAGGAGGAGAGGGAGAGAGAGGGTTGGATGCGTGTGTCAAGTAAGAATGTGTGAGTTCTGTAGGTGAAAAATGAGGAAGCTGTTTTGTAGACAGAGCGAGTGTAATTAGTACCACACAGACTCACACCTCTGACAGAGCTGAATGTAGGTTTGGTGTTTAAGGTTTGTGTGCTCATAAATGAGAATCAGATTTGATTTAATGTGCATTAGTTTTAAATCAGTGTGGCACCTTAATAAACTCCTTCTAAAGCATGGTCTCCTAAAATAGTGATGGGAATTCCAGCTTTTCAGTGATGCAGATCATTTGGCTAGGCTCAGCAAAAAGAGCTTTTTGCTCCCAAATGGCTCTTCATTCAGGTACCAATTTGGCTTCATTTGACCTGCTGGTTTTAGCAATGTCATAACATATGACTGATATTTGGGCAGGTATTTTACTTCAGCTCTGCTCAATTATTAAAACTGATGAAATTAGCTATTTTTCAAAATGTATTGTCTCCTCAAAAAAACCTTGCTGGTCATGACACATGAAATAAAACATTAATCACCATCCAACACAAGTCCTTAATGCATGGTAGACCTTTGGTAGAGGATAAAAGATCATCCCTACTTATCAATCAAAAACAAAAAGACACACAATCTATACAAAAGTAAAACTGGTAATAGTAATAATGACGTGAAATTACTCTCAAACAGGATCTGGCTCTGATTGTTCATGTAGAAGAGTACTTGTTCACGAATGACCCATCACTAGTCCTGAACTTTTTATCTCAGTTTTGTACTCTCCCTGGGAACAAACTTGTGTAAGTGTGCTTCCAGGCTATAGGTTGAAAAATGAAGGGCCAGATAGACTCATGTATCCATTGCATGGATACATTTCCCACTCATCTAGGAAAGCTCCTCGGAGCTCCTTGGTGAATAAAATCGATACCAAGGCCAGCTAGGGAAGAGCTAAAACATCTTCTCGGCCAAGACAAGCTGTCGATGTGGTTCTATGCTCTTGTTTTAAAAAGAAATGTGGTCCAGTTCTGATTTAACTACTGCTTTTCTGCAGCTACATCCAAGCTAACGGCTACCGCAGCAGCAGCCATAGGCGACACAGGCAGACCCGACCATAACTATTGCAAACCTATGCTGAAGCAGACCGTAAATGAAAAGCATGAAAAGCTTTCAGTGTTGCTCTCCTTTTTTTTTTTTTTTTTTAAAAAGCATGTTGTCCAGTTATGATGCTGTGGCTAAGTCCGAGCTAATCAATCCACTGGCAGCCATTTTACACAACCAGTCTGCCATAACTCTCACATACTCATGCTGAAGTAGGTCTGCAGAGGAGCAACAACATGTTTCACATTATCAAAAGCTGTCAGGATTGTTTATATCCTTTATTTCAAACAGAAGCGTGGTCCAGTTGGACCACGCTTCTGTTTGAAATAAGAAGCAGCATACAGAAGGAATCAGTGGAAAAAGTTAAACAGTATTTGAAGGAGGTCTACTAAAGGCCGGGTCAGACCACATGAATTCAGCCAGATTTTGTCCAAGTTTTTCAACATCGTTGTCTAGTCTGACCACCCGACCTGCTGCCAACAATGTGAATCCTGATACCTAATAATAATAATAATAATAATAATAATAATATCTTGAATTTATATAGCGCCTTTCAAGAAACCCAAGGACGCTTTACAGGAACACATAGACGTGGACAAACCATGTGAGGGGTAGGATAGGTGTAAGGGCTGGTTTAGTGAAGACTGTAGGCTGTGGTGAACAGGTGATGCTTGAGACATTTTTTGAAAATGTCCAGAGATGGAGCGCTAGATGTCTGCAGGAAGAGTGTTCCAGAGGGTGGGGGCTGCAGCACTGAAGGCTCTGTCTCCATAGGTTCGGAGTTTGGTTTTGGGCATGGAAAGTAGGCTGGTGTCTGAAGATCGAAGGTTACGGGATGGTGTGTATGGATGGAGGAGATCAGAAAGGTACTGGGGAGCCAGAGCATGGAGAGATTTGTATGTGAGGAGGAGGACTTTGTAGTTGATACGGGACTTGATAGGGAGCCAGTGGAGGTGGATGAGGGTCGGAGTGATGTGTTGCCAGGGTCTAGTGCGGGTGAGAACTCTAGCTGCAGAGTTTTGGACGTACTGAAGCCTGTCCAGGGTTTTAATAACAGGAGAGCATTTACTCCTTATCTTTGCATTAACATTTACAAGAGTCCCTACTTTTTTGTTCATTTGGAATCCAATGTGTATATTCAATTGCCTTAATTTCTATCTGAAGGAGATAGAATATTGTCCATATTGTCCTCCTCTTGATACATCCATAATTATTATCCATAATCCTTTTTTATCTGCTTTGATTAAACGTTGCTTTACTTCTTTATGGAAAAAGCAGAATTTTATTTTGAAAGAGGACCTCATTTAAAGTTGTGACAGCAACTTAACAACACTCTGCCTGATATACACAGCATATCTATTTTCAGCTCTAGCCACTGACAAAAGAGTGCAACAGTACAAAAAGCTGAGAGCAAAGCATCTGGTCAGCTTTAACCCTCTGGGACCGTTCAAATATTTGTTACACTTAGGACCTTTAACTCATAATATGCGCTCCTCATATTGTCACTATTAAAAACATTATTCATTTATATTTTATTCTGCCTTCATTGAGCTACATCTGACCTAAATATTGATGTAGAATATTTTTGCTTTTTTGAAGATTGGACCATTTAAATGCCAGGTATTTGTCATGATGGCACCATGTTTTCAGAATGAAAAAGGGAAAATATGTAGCATTTTCAATATACTACATGCAAAGTAATTTTTTTTTGTTTTGGATTATTACAGCCTGGGATATTTCAATGATTAGCAGCAACATTGATGCATGCATTATTATTTTTTTGCAGTGACAAATACTCCCACTTAGGACTTTTAGCGCAAAATACACGCTCCACATATTGTCACTATTAAAAAAAATTATACGTTTATATTTCATTCTGCTTTCATGGAGCTCATTTTATTCAGCTACATCCAACCTCAATATTGATATAAATATTCTTGAATTTTTAAAGATTTGACCCTTTAAAATACAACACAAAGAATGGACTCTATAGTAAATCATTTCTATATCAACTCTGCATCCCATCCTGTGGTACAACCTACAGGTCACTGGTTGGTCAGAAAGTCACAGAGCTAGGACAGTGCCACTGATGAGGAAAAGTTAACTTATGAGGTGGAAAACCATACATGAAACCACACATCCACTGTAGAAAACAAACCTTCTCACTTCCTATGTAGACACCGGTAGAAGCAGAAAATCCTGGAATAATGTCAAAATGGAATAGTGGAACTCCTGAAAAGGCAAAATAATCGAATGCTTACATACTCTTCCCACAAGAACTCGTATTTCTCCTGTGATCTCGAGTCTCAAGCTGCTCATGGTTGCACAGCGCACCTGAACACAGTGCAGGTGTAGTATGTGGAATAAGCAGGTAAAGCTTTCCATATTGTAATCTAACTTACAGAGTGCCAACCCTGCTCTTTATCATCAAACTTTACCTTCTATCATCATCTTGACTTTCTTGCGGCAGAGGGATCCATTTTGTTAGGGAACACAAACCTTGGGTTTGCAGTCAGACGGACACAGACAGATCTCCCAGACAAAACACACTGGCTGGGTGTCAGTCATAGAATATTACTGTCAGGAGATTATGTGAAGCACCAGATAGACCAACG
The DNA here is from genome assembly GCF_018320785.1 of Cheilinus undulatus. Taxonomy (NCBI): domain Eukaryota; kingdom Metazoa; phylum Chordata; class Actinopteri; order Labriformes; family Labridae; genus Cheilinus; species Cheilinus undulatus. The sequence goes on along the minus strand of NC_054867.1, from coordinate 5,005,125 downwards.
GTTCCCAACTGGTGGGTCGGGACCTGAAAGTGGGTTGCAGAGGTTTTTTCTGTGGGTCGTGAATAGGTTCCTGGGAGCAAAAGTTGCACCAAAAAGTCCATGAAACTCATTTAAAATACACTAAAGGTACATCTAAGCTAAATGCTACACTGGTGGCAGCCATTGCTATTGGCTTCTGATACAACTAAATCTTGCTTGTTGCTACTGCCTTGTCCTCGTCAGATGATGGGTCTGTTGTCAGCCCTGAGACAATAACGTCACATTAGAACTTTGCAGTATGACAGACATGGAATCTGGCCTCTACCTGCTTTGCAAGGTTAGTCAAGAGATGCAGTAAGAGACGGAGGGAGAAGGGGATTCAGAAAGACAGTAAGGAGCTGTGTATATTTTGGGGAAATGCTAACAAAACAGTAGCGGCCTTAAGATCTTGTTACTATCACTGTACCCTGGCCCTTGTGGCCAGTGCACCATGAATTCTCCAGGTTCTCCAGATGAGCCACTCTGGTAATCACTGATGTCAAATAAATGCTGACATGTATTTTATCAGTCCAGTTTTACTTTTAAACTGCAAAAATATCAAGTGACAAATGTGTTTAACACAGAGCTAATATTGGGAGCCAGTTATCAGGTTCATGGCTGCTGCTATCATAAGCCATTGTTTTGATTTACTGTCAGTATAATTCATTAAGTCATAAAGTTTGAAGAATTACAGCCTGAAGTTATTCATCTGAATACTTTGTCAACCATTTTCCCACTATGAGTCTCTTTTTTGCCTGGTGGGTGTTCAAGTGATGTGTCTGTGGGAAGGTGAGGCAACAATCCCCAGGCATGAAAAATGTCAGACGGACTAAATTAGAGCAGGAGGAAGAGAAGGAGGAGGAGAATGGAGGGGTACAAATTCTCTACAAATTGGCATCTGTTCAGGACACTGAAGCCCTCTGATGACAGACATTCATCCTCACAGGACAAGTAGAGAGAGGTTGACATGCCGAGATGAGGCTACTCACCCTGATCTTTTATTCCAACATTTTCACCATGTATTCCCTACATTTGTCTGTTCCAGCCCCATCATTGCCATAAACACACTCCTGATGTGAGGTTTGCTGCTGCTGTTACTCCCCCACCTTTGTGAGTCTCAGTCCAGTCGTGGTGATACAGCAGTGAAACAGGCCTATTCACAGGCAGACACCTGACACTGAGCTGCTGCTCTCACACATGGATTAACACTGACATTCCTCCATCCATCCCTCGTATATCATTCTTCCCTCGTCTTCCACTTTTTTTTTTTTTTACCATTCATCCTCTGATATTTTTGTACTTTTTAAAAAAACTCTTCTTTTACTTGCCATACTACTTCTTTTACTATAATGCCATCCCCCTCCTCTTGTTCCCTTACCTTCCTGACAAGTGCTGCATCCTGGCTAACAGTTACCTCATTTAAAGCTTGGCAAGTTATTAGGCTTAGAGTGTTAAGATTATTTATTCATGTACTTTTCACTGCGTAAACCACTTTTTCTTCCCATTTTGCCACTACTTCTGGCAGCTCTAAACCATTTTGCTGCTTTTTGGCATTTTTTGACACTGCTTTTTGCTACTTTTGACCTATTTACTTTTTTTGGACACATTTGCTGCTTTTGCTATTGTTTGGCCATTTTTTCATCACTTTTAACCCCTTTTTACCACCTTTGTTTTTGCAACTTTTATTCCTTTGTTGCCATTTTTTTTTATCATTTCAACATATTTTTTGCCACTTTTAACCCATTGTTTGGCCACTATTTGCCAGTTTTCACCCACTTTTGAATTTGTTTGGCACTTTTAGCCCAATTTTGCCACTGTTTTTAAAAAAAAATACTTTAACATACTTTTGCCACTGTTTACCCATTTTTACCCATTAATAAACTTTTGTTAGCCATTTTTTAGCCAGTTTTTAGCCACTCTTTGCCCATGTGTGGCCACTTTTTGCCCAATTTTGCCACGTCAACCTGTGTTGTCTCTTTTCACAATTATTCGATTATTCTTAATTGGAGTTGTCTCAGTATCTTATGCTTTATTTCAACATCCTGATGTTTCTGCACATTATGACCTAGCTATGAAGTTGACACTACTGTCCTTATCATTTATTTCAGTGTCTCTATCAACATTAACATCACTAGTAAAAAGGTACTTCTATTTTAATGGGATTGTATTTTTAGGAAGGCTATATCTTACCAGAGCAAAAATCAATGAAACTATTTTTTTTGTTGCTTTGATAAAAGTGTTTAATATTCCAGTAAATGTATTGGTAATCTAACCTGACACGCTAGATGGATTTGTTTCACACATCCATCTGGGAAAGCTTCAATAGGAAGAGTTTGAGAAAAGGCAGAGGCTTTGAAAAAACCTCAATGTGTGATTGGGTGAACGTTCTGTCTGTCACATCGCTATGGGCCAATCAGAGCAACAAAACACATGACGTAGCAGCTATCGAGCTGCGTGTGCGTAGCTACTGAGAACTAATGTGAAACATGGCGACTGCAGACATGTAAGTACTCGGCTTCTGTCGTTTTTGAAAAGAAAACAACTCACTGCTGTTCTTTTTCTTCTTTTAACAAAGAAATGTTGTCAAGTTCTGATAAAACTGGCGCTTTAGCAGCATCCACGCTAGTCTCTTCCTCCATAACTGCACCAGCTCTTGCTGCTGCTTGTTTACGTCTCGACTCTGCTGTGCCTGAAAGTACTGCCCCTTGTCGCTGATTGGTCCTGTCACTTTTTAACCGGGCCCAAATGGTTCAGATGGGAGCTTTGTAAGATGGATTTGCCAGTGAGAAACAAGGAAATGGGCGTATCCATCTGCTTTGCAAGGTTATTGGTAATCACAGTCTAACTTAACAATGAACCATGGTTTTGCTGACCTCCTGATCAAGGTTGGCTGGGCCCCAGAAAGCTCTACCCATTATCCCCCCTTATGTGTGGCCTTAACTGTAACATTATTTAAAGAGTCTATCTTGTATTGATATGAATGAGGTGTGCCTTGGGCAAAAAAAGGTTGAAATCAACTGGTTTAAGTAATTAGCTACACTACTGTTTACACTACGTGTGCATAACTCTGTAATATCACCTGAAATTCACCGTTACTTCATTCCTTTTGCAATCTACAAAGTTAAACCTTGCATATGTCCAAGTCTGCAGAAATCCTTATTCTAATGAAGAGAATAAAAAAGATCTCTGATTTATGTTCCCACTTAAGCCTCTGTCTCTGCCTTATGGATACCTGTTGTTAAAACTCAAGCCTTGGTTGGTGTAGTACTATGCCGTTATCTTGAGCATCACTCAGGGTTGCACACTAAAGAAAACCTGTAGCGTTGTGTCTTCATGCTGCCATTGCATGAGTTTGGGAAGATTCACTGTGGGGTTCAAAGCAGTGAAGAGCTGTTTCTGGATTTTCACTGTATGATGCACCAAATGTTTTTTATAGTGAAAGTTCTGGACTAAATGCAGGCCAGTTCAGCACTCAGATTTCTCTGCCGTGAAGCCACACTGTAGTTATGGATGCGATAAGTGGTGTAGCATCTTCTTGAAAGAGACTGGATGGAAGCATTTTTTGCTCTAAAAACTCTTTATACTTTTTGATTGATAGGTCATTTCCAGATGAGTAAGGCGCCCACACCATAGGCACTAATGCAACCCCATACCTGGGTTATGGCCCAGAGAAGATGGCAGCATTTCTAGATCCTGAGCACATTTGTCTACTTCTTCTTTGTGATACAGCTTTAAAATGCATTTGTAGATGGCACAGCGAACTGTGTTTAAAGGCAATGACCCCATGCTGTGGTTTCCAGTACAGAGTCATGCCTATAAATCTAAAGGATAAACCATGACATAAAATATGAAACAATATGACAAAATGACAAAATTATATATACTATATTGCCAAAAGTATTTGCTTACCTGTTGTGACTCGCATATGAACTTAAGTGAAATCCCATTCTTAATCCATGGGGTTTAATATGATGTCAGTCCACCCTTTGCAGCTAGAGCAGTTTCAGCTCTTCTGGGAAGGCTTTCCACAAGGTTTAGGAGTGTGTTTATGGAAAATTTTGACCATTCTTCCAGAAGCATATTTGTGAGGTCAAACGCTGATGTTGGACCAGAAGGCCTGGCTCTCAGTCTCTGCTCTAATTCATCCCAAAGATGTTCTACTGGATTGAGGTCAGGACTCTGTGCAGGCCAGTCAAGTTCATCCACACCAAACTCTCTCATCCATGTCTTTATGGACCTTGCTTTGTGCACTGGTGCACAGTCATGTTGGAACAGGAAGGGACCATCCCCAAACTGTTCCCACAAAGTTGGGAGCATGGAATTGTCCAAAATCTCTTGGTATGCTGAAGCATTCAGAGTTCCTTTCACTGGAACTAAGGGGCCAAGCCCAGCTCCTGAAAAACAAGCCTACACCATAATCCCCCCTCCACCAAACTTTACACTTGGCACAATGCAGTCAGACAAGTACCGTTGTCCTGGATACCACCAAACATCAGCTTGCCAGATGGAGAAGCACGATTCGTCACTCTAGAGAACGCGTCTCCACTGGTCTAGAGTACAGTGGCGGCGTGTTTTACACCACTGCATCCGAAGCTTTTGCGACCTCTATGCACTATGCACCTCAGCATCCTCTGACCCCGCTCCGTCATTTTATGTGGCCTACCACTTGGTGGCTGAGTTGCTGTCATTCCCAGTGGCCTCCACTTTGTTACAATACCACTGACAGTTGACTGCGGAATATTTAGGAGTGAGGAAATTTCACAACTGGACTTGTTGCACAGGTGGCATCCTATCACAGTACCACACTGTAATTCACTGAGCTCCTGACAGCGACCCATTCTTTCACAAATGTTTGTAGAAACAGTCTGCATGCCTAGGTGCTTGATTTTATACACCTGTGGCCATGGAAGTGATTGGAACACCTGATTTCAATTATTTGGATGGGTGAGTGAATACTTTTGGCAATATAGTGTATATAGAGAGAATTTCTCATGCAATGCATTTGGTTGTTTTACCTTTTCAGCACCAAATATTAAAACCAAACAGGCCCTCCACTCTTAGTTGACTTTGCTTCATATCTTAGTCCGTTTTTGTCTTTTTCAATAATTCAGTTGTTGTGGAAGCCAAAGTTCTGGCCTTGAACACTTTGACAAACAGTCTGACCATTCATTTTGAATAACACTATTTTTGACGCTGTGTACGGCGGTGGTATTGGCAGGAACAGGTGTTAGAGAGCAGCAGGTTTTTCAGGAGACACTTCACCTCTCACACGCTGCCTCCTGTCTAGCACAGGACTGTCCCAGAGAGGTGAATATTTTTGTTCCAACACAGTGACTTTCTAGCTCATTCATATTTGTACAGAGAATGTCAAAGCATGCAACTGTGCTGTGCACCACGGAAATGCATTTTTTAGATGGTTTTATGAATTATCTATAAAGCTGGCTTTACCTGCTTCCTTACCACCTCACGCCTGACTAACAATCCATCGTAACTCCCTGCCCACATCCTGATATGACTGAGTTTATATTTTTTTATTGTCCTGTTTTCTTTAACTAGAGATTTAAATGCTTTAGAAAGTGATTGAGTTCTTGCACTCAGAGACAACCTTGTTCCACATAGCTGCCTTCTCAAAAACTTTTTTGAGTGAAACTTTTATTTAATCTAGCTGCGAAATATCTGTTTTTTCATTTTACCTGTCTCCTTCTTTACCTACCAAGTCTTTTTCTGCATACCTTGTTCCCTTCCTCCCATCTTTTCTCCCTTCTACTCTCTCTTCCACCGCCCTCCTTATGTGCTCAGCACGTTATGTTGGAAATGGGTCGCTTTATGAGGAGGCTTAAATTTCATAACCCACCATCTCCCTGACCCTGGTCATATTAACTTCAACAGCCCCGCTGGACGTTAGGGTGCACACACACACACAGACACATGTGAGCATGTACACACACTCTGGTGGGTCCAATAAGAGAGGGAAGTGTGCTTGGATGCAGCTCAACAGCAAACCCACCTTAAGCCTTCCCCTGTGGTCTTATAACAAGTTATATCTCACATACACTCAGGCTGTTTGGAAAATCATAACAGCAACTCACACATCCGCTTTTCACATCTGTGCACATCTGGCTGGAATCACAGCGCCATGAGTGTGTGAACAAAGATATATTTACACTTTCAGGGCTCTGACTTGTCTCAGCATCCACTGCTGCAGACTCAAGAAACTGAAGGTAAGGTAACTAACTTTAATTGAGGTTAGCACAGAAATCACTGCTGTGTCTTTTTGTGACACGGTAAAACAAGAGAGAAAAAATGCTGACAAAAAAACCCTGAAAAAGACTAATAATAAAGGATGCACCAATCCTATTATTATTATCAACATCGTGCTGATTTGAATGCATGTACATGTCCTCATGGTTTAATATCGGTAAATCATGGTTTAGATAAGGGAGATTTTATTTGTACCGGTAAATCATATTGTCATATTGCTGTTTCAGACTGGCTGCAGGTTTTACTGCATGCAGTTGCCATGCATGTATGCTGTAGCATGTACCATGGCTTTTATACTGGGTGAGTGTGCTGGCTAAACTGCCCTGCTGTCTCAGCTCTGTCTTTTGTCTTAAGTTTAGAATAAATCTTCTTAAAATTGGCCTGATTGATTGTGTGTCTGAACTGAGCTGGGAGAAATTCAGAATAAAAGCATTCTGTACAAATGGAGGAGGAAATGCCAAATTAGGCTTTAAATTTGAAAAACGCAAATCAGAAGTACACACTTACTCTGTTTATCTTGCCTGTTAAATACTCTAGGAATGTGAAAACAGAAGCATCATCGGCAGTCAAAGTTAAGAGAAGAACTTTGTCAGACCAGCACATTTTGTTTTGTAGAATTCGTCAGGGTCATCAAAAATCAGAATGCAAACATATTCTACCAGTGTGTATGAGATGTGGTGCTAATGAAGGAAGTCTAAAAGCCGTTGCTTGTTAACTTATTTGGACTTTCAAACCTTTCTGTCTCCATGTGCTCTGCATGACATGAGCACAGCACACTCCACGCTGATGGCACCCTCTGAGACCTTTCAGACCTGAAGGCCTAAACATACTCAGGCGGAACATACACGGAACGGACTCTGTGGAGGTCCGCGCAGACTTAAAGCGGACGTCTGCAAGGCCCTTGCACACAAAACTCAAATTTCATGACTATGCGGACTCCGCTCCGTGTCCTGGTGTCACACAAAACACTGCTTGGCATGTATATTTTACATCGACCTGCATTAAATGTGACACCGACCTGCAGAGCGAGAACTCTCAGAGCGACTGCTGTCCTCTGTGCAGCGTTGACGGTTGAGCGGTGACTCCCAGAGTGGAGAATAAGTGGGGCTAGGCGCTGAACTCGATCATCAAACTTTTCACATGTCATTCAGAAGCATTGAAAATGCTTCTCCACATCAGTACCTGGCTTACTCCCCTTCCTTGTCTCTTGTGGCATTTAATGGCCGTTCCACTGTCTCTTAATTTTATTGCTTTGCAAAGCCAGCAGGCAGAGCAGCTCCTCTTCCTCGTCATCAGTGTAGGACGCCATGACAGAAAAATGTAAACAACATGCAAGGATTGTGGGAAATGTAGGATTTCACGGAAATTTCACAGGAAACTACTACCCGGCAGTGCACTCGACTGTGGAAGCTCTGATGACTGCAGATATTCTGCACGGAGTCCGCTCCGCTCACAGTACGCTTGAGTATGTTCCAGTCTTTACCGTGTCTTAGGAGCACCACTCTGCTCTGCTCTATTTGAACCATGCACTGAGTCTATTTTTAATGGAGGTTTCCAGCACAGACAGGGGTGGACTGGGATAATGATTCAGGCGGGGAGTTTGGGACTCCATCCCAGGCCACCCTGTCCACATGAACCACTTACTGTGTAGGCTGTGTGACTATTTCTCCATGTCCCAGTCAGTTAAAACAGTACATCAGTAATACATACTATGCATATATCATAAGTGTTAAGTCACCTATTCCAATTATTAATTACTGTATTTCCCAATCAAAATATCCATCAAAATAATGACATTATGAGTTTGTGTTGTTGTGCAGCCCTACAGCTGAGAATGCATTTTTTTTGGTAATGATTCATGTGTATATGATGTTTTAGACTTGGTATTAAACTGATGCACAAGGATGGTTTATGAAAAATGCACTTAAACACTGCCAGTGGTTGTAATAAAAAGAATTTTCATTGTTTGGTCCTATGAGCTCACATGTAACCTACAGTCTCGATAAACAGCATTCACGCTCTTGGATGTTTTAACCTTTCACTGATTTTATAAATCAATCATGGTCAAGATAATAAATTACAAAGAAAAACATTTGAATGTCAAAGTTAAATCAGATTTCTACAAATTAATGCCAATTAAATAAAGATATGTAATGATATAGTGACTGCATTAAAATTCCCCCCTTCAAGTCAGTATTTAGTAGATAATAATAATACATTTTATTTATAGGCACCTTTCCCAACACTCAAGGTCACTTTACAGATGGGATTTGAGTCTAGATTTGAAGAGAGTGAGAGAGACAATGTCCCGGATGTCTGGTGGGAGTGAGTTCCAGAGTTGGTGAGCAGAGCGGAGATGCACCTTGGCTCCAGTCACAGCACTGAGTCTATGTGGACAGATCTCAATCAATCTTGCACATCTGAACACTGCAGTTTCACTCGACTCCTCTTTGAAAGACCGCTCAGGCATGAACAGCCCTTGTCAAGTCCAGCCACTAATTGTCTATTTGATTGAAGTCTTGGCTTTGACTCGGCCACTCCAGAACATTCACCATTTTGTCTTTGAACCATTTCTGTGTAGCTTTCGCTGTATGCTTCAGGTCATTGTCTTCTCCCAAGTCGTAGTTCTTGCAGACCGAATATGATTGTCCTCCAGGATTTTTCTATATATTGCTGCATTCATTTTACCCTCTACCTTAACCCTTTTATTACCAATCTGTCACTGGTAACAGAATTTGCCATGTCTACTTCTCATTACCATAACTCTTTGACAGTTTATGATAGCTGGAAAATTCAAAAACCAACAAAATGCAGAGAACTAGAGCTCTGCACCCATATACAAGGCATTAGGGTAGCACCCAGGATGGTTGCAGGACAATCCGTCTAATCACAGACAAGAATGACCAGCTTTAGTGGCAGTGTCACCAGATCAGACATTAGCTTCTCTGTATCATAACTCCTAAACCGTAAGCGCAATTCAACATCAACATCAGCATCAAAATCACTTTCCTGTTCCCACAAGCCAAGAAGAGCACAGCCAGAGACAGAGTGCCAGCCTGGGGCGACGGCAATGCACTCTGTGCAAAAGAAGCATCCCCTGGCAGTGTGAGGTGTGCAATATGGGGCTCTGTTTGCAGCTGCAGAGAAACTGCTTTAGAGACTACCACTCCAGATAAAAAAAAAATGCGTGGACATTTATCAAAAAAACAGGAAGTAGAAATGGAGAAATAAGAGGCCAGGACTGACAATCTTTTTTTGTACATCTAAAATAGTTAAAATGTCAAATTGTTCATTTCCCATTGTTTGTGTGATTCCAGAGTTCATATCTTGTTATAAACTTGAAAAATTCAAAACCATTTTTTGTCTTTATTCACTTTTTTCACCAAATAGCTGGACTTCTGTTGAATTTGAATAAAATCCATATAAGGAGTGAATAGACAATAAACCCATCTCAGCTTAGGTTTTAAGGTTAATTAGACCCAGTTTAAAGACAAATTAAGTAACAGCAGCAGAAGCAGTAGAAATAATTTCAGCAGAAGCTGGCAGTAAGCTAGTAGCAGCCCACCTGAAAGATGCAGCGACTGGAAAAGAAGGAATCTGAGTGAGGATCCTCGCTATTGCTTTCATCACCTCTCCTCATATCTGTCAGTGCTCCAGTCCTCTGCTGAGATGTTATCTCTCAATTACTGCACCCAGCACATTCCTGCTAACCACACACATGCATGCATGCACGCATGCACCTGCGTGTTCAATGCAAAACATCTCAAAATGAAGCACTGCACTATGAGCTGGGTCTCAGAGCTAATTTTTCATACTGTCATGACTTAATGGGTCACATTTTTCTTGCTGAAAGCTTAAATAACATTTCTCTTAAGAGTAGAATCAGAAGTGTTGAACACTTTGCAGACAGAACAAGTTTGTCAGCTGGTGAGAAACAGCTTCTGCTGCCTCCATATTTCATCCATTTCATTGAAAACATTTAAACCGTTATGACACAGCTGTCATATTCACACACTCATTTCTCACTCTGAGCTCTCATTTGCTGAAAACAAATGAATCTCACTCATAAAGAGTTTTGAAATTCTTCCCCCTTGACTCATGTTAGTGTAAAAAATGTCACAGAACACGAGGGCTGCATTCACACAGAGAGAGAGACACACTCAAACCTAGAAAACACATGCGAGCACCCTGGGGCCATTTTGACGAGTGAGAGCCCTCCAAACTGTAATAACACTCAGCAACTCCCAATGAATCACTAGAATCCAGAAACAGACAGGGTGTATGTGCATGCCACACGTGTATTAATCATAAAAAGGTCTGACAGAGATTTGTGGGAATTGCTGAGGCAGGGTGGACACTTCAGCTATGTGAGACCAACCAACATATACACATATAAAATTCAACATCCAACATATTCATTTCAAACATGCATGCTGTAAATCTGAGCTGGTTTTAATGGCAGTGTTATTGGAACAGGTAGATTATCCTCTGTCATACCTGTGAGTGATTATTATTTATTTAACAGCAAAGTCAATCAGACTCGGAGGCAAATGAGCCAGTTAAAATGGTGAATTTCAAAAACTAAATAAAAGGAGTCAACTTTTTGGAGGGCAGTCCAAAACTAATCGTTTTGATTTATCATACTGACATATAACATGACATTGTGATACAGAGAGACTTTATCAAGGTTGCGTTAGTGTCACTAAGATTTAGATCTTTGTGCAATTTAGGTGTATCGTGGTTAAGCAGACAGTACGTCTGACTTTAAAGGCCTTTGCACACTGGGTCTGATTATTTTGTCCGAATTTTTCACACGTTAAAAAATAAAATTGAGCTCATATTGTTCTAATGACGGTTGCACACTCACACCCACTTTGTCGTCTGCCATATTTTTATCTGAACAGGTTCGATTTTATGCGAAATTTCACATCAGTTTAAGTCATTTAAATGGGTGGTTGATGAATCAAAACAGTGCCCGCTCGTGCTCCTCATTTGCTCACCCCCGCCGGACCCCTCCTCTCTCTCTCACGCACTGAATCCTTACTTCAAACACCAGAGATTGCTCATTTATTTTGTGGATATCAGCCATGGAAATATGACAGATAAAGGCATAAGTTGTACCCTACTCACAGGTCATAATGGATGTCTCCGTGATGTCAGTGAACGTATCAAACTCACTGCAGTGCTTCTGAAGCCTGTCAGTCACTCTGAGTATCCTGTAGAGTTCAGTGGTGGGATGTGATTGGGAGAGAGCACGCGGGCAAGAGGTAGCTGCGTGCACATCGGGCCATGTGTGTTTTTATGTGTGTGCATGCATGTGTATCTGGTGTCTGCAAGAGAGCTAAACTCTTGGAGACTGATAAAACTGGCAAATTTTGTTGTTTTTGGCATTCGCTACGGCCCACAGTAGCCTAAGCTGGAAAACGTCCTGTTGTTAGCAACAGTGGGGGTCCTGATAAAATAAACAAAAAGTTGAACCCTTCAGTATTATAGATTATAGCTAGCAAAACATTCTGGTGAGAGGAGTTATGAATTAGCCTCATATTACTGTATTGCACACCTATCTGCCACATACGCAGATGAAGACAGCTGTTATTATCAGATGTTTCTGTGCTCTTCATCAGTGTGTTAAAGGAGCAACTCCCAGCATCTAAAGGTGAGATAATACAATCATGTCTGTCTCCTGTAAATTATAATAATTGTGATAAGTCTTTTTATCTCTCTGAAAGTGGAGTGTGTGTATAACCCTAACCAGATGCTGTATCAATGATATGAAATATACAGATTAATTCTGTTATGTTGTAGAACTTCGTAAGATCTGCCGTTTTTGGAGGAATAGAGATGCAGGTGGTGGTCATGCACCTGAAATCAGTATGTTGTGATGGCTGACTGTTGTTGCTTGTCTTTATAGGAGTTATTTTTGATGTACTTAAGCTGTCAGTGGACTTTTACTGAGTTTTGTACATTTGTCAAAAGAAAAAGCACTAAATATTGATTTATTGGGCAGGGTTTTTTTTTGTGCATTCTGGCGGTTTTTGGTTTTGGTTTTTGGGCTGGAAACTATCAGCTGTATCTGACAACGCTGACCCAGTCTCCCAAAATTACGTGAAATGCTCTTGAAACGTAATCTATTGAGTCGTGTCCCTGGACATGAATTTCTGCTTTTTCTTCGTGTTGTGCAGCATGAAATTCAATCCCATGCATTTCAATAGGCAGCACTGTACGCGCCTGCTCCACATATTGAGTGCAGAAAGTAGGTATTAGCCCATAAAGTGTATTAACTTTGCATGTAATGATGAGAAATCATCAGGTTATTTTTTTCATTTGATTTTGTTTTCACTACCACGTCATACAATTATAAATTGTTATGAATTAAATGACTAATGAAATTAAATCCCATGCATTTCAATAGGCAGCACTGGTTGGGCTGTCTACATGTCCCAATCACATCACAGCTCCTTCCATTGAACTCTACAGGATACTAAGAGTGACTGACAGGCTTCAGAAGCGCTACAGTAAGTTTAATACGTTCACTGGCATCAAGGAGAACTCGCTTACTGTCATAACTGTCATTTTACTTAACTAAACAAAACAATTAAGATTGTAATCCAGTCTGTTAAGATGCAGTTAAAAACCCGCCTAACTTAAGGAAAACCAGCCCAAATTATATCAACCCGCCCAAGCCCATTTTTACCCGCACAAATGGCCGTAAAACCGCCCAATTGGGCAGAAAACCGCCCAATCTGGCAACACTGGTGTCCATCACAGTTCAGGCAAATATAGCCTGACAAACAAATAGGCAGACACAAAACAAAAACACAGACAGACAGATAATGTGGCTCTTAAAAGTGCCTTTGGGTTGCAATAATAGTTCACAGTCAGAGTTCTGGTTTTGGGACTTCTCAGGAAATGCAAGGAGAACAGAAAAGAGAAAATTGTGACATGTACATTTGCTGTGTATCATTTGAAGGGCTTATGTTGTTAAAAGAGGAGGAACATTGATTTCCAGGTTTTCATAATTTTTTTCTAGTTCATCCAAGGTTTATGACATCAGTTTTCTAAGAAAAGCTATTTTTTGTTGTTGTAAACCAGTGCTTTCAAGATCAGGTCAAGATGTTAAAGACCTGATTCAATTTTTCATTGCTTAAATACGGCTATAGCATCAACTTTCCACGAATAAAGAGTTGTCTGACTCACGGAATTGATTATTGAATTCAATTTCTTGATGCGGCGGTGTTTTACATGTTCTTGGGGACCTTTAAATGAGAGGTAGCTTCCCGTCTAAGTCTATCAATGGGTCCAGGCACACACGGACAGAGATTAAACATTACTTTCACAACTGCTAGGGCTTGCTGTTTCAAACGTGTGTGCACGGCAGTGAGAAAGAAAAAAGAGCGAGAGAAACACAGTGTCAACGGGAAGAGGGGCAGGGTATAATAGGGACTGAGACTGACGCTGATCTGCTCAACTACAGGAGCAATGGTGATGTCCACCGGCCTCGCTCAACCACAGTGGGCAATAGCCATCGTGAGGACCGGCAGTGGGCGTTTACATTTAGACATTTACTAATGAACACGTATTCACGGCCACTGGTAATAATCCACTATACACTCAGCCTATATTAACTGACAGTTTATTAGCTTGTGCTGATATTAAACTAGCCAGGCATATAGCTACTCTTAGTACTACTGGAGAGAATCTGTGGTCCTGAGACTGCTGCCTGTGAGCCTGCAGATACGTACTATTGACTTTGTTGGATTATAATGGTGAACTGCTTTGCCAGACTTTTTACAACTACCCTGGCACTTTAAATGGGCTAGTAAAAGCATAGAAAGACATTAATTTAAACATCTGAACACAGCATGCAGCAGCGCAACTTACCTTGATACAAGTTTTCCTGCAAAGACAGGAGATTGGCAGAGAAGCCAACGTATTTACGCATCGTCATAGTAACGTCATTAAGGCTCGTCCGGGTTTAGATTACCGTAATTACTGGTTAGTTCAAAGCTCGAAATTGCAAATAAAGGCAGTTTTTCGGGTGGGTATAACATAAAAATACAGGGAAAACAAGCAGAGGGGATATCAATCAAAATGGTCTGGTACAAACACCATTAATGTGCTAAAAAACTATACTGTCGCTTAAATCACAATGATTTATGATCGTATGATGACGTTATGATGAATCGAAACGTTATGAAATCAAAGAGGAAAATAGGATAAATTTTTGTCATTGCATGCCACATTTTCAAGTTTATGGGCTGTTTCAATTACAATATAGCTGCTTTCTGCACTCAGAGAAAATGTGTAGACAGCACGACCAGTGCTGCCTATTGAAATGCACAGGATTTAATTTCGTTAATCATTTGATTCATAACAATTTATGATCGTATGGCGTGGTAGTGAAAACAAATCAAATGAAAAAAAAACCTGATGATTTCTCTTCATTACATGCCAAGTTATTACGCTTTATAGGCTAATTAAAATAACAATCTAGCTTCTTTCTGCACTCAAAGAAAATGAGGAGCCAGCACGTACGGTTGCTGCCTATTGAAAAGCATGAGATTTAATCTCATGCTGCACAACACAAAACAAGTACAAGTAAGTGTCCAGAGACACGACTCAATAGATTAAATTTCATGAGCATTTCATAAAATTTGGTGAGACTGGGTTGCAAGCCATGTTTACCACACAGTAGGTGATAGTTGGCAACTTTTGGAAAGTAGGTTGAACTTGGGAGGAGCAAGCACTTCACCAGTTCATCCCACTTTTTAAAAGTTGCCAGAAAGTCAACATAGGAGAAAGATTGTTGGTGTTGAATAGTGGTGAACCTTCCCAGGAGTGGCCAACCTACCAAAATAACTCCAAGAATGTGACTCATCCAGAACCCAGAACAACATCTAAAGACCTGCAGGCCTCACTTGACTCAGTTAAGCTCAGAGTTCATGATTCAGCAATACGAAGGAGACTGGGTAGAAATGGCATAATGGGAGAGTTCCAAGGCCAAAGACACTGCTGAAAACAAAGGACCCAAAGGCTCATTTAATGTATAGATGTAATAATAGTGCATGGGCGTTTCAATTCAAAACACACACCTAGACATTCTTGGCATTCGACATTTGAGAACAACTGATGCACACAAATACACTCTAAAATGTGTGTATTTGTTCTAAATTGCTCCATTCCAAACTAACTGAAAAGCCCTGGCCTAGCGGTTAAAGGGGACATATTATGCAAAAATAACTTTTCAAGCTTTTCTAACAAAAATATGCAACCCTGGCCTCTCC
Source organism: Cheilinus undulatus (assembly GCF_018320785.1). Lineage (NCBI taxonomy): Eukaryota > Metazoa > Chordata > Actinopteri > Labriformes > Labridae > Cheilinus > Cheilinus undulatus. The sequence continues at coordinate 4,989,562 of NC_054867.1, read as the reverse complement.
ACATTGCTGAAACAAGCGGTTCTCAGATTTCCCCTCATGATGTCATGTGGGGAGTTAGTCCCACCCTCAGGTTCGGATGGCCCTCCCTGCTTGAAAGAAAGTTCCGCCCTCCTCTCCTGATCTTCCAATCAGCTACCACCTGCGATGCTGGATAGCTCAGTGGGTTACCCTGCTGACTTTGGTCTTGGAGTGCCACGTCCTTTTCCTGAGAGGGGTGTGGTCGGGGGCGGAGTCAGAGAGTTCATTAACATTTGAAGCCACAGACACAGGAGCAGCTCGTTCTGAGCAGGGCTGAAACAGAGGGGTTTTTAGACATGCAAACATCCTATACTACAGTGTTTTTTCAGCAACAGACTTCACAGGCATGTTTTGGGGACCTCTATGAGCAAAATAAACTTGTCTTAAAGGATAAAATATGTCTCCTTTAAGTTGTGCCCCATGTGCATGGGTTCAAGTCCAGCCTGTGGCTCTTACTGCATGCCGTTCCCCACTGTCTCATCCTGTTTCTGAGTCCGTCTTCTGTCTCTGTAATAAAGGCAAAAAAGCAAAAATATAAATATTTGAGTAAATTAATATTCACTTTAATTGTACTGACATGTACAGTACATATTTAACTTCAGAAAACAAAGTGACATACTAAACTGAGATTCAAATGCAGTTGAATTGAATTAAAAGCTTTAACCATCAAAAGCAATTTGAAAAAAGAAAAATGTCTTTCTTCCAGTTAATGTCATGGTAGTATTCCTGCAAGATAAACAGGCATGCTTTTCATGTAAAGTGTTAAGATGGTGGTGATTTTTACAGTGTTAGTGTAAGGAATGGATTAAACTGTTTTTGTATTTTCCTTTGTTGAATTGTGAAGCTGATTATTTTCACCTTTGTCTGAAATCAAGGAGCCGTTGTTTGAAAAATACTTCAGATTTCAATGGTAAATCTGCCATTGTTTGCATTGTTAACTACGTATGAGCATGTGAGAAGTGAAAATTGGATAGGCTTAGCAACAGTTATTCTGGGGGCTAAATAAGAGCTATACAGACACAATGATGCGTAAATGCCATTCCTCTCTGTATTTCTCCTTCTCCTCTTGCCATGTTTTGACCTTTATTTCTTCCTCTTTGGCTTTATCTCCTACGCCAACAGAAGCACGCATTACCGTTACACTATCATACACAAACACACACACACACATGGTTTTACATGAGAAAATGTCTCTCTCTCCATTTCTGACCTGGTGCCCCAAACAAATCCTGAATTAATTAAAAAGGGAAATCCCAGTGGTGCTCAGACAGGGACACGCTCTCCCTCTCTTTCTCTGGCTCTCTCTCTCACACACAGATTGAGTGTCTCTCACCCTCATGCAGTGGTTAGGGATTAGCAGAGCTTGTTCAATGATGGGAGTGTTTCCAGGTTGACAGAGAGTGACGGAGCTCAGGCAGCCTCGGTTCAAACATTACCGAGCACTTTGCTTTCCTTGAGCTTCAGTGGACATGCAGATTATCGGCTGTCCTGTTTGCATTTTGCTACAAATTTAAAACAGAAGTGAATTTACCAGTTAAGGAGAGCAACAGGTGAATGTTTGTGTGATTTTGGTTTTGCTATATTTCACTAATATCCGATGAGAGACAGCTTAAATGCACATACAACAGCGTATTAAGGGGGCCAGATGCCCGTAGAGATGCAACTGATGCTCCTGTGTCCCGCTGCTGACCCATCCCATCCCTGCTCTTCTGAGCACATCAGAATTAAACACATGGTCTTGCCACCTATACCCAAAAATGTGCAAAAGAGAAGTTGTCCCAAAGGAGTCCAGTCGGCGCCTCTGGCCATCAGTCTACGTCCAGGCCTCACAAGAATAAAGAAAGACTGGAAGGACCAAGGACTAAAAGACTCTGACTTTCATACACATGCTTCATCTGTAAGCTGAGTCCAGTCTGATGTAGGTGAACTGAAAAGCATCCTCAAACACCTGGATCTTTGTCTTGGCCCAGGAGTTGTGCATTTCCAACACTTCAGCCTCCTCACTCAGCAGGTCCAGAGCCCCATCATCAGCAAAGTCCATATTAGCAATCTGGACATCACCAAATGACACTCCACAGTTTGCTACCCTTGCCACCCTCCCCATTGTCCAGTGCACACAGGTACTAAAGAGTATAGGAGCTAAGACACAGCCCTGCCTCCACCCAGAATCAACTGGGAAGAAGTCAGAGGTTGAGCCACCACACTTCACAATTCATGTCCAAAATTGAAATTGTATAATTCATGATTCGTGTGCTATGTGGCCCTTTTAGGCACGATGCTAACTTCTAAAAGCTACTGCTCTCACAGTCATGGAAAACAAGGATGTCACTGCTCCATTCAATGTCCAGTCTTGATTTAAAAAAAAACTCACTGACAGCTCAGTAGAGAAATCAAAAGCAGTCTTCACTTTTTGATATCAAACTTTTACCTTTTTGACAGTTTCCATAAGCCACAGGTGTCAAACTCAAGGCCCAGAGGCTAAATCCAGCCCATGGTACCGTTACATCTGGCCCGCAGGATCATATCTTATTCTTATTATAACTGGCCCTAAAATATAAGGTCTGCAGATTTCCTCCAGTATAAAAATGTAAACTTAACCTAGATGATATCAAATATCCTTAAGTCATAAAAATGTGAAAAAAAAAGAATAAAAATCACTAGAAAATAAAAGAAATGGGGGAAAAGAAATTAATTTGTTTTATTTCATGTTTTCAATTTTGCATTGAACAATTATGACTTCAAGCTATTATTTGGACTTTAATTTTATATTTCAAACTTTTATATTTATTATTTTGACTTTATGTCTCATATTTTGACTTTGACAATTTATTATTTGCACGTTTTGTCTCATATTTTGAGCTTTTCAATTCATAATTTTCATTTATCTAATTATTTTGGCTTTTTCAATTTGAATTTATTGACTTTTTATGTCATATTTTGACCTTTTCAATTTATAATTTTGACTTTTTATCTAACTGTTTGACCTTTTCAACTTATCATTTAGACCTTTATCTCAAATTTTGACCTTTTAGGTGCACCTTTTAAATTTTAAGTCATATTTTTGCCTTAAAACATGATTGTGACTTTCTTTTTTTAATATGTTTGCCTTTTAAAACCATTATTTTAACATCTTATTTTGTGTTTTGACCTTTTGAACTAATAAATTTGACTTTTTATTTCAGATTATAAGCTTTTTAACTTTTTTAAATTTATTTATTTTATTTTATTTTATTTTTTTAAATCTCAAAACCCTTTATCATCAGTGCCAGTTTTTTTCCCCCACAATTTATCACTGGCGATAATGAAGTTGGTTAAATATGGACCCTGTTAGGCACTCAGGATAGACCTTAATTCAGAATCCAGCCCCTTCTGTGATTGAATTGGACACCCTTGCTTTAAGCCTTTAGTTTTTCTGTTAGTAGAATAGCAATGAGTCTTTCAGTTTAAAGTGGAGGAATTTTGGCCCACTCTTCTTTGCAGAATTGTTTTAATTCGGCCACACTGAAGGGTTTCCCAGCATGAATGGCCTGTTTAAGTTCATGCCACTGCATCTCAGTCAGATTTGAGTCCAAACCTCGACCAGGGTCTCTGCAAGTTTCAACAAGTCAACTTTAAGACTTTTAAAGACTTTTTGAGACCATAATGAAAACAATTTAAGACCCATTTCACATCCATACTGGCAAAAAAGTACAAAAGACATGAAGGAAAATCAGAGGCCCGGAATTACTTGCAAAGTACATGAATTTATTCACAGCTCTTTCACATTGGAATACAAAATGCTCAACCTGTGCACGCGCACAGTACACTAGCTGGTTGTGCTCGATAAATTCTGACTGGGCTGCACAGGTACTTTAGTTCCGTTTAAATAAAAGTAATGTTAATACATTTTTAAGACCTTTCACAATTGTATTTAAGACATTTTGAGATTTTAAGAGAATTTTATACATTTTAAGGCCTTAAATTCAAATTATTGGATTATAGACGTTTTAAGACCCCGTGGATACCCTGTCAACTCCAGAACCTGATCATTCATTCTGTTCTTTTCTAAGCCACTCAGACTTGCAGGTGTGTTTCAGATCATTGTCCTGCTGCAAAACCCAACTGAGTTTGAACTTGAGGTCACGCACTGACGGCCTGACATTCTACTTCAGGATTTTTTGGTGGAGAGCAGAATTCATGGTTCTGTCAACTACAAGTCATCAGGCTCCTGCAAAGCAGCCCCAGGTCACCACCATGTTTGACTGTCAGTATGATCTTCTTTTTATGAGTCGTCCGACAGTTTTGTGCCAGGTGTAACAGGACACACACCTTTTGTCTTGTCAGTCCATAGAATATTTTCCCGAAAGTCTTGGAGATCATCAAAATATTTTTGTAAATGTCAGTCGAGCCTTTTCTGTTCTTTTTTTGTCAGCAGTGGTTTTGGCCTTGGATCTCTCCCACTGATGCCATGTTTGCCAAGTCTATTTCTTATGGTTGAATCATGAACTCTGACCTTAACTAAGGTCAGTGTGGCCTGCAGGTCTTTAGATGTTGTTCTGAATTCTTTGGGACCTCCTGGATGAGTCATTGATTCGTGCTTGGAACCATTTTGGTAGGCTGGCCACTCTTTGGAAGTTTCACCACTCTTCCAAGTTTTCTCCTTTTGTGGATAATGACTCTCACTGTGGTTCGCTGGAGTCACAATCTGTTCTTGAATGTCTTTAGATGGCTCCATGATGTGTTGTTTTTGGAGATCTTTTAGCCTACTTCACTTTGTTTTCTAGTTGGGGTATTTCTGGATTCAGCAGGGTGGCCATAATCAGGCCTGGAAATTATAATTGAATTCAGCTTTCCAAAGATGTGGTTAATCACACTTAATTCATGATTTAAAGGGGGGGCAATTAATTTTTCCTTTTAGATCAGGGCAGTTTGGGTGGCTTTTTTTCTCCTTAATAATTGAAATCATTATTCAAAACCCACATTTTGTATTTACCTGGGTTATCTTTGTCTAATATTTAAATGTGTTCGATGATTTAATAATCAAAGTATGCAAAAAATAAAAGTCAGGAAGAGGCATATACCCTTTCACAGCATTGTGCTTTCACAAAAACTTTGGCATTTAATCAACATTCTAATTCAGGTGATTGGAAATACCCCACTATTTGACAGGGACTGCTGGTGGAAATGTAAACAGATCTTTATCCAGGCTAAATGTCATATCGATTCTGTTCTCTGTGAGTGAACAAGACAGAAATAAAGATTTAAGTGGGACAAAAAAGAAAGACAAAGGGAGAGATTGAACAGGCTTGTAATTGATCATCTAACACTGTGCAGCTTCCATTACAGAGTAATGAGACTGCTCTGGTAGAAAAACTCACTCACGGGTGGTCATGTCCGTGCACTGATCCAACAAGTTAACTCCTGTGAGAGAGAGTGGATGTGTGAGCGTGTCTAAGTGCCAGTAAGTAGACGAGAATATCTGGGGGAAAGTGTGTGCATCTGAGTGTGGAAGTGCTTCCCTCCCTTCAATCCAGGAGGTAATTTACTCAAATAACAGGCTTGACAATGTTGCACACTGTTATTAAAACCATATTACTCTAAAAAGTTTGCATGTTTGCCTCAACACCAGATTCTGTAATTGAAAATTTGTCACTTTATTGGGAGGATTTACAAGATTTGTTTCCAAAGTACGCCTACTCTCATGTTCTAGCACTCCAAGTGGCCTTTCACGTCGTCCTGTAGAAAGTGGATGATCATGAGTATGATCACGTATAGACAAAGACTTTCATCATTTAATGACTCCAGTGTGTTAAATTGTGATGACTGTTCAAGATCTTCCATAACATCATTATGTCTAGTTTCCATAATTAAGTCTACTTTCCACTTAAGACCAAATTCATCATTCTGATGTGTTGATACACAGACACACGGCTAATTTGTCAGGGTTGTTTTCAGTGAAAAGACACCAGATGGTGATGCTAACAGCTGACGTTCTGATATTAAAGGGATATTTCCGTGTTTTTGAAGTTGGGTCATATGAGGTACTCAGCAATGGTAAAGGTACAAGCCTATAGGGATTTCAGTGACCATTGCTCCTCTAAGACAAAGGTTGTCAACCTTTTGGCCTGCGACCCCCCACAATACCTAAAGGTGGTTGAACACAGCCATGCATATTCAAGAATAGTCGTGTGCAGATAAGGCCGTCCATAAGGGAGGGAGGTTTCTGGGACCCAGCCAAACTGGGGCCCATGGAGGTCAACAAAACCATGGTCCATTCTGAAGTTAAGCTGTGAAAACCTACATATTTTATATTTGACCTGATAATAACCACTCTTATCAAAGCAACAAACATCATTATTTATTCATTTGTGAAGTAAATTTTTAAAACATAATGAAAATTGGTTAAAAATGGCTAAAATTGGGTAATGGCAAAAAAAAAAAAATGGTGGAAAAGGTGGTATAATTGGATTTTTATAGAACATAAATGCATTAAAAGTAGCAAAAAATGGATAAAAGTCGCAAAAATTGATCCAAAAGGTGGTCAAAGGGGCTAAAAAAAAGTGGCTGAAATAGCTTTTAAGTGCAAAAATGGGTGGAAATTAGGTGGACTGGGATGAAAAATTGATATAAACTGGCAAAAATGGGTGAAAAATGAGTGTAAAAGTGGATGATAGAGGCAACAATAGGTAGAAAGTGGCAAGAACTGGTTTAGAAGTGGTTAAAACAGGCAGAAAAAAGTGATGGAAAGGGTTTAAATTTTACAAAAATGGGTTTTGAGTGGCAAAATTGTATTAAAATTGACTAAATTGGTGTTAAAAAGTCCTAAATAAGGATTCAGATTTGGTCAAATTGGTGAAAAGTGGTAAAAGGGTCATTTAAAAATATTGTTAGTTTTGTTAAGGCATCTGGTGACCCCCTCTCAGTGTCTTGCGACCCCAAAGGGGGTCCTGACCCCAAGGTTGAGAACCACTACTCTAAGAGGATTGACCAATCCAACTGACAAATGCAACGGGTATTAACCATTCAGTGGCAGAGTAGGGCATCGAGGTTTAAAATATGGAATAAATTGTGTCCCGTGATGCCTCAAAACGGAACGCTGCATTTAATTGTCAAATACGGGACGATTCTGTATTTTAAGGGACGGTTGGCAACCCTAGGAGTGATGCAGACTGACAGTAATGCTTCCCCATGTTAGTTAGCATGGGTTTGCTGTTATTTGTCTGTGACTTTTTAAAACTTTTATTTTTTGCCTGCATTTGTCACTACTTAAGTGAAACAAAAGTAGCTTAAGAATTAAGACATTTTACATTTTCACACTCAGAAAGCTCAGAAAGTTGTAAAATGCTAAGAACATGGCCTTTTTGGTCGCGTTTTTCTATGCAGAAATCACTTCCTGCTCCCCACGGGGAGTTCACCACTGCTGTGTGATGTCATTTTTGCTGAAAACTCCATATATGGGCATGAATGCCCAGAGAGGGTCATTATGTTTGGGAATTCCCCTTTGTCTATAAAGTTTGAACTACAGGGGGAATTCCAGAACACAATGTGGAATTCCATGGAATCACAATGATAAGCTCCTCCCACTTAGCTTTGTTCTCCAAATCATCAAAGTTGTACCATAGGATTTCAAAGTCAATGCCAAGGCTATCGATATTTTCACAGTCTCTTCACACATTCAGCGATTTGTTTCATAGACAGAATTTCTACAGCAAAATGGCAGGTAAAATGTCTCCCCTCCAACCTTCAGACAAAATCAAGATTATGCAAGGTAGCTATCTTTTTTCCAGTTTGTCTCAATACCGGGTTCTAGAGATAGTTGGTAAAGGAAACTTTGCTACAGTGGCAAAGTGTTTGAAGATTGCCACTGGAAAGACAGTGACTTTGAGAATCGTCAAGATTAATTCAATTGATGAGGCAAAAAAAGAAGACAGCCCCCTGCAGATGCTGACGCAGCTGAATCCAGACAGATGGCACTTTGTACGTTGGTATGAGTCATTTGTCTGCAAGGGGCTGCTGTGCCAAGAGTTTGAGGTCTTGGATATGAATCTCATGGAGTTTGTTTCCAAGAGACCAACCTTCTCCCTGAAGCTGCATGAGATCCGGTCAATCTTATTTCAGCTGGCGACAACCCTAGAAGGCTTAGAGACAATAGGTGTTGTCCATGCTGATCTGAAACCGGAAAATATCATGCTGGTGGATCAGGCAAGGTATCCATACAGGGTCAAAGTCGTAGACTTTGGCCATGCATCCAAGACATCAAACCTAAAGTTTGGTGCTTACATCCAGGCCATGAATTACAGGGCCCCAGAGATCATTGTCGGTGCGACGTGCAGCGTGGCAGCAGACATGTGGTCTCTTGGCTGCATAGCTGCAGAATTGTACTTGGGGCTTTGTCTGTACCCTGGATCCTGTGAGTACCAGATGCTCCAGTTCATGATTCAAACACAGGGTGAACTGCCAGGGTCCCTTCTCTGGGATGGAACAAAAACAACAAAGTTTTTCGAACGTCCTGACCCAGGTAAATGGCAGCTCAAGTCACCAGTTGAGATGGGCCCTATTTCGGATATACAATGCCCAATTGACTCCCTGGATGACCTTAAAGTAATCCATCAGTCGCCAGGTCATCCATCCAAAGCAGAGATCTTGGAAGATGAGGCTGATTTAGAGAACTTTGTTGATCTACTTAAGCAAATGCTGCAGTTTGATCCATGTAAGCGAATAACACCAGACCAGATGAAGAAGCATCCTTTTATGACAATGCAACATCTGGTGCAGGGGTATTGCTATGTGAAGTCAGGCGGTGGTGAAAAGAAATCCTCTTCTGGAATTGGGAATCTGATGCAAAAGACTGTTTCAGAGAACCAGGCTTTCCCTGAACCCAACTGTGGGGCTCCAGGTCCACAGAAACCCATCTCCAAAGAGGATGAATTCAGCCAAAGTCATGCCAGGCCTGCAGAGCCAAGAAAACGGGCCCATACTGACATTCTACTGGGACACCACAGAAGCCGTACCAGCGACTCCCCAGAGACAAATAGGATATGCAGAAAACAGCCACATAAGGACTTTTCACGTGGTAGCAAACAAAGACAGAGGCTCATTCCTCATACAAAGCAGAGGAGGACGGTCACCCAAGGCGCAGAGCTGAAAGGCAAAAAGCTACCGGACTGGGTGCAACCACTGAAAAGGAAACTGATGGGTGCACCGTCAGCGACAGAGGGAGATTTGACAAGGCCAGCAAAAAAGGCCAAACAACAAGCAAACTCTCTAGAAAGACGGGGAACAGTCAACAAAAATACAGAGGGGAAATGTGAAACACAGCAGGTCAGCTTTAAAGAGACCCTTGTGAACACAGATAAAGTCCAGCATCGGAAGAGGAAGGAGATGGGCTCTGGATCGCAACAGAAAGAAGACGATGCAGCAGAAAAAGCCAAAAAAGCAAAGCAGCAAACCACACTGACACACAGAGGCAAAAGTGGAAGCGTTACCAAGATCTGGATCATGGGATGTGGTAACACTCAACAAGCAGAGGAAGCAGCTGTGGTTATGTTTGGTAATTGCTTGGGACTAGGGTCAAGTGCTAGAGTCAAGTGGTTTCACAAACCTGCTACGCGCTGGCCTTCTGTTCTTCCCCATTTCTACAGTGAAATATTAAGCGTAAGTCCCCCTGATATTTTAGTCATCCACGCCGGTAGCAATGATCTTGGATTGAAGCCTGCCAAAGAACTTGCCTGCAGGATGGCACAGGATTTGAGGAAGCTTCACACAGACTTTCCTGCAATGAAAATTGTATATTCCTGCATCCCTGATCGGCTAGTGTGGCATCGTAGAGATCCATCTATGATCAGTAACGACAGGGAGACTGTCAACTCTGCCATGAAAGCGACTGTCACCTCAATGGGTGGTGAAGTCATTGAACATCCCCGCCTGCAGAGTTACAACCGGGACATGTTTTCTTCTAATGGAGTGCAGTTATCCAAAGAAGGAAACGCAGTCTTTCTGAACAGCATCCGCAGTTCCCTGAAAAGCATGCTTGAGCAGGGCAACTTGTGAGAGCTGATACAAGTCAATTAAAAAAAAAAAAAAAAACAAGAATTATAAGGGTGTGACTCTTTTGACGATTCGATTCAAATATTGCTTCAAAGGATCTTACGATCTGATTCTCTGACAACTCATTAAAATAAAGATTCAATACACTGCATATTGCTTTTGGAATCCTAATAACTTTCTTTGCATTAATGAAACTAATATAAGGGGAAACATGTCATTTCAAAATCAGTGTCCATGAATTTATCAATGAGAGAGGGATTTGTCTAAGTCTTGCAAGACAGTCCAGCTGCAGACCTCCACTCTTGCATGCTCCACTATTAGATCCCCTCCACCGTCAGAAGGAAGTGACATCAGGATATGAATATTTGCTTAGCTTTAGGTTAGGTTTAGCATTTGAATTTCCACTGGTAAGATTTAGGGGTAGCTCACTGGGGTAGGTGTATATATTAATTAAGACACGCATGATGTATGTCACTTCCGTCTGACGATAGAGGAGGAGGAGCTGGAGGAGCCTATCAGACAACTGAGAGGATTACATTTACGTCACTTCCGTCCTACGATGGAGGTGGCTTCCGCTTCACGTTGGAGGAGCCTTTAAGCTGAATGACAGTGGATAAAACAAGCTCATGATGTGCTAGATTATTAAAAAGTTGATTAAGTTCAAGAGCATGATATATGCACAAGGAAAGTTCAGAAAATGTGACTAAAAATATATATTAAAAAAACAATTTAAAATACTTTTTAAAATCAGTTGATATAAAACAAAATGTTAGTGATAAAAGAGGGTTTAAATACAATATTTACCTCATTCTTCAATGTTAAAAGTGAGATTTATTAATGTTCATCCAAGCGGCAACCTCCGGTCCTAAAAATGAAGCCAATGCGAATTTTGACACACAAAATAAACTGGTTTACAGTCTGGTTCAAAACACCAAACGTGTCTCATTAGCTAGTGTCTTATTGTGCTCCCACTGTACGGGGGAGTGAATTTTTTTTGTACCACGATCGTTTGGATTATATTTAGGATGAAAGCTGATTGGCGCGTCTCATTTGATTGACAGCTCGGCAGGCAGAGGCTCCGTTTCTGCCAAACGGAATGTTAGCTAGCAGACTGACAGGAAGTCACGCTTAGTGGGCGGGCCGTTAGGTTGATCCAAAGTTCGGTTGAGACCGCGATTTCAATATGGAAGCCTCCACGAATGGGCTTCAAGAACTGTTTTAGCCCATCTATTGTAAGCAGACGACTGACGTCACATGGGGTTTGTCCAGTTCTTTCTACAGTCTATGTGTTCGTCTTTGTTCTACTCAGTAGGCTGAGCTAAGATCATCTGTGATCGATTGCTTTTTTCTCACTGCATGCTAGGGCAGGGTTGTCTAATTTGGGGCCCGCGGGCCAACTTTGGCCCACAAGTGATTATTGTTGACCCGCTGCCCATGTTCAAATTTCAGATTTTTTAAAAATTATTATTTTCCTACTGCCAGCAGTCTAAATATTTCTTTCAATATTTATTTATTGTTGCACTTCCTTTCCTGACCACTAATTAACATTGTGTTACATTGGGGGTAGGGTGGCGCTGTTGAGCTCCCATCAGCTCAGATCTGGAAGCCCATGACCAGAGGGTGAGTCAGTGAGGAGATGCTGGGGTCAAGCTGGGGTCATGGCAGAGATGGAGCATGTGAGGCAGTGGCACACTGATAAGGGAAAGTTTCAAAATAGTTGGGAACATGAGTACTTTTTTTGTGAAACTGATTTCAAGGCAGTATGTCTAATTAGTATTTGTGCCATATGGATGTTCAGTAATTTCATGCTGTGAAACACAATAAAGAATAGTGTTATTCATTTTCAAAATTACTCTGTATGAGTTTTTATTTTGCACAGTCATGCTATGCTAATTTCATGCACTGCAACATGAATGTTTAGTTTTGGCCCTTCACTGAAAAGAATTCGGGCACCCCTGTGCTTGGGGGATACACGGCCTTTTCTTCATTCTACTAAACCGTCTTGATGAGGAAACAGCACAGAATCACTCTTGTGATTATGTCTCCCCTTTTTCAGGTTTTTTTATGGTCAAAAATACAGCTAACATGTCTGAAATAATTTTCTAATATGCTTAGAGCTTTGTGACGATGTTGTAATGTTTTGAGTAAGTTTAATGTTTCGTGAAGAGTAACTTTGCTAGTATAAGCGAGCCCCTGCTCAGAGCTGCAGGATGACCCGTCACTGCGCTGTGTGAAGTGGTCTGTACTGGTCTTCTGTTTCTCATGTGAACTGATGCAGAAATGTGTTGTAACAATGTTTATTGTTTTGTGTGTGCTTTTATTTATGCATTAAGCATTAATTGAGAAGGAGTATTTGCTTTTGAAGCACTTAAGACAGGGGTGTCAAACTCAAGGCCCGGGGGCCAAATCCGGCCCATGGTATAGTTATACCCGGCCCACGAGATCATATCATGTTTTTATTATAACTGGCCTACCCAGTATGAAGTCTGCAGATTTCCCCAGTACAAAAATGTGAACTTAATCCTGATAATTCACAATATCCCTGATGAGTCATAAAAATTATGAAGAGTAAAGAGTAGAAATATTTAGATTAAAAGTTTTCATTTTATATTTTAAATGTTGTATCTCACAAATATCGCTCAAAGTTATGGTTTTAACTTTATATCTTATATTTTGGCCTTTTAGAATCACAATTTTAGAAATTGAGTGAAAGTTTGATCTTTTAAATTCATAATTTTTTAATTTTATCTCACATTTTGACCATTAAAACTCATGATTTTGAATTTTGTCTCATATTTTGACCTTTTCATCTTGAAATTTTGACTTTTTCTGTTGTATTTTGACCTTTCAGATCAACAATTTTAAATTTTGAACAATATTTTGACTTTCAAAACTCATGATTTTGAGTTTTATCTCCATAGTTTGACCTTTTAAATGAATGATTTGTACTTTTTTCTTACATTTTGACATTTTCAACTCATAACTTTGACTTTTATATCTTATTTTGACCTTTAAATCTAATGATGAAGAATTGTATCTTATTTTTTTGACCTTGAAAACTTGTGATTTGCAATTTTATCCCATTTTTTACCTTTTAAACACACAATTTTGAATTTTATCCCATATTTGACCTTTTAAACTCATGATTTTGACTTTTATCTCATAGTTTTACCATCAAAAATTACATCAACTTTCTCTCATATATTTGCCTTTTAAATACATTTTTTTGACTTGAATTTGACTTTAAATGTCATGTTTTTACCTTTTGAACCAATAAGTTTTACTTTTTCATCTCAGATTTTGAGCCTTTATACTTATCATGTTGACTTTTTAAATATCAAAATCATTTATAATCAGTGCTAAGTCCCCCCCCCCCCCCCGTTATTCATTTCTAGTGAAAATGAGGTTGACATTTTATTGATATACATTGACCTGTTAGGCCCTCAGGTTAGACCCAAAGTCAGAATCTGACCCCTGCTGTAATTGAGATTGACACCCCTGACTTAAGATCTATTTTTGGCTTATAAAAGAAAGTTAAGGAAGGAATTTATTACAGTTAACACTGTTTTTCTTTTCTGCTTTAAAGAAAATTATGAGTACTACCTGCCTCTGCCTCTTTCCATGCTGAAAAAACATTGTAAATGCATATTTAGTACAATGTTTATTATCTGTAAATGTGTAAAGATTCTACTAAACGCTCTTGATGAGGAAACAGCACAGAATCACTCTTGTGATTATTTCTCCCCTTTTTCAGGGGTGTGACATATGTTGCATAATATGTGACCTTTTAATATTTAAGCACAGGTAGAATTGAGGCTAATTCATACTCTTTGTTTGAAATGCATGTGGATATTGACGGAGCTTTGAATCGCATCTGCATTGATTAAGTCCGTGTTTCTCATGTTCACTTACAGATTCAGACCAACATACAGTGCTTAACAAATTTATTAGACCACCCTAACCCTAACCAAAGTAAGGTTTATGCCACAGCTGCTCTAAATTAACAGCACTGGTAATTACCAACATCATTTTTTATGTTTTTGAAATTATTAATACACCAATATGTATATGTAGAAGCTCTTTAACCCAAATGATATTTTTAATGCTAAAATATAATTATTTTTGTTATCCAGGAATTTTCAAATTTACTGATTTACAAAAAAACTGAAAATATAGTAAAGCACATTAATATTTCTTGATTAATATGCCAAATTCTAGTTATTTTCTTGCATTCCTGAACAGAAAAATGAGTTTTAGTGGTTGAATGTTATGCTTGATTAATTTCTGACTTCTCAGAGAAGCCCAGTGAGCCAGCTCAAATTTGGGTGAATTCAGTTTGAAATTCCTCACTCCTGTTCAGAATGGTAAAATGTGGAGAGCTCACTGAAAATGAAAGAGTCTGCATTAAAGCACTTCATGATGCTGGATGGTCTCTGAGACAAATATGACAGGTGGTCTAACAAATTTGTTAAGCACTGTACATTGCAATACTTTCTCTCTTTCTTGTATCATTTTGACTTTATTCTTGTGATTCATTCTTCTTCCTTCACCCAGGCCTTATTCTCTTCCTTACAGGATACATTAGCATGTGGGCAGTGACAGTCGTTACACTTAAAACCTACAAATCAAAATTTGTACATGAAGGAAGCATAAAAAGCATTTAGAAGTGGCCTTTTATGGTGGTGTCACAGCGGCCTTGCAGGATTGTTGTTGTGTTGTGGCCTGAAAAAAAAAAAAAAAACGTTTAGTGATCTACTATTCCTGACTGAACCCTGTCCAAGTCAGCTTTGACACACCACAGTTACATTTCATCCGTTGTTTGTTTAGAAAATGCTGATTAGTGTGAGTTTTAAAGGGCTAAAGTTGCATTACTGAAAAACAACAACTTCATGTCCATCAACACCATTTTCTCATTTGTGCAAGGACCAGGTACAGCAGGCTATCTAACAATGACATTCTGACATCTAAGAATTTCACATCTAGTATGTAAAAGCAAACACTGAGCAGCATCAGATAACAAGAAAATTCCAACAAAGAATAAATTGTTTCTGTGAAACATGAAGCTGCTCAGCCCAGGACATAAATCATTAGAGTAAATGTCTGAGTGGCTGTTAAAGCTGCAAAATGACTCAGAGATAAAACAAACAAGTGTCAAAGCACGACAGACCAATTCACTAGGATCTCACACACTTGTTCTTTGTATTTATGTGTGATCTAGGGTCCAGCAACGCTCAAAAAACATCCACTCTTACCACAAACATGGACAAACAACTCCTTATCAAAGCCACATCTTTATATCTGAACCAGACATATTATCCCCAGCCATGCTGATTAAAACATCAAGCAAATGCTCATTAGCATCAGCACCCCTCCACATTCACTCCATCCACGCATGTATGCTCACAAACAGCACCTAAGTATGCACAGACGGGGAAGGGATCCAGCTGTGTAGTGAAGGACAGAACAGGGGAGGAGACACAACACAGCTGGAGCTCAGCAGGTCTGCTCAACTAATGTGTTATCACAATGCAAGGCTGAGCGCTCCCAGCAGAGAGGGCCCAGAAAGGGTTTGTGTTCGTCTGTTCATGTAGTTACACTAAATGGACAAAAGTATTTGGACGCCTGACCATTACAGCAAGCTACACTCATGTTGGCAACAAGGCCCGGCTCACAATCTCTGTTCCAGTTCATCTGAGAGGAGCTTGACAGGACTGAGGTCAGGGCCCTGTATGGGACAGTCAAGTTCAATGGTCAATTTGGCTCTTTTAATTTTAGTCTTAGTTTTAGTCCCATTGTAGTCATTTCTATCCATTTTAGTTTTGGTCGAGTTTTAGTCCAAGCATTTATTTTCTTGACTGTATCTGGAATCAAATCATGGTAGTGTGTTCTCTGCACCCTGCCAAACCTGGGGTCCCTGCTTTCTACAGCTGAGAGGCAGAATAGCTACAGCTGCAGTGTTTTTTGACAGATTTACCTATAGTGGAGAAATATGTCCAATGAAACCTAAATTAAATTTTACTCTAGTTTTAGTCACCTTGATGAAAAATAAACTTAGTTTTTGTCATCACAGATCTATTTTTGTTAATTTTAGTCTAGTTTTTGTCATGGAAAAAAGGCTGTCGATGAACATTTTAAGTCATAGTTTTAGTCGACAAAATTAACGCAATAACGCAAAATTAACGTCGGTCAAGTTCTTCCAATCCAGCCTCATCAAACCATGTCTTTATAGTCCTTGCTCTGAGTTCGGTGGTTTTCATCAACCTTTACTGTGGCCCCCGGTTGGCATTTATTCCTCCTCATCTAAATCCAGCGATCCACTGGTTTGATCTGCTTCATCTGACATCTCCTAAACCATCTTTTACAAACTCTGTTTCTGCACTTCAACCACTTCAAGTAATGAAACTGCTGAACCCCGGACATCCCACTTTCATCCACAGACTGTAAAAAGAAATGGACAATGCCTGTGTGACATCAGCCATTTGATTACAACAGGAGGACTCAAACAGCTTTTGAAGCCAATTCGTGGCAGCTGCCATATTAAAATCGCTGTCTCAACCGAACTTTGGATCTAACAGCCCACCCACTAAGCTCAATGTCCTGTCAGCTAGCTAGCTAGCATGCAGCAAACATAGCGCCTGCCTGTCAAGCTATCTGTCAATCAAATATGACGTGCCAATCAGTGCACAGTGAGGTTTTTTATAAATATAATCTAAACGATTGTGGTACAAAAAATTCACTCTCCATACAGTGAGAGCACATGAAGACACTAGCTAATGAGACACATTTCGTTTCTTTTAACCAGGCTGTAAACCAGTTTATTTTGTGTGTAAAAAAAATGCTTTTTTCAACATGTGTTGTGTGCGGGACTTCGGGTGTTCCTGCAGCCAGCCGCAAGTGGACACTCGCCATATTTTTATGCACTTCAGCATTTGCTTCATTTTTCAAGACAAGAGGTTGCCGCTTGCTTTCACCTGAGAAAACTTAAACTTTCCATCCTTGCATTTCAGTTACTGCCCCTAAATTGGCATGTCTAAGCTCTTTCCTTTGCTGTCCTTTACATTTCTTTCCTTTCCTATCACTCCACAGTAAAATTGATTTTAAAAAGTAAAACATATTAGTGCTCTATTAATACTTGATTAAATCTATTTGATAGTTACACCCATATTAAAACTTGTTTATGATCTAAATCAGGGATACTCAGCGCACTTTTGTGATGATTTGTTGCTCTTTTATGTCAACCTTGAACACATCATTGTTGCTGAGCTGTTTCTACATCTAGATTGGAGTCCACTTGTGGTAAATTAAATGGATTGGACATGATTTGGAAAGGCACACACCTCTCAATACAATGTGTCACAGCTGACAATGCAGAGCAAAAACCAAGCCATGAGTCAAAGGAACTGTCTGCAGAGCTCAGAGGCACAGATCTGGGGAAGGCTACAAACATTTCTGCTGCACTGGAGGTTCCAAAGACCACAGTGGCCTCCATAAGCCAAATGAAAAAGTTAGGCACAACCAGGACTCATTCAAGAGCTGGTTGCCTGGACAAACTGAGCAATCGTGAGCATTAGTAAGAGAGGTCACCAGAACCTGATGGTCACTCTGACTGAACTTCAGGGATCCTAAGTAGAGATGGGACAAAGTTCCAGAAGGACAACCATCACTGTGGCCCTCCTCTGATCTGGGCTTTATGGCTGAGAGGCAAGATGGAAGTCTCTCCTCAGTGCAAAACCAAGCGGCAACCTCTGGTCCTGAAAAATGAAGCCAATGTTGAAGTGCAAAAAATTCCAATACAGCGAGTGTCCACTTTAGGCTGGCTGCAGACACACCAGAAGCCAAGGACACAACACATATTAAAAAGCCATTCTTACACTAGAAATTAAACTGGTTTAAAGCCTGGTTCCAAAACATGTCTCATTAGCTTATGTCTTCATGAGTACACACTGAGCAGGGTGTGAATTTTTTGTACCGCAATCATTTCGATTATACTTGAAGAAAAACCTCACTGCACACTGATTGGCACGTCTCATTTGATTGACAGATAGCTTGACAGGCTGACACTACCACCAGAAGGCTAGCTTTAGTGATAGCTTGCCTGACAGGAAGTTGAGCTTAGTGGGCGGGCTCTTGTGTACTGTTAGGTTGAGCCAAAGTTTAGTTGAGACTGTGGCAGTTTTCAAATTGGCCTACTGCATACTCCTGCCAAACACAGTATGCAATATTATTGCACACTGCGTACTGCACTGTACTACAGTAGTATGCAGTATGACTGCCAGTCGACGTTATTGTGTAGTATGCTTGGCCCGGTTTAGCTAGTTTCTGGTACACAGAAGTACGTCATATCCTGGTCAACTGCAAACAATGCTACAGTGTTTTCCATCCATTTACGTACAGAAAAAATCCGGGAAGTGTTTTCATTTTATTTTTGGGGATTTTTATAGCCGTTGTTTTTAGCTTATTATGTATAGTGCAGTGAAAGGACACACTTGACAGCACCTCTCTGGCCGTTACAAGCCGTAACAGCAAAACAAAAACAACAGTGAGTTACAACTTATTTCGCCATAGTACATGTTAAAAAGGTAAAGATAAAAGGTAATGGCACTTTTTGTAACCGTCAGCAGCTCCAGTGAAAGTTTCGCCGCTCTCCACCATTAGGAACTCTAACTCGGCGCTTTGCATTGTGGGTAACAGTAGGCAAAGCAGACTGGTCCGATACATACTGTGAAATTTTCCTGAACCAGTACATATTTTTGGCATACTGCAACTTTCGCATTTGTTCGCATACTGCATACTACATTTCGGTGAAACCAGTATGCACTACTAGTTCAGTAGGCAAATTCGAAAACGGCCCTTGATTTCAATATGGATGTTGCCACGGATTGGCTTCAAAAGCTGTTTGAGTCCACCTGTCGTAATCATACGGATGACATCCCACAGGCTTTGTTCAATTCTTTTTACGGTCTATGTGCAAAACATGAAAGCCCTCTTGGAGTTTGGAGAAAACTCCATGTAAAAGCCAAGCAAGCTTTCATGTGTTTTATGTTTATAAATGGAGCATTCTGGTTTAACTTGATTCAAACCCTACCCCTGCTCTTGATCTCTCTGCTTGTATTTTGACAGATCAAACAAACAGTAAAGACATTTCATGCATTTTTGATGCCTTACAGCTGACCAGAAACACTTTAGTGTAATCTTTTATCTATTAAAGTAAATGATATATTATCAATTATCTATTTTTGCATGATAATTGTCTGCTTTTGTTATATGAAAAAAATCATCATGTCATCTGCAGACATTTTTTAAACATGTCTCCCCCCCAAAAGTAACTCTTCTTCTCTGAAGTGATTCCTTCGTGTATATTTGTTGGAATTTTACTTTACAAAGGCAAAATCTTAAATCTCAAACCAACATTTTAAAAGAGTCCTTCTTTCCCCCCATATTTAGATCCACAACTCTTTGTGCCACACCAGAGTGCTGGGAGTTATGCTAGACTGGGTTTTCTCTGAGCAGCCAGCTCTGACAGACAGGAAAACAGCCCCTGAGATCAGTTACAGAACTAATATGTACCTGTCAAGGGCCCTAATTACACGCACACACTCAGACACACATCACAGGTGTCAGTGGTTGCAGTTACCACAACAGTTCCACAGCTGTCTAGCTAGGCTAACAGTGTCCAGGGATTTGGGCTAACTGTTAGCAGCCTTGGCCTGCAGCAGTGCAGCTACCAGACAAGTGTTAAACTTGACCTGGTTAGTGAGTAAGCTGTGATAGGAGCCGGCTGGGTCAGGCCTGGTGTCTTTACTCCTCCTGTACCTAAACACCGGAGATTAAATCTGACAGTGACTTTAATTTGAATTACAGCTCAGCTCTTAGCCGAGGCTAGCAACGCCTCTGTTTGAGCCAGCACTAAGAAACACCCACAGGGTTTTAGTTACATAAACAATATTTTTACCTCCTGCATTAATGTAAACTTGTAATCATTTGCAATTCCAAAAGTTTTGGTTTACAGTTAATGCCAGTTACAATTATCTTTGGTGGATGCAGCATTTATGATATTCAGAAAGTCTGTTATTGTAGTGCTTGTGTGGTTAAAGGCTTTTTCCTGAACTCTAATAAAATGCAAAGCAATATATTTCCAGAAACAATGATTATTTTGCCTGGATTGTTGTTCTTGGCAATTCTGTGCTTATTTTAGCAACACAAGCTGGGTGGGTGCGACGGTTTTAAAAGGAGCATAAATCAGCCGGCGGAATTAACAGCCCTGCAGCACTGAGAGGTAGGGATTTGCACCGATGCCTCACAGAGGAGGGTCTCGGGTTAGAAACACCTGTCAGTAGGAGTGAAAATGTCTCACTGTATTAGCCGTGTTATCAAATAACACTGTCCAGAGATATTGAGACTGCACACAAATCAAATACCTTTCAGAAAAAATACTAAAACCTAAACATCAGGCTTAGCACCATGATGCTGCAAGAAAGGACAACTGATCTCACAGACAGAGCAGTTAAAGCGAAGAGTATCCAGGAAGAGGACTTCAAAAAGTGAGGGACGCCTTTTTGAATAATGTAGACCCATGGGTGTAGCACAGGGGGTAAAAAGGATACTGATTACCTGGGCCCCCAGTAGGGAGGGGCACTTGAGAAACCTGCAATGAAAAGTGATGTTTTAATTTTTTTCTGAGTAATCAGTAGGGCTGAGTGATTTGGGAAAATACTTTAATTGCAATTTTTTTTCCCCAATATTGCGATTTGATTTGCAATTATTCCTTAAGTACCTCATCTTATACATTTTCCAAAAGAAAACAAGCAATAAACCATTATTGTTTTAACCAACTCAATATTAGATAAAACAAGGGCTGAACAATTTTGAAAAAAATTTAATTGTAATGATTTTGACTCATATTGCAAGTTTGATATGAATAATTGTATTGAATTGTATTAAATTGTATTGATAATTTTGATGTCATCCTCATATTTAATCTGAAAAATGTACAAAAATGAAGAAAGTAGGACTATTAGTAGACTATTCTAAAAATGGTTCTTGAGTGATTGCATGATATGAAACGCATAACATCTCTGTTGCAAAAAAAGTTCTAAACCGGTATTTTGACTCAAATTTCGGGTTAAAAAGCAATATTGATACTTCTGCTATTTGAAAATTGCAGCAGGCCATATTGCGATTTAATCTAACTTTAGATTAATTTCCCAGCTCTAGTAATCAGTGTCTTTATTGAATCAGAAGCAACTAAGTGAATTGGTCAACAGAGTGAAATTTAATCAGATTGAAATAAAACACCAGGGGGCCCTGCTTCTCCTATAAAAATGTCCAAATGCTATTGTCCAGCGCCAAGAAATAATGCAGGTAATTTAATGTAACCAAAGTAAAAATACTGCTCTTACATTGGGAAATTATTGTTCAGAAATACATTTAAATGCATAGATATTTGTAAAAATGCTGCAATATTTGTTGCTTGGTTAGCTGGTCAAGGGGGGGCCTGTGTAATATTCTTTCTGGGGGCCCAAAATCTCTAGCTATGCCCCTGTGCAGACCAATGCTAAAAGCTGCAAACATTCCTGTTTTTTGTTTGCTCTTGTTGTGACGGCAATATAAATGTTATATTGCATTTAGCATACTGACTCTCTCTTGTAACATACACTAGTGTTGTTGCTATAGGTTTTAATATTCAATTTTAAACTGCACACATGTGAACGTGTGAAAATGAATTGAAAAACAGCAGCAACAATGAGAAACCATTCCTGCATTTATAGAAGATAGTCAGTTGATCCTCAGTAACAGATTGTGTGAAGTTCTGAAATATTCATCCCATGTGACTTTGCATAAGCCAGAAAATTAACTCCAGCTCAAAACAGCATACTTAAAAAAGGAATAATTTTTCTAGAGCTATATCTCTCTCACTTTTCACTGAGTGGTTGAACATAAATATACACTCACTGGCCACTTTATTAGGTACACCTGTTTACTTGTTTGTTAACACCAATAGCTAATCTGCCAATCACATGGCAGCAACTCAGTGCATTTAGGCATATAGAAAGTGGCATGGTTGTTGGTGCCAGATGAGCTGCTCTGAGCGTTTCAGAAACTGCTGATCTACTGGGATTTTCACGTACAACCATCTATACAGTTTACAGGGGATGGTCCAAAAAGGGGAAAATATCCAATGAGTGTGTGGATGAGAATGCCTTGTGGATGTCAGAGGTCAGAGGAGAATGGGCAGAGTGGTTTGGGACGAAAGAAAGGCAACAGTAACCCAAATAACCAATTGTCCAACAAAGGTATGCCCAATACCATCTCTGAATGCACACCACATTGAATCTTGAAGCAGATGGACTACAGCAGCAGAAGACCACACCGGTTTAAGCTCTGACATTCAGATGGTAGGGTCAGAATTAGGTATACACAACATGAAAGCATGGATCCATCCTGCCTTGTAAAAACAGTTCAGGCTGCTGCTGGTGGATAAAACAGGATAATGCACCATGTCACAAAGCTTGAATAATCCCAAACTGGTTTCTTGAACATGACAGTGAGTTCACTGTACTCCAATGGCCTCCACAGTCCCCAGATCTTAATCCAATAGAGCACCTTTTGGATGTGGTGGAACGGAGGATTCACATCATGGATGTGCAGCTGACAAATCTGCAGTAACTGTGTGATGCATTCATGTCATTGTGGACCAAAATCTCTGACGAATAATTCCAACACCTTGTTGAAACTATGCCACAAAGAATTCTGAAGGCAAAAGGGGGCCAGCCCAGTGCCAGCAGGTTGTACCTAATAAAGTGGCTGATGAGTGTATTTTTTACATTCATACCAGTCAGATGCTACTCCTTGTGACAGACTTGGATGTCTATGTTGAACAGTGATGGAACGATGACCTCTGAACTAAGAAAGGCTCTTCAATTATGTTCAGCTCTATAATACTGTATCCCACAGGCAGGAGATGTCTAAACGAGTGGGTAGCTTTGCTCATGGTGCAAAAGTGTCTAACCTCAACAGCAACTCTAATGCCAGTTACAAATGCAAAAAATCATAACAGTGATTACTGCACAGCTGGCTAAATCAGAACACATTTAAACAGTTTCCTCAGATTTTTAGTCCAAAAGCACAAGGCCCAAGGGCATGCTGGGAAAACTCTACCCACATACTTAAAACTCAAAACAAAAAAAAATTCTATCAACTCATAAAAATAGATGTGAAATAGCTGTTTTGTTATTTAACAGAACACATTTTAAACACGCTTTCAGTGTTCAAATTCTGTCTGCTTTGGTGAAATCTGAAGTCAAGTAGTAAGCTAAAAAATGGTGAAAGACATATTTTCTCTTCATGAGGCTGATTCCTTTTTGTACATTGTCCCTGATGAAAAAGGAGCTTATTAATAAATGAATCTGGTATAATGTTTGACAAAGACAGAACCCAGGATTGTCTGCAGACAAAAGTGACAAGGTCAGTGTCTGATGGTTGTTTTTAAGAAAGCAGTTTGCTTTGAAGGATTCAGACCCAGCAGTATGCTGAGTTTAGTCAGATCAAGTCTTGTCCATGAGGGGCGAACTGCTGATGTTGCACAACACAGAACCAGCAGTGAGGCCTTTCAACAGATGATTCAGTTTACTCCTACACACTGCAAAGTTTCACTTTAAAATGAGACATACACCATGGGAGGCTGGCAGACTGTTTCAAAATGTAATAAAGAATAGATAAGGTTAACATGCATTTATTTGTTTGAGAATCTATTTAGTTTCTAGGGCATCAGATATTCATTTCTTTTGATCAATTTTTTGTTAATTTTCAAAATCTGGGAATTTGAGAGAGAGTTTAATCGGCATGAGCTAGACAAGAGAAAATGTGAAATGTCTACACAATTACTCTCTGTAATAAAAAAATATAATTTTTGGTATTTTTGCCATGGTTAAACTGATTACTAAGACTCCACAGCCACTTGCCTTTTGCACCATATGTAAGTATGGTTTTAGCTGATGGAGGATATTGGCACATACATATTTAGCCTGATTTTGACTAATGCCCATCTGGGTGACTGACTATTTTTGGGGCTTTATTTTCTCATATTCAGATAGGACAGCTGAAGAGAGACAGGTAAAATCGGGAAAGAATGAAGGGGGAAGACATGCTCCGAACAGCAGCAAGACCAGAAACCGATCCCATGACCATCGCACTAAGGACTGTTGTCTCTGCACATGGACACCCGCTCAACTCACTAAGCTAAACCGGCACCCGTATGTCCTCCTTATTGACAGAAAGATTTGTGCTGGTTGCAGTGTTATGTAGAATTATCAGGAGGCAGCGACTGTCTTTTGGGGACTTTATTAACACGACTGATCTAATCGTGGAGCACACGGTGGCTTTCACACTAAGGGCCCGGTTCTGTATCCGAGTGCACTTGAGCCCGAAGTCCGGTTTGTTTTGGTTAGTGTGAATACTAGCAAACTGTGCCCAGGCACCAGGCCTGGGGCCCACTTGGGGAGGTGGTCTCAGGCACGATTTAAGTGGACTCTGACACGGTTCGGATGAGATGCAAATGCAACCGCGTCTGGATACAGGACAGAGTGTGGTATTAGCAGTTTGTTCACATTTTTCCCTCAATAAAAGGCGGAAATCTTTAGAATCCAGTCAATAAATGGTCTGTTGCAAGGTTGTTATGGTTAACTAAAACTAACTACAAAACTAAAATTCAAAAATCATTTTAGTTAACTGAAACTACATAAAAACTAAGGTTTACCAAAAACACAAAAACTAACTACAGCTGTATAGTGCGCTTACAAAACTAACTAAAATAGAATAAAAATAGAGACAAAATATCCTTAGTTTGAGTCTTTGACACAACCATAGTGACTAGCACCGACACCAGAGTCTGTGGAGTGTAAAATTGCCTGACTTGATTGGTTAAGACTTCCCATAGTGGTAGTTTTATGTCTGGATTTGTATTCAAACATCATCTTTAAACAAATGAAAGTGAAGAGTAGCCTAATTTATATATTTTTAAAAATGTATGATGCTAACTCAGCCCTGACCTGTAACCAAAAGAAACTAAAACTAATAAAAACTAAACTGAAACGAAGCATTTTGGCAAAATTAAAACTAAACTAAACTAACAAACCAGCAGTAAAAACTAATTAAAACTAAACTGAAATTAACAAAATAAAGTGACAACAAAATAAGAATAGAAACTAATGAAAATCCCAAACTATTATAACCTTGGTCTGTTGTGACTCACCGTATGGATGAACACAACTTGGAGTCAGTGAGATGAGATGCAAAGGCAATAAAAGTCTCCTGTCACCTCAAAAAGCGCTGTATCTGTGATGCACGAGCCCATTTAAGCCTCTGAGCTACACGTAGATGTGGAGATACAAAGAGCAAAGTTGCTGGCATCTTAATAAGTGATTTTAAATCAGACTTGGCAGCAGGATGGACTTTTTGTGCCGGGTTATGACAAAAACAATCTTCGCTCAGGCAACCTGAGTGGTTGCCATGGTAGCTTCTTCTTCTTTCTCCTCCTTGGCGGGTGTGTACTCCAGCTACGTGCATACCGCCACCTGCTGTTTCAGACTGAGTAAATACGTAAGCGAGCCCAATTACAGATTGATGTTGCTGATGTGAAAGCAAGCCAGCGGAGGGAAGGGGGAGGGGGAGGAATCGTGCCATGGCGTGGTTCAGAACAACTGGGCCTAATGAGAAAGTGCCCTTAGACTAAGTTCTGTCTTGTTCCTTTTACTGCATGAAATACTATTACATTATGTTTTACTAATGTGGAAATATGTAAGGTTTAAAATTGTATTTTTCATGGATGATTAAGTTAGCATTACATAGAGAAATGCAAAAGTAATGCAACTAGTAGTGTAACTAGTTATTTTTACCTGTGAGTAGCAAATTACAGTATGTAATGCATTACTTTCTTAAAAAGTAACTAGTAATGAGTAATGGAGTATTTTCCACAATAATGGCTGAATTTGATGACTGTAAGCTGCATGAAGATTGTTCAATTTGTGCAATCAAGTAAGCAAACCATGTTAAGAAAAGGAAGTTTTTTCAGAGTTAATATTAACAAGAATCTGAGCGGTGGATCTTTAAATTCTTGCACATTTTAAACACATTTGCAGAGTTTTCCAGAACTATTCTAAGAAAAGACCACTTGCATTGTAATTCTCTATCACTTTAATTGATACCTAAGACGAGGTTTGTGTTGTACCCATGTTCCCCAGTATCTCTTATTAATGTTGTGTTACTTTAAATCACTTCAGCATCCCTAGTTCTCTCTTCCTGCTTTCCCTCTTTCTCTAATTTCCTCATCTCCCTCCCAATCCCGTGTCCTCCTCCTCTCTCCCTGAGACTTTGTCCCCTACATGTCTAAGCCTGTGCTCACCGGTGTTTGATGTCAGTTAATTTGCTGCAGTGTTGACAGGCGGATGGTTGCTCAGCACAGCATGTGTGCATCTGTGTCAGTGTTTATGCATGCTATTGCCATGTGTGTGCTTGTATGTTCGTTTAAGTATGAAAGTGAAGGAGGGACGAGGTAGAGAGCCAAAATGAGTTAAGACCTGTCTGTTTTTAGAAAGCAAGCATATGAACCTGTGCATAAAGTACAACAATAGTCCGTGTGTGTTTATGTGCGTTTCTGTGTTTGCATGTAGGTTCCCAAGCTGTTCACTGTGGTCTAATTGCTGCGTCTGAATTCGCTGCCCTGGATTACTGCAATTTACTCCCCCGGGAGTGCCGAGCACTGTGGGAAACCGTAAGCAAAAGTGTGTGTGGGTGCACGTGTGTGTATTTGTGTGTGTTTTAGCTCTGTGGGAAAAGTGTGCCTGCTCAGGATGAGGGCACAATACAGCCTTTTCTCTACCATGTGCGTCCATGGAGTCATATTTAACTCCTCCACTATAAGCCTATAGTGCCTTTTAGTTTACAGGAGTCTCCACCTGTTTGTATGGAGCTGATGCAGCCACACATGCTTCTGTGCTGCAAATTTGTTGGATATTTGTCTATTGGATGCACTGTTTTGGAGTAATCATTATCATTATTTGCACTGTGTTCCCTGTATTCTTGGAAAAACATCAACATACACCTGGTGC
The DNA here is from genome assembly GCF_018320785.1 of Cheilinus undulatus. NCBI lineage: Eukaryota > Metazoa > Chordata > Actinopteri > Labriformes > Labridae > Cheilinus > Cheilinus undulatus. Next base: position 4,962,413 of record NC_054867.1, on the reverse strand, counting down.
TGAGTCAAAACAAGCTGTGCTGTGAGAGCAACAATGTCCTTGTGCCGTTAAAGCTTTGTAAACAATTCTTAGCTTGTGAATTGAAAACTGTGTACCTTGGTTATGTCAACATAGCATAGGCATTTGAAACATTCCTGCCAATGACAAAACAATCATATTTTGAGTTTTGATACAGCAGCTGGTCTACTTAGCTTTGTAGTGTACTGGGACGTCCTACAGGTGGCAGTGTAACCTTATTAAATGAACACAAAAGTCATCCTTATTCAGTCTACATCAGGCGTTTACTCTGTTCAACAGTGCAGGACAAAAAAAAACCCAGTAAGCAATGTGGAGGGTCAGCTAAACTATGTACTGTGATGATTCAGTGATTGCATAATTAAATTTATGTGAAGTAATTAATAATTTAACTATCACTGACTGGAAAAACTCAGCCTCTTGAACAAGCTTCATGAACAGTGATAATAGTTGTGTTGTCCTCTATTGTCAGTAATTCACATTTCACCTGCAGACAACTGTATTCAGCCAAGTTTCTCACCAAAATTTAAAAAAACATCACATTACATTAAAAATGCCATAATGAGCCTTTATTTACCATTGCCCTAGAGTAATGTTACCAAACTAACCTTAAATCTGTCACAGTGCAATATTTTCTCACTTTTATCTATCTAGGGCTGCACAAACTCCAATGTTTTCTAGACCATGTACAAAGCTAAGATATGGACATTCACTGATGGTACATTAATCTATATTTGTGTTTGAAATTGCTCCACAACAGGACATATAACTGCCTGATATGCAAAATTAAATTCAGAGGAAGCATGCCCTTGGATCTTCTGTAAGTTAACTGCAAACTATGCACCTCTAATGTGTTCAGATGAGAAAAAAACTGATGGAAATAAGATATGCTTTAGAAATAAATTAAATAACTGTAATGGCATTATTAAAATGACAACAAATCTATGCATCATTTTGGAAAAAAATTATGCAGTTTCACCTGATATGACTTCCTTTTGGTCCAACATCATGTTTTAAAAATCTGATTGTTTTAAAAGTGTCCTCACCAATCTAAAATCAAACACACAAGATCAGTGATGTTCATTTCTGGCCCCTAAAAGGGGCAGAAACTGTCTGATGTTTATTTAAAGCTACATGACACAGATAGGATATTTAGTGTAACATATTCTAATTTGAACTATATGTATGAAAAAGGAACTAAGAAGGCAAAATGTGGGGTTCATGAAAAAAGCAGAAAATTATAATATTTTATTCAATGCTTAAAGCAGTGATTCCCAAAGTGGAGCTCATGGCCCCTTGAGGGGGCTGAAATCATTGGCCATGGCTCTGTGTTCAGGGTCTATTGATATACATTTTTCTGTGCACAGATATACATTTCTGTGTGCACAGATATATGTTTCTGTGTGCACAGATATAAGTTTTTGTGTGCACAGATATATGTTTTTGTGTGCACAGATATATGTTTTTGTGTGCACAAATATACGTTAAGGTGTGCACAGATATATGTTTTTGTATGCACAAATATATGTTAATGTGTGCACAGATATATGTTTTTGTGTGCACAGATATATGTTTTTATGCGCACAGATATATGTTTTTGTGTGCACAAATATACGTTAATGTGTGCACAGATATATGTTTTTGTGTGCACAGATTTTGTTTTTGTATGCACAGATATACATTTCTGTGTGCACAGATATATGTTTTTGTATGCACAGATATACATTTCTGTGTGCACAGATATACGTTTTTGTGTGCACAGATATACATTAATGTGTGCACAGATATATGTTTTTGTGCACACATATATAGGTTTTTGTGTGCACAGATATACATTTCTGTGTGCACAGATATACATTAATGTGTGCACAGACATACATTTTTGTGTGCACAGATATACGTTAATGTGTGCACAGACATACATTTTTGTGTGCACAGATATACGTTAATGTGTGCACAGATATACGTTTTTGTGTGATCAGCGGGAAGAAGTGGGGCTTGAAAATCTTTCCATCTAGTCCACTGGTTTAAAATTTCTTTAAAATGCTATGAGTGTACATCCCCTAGAAGAATATTAAAAGTTTATTTTTTCAATCTTGATAGAAAAATGAGATCTCCATTCTGTGATCAGCGATCAGTCAATCTCAGTCTTTGTTTGTGTAGCTCAAATTCATAACCAAAGTTAGTCTCTGTAGTGGCCTATTACCACAGACCAGTGTTACTTAATAACATTCATGATAAAAAAACTTTACCCTATTATAATAAAGACCAGTGTTAATCAGCATGAGCACAGCACTAGCAGTATTTAGCACCATTACAGTGGCGACAGGGCACTTTGGTTGGAAAGGGCTAGAAGGAGGGGTCAATTTGTTGATTTCAATCTATTTCTTTTTTGCGTTTATTGATCACAACACTCCTTTTTACCATTCTGAAAGATCTGGGGCTTTTGAAAAAAACACTTTGGGCATAAGCCCCAAAATCCTCTGATAACTTTCTGGTGTTAATCAATCTGGTCATCTCTGTTTAAAGCTGCTTGCCTTAACTTGGTAGTGTTTTCAGACAAATGTTGTATGCCACATTTTTGCTGCTTTTGACCATTTTTGCCAACTTTAACTTATTTTTATAGCCACTTTAGCCCATTTTTCACCACTTAGATCAGGCTCATGCAAAGCTGTGTTTCAACAATTTGGCTCTTTGATTGAGTAACACTGTTGTAAGGTGTCTTAAAAAGCCAACAGTGTGAATCTCTGGTAATAATCACCTTAGTTTCAGTAGTGTTCTTGTGAAAACAGTGATGGATATTCCTGCACAGTGGCAGCGGTTAAAGTCAATATAAGTGACTGTACAGAAATAGGATGTTATGTCAGTGTGCCTTGGTTTGTGATATTTGTGTTGTCTTCAGAAAAGGTGTGTTTGTGTTTTCCTGCTTCATCATGAATGAGAGTGAAATCCTCAGTGAAATTTTTGTCAATGGGTCGGGTCGTCTTTCAGCCTGCAGTGACCACACCGTCAGTCTAAAGGTTTTCATTCATATCAGCCATAAATTTTGTGAGGATGTGAGGGGCAACAGCACTGAACCTCACAAGACATGGTCATAAAGTCTGCTGTGGAGTGGACACTAAAGCCCATTCAGAGAAATGCCTGCCTTCACTAAACCAACCATCACTCTGTACTGCCATTGTTCCCAGGATTCCCTCTGCTGTAGCCGGGTTACCTGTTCAAGCAGCCATCAGCACAGATGTGTTTTATGAGATATGAGTCAGCATTCTTAACACTGGGCTTTGTTTTCCCCCCCATTAGACAGCATTTTCTTCATTGGAACAGAGGTAACCAGTGGTGTCAACCGATTTACAGCACTGGCATTGTAATAAAATTAGGCTTTACAAAGTGTCAACGAGGATTAGTAGTAATTAACATCTATGATATATTTATTTTATATTTGTAGAAAGCAGTGGACTCCATTTCTCCAAATACTGAAATAATCTGTTGGGTTTTCTACATTAAACTGGTATAAAATCAATGTAAGGGCCATGTTAGTGATTTAAAAATGGGACAGTGAAAACCCCAAACTATTCAGATACGTAAGATCCATCAAGCTTTTCAATGTTCTGGATCTTGATTAGGTTGCACCAGACTGTCCAAGAATCAAAATGTGAAATTCAAAAGATGTTACTAACAGCGATGCAGTGATGTAATTGCTATTTTTCAATTTAGTAAATCAAGTTGAGCCATAATAACTAAGAAAATTCTTTAAAAACCTCATTCTAACTGTCTGCCAGTGAAAAAGCTGGCAAAGCTGTGTTTCAGAATCAGATTTTTATGTATTTTTATAAGTACAAAAGTAGCTGTAATTGTAGAGCCTGACATCTCAATTGTTAACATAATTTATAGAAGAAATCAAAATGCATCGTTACAGCTGTAGGCAAATGGAAGAGCTAGCCTCATTCAAAGTTTCTACACTGCATAAAGAATTTGCATTCTTCACCTATGACGTTTCATAGTTATATGAAAAAGAAAGTGAATTTCTGCAACAGCATAGTGATGAAGTTCTGCTGTCATTGCGTCTTGAAATATTTATTCTCATCATGAAACAGTGTGCTTTTTGGTGTTCCTGTCAGTGAGTTAACATTGTATTACAACATGAGAGAGCAAGTCAAAGCAGGAGCTCTACAGACATGCAGTGCTGCACTCTCTGCTGGCTCCACTGATCCTGCTTTCAAAGCTGGCAAAGAGGGGGGGGACACTTTGTCATCCTTGTGAAACTTTGAAATGTTCATCTGCTTACAAATTCTTAAACTTTTTGGAATTTAAAAAATAAGTGATGAAAATTATCACAATAAAATAAAACATCAAGAGTGAGTGTCAGCTCTGTCTCTACACTATTGACTATGGAAGACAGAGATGCAGAGCCAAGGTTAAAATAAGTTGAACCCTAAACTGATACAAACCTATCTTGTCTTTTATAGTTTTATTAACCAGTTTGTGACCTCTCAAGTGTTTCCAGTCACTGTAAAACACAGTAAGTCAATAGAACTCAAAATATTAGAGGAAACAGACATATTATAATACAAACTAAAAATAATTGTTCTTGTTAAGTAGCAGGCATTTAGTCATTTGAAGTTAAGTAACTCAATTTTACTCGTACAGGTATGTTACATTACCTTTATTTTAGGTTTAACTAAGCTGTGGAAACTTTTCAGAATACGTCTGTTTAAATCCAACTCATACACACATGGACAAAACTTTTGGTTCCCCTCTGTTGGAGAAAGAACAACCTACAGTTGTCACTGAAATAACTTGAAACTGACAAAAGTAATTTTCTGAAATTAATGAAAATCCAACATGACTTTTTAGTTATGGTTCAACATATACATTTTAAAAATGGAACTATTAAAATTGGCCTGGACAGAAATGATGGAAGCCTTAACTTAATATTTTGCTGCACAGTTTTTTAAAGCAATCACTGCAATCAAGTGATTTCATTGTACCCTGCACAGATTCAAGACACCCTGTGCCAGATGCAGCAAAGCAGAACATAACCAAGCCTCCTCCATGTTTCACAGCAGGTACAGTGTTCTTTTCTCTTTTCTAACAGTGATATTATATAACAGGCAACATTAGAACACATTTCAAAGTTATTTCCTTCGACTTTCAGTCCCAAAGCACAATGCCTGAGGGCATGCTTGGATTGCACTGTTTACTAAAATTTGTTCTATTTAAGAAATAGAACAAATGGAGCTGAAATAGCTATTTCGAATTTTTTAGGTTAACACAACTCATTTTTAAATGAGCTGTTACTGCATTGTGTGAAATAAATTGTGTGGCCCTAACCCAAGGTTGGGGACCACCAAATGAAATTTGATTTGTCCCAATCAGAAGCTGCAACCAGCTCTAGTTTAACATCATGACTGGGTACCAAAAGAAAAATGGTAAATATGTTTAATATTGTCTTGTTTGCAGCAGAAACTAGATTTGTGGGGTACTATTTCCTGTCTTGGTGGTATTTAGGGTTTGAGTGCCTCAGTCTGTCTTGTGGTGTCTCTCCCTCCATGAGAAAGTCTCCCATCTTGGCATCTCCCCCCCTGCTTGGTGCACTTGGAGCAGTCTTCCTGACAAAGAGTCCTGGGTCCTGCTGCTCCTGGATCATCACTACCTGTAAAGAAACAATCAGAGTGCGTGTGAGAGTGTATGTCTGAAAACTGGGCCAGGCCATCTGTGTGCCCACGCTGGGCGGTCAAACTCAGCGGCGCCTGGTCCTAATGGATTTGTTTTAAAGGACCTCGACAAACACAGAAGGATAAAGGCTACTGCTGCTTTGTGAACAAAACTCTGAATGTTTCCCAAATCTCCCTGGACTCCCGGGCCCAGCAATTGTGTGAGAAATGTGCATGTGCTCATGTTTGTGTGTGTATATTTCCCAAGCCATAGGTCTCTGTCATACATGCCGTTACTGTGTTGGGTACACAGACAGTTTGTGGTGGCCGGGTAAACAATCACACAAACATGCACTTGCTATTCACATGCTATGTTCAGCTGCTGCCACACATAAATGATGAGGCTGTTAGAGTCACTAATGAGTCAACTGTAGCAAACTGTGACTGTTGTAAAGTCATCCGTCATTTGCTCTTTACGTGTTTTCATGAATCACAATAGTTCACTGACAGCAGCGAGAGCCAGAACATAAGAAAAAAACACAGAGGGGACAAGAACAAGCATGGTTTCACATACAGGAGCTCCCTGAAGGTACAAAGCTGGAAATCTTTAATTTTAGTTTTAACTTTTTTCAAATTCCCAAAACTGTGTTTGTCCCCCTGCTTGCATTTAACATATGACTTATAATCAAACTCTGCCGTTGCTCTTTGCTGATATATGCCACCCACTGGGCCCTGTATGAAGAAGACATTTGCTCTTCAAAATCACTGTGCAATTTTTAATGTTTTGACTTTTACTAAATTTTTCTGGTCTAGGATTGGTTCTTGGCTCAGAAAGACAATATCTAAGAACATAGAAAGCACCTTAAACCAAATGGTGCTGATATGACAGGAATAAATAGTTAATTTTGCACTAATAATAGCTGAATGCTAAATTAAGAAAGACACAGTGACATATAATTTTAGGTCATGCACTATATTACCAAAAGTATTCGCTCACCTGCCTTGACTCGCAAATGAACTTAAGTGACATCCCATTCTTAATCCATAGGGTTTAATATGACATTAGTCCACCTTTTGCAGCTAGAACAGCTTCATCTCTTCTGGGAAGGCTTTCCACAAGGTCTAGGAGTGTGTTTATGGGAATTTTTTGACCATTCTTCCAGAGGTGCATTTTGAGGTCACACACTGATGTTGGATGAGAAGACCTGGCTCTCAGTCTCCGCTCTAATTCATCCCAAAGGTGTTCTATTGGGTTGAGGTCAGGACTCTGTGCAGGCCAGTCAAGTTCATCCACACCAAACTCTCTCATCCATGTCTTTATGGTCCTTGCTTTGTGCACTGGTGCACAGTCATGTTGGAACAGGAAGGGGCCATCCCCAAACTGTTGGCACAATGCAGTCAGACAAGTACCGTTCTCCTGGCAACCACCAAACCCAGACTCGTCCATCAGATTGCCAGATGGAGTAGCGTGATTAGTCACTCCAGAGAATGCGTCTCCACTACTCTACAGTCCAGCTGCGACGTGCTTTACTCCACTGCATCCGGTGCTTTACATTACACTTGGTGATGTATGGCTTGGATGCAGCTGCTCGGCCATGGAAACCCATTCCATGAAGCTCTCTATGCGCTGTTCTTGAGCTAATCTGAAGGCCACATGAAGTTTGGAGGTTTGTAGCAATAGACTCTGCAGAAAGTTGGCGACCTCTGCGCACTATGCGCCTCAGCATTCGCTGACCCCACTCCATAATTTTTCGTGGCCTACCACTTTGCTCCCAATCGCTTGCACTTTGTTATAATACCACTGACAGTTGACTGTGGACTATTTAAAAGTGAGAAAATTTCACCACTGGACTTGTTGCATAGGTGGCATCCTATCACAGTACCACGCTGGAATTCACTGAGCTCCTGAGAGCGAGCCATTCTTTCACAAATGTTTGTAGAAACAGTCTGCATGCCTAGGTGCTTGATTTTATACACCTGTGGCCATGGAAGTGATTGGAACACCTGATTTCAATTATTTGGATGGGTGAGTGAATACTTTTGGCAATATAGTGTACCTAAGTGCATTTTGAACATCTAACACTTTTCTATTATCAAACTACATCACAAATTCATGACTTGAATACTACCAGCTTTAAACTAATTATGTAATGTTTGATGTTAACTGCACCATGTAAAATTTTTGATGTAAACTCAACATGTTGGAAGATTTTTTGTCACTACGCTCTTTTTGAAATGATGAAACCCTACCTGCACATGCAGGCATTCAAAGGCATTTGAAAAGCAAGAACTTGGCCACACCTGTTAATTATTACCCTTGCAAAGCAGATGGATACGCCTGTTGCTGTGTTTCTTACTGGTGTATCCATCTTGCAAAGCTCCTGTCAGCAGCTCTGTAGTGGCTAAGTCACATGTTTTGTTGATCTGATTGGCCCGTAATGTTGTGACATACAGAATGTTCATCCTCCAAGTTCTTTTTTCAGAGGCTCTGCCCTTTCCCAAACACTGTCTATACGTGGTCTGCCACGTATAGACAGTTAATTATTGAATTCAGGTGCTTCAATCAGACCTGATGCCACACTTGTAGAAAGTAAGCACTAAGCAACCAGTCCCAATTTACAAACATTTGTTATTCAAAATAGGTCATTCTGAAAGGCTCAGTGACTTCAAGCGTGGCACAGTGATGGATGCCACCTTTGCAATAAGATAGTTTGTGAAATTTTATTCTTGCTGGATATGAGGGACATTAGTAGAAAATGGAAGCATCTAGGAACAACAGCAAGTCAGCTATAAAGTGTAAGACTATGTAAAGTCACAGAACGGGGACATGAGTACTAAGGAACATGATGCTCAAAAACACTGCTGATTTCATAGCTGAAGAGTTCTGAACTCCCAGTGGCGTTAATGTCAGCACTAAAAATGTGCAGTGGGAGGTTCATGAAATGGGGTCTATGGCTGAGCAGCTGCTTGCAAGCCTCACATTACCAAGTCCAATGCCAAGCATTAGATAGAGTGATGTAAAGCACACCAACTCTGGACTGTGGAGCAGTAGGAACATGTTCAGTGGAGTGACGAATCACACTTTTCTGTTTGGTAGTCAGATCGGCAATTTGGGTTCGGAGGATGCCAGGAGAATGTTAATGGCCTGACTGCATTGTGCCAACAGTGACGTTTGGTGGAGGGGGGATGATGGTATGGGACTGTTTATCAGAGTTTGGGCTAGGTCTATCATCTCTAGTGAAGGGTAATCTTAATGCTTCAGCATACCAAGACATTTAGCACAAAGCTATGTGTCCAGCTTCGTGGCAATAGTTAAGGAAAGCCCTTATCTATTCCAGCATGACTGTGTCACAGTGCACAAAGCAAGGACTATAAAGATATGGTTTGATAAGGTCGGCGTGGAAGAACTTGACTGAGCCCTGGTCTTAACGGCATCCAGCACATTTGGGATGATCTGAATCAGAGTATTGAGAACCAGGTATCCTCATCATAAATCAGTGCCTGACCTCATCAATGCTCTACAGAATAAATGGGCACAAATTTCCATAAAAAAACACTCCAAACTCTTGTTGAAAGCTAGGGGCCATTATAGCTGCAAAAGGGAGACCACCTCCGCATTAAAATGCATGTATGCAATATGATTGCAGTAGTTGTTGGTGTGATTGTCAGGTGGCCGAATGCTTTTGTCCAAATCGTTTTCTTTACATGGAATCAATTTAGCAGCATAATGTATAAGGACTATCAGCCTGTCTATGTCCTTGTGTCTTTTGCTTTCCTCAGGTTGTGTACTCTGTAACCTCTCAGTTCATTAGTAGTATTTCTCATAGATAGTTTCTGCAATCAGTCTATCTACACACCAGCACTCGCCAAGCAACACATCACTGGACAAGTCAAGGCTTGAGAGGGGAAGAGTGCGAGCAGGAGAGACAGGAAGCTTACATATAACGACACGTCTATCTTAGTGACAAGTATATAGTAGAGTCACCTCCTCCTAACTAAATTTTTTCCTCTCCAGGGACATGTGTCACACTCCTTTCTCCAGACACACTGCACATCCTCCACATCCCTATACCTGCAGCAGATCTTCAGCTTCATCTGTGCACATACTATGTAAGTCTAATCCAAGGTACCTGTATCTAATTCCATCTGACAGGCGACAAATTATGAGTTATTTACTGAAACATTCCTCTCACCTTCCACACATCCTCCTGTTACAGAGGAGAGTTTGTTTGGAGACGTCCTGCTAGAGTGAAGGAGGGAAATTTAATATTATGATATTACACAACAACTCACCACAGTGAATATTTAAAAAATGTTCAAATGTTTAGAAAGTAATAGCTATCCTGATTTCTCCCAAAAATAACAACTATTGTGACAATATTGTTCAAATCTGGTTCTTTCTACCAACAAATGTCAGACAGTAATCTTGCAGGGCAAATGGATTTACCAGACTCCATCTCTGTCACCAGACAATCCATCTTAAAAAAGCTCCAATGCACAATGTTTGTGCCAAACCAAATCCTCTTCAGACCAATCAGATTCATTTAAAGAGAACCAGGCAGTAGCTAAAGGTGGGGTTTACTTATTTAAGCAGTTTGCAATGGCTGCCTCCAGTACGGCGATTAGCTCAGATATAGCTGTAATAAAGTGTTAATTTTACCAGAACTTGACCACATTTCTGCATTAAATACAGAATAAAAACAACTCTTAAAGCTTTTCATGATATTTTCGTTCTTCTGCCAGCCTGCTTCGGCATGAGTTTGAGTTACAGGGGAAAGGGTTAATTGTGTGTGTTTGTATACAATGGCTAGTAGAGTGATTAGCTTTATTAAAACAAAGGCAGAGAGCAACACTGAAAGCTTTTCATGACAGAAAAGATTTCATTCTTCTTCTGGTCTGCTTTTGCATGGGTTTGCAATCATCTGCAGTAGCTGTTGGCCCAAGTACAGCATTAAGGAAGCAGCTTAATCATCACAACCTTCCAAGATTTCTTTTAAAACAAGCGCACAGAGCCCAATGCATGCTTGTCTTGGCAGAGAGGAGGCTTTTGCATGTCCTCTGACCGACCTTGGCATCATTTTAATCTACTGAGAAGCTCCGCTGTTAACAATGGGCTGTCAGCTCAGGAGAAGCGCATGTATACTCACTCATTTTGTCTTGTCACTTTGATTGGCCAATCATGAATTTTATAGACAGAATGTTACTCCAATCACCTTCCAAGATTTCTTTTGAAAAGTCCTGCCCTTCCTAAACACTTTCTATGGGAGCTTTCCCAGATGAATGTGAAATATAACCATGCAACGGATATTTGAAACAGTTGATTATGTTTGTACTTACCATCCCACACATCAGGTAGTTTTACACTGTCTGAGCTCCATCATGTACCCTTCAACAGTGTCATGTAAAGACTTAATATGCAAGACAGGGCTGTGACAGCAAGACGACATAGCCAACAGGCAGCAAATTCGCGCCTGGTATCAAAGCTGTGACGGCGCGTGTTGGAGCGGACACATGCAGCAGCTGCAAGCAGCAAAACACGCCAGTCTGAAATGTCCGGTTACAGAATAGATTAGAGCAGTGTGGCCAGATGACATCACACTACCAGTGTGGACCATAACATGGAAGCCTCCTGGTGTGTTTATATGTTCACATTTAATCAAAATGCAGATATGTAGTGAGCTTTTTCATTAATGTACATATAAGAGATACAAATATTTATCCATGCATCCATTTTCTACACTGCTTATCCAGTGGGGGTCGCTGGGTTGCTAGAGCCTATCCCAGATGTCATTGGGTGAGAGGCAGGGTACACCCTGGACTGGTCATCAGTCAAGCAGGGCTGACCTGTAGGGACAGACAACGGGCACGTTCACACTCACACCTACAGCCAATTTAGAGTCACCAGTTGACCTGATGAGCATGTTTTTGGTGGTGGGAGGAAGCCGGAGAGAACCCACGCATGCGAGGGGAGAACATGCACTGAAAGGCCCTGGCTGGGAAGCGAACCAGGGACCTTCTTGCTAACCTGTGAGCTAACCCCTACGCCATTGTGCAGCCCAATATTTATCCAATAAGATGAATTTATCTAATCATGCAGGATTCCTTTTAATACTCCAGGGGACGCATATCAAAATAATGCTGCAGCATGAACATTAAAGGCAAAGACATGGATCAGAAATCCATCACTAGATGTTTAGTAGGAAGCAGAGGTAAATTTGTCTTGTGTTTTCAATCAAAGTAGTTTCCACTGAACTCTGTGCCACAATGATCCAGTATTAAAATAATATCACTGCTGCAGATATTAGATGAAGATTTGCAGATGGATGTAGATTAAAAAAACTCAAAGTAAAGGTGAAATGTTAGTCATAATAACTATGTTGACAGCGTTCATTGCAGTAGACAGTGTTGTCACCCTGCATGATGTCATCACTCATGACAATGGGAACCAGTCGACAGTGACACCAGGATACTCCCAGCTTCCCTTTTCCTGTCAGAAAGGGCAGGGAAGCACAAAGGACAGGATCAAGACAGAGTTTCTGTATTTCTTATTTGATAGAAGATGTTTTCACAAACACGTAATTTTTTTCCCCTTTGCAAGATGTTACATCAGTCGGATATTGCAGCTATAAATTTAGGCGTAATAAAGATAGGAATCAATGTGAAACATGTTGAACACTTATCATGACTCCACCTATTCTTAATGGCTGATCTTTTGCTCTCTGAGTTTTCTTCCCTTCTTTGTCAGCTTGTCAAGTTTTGAGATCAAGCCACTTTCTCAGGGATGTTCAACTACCAGAGTCACAGGATGAGCAAACAGCAGTCACCGGACTAGTCAGAATAGGTCTAAGTAGAATTTCCACTTGTGACATCTTCATGAAGATAATGGGTCTGAGGGGGGTGTACACTATATTGCCAAAAGTATTCGCTCACCTGCCTCGCAAATGAACTTAAGTGACATCCCATTATTAATCCGTAGGGTTTAATATGACGTCGGTCCACCCTTTACAGCTATAACAGCTCCAACTCTTCTGGGAAGGCTTTCTACAAGGTCTAGGAGTGTGTTTATGGGAATTTTTGACCATTCTTCCAAAAGTGCATTTGTGAGGACACACACTGATGTTGGACCAGAAGGCCTGGCTCTCAGTCTCCGCTCTAATTCATCCCAAAGGTATTCTACTAGGTTGAGGTCAGGACTCTGTGCAGGCCAGTCAAGTTCATCCACACCAGACTCTCTCATCCATGTCTTTATGGACCTTGCTTTGTGCACTGGTGCACAGTCACGTTGGAACAGGAAGGGGCCATCCCCAAACTGTTCCCACAAAGATGTAGCGTGGAATTGTCCAAAATCTCTTGGTCCTGCTCCTGAGAGCGTCCCATTCTTTCACAAATGTTTGTAGAAACAGTCTGCATGCCTAGGTGCTTGATTTTATACACCTGTGGCTATGGAAGTGATTGGAACACCTGATTTCAATTATTTGGATGGTTGAGTAAATACTTTTGGCAATATAGTGTATTTACATGCTGTAGTGCTATTTTTTGAGTATTTAAATTGGTTATACATCAATACAACCCATAGAACTAAAATTTTAATCATATGTATGTGATGAGTTCATAGTAACAAATAAAACTGCTCATAAGTGGAAAAAACACAAGAAAATTGAGAGCTTTTTTACACATTTTCCTAAATACAGAGACGTGATAGATGTATCCATCAAAACTGTGATTGTAAAAAGTTGCACACCATCATTTTAAACCATAAAAAAGAATATTTTGAGTATGTTCTTGACTCCGTTTATGAACTGTAGCAAAAATGAATTTGCAAAAAGAAAACATCTTTTTAAAAGATAAACTATTTACAGTAGTGCAATCAAATCTCTAAGTGTGCCAGATCCTTTTGAGCATACGTGTTTGCAGAAGACCATGTTGAAAGAATAATTAGTGCAACTCGTGACTTGCAAGAAAACTACACAATTATGGCCCAGATTAAATTATATTATATTGTTTTTGATGTGTGTACTACATTTCTGCAAAACAAGGAAGGATATTTCTACAAGGAAGCAGAACTTTGGAACACACTGACTGTGTGATATGTCAGTGTTACTCCTCTGGTTTTATATGCAAAAAGAATTATTGCTCTACCTCATTTAGTTACAATTCTACCTGTGGTTAAAAATAGAAATGCAAATGGAGCGCCGACAATCCTGTAGGTTTTAAAGGGGACTGATGGACTAGTAGAGCTATATCTGAGGTAATCACTGGAGGCGGCCTTTGCAAACTGTTGCGAGTAAACCTAAACCCCGCTGTAGCCATCGCCTCATTCTCCTCAAATGACACAGACTGGTCCAAACAGAGTTCAGTGCGGAACATACGCTGTGGATTGGAGCCTTTCAAGAGTGATTTGCCTGATGACAAAGATGGAGTCTGGCAAATTCATCTACTGTACAAGGTTAGGAAAAACTGTAGTGTTGGCAGGTATTTTATTTAGGTGTTAAGGGGGCAGTTTTTCATACTTATCTCTTATTCATCAGTTTAAGATCACAGTTGCTTTCATTCATTTAATAACATGAAAAATTCCACAGTTTAAGAACTGCGTCATGATCTGGCCAGGGCTCCCAGTTTCTTAAAACGGGATATAATGACTGCAGAACAAAAACAAACAAACAAAAAAGATGCTTAATTTGAATGAAACACAAGATACTTGTGCCCTATAAAGAGGATCAGCGCTCATTGAAGAAATCCCCATCCATTACTATTTCCTCCACAAGTCAACCGTGCAGACCCATGGGTAGTAAGAAACACAGGGGTTCACAGGGGTTGTCAAGTGGGAACCCTCCTTCATCAGTGTTTCGTCCAGTTAGTCCCAAGACACCTCCAGGGGGCTGAGCAGTGATCTCTAGCATCCCTGCTCTACACCAGGCCTTTGGGATGGACTGTTTCTCCCAGACTAACCTTAATAACTGCCACAGAAACCTGAGGACATCAGGCGTGTTTTTATAAACCCTGTAGGGGACTCCGTTTGGCCCTAGGGCCGAAGAAGCCTTTGCACACCCTACTACTACAGGCCTGGTAAAAACTTGGACACTAAAGTCAATACCGAAAAGGTCCAGCCTGTTATATGTAAAATATGAACTTCAGCAAACATTGGTTGAAGACAGAAGCTGCATCTTCACCGTAAAGAAGCTCTTTTTCTCTCAGTCATTCAGGCTTCCATAAGCTGACACAGATATCCCAGATGTGGGAAGATGAGGATCTAAAGATGAATTTTGTAGTCAGGGTTTTTGAGGGCTTTCAGGCCTCATGCTTTTGTTTCTGCAGACAGCATGGATGTGGTTGTGAGTCCCAGTCACATCGAGTGTTACCAAGTGAAAACAGGAACTAGGACGTCCCAGTGACACAGCACACTTGGCTCTGCTGCTGTTATTTTATACAGTAATTAACTGCAAGTGTGAGTATGCCCTTGATTTACTGTAAATGCTCACATACACCCAAGTGTTTCTTCTGACTCCAGAGCTCATGGTGATACTCAGCGGTTGTGCATGTGTGATTTGGCTCATTGACCCTCTTTTTAACTAGCCACATTAGCATATGAGAGGCTAATTGAAGCCATTTGCAGGAGATGCTGCCACTTTAGTGACGTTCCAGAGGGTTTTACAACCTCACAGCTGGTTCCTATTGTCTCTAAAGTCTGTTGGGAGAAGAAAGGCGGTCAGACAGAGACAGAGGAGGTGAGAGCAGAGAGAGGAAGAGTGAAAGCACTTAAAGCCAAAGTATCCTCTTTAACCCGCACCAGAGCACACTGACTCTTTACTGCAGTGAGACAACACATACCAGGCAAAGTCTGCTCCAGTTCAGTCCAGTTCTGATGCTGAATTATGTGTGGAATTTCACACATATGTTGACCTGTGATAAACAACAGATATTTTATTGTTTAAATATAGTGAAACCATCTGTTTGGCCTTCCAGATGATTTTTCTGTTTAAAGTTGCACATACAACTTTTGATTGTTTGTGATCGCTAACCTGATCTACACTTCATGACTTCATTAAACTGAAATCCTGCTACATGATGTCACTGAGCTGCAGACAGGATCAGGGTTTCTGCTATTTGTGAAAAATAAACTGGCAGATAAAATGATGTCTCCTGCTTTTGGGTGACTTTGGCCCAGTTATTTCTTCTATTAGAAGGTTGTGGGATTAATCCCCAGCTGCAGCAGTCACATGTCGATGTGTCCGTGCACAAGTCACTTGAACCTAGTTTGCTCCCACTAATGCGTCTGTGGCACATGACTGTGTATCGATTTGTTTGTTTATCGATTTGGAATGGGATTAGTTAATATTGATGACCTGTGGTGGTACAGTGCTTTGTGTAGTCAGACAGCAAGAGGAGTGCTATACGAGTTTAAGCCCAGTTACCATTTTTAGGTCCATCCATTTTCTATACCGTTTATCCCATTGGAGGTCACAGGGGGGCTGGAGCCTATCCCAGCTGTCATTGGACCAGAGGCAGGGTACATTCTGGACTGGTCGCCAGTTAATCATTCACACCTATGGCCAATTTTAGAGTGCTCAGTCAACATAATAAGCATGTTTTTGGTGGTGGGAAGAAGCAGGAGAACCCAGAGAGAACCCATGCATGCGCAGGGAGGACATGCAAACTCCACACAGAAAGGACCTGACCGGGAAGTGAACCAGGGACCTTACTGTGAGGGGCCAGATTCTAAATTAAGGTCTAACCTAAGGCCAAACAGGGTCCACATTTAACCAAACTGTCACCCTCATTTTCAAAAGTAATAAATTATGGGGAAAAAAATGAGCACTGACGATAAATGAGATTGAGATTTAAAAAGTCAAAATGATTAGTTAAAAGGCTCAAAATCTGAGATACAAAATCAAACCTATTAGTTCGAAAGATCAATACACGAAATTAGATGTTAAAATAGTGCTTTTAAAAGGCAAATAGCTATATAAAAAAGATTTTACAATCATGTTTTTAAGGCAAAAATATGACTTTAAATTTAAAACTTTGAATATAGAAGGTCAAAATATAAGATAAAAGTGCAAATAATAAAATAAAAAGGTCAAAATATGACATAAAAAGTCAAAGTAATTAGTGCAAAGGTCAAAAGAAGAAATTAGATGTGAATCATTAATCATGTTTTCAAGGCAAAAATATAGCTTGAAATTTGAAACGATGCACCTAAAAGGTCAAAATATGAGATAAAGGTTGAAGTAATAAATTGAAAAGTCAAAACATTAGATATAAAGTCAAAATTATAAATTAAAAAGGTAAAAATATGAGCTAAAAAGTCAAAATAATAAACTGACAAAGTCAAAATATGAGACAAAAAGTCAAAATAATAAATTGAAAAGTTCAAAATACAAGATTAAAAGGCAAAATTATAAATTGACAAAACCAAAATATTGGATAAAGTCAAAATTATGAGTTGAAAATGTCAAAATATGAGACAAAAAGTCAAAATAATAAATTGAAAAGTTCAAAATACAAGATTAAAAGCCAAAATTATAAATTGACAAAACCAAAATATTGGATAAAGTCAAAATTATGAGTTGAAAATGTCAAAATATGAGATAAAGTCAAAATAATATATTGAAAATGGTCAAAATATGAGATAACAAGTCTATTCAATAGATTAAAGTCATAATTGTGCAATGCAAAATTGAAAATGTGAAATTAAAACACAAATGAATTTCTTTTCCCATGTTTTTTTATTGAATTATTTTTACTCTCTAAGTTTTTTTCCACATTTTATTACTTAAGGATATGATATCATCAAGGTAAGTTATGTTTTTTTATAGTGGAGGAAATCTTTAGACCACATATTTTAGGTCCAGTTATAGTAATAATATAATATGATCTTGCGGGCTGTGTGTAACTGTTCCACAGGCCGGATTTGGGCCCTGGGCCTTGAGTTTGACACACCTGCTGTGAGGCAACAGCGCTAACCCCTGTGCCACCATGCAGCCATTTGTAGGTCTTATGAGAAAAACATGAGAGTTTTTATTATACTAATAGTAGCAAGAATGAGCAATTGGCTTCACAGATGACGGAAGTTTGATCTCTCTCTAGCTTAAACCTTAGTTGATGGTTAATAAGCAACTCAGAATTCCTGAAAATAAAAATGCCTTGACCTGATGACATTGTTTTCAGTGGTAATGGGATGTTAAGAGAGTGTGTGTGTGTGTGTGTGTTACCCTGATACTCTGGGTTAGTTTACCTAAGGACAAGGACTCATTCAGGATGCCAATAAAAAATCCTGCCAGACTCTTGCACTTACATTTAAAGTTATCTGACACTGTAAACATATCTCCCTTTGCCTCTTCCTGAATTTCCCTTTAACTACAACAGTACGTGATGGAATGACATCTTGCCACACTTTCTAGTTCCTACATGCTCCAAACTATCGACAGCATGTGAGGAATCTGGGACTAAGTTCCTTCTAAGTGCATATTTGAAATATTTCATAATCATATTATGAATTTGGCTTCCTACACCAAAATGCACTAAATACATCTGTGTGCTGCTTTATAATGCACTTTTTACTGTCATGGAAATTATATGTTAGAGTTAAACTAAGTCTTTAAGCAGAAAGGATCAAAGATAATGGGTTTCAAATCTAGGGCTGTGCACTGATCATTATTTTCATTGCAATAAATCACAAAAATTAAACCGTCAGTTATAGTATTCAGTTGCATGTCAGGAGGTGTCGCAGAGGTGTCCTTGATTGTAGTTCACCAAACAACACATGAGATAAAGCAAAAGATTTTTGAGTCCCAAAAACCCAAAGATTGTAAGATCTGGCTACAATCAATTTAATTTTAAGTCGTATGGCAGGAGTTAAAACCAAGCACTGAGCCATGCAGTCTACATTTGCAAACATTTGTGATCCTAAATGGGTCGTTCTGAAGAGCTCAGTGTCTTTCAAGCATGGAACTGTGATGGATGCCAACTTTGCATTTAGACCAGTATTACTCAACCCTGCTCAACCAAAGAGCCAAATTGTGGAAAAATACTTTTGCAAGAGCCACAGTCTAAGTGGTGAAAATTGGGTGAAAGCTGCAATAAAAAAGTTGAACCTGGCAAAATAGATGAAAAAGCTGCCAGAAATGGGTGAACAGGGGTAAAATAGGCAGGAAATGACAAAAACTGGGTGAAAAGTGACAAACAAATGTAGAGAAAAAGTGGCAGAAATCCATCAGATGTGTAAAAAAAAATGACTTACAGGTGGCAATAATGGTTAAAAAAAAGAAAAAAAAAAGTGGAAAAAAATTAGTGAAAAGTGACTAAAAGGTTTTGGTATTCACATATTTCATTGTGAAGGACTCATTCCTTTTTGTTGCTGCCCTGCACTAACTTTACTTTCCACTGAGGCTTCCCCTTCCCCCACGGCGCAGAGGCTGATCAACCACACCTGTAGCTGCTCCGCAATCAAGCACACTACTTCCTCCCTGCAGACTGATGCCTCAGCACCAGGGTATTGTTTGCCACGCACAGCGGTACAACTGCTTCTCTGCTACTTCCAGTGACACTCTTTGCATTATAGAAAATTCCTCTTGTGCTTTTTGTGACTCGCTTTTTTGACCATTTCTTGTATCTCTGTTTTTTCCAGTGCCTCCCTCCTCGTCTCCCGTCAGCCCAAAAACCCAGCACTCTCTCAAGAAGCCTCACTCTCACTCACACTCCTGTGGATCTCCTCACCCCCTGGACCCATGGATTCCCCTCTCCCTAAACTGCACTTTAACCAAAAAATCTGTTAAACCTTTGCAAACTCTGTACTGCCTTCTAGGTCCACACCAAACCTAACTTCAAATTGGCAAAAAGCAGCAAAAAGGTGGGGGGAAATGGGAAGAAGTGACATGTAATGGCATGAGGCACCTTAAATGGGCAAAAAGTGGCAAAAAAGGGGAAAAAAAATGCAAATTGCAAAAAGCAATTTAAAAGAGGTGAAAAGGGGAAAATGTGGATTAAAGTGGCAAAAGGGGTCAAAAAAGGGCAAAAAATTGCAAAAAAGGGCAATGGAAATATCCGTTCACAACTTTTTGAGTTATATTGCTAACAAACAACCAAACGAATAACAAACCCACCTGATCACATAACCTCCTTGGCAGAGCTAATAATGCATTTATTTCAGACCCAGACACACCACTAACAGGCCTACAAAAGATTCATTGATCTGAAATGGCATGTACAGTGATTTTGATGTGGACTGGATGAAAGCTAATGTGCTGAATTTCTCCTTATTTGAAGAATGCCTTGTTCTGTTTGTTCTGTTCCACTTTCACACTGATTTAGTGAGATCACAGGTTTGGTTCTCAGTAACTGACACCCTTCTGAAGAAAATCCTTCACAAACACACACACACCCTCCCCCCCACACACACACACACGCACACACGTGGAAATCCCTCTTAGATCACTCACTTTCCGTCTCATTCGTCACTTCCTTTCAGGGAAGCCAGTCTGCAGGTGCTCAGGCATAACATGCGCACACAAAAGCACACGCGATATTGTCGATGTAGTGATTAATATCCTGGGCGATCACACGGAAACGTCCAGGCTTAACTTGAAGGAGGTACTCCCTCACAGCAGAGATAACACAGAGTGTGTCTGTGTGTGTGTGTGTGTGTAATGGAAGTGCACTTTCTGAACCCCCGACAGATGCAGACTGAGTGATTTCCACCCTGATAGTGTTGACTGTTTTACAGTATGCACTAAACTGTAATAGTTTCCCATAGGAGTGTGTGTAAATGTGTGTGTTATCATTGTAATGGGTGGCTCTGGGTGTTGCCTCTCGGCCACTGTGAGGCTATTTATACAGCCTCTCTGTCAGCTCCATTCCCAGGCTCTGAGGAAGAAACTGCGCTTTGGATTGCTGTGAATAATCTCATAAAGTGTCTCTGGTGCTGCAAAACTGAAGGCTTCAAATACCTGGCTTCTAAGTGATCAGTTTAACTAGTTGTACATCAAATATCTATTAGGATCAGCTATTTAATGCTTGTTTTTCACCTGCTCTCTCTAACCTAATTGGGACTGTCTTTTCAATTTAAACATAATAATATCCAGATGTTTTATTAATATTTTATTATTGCCATCATGGTTGGGAACATTTAACATTTAAAACGATTTCATTCAGTACAGATACGCAACGGTAGTGTTGTAGTACTTGAGAACGGTCTCAAGGACATTTAAAGTATTTTGCATGTCTTGGTCTTGTCTAGGACTCAAGAGCATTATTACTCAGTCTTGTCTCAATCTCGGACAGGCTGGACCCGGGACCATCCTTCAAGACCTGTCGAGACCAGCACTGATCTGCTATTCTTCAGCTTCATTACTGTGATAAGGAGCAGCACTTGCTAAGACAACAAATAGCTACACCTGCAAAAACTTGGGCATCCATCCATTTTCTATCCTGTTGGGGGTTATGGGGGGCTGGAGCCTATCCCAGCTGTGATTGGGCGAGAGGGTACACCCTGGACTAGTCACCAGTCAATCTCAGGGCTGACACATAGAGACACACAACCAGGCATGCTCACACTTACAGCCAATTTAGAGTCACCAAATAACCTAACTGTTGGTGGGAGGAAGCCGGAGAGAACCCACACATGCACGGGGAGAACATGCAAACTCCGCACAGAAAGGCCCTGACTGGGAAGTGAACCAGGAACCTTCTTGCTGTGAGGCAACAGTGCTAACCCTGCACCACTGTTACCCCTTTTCCATCAAAAGAACCAGGTGCTCATTCGGTGCTGGTGCTAGTGCCAGTGCTTAGTTGGTTCTAATCATGTTCTTCATAAGAACCGGTTTGGTTTTCCACCGGCAAGGAGCCAAGTTGGAGCCACGTCATTGCGTCACCGTAAAACGTCAGTACGTCACTGCATTTTCCCAAGGACGCTCGCGCCATGCGGAAGTAAACAAAGCAACAATTTCAAGCCAGCATAAAGATCCAGAGCCAAAAATAAAACAACTGCCATTGGCTATCCGTCTTTGTCAAAGGGAACAGCGACCACGTTTGAGAAGACAGGTAATTATCAAAGACGTTTTGATTCATAACAATGAACGTGTTAGTGTTAGCCTTTGCTAGGCTACTTAGCCTCGACTACGCTTGCATCAAGTACATAGCAGTTAAACAAACGTAATAAGTTGATGATGATATCTTTGTTTATCGTTACAGATGGTCTTAAGGCTGACTGCAAGGACATGCCTTCTAAAAGAAATGACTGCAAGCTGGAGCTGAAAGAAAATGTCGCTGACCTGCTGTGTACTCCACAATATTTAACCATGCAGACTGGTGATTTTCTTTGTGTGTGACTGAAGGCATGCTGTTCTATCCAAATAAACTGTCATGAGATGTACAGATGTTTGTATTTAAACAGTCCTCTCCATCATGCTGTTCATCTGTAGTTGATTCTGTAAGTGATGCTCAAGGACACATGACAAGTTATTGTGACATTTACATTTTTTTTGTACCCAGCGCTGTTGTTTGACTTGTTTCAATAAATTTTTTGAGATGAGGAAATCACCATTGCATTCTTTACTGAAATGCCCTACTTTTTGTCAGTATAACATGAATTTTTTTTTTTTTTTTTTACATTTTCCATAAATTTATCGAAACCTATTAGCCCCTTTTCATTGTTTCATTTGGCCATTTCTGCAACATTTTCTCCCCTTTTAAACCTATTTTTGCCCATTTTGCCACTCTTAAACCCATTTTTGCAACTTTCCTGCCAATTGCTCCATTTTTGCCATTTTTTAACCTCTTTTCATGACTATCTTTGCACAATTTTGCCATCTAAAAGACATTTTTAAACTTTTTGCCCCCTTTTTTCCTCTTTTACCTATTTTTGCCACATTTTAAACTCTTTTCCTGCATATTTTTTGCCCCTTTGTGCCACTCCAAAGCACATTTTGCCACTCTCTAACCCCTTTTCTTCCCTTACTCTGGGCATTTTTGACACATTTCAGCCAGTCTTAGCCCATTTCTAAAAAGATATTTGATAATAATGGCTGACAAGTAAATTTCTGTAAAAACAGATCAAAATCAGATCATTCTAAAACTATTTAAACAGTAAATGTTTTTGGGGTGGATTTAACAGCTGCAGACATTTGATGCTAAAAGATACTCTTAAAACCAGAGCCTGATTTGGCCCTCGGGCCGCCAGTTAATGATCAGTGCTGTAGATTACAGACAAAACATGCATCTCTTATCACATAACATAATTAGAAATAAACTTCTGATGACCGAATGATTTGGTCCGAGAGGAAGATGAGGTAGATGACTGGCGATGCTGGTCGTGGTAACAGAGCCTCCAAATCCACAGTTTATCTCTAAAATGAGCAAGAAACGTTGTTGATTACTATATAGTTCAGTAATATAATTAAATGGGCCATTGTGTCACAACGATGGAAGTTCTGAATACAGGTCAGGCATTGTTATTGTTTGTTAGCTTACTAGCGGCTAACTGGCTAGCAAACAATAGCACGCACCACGTTAGCTGGCGTAACGTTCATAATGTTGATGAGGCAATATTGTAGCAAGCGTATTCATAGTAGGCTAACAACAGGGTGAAATAAAACTTACCAGGATCAGTAACGGTGGTCTGCAGGACGGAGCCGACCAGCATATACTCCTTCGTGGCTGTGGCAAAGTTCAGAATGGCTGTTTTTCACGATCATCACGATAGCCCAGCCCCCTGCCCCCTGACGTAGTTGGTGCTTTGCTCTGGCCCCTGCTCTGGCCCAGCCAAGAGTTGGTGATTGCTAAGCACCAGTTTTTAGCACCTGGAGCCAGTGCTCTGTTGGTGGAAACAGAAAGAACCGGTGCTAACCCAGGCACTGGCCTGGAACTAGCTCTAGCACCAGCTCGGTCGAAAAGGGGTATGTGCAGCCCCACTTGGACATCAGTCCAATACCTCTGAACTCTACAACCATTACTGCCACCTGGATTTGCAGTAAACATTGTTATATTTTTACTATTTTCCCTCTTTTTCAGTAGTTCAGACGTATTTGTCATCGGACCACGAGAACCGAACCGTGACGCTTCAGGACAAATACAAAAACGGTTACACCACTAGTTTTTCTTTGTATTGCACAAATTAAAACCATCCCCACTACCTTCCTCTCCTTTTCTCTCTGGGAAATGTTTGTGGGGATCAAATTTAAATAATAAAATAAATAATAGTTTAAAAGAAATTAGTAATATAGGATGGAGTCAAAATAAATAAATAAATAAGGGTATAATATTTTACAAATGTTCCTTGTGCAGTTCTTTTTCAAGAGCACATACGTGTCAACTTTCTTGGGTAAGAGCTGAGCTTGCTCCACACTGACTGTACTCCACTGTGGAGAAAACTTAGTCTAAAGGAGTGGAAGAGGCTTGAATGACCTGATATTTTTCATACAAGCTGGCCTGCTTTGGCATCAGGGAAAGGGGGTCACCTTTGCACTCTCAGTGTAACTTTAGGTTGGGCTGACAATGGAACGATGGACATGTAAATCAAAACAAGCATGTAAATTAACATTACAAAACACGAGGAACTGACCTGATAATGAGGATAATGATCATCTTATTTACTCCGTTACATGTACTTGAGTAGTGTTTGTTTTTTTTAAATCCTACTTCTGAGAGTAGTTTTTGAGCAGAGTACTTTTTACTCCTTCTCTGTTACATTTGTAATGAAAAAACTAAACTTCTACTCCATTACATAGGGCATGCACTGGTCGCTACTTTTACTTGTCTATGATTTATTTTCATTAATTATTTTTTTACACTCAGCTGAGCTCTCACAGCAGCGTGAGGTAAAACCCTCAGCACCACAGAGTAAACAGAGGCGTGACCCCTCCCCCTGAACTATCAACAGTTGGAGAAAATGGCTGAAGATGTAATACCTGCGTCTCTCCCTCAGAGGAGCGTGTTCATCTCTGGTCCAACATCAAGACTCTTTGCCTTTCAAACCACGAGGAACAACAGCCAACAACGCGCTGCCTACTGTGTCTACCTAAAACGGTGGAAATCTAGAAAAGCTAGGTTAGGAAAGCTTCAGAAATATCACATCAAATCTAAGAAAGCATGTTATGGTAAGTTTAAGCTAAACAAGCTAACGACTGCACTGCTAGTTAGCTAAACGTATAAGTTCAAATCTCTGTTTTAACTTTTAGACTGTAAAGACAGCTGTGTCAGTGATAAATGATGTCACATGTCCAACCACCTCTGAACTCTGAACTGAATTTTACACGGCATTATTTAACATTACGTCATAGTGATACTACTACCATGTGTGTGGGGCATATCTCTGATGTCAGTGATAATACCCAACATGGTCATAATGTGGGGCTAGTGGGCCAAATTTGTTTCTGGTTTAATAAGTTTCGGTTTGGCTTGCCAAATTTGTTGAGTGATGGTCAGGATAAAAATTCATAAACTGGAGCTAAAAAGTAAAACTTAAATAAAAAAAGGGCAAAAAGTCAGAACTGAGGCCAGTTCATAAGATTAATTTCATAAATATGAGCCAAAAATCATTAACACATGATAAAATAAATATAATGTGATTTAAAGGTAAGAACTGCAAGGTACGGATGTATGTATGTGAGATTAAAATCATCATGTAGAAATAAGATAACTGTAATGAGAGAAAGAGTCTGTTTTTTTTCTCACTGTATTGAATTTGTCATCCCATAAATTTGATTAACAAACATAACTCAACTGCTGCTTTGAGTATTAAGTTAAGTTTTTATTTCATTTACTTTTGGCAAGTTATGCTACTGAAGACAATGTGCAGTTTACATTACTACCACTGAATAATGTCGTAATGCAATACACTTGAATAAATTGCATAAAAAGAAGTTACTTATGAGGTTACTCACTACTTGAGAAGTTTTAAATGGGGTACTTTTGTACTCTTATTCAAGTACTTATTTTTAAGAGTACTTTTACTTCTACTTAAGTAATTATTATTGTTAAGTAACAGTACATTTACTTGAGTACTGTAACTGTGTACTACCCACCACTGGCTAATGGTGCCTTCAGGAGTCATAGCCTTAGAATTGAGGCTGTGCACTCTTTAGCCTTGAGAAATATCTTATGCTTAACCAGCTGCTTCCTCAGATTAAAAGTATTACCGTGGTTAGCCTTGCAACTCGAGTCACAAATATTGCAGCTAGCGTAATCTACATCGTATTTTGAAAAGTTGCGGCTTACCTCTGACCTCTTGCCATCAGCCATGCTTACTTTGTTGATTGATTAAGCTACTACTGACATCATTATGCTTCCACATGGCAGTGAAGTGTTCGCGTCCAGGATGGAAAATTGCCTTCTTTTTCACTCTCTCACAAGATGAGGATTCGTTTAGGTACCGAAATGTGGTACAGTTTGATTTTACATGGATCAATACTCGGGATCACCAGTGGAATTAAGTCGTTACCTATAAAAGTACAGAATTCATTTTTAGAAAAACTACTGAAAACTGACCCAGCTAAAATAGCAAATGGAAAAGGTAACAAAATTAAAAAAGAACAGATTACTACTGATGTGTCCAGTGGTGCAGCGTTGTCCTTATTTCCCATCACTGTGTGAGCAGAAAGATGTTAGTGATTAGTCTCCAGCTGCTGCCTCACTACGGTAGCTACATGTCTAAAAAGACAAAACAGCATGATTTATACTCTTTCAAAAACTTTATGCATAAATCAAATTCCAATTAGCATGTTAAAGCTAACAGCCCTTAGCATCAAAGTAATTTAGGATGTTTAAAATGACACTATATGCTTTAATTTATTTCATTTAAATTAGTCTTAAAGAAAACTGTATGACTTGTTTCTTCCTCCTGAGGATGGACCACCATTCCCCACACACTTCATGTCCACTCTGAGCATTTTGGCCTGCAGAACAAGATGAGATAATAAAATAGTTATCCTGCGTATAAAACTTGCCTCCCTTGAACTCAATGTCTCCTGGAGTTTTCCTGGCACCTCTGGAAACTGTAACATAATCTTTGTGATTGTCTTTAGCAGGCTAATATCTCCAGTGTGAGTGAGAGCTGGACTCCTGCTAATAAGGCTGAGTGAGAGCAGTGTTTAGACAGTGGGAGAGTGATCGCTCTCTGGCACTGCTCCCTGTGATTTATGACCTCCTTAATGAGACTCTCTCCCCTGCGTCTGTGTGAGTTTGTTAGCTTATCTCCAGCATATATGTGATTTCACTCAAGCACTTAAGTTTCATCCTTCTCCTTGAGCTGAGACTTGCTGTTACACTTCAGGGACAGAGTCATGTTAAGCTACACAGGTTCTTGAAAGGGATGCACCATCAAGATTTGGTCTTTTTTTGTGCTTGAATATAGCAGCTGGCTGAGCAGTTTGGTCAGTATTCTTCTCTGCAGTGTACTTGACCTCATACAGGTGGCGCTGTATGCATGGATCACAAAATCATACTTCCACTGAAAGAAAAATTCTTTCAGTTAAGATAAAAAAGTTAAGATAACTTTGTACCTCCATTCAAAACAGGGATGTTTTCAGTCGGGCTTCCTTCTTTTCTATCCAGTCCAGGTATTAAACCAGATTTCTTCTATTTGTAAGGCCCCAGCAGTAACCTGTGCTCTATGCCGTCACTTAGAACCACAGGCTGCATTCACAGTTAAAAGTGACCTGAATCTGATTTGAGAAGGTCCAGTTCAGGCCACCTGTACTCTTCACACTGTCAGAAAAAAATCAGATAAGAGTCACATCTAAACAAAAATTCAGATTCAAGTCACTTAACTGCAGTGTGAACGTAGCCTTCGAACCACACCTGAAAGTGGACTGAATCTGATTTGAAAAGGTCTAATCTGAAGTGACCTGAATCCATTTTGTCTTTTTTTTTCTTTTTTTTTTTTGGATTGCAGTAGAAGATTAACTAACATTTCAGTTCCAAAAAATGAGAATTTCCTGTCTATGATTTGAGGTATCAGGCTTTAAAGGATTAACACAGTTGTTGCAGCCTAATGCAGTAATTTCATATTGCTATGAAGATCAACAAATTTGACCTTCAAACAGCTGTATTTATTCAAGTTTCTCACCAAAACCTAAAATTCCTAATCTTAAAGTTACATTGAACACATATCATGATGAGATTATATTTACCTCCACAAAACAGTCATTTAGACCTTTAAACCCATCACTGTATGATGTCATGTCTGATGTATCTAAACTAGATTTAAGCATGGTAGTTTCAACACAGATTTAACGCTGTATGATTATTGTGTACTTATGGGACTTACTGCAAAGTTTGGGTGCTCTTACTAGGGATGTTTTTGACCATTTTTTCTTTCTGACACAATTCCGATACCAAGGTGTTAGGTATCGGCTGATAACGAGTACTGATCACTGTGAACTTTCTGGACTGACTGTTCAGACTAGCAAATTATTTTAGACCTATATTTGACTCAGAACAGGGCTCAACAAATAGAATCATTGTGTACAGCATCTCTGTGCCCCTAAAGTTGTTTTTCTGCTGGTTATTGAGTTTTACTGCTAAATATTAAAATAATAATATAGGTGGCTGCATTACAGGCTCTCTCTCTCCATTATGCTCTATTCAGGCAACATGACGTGATTATGAAACAGTCTGCTATTGGCTGACAGACACAAAGAGTAAACAATATGACGGTTTGTATTCGAGCTTGCAGTAATAAACAATTGTAATTCGATTAAAATAGATAAAAAGGTTCAATGTCAGGTTTACTGGTGTGGGTTTAATTATTAAAGTCCCCAAAAGTCAGATGAGTTCCAGGCTCCCTGACAATGCTGCTGCAAGGGATTCAAAGACATCAATAGCATCAATGGGAACGCACAATGGCTTAACCTGGCACGCCAGATAGACTTGTTTCACACATCCATCTGGTGAACCACTCATAAACAGTGTTTGGGAAAGGGCAGAGCCTTTGAAAAAAAACTCGGAGGGTGATTGGATGAATGTTCTGTCTGTCGCATCTTTACAGGCCAATCAGAGCAACAAAACGTGATGTAGCCGTTACCGAGGAGTAAACTCCATAGAGAACTGCATAATGCAAACAATGGCGGCTGCTGACATGTCAGTACACGACTTTAGTCGTTTTTGAAAAGAAAACAACTCACTGCTATTCTTTTTTTCTTCTTTTAATGAAGAAATGTCGTCAAGTTCTGATAAAACTGGCGCTTTAGAAGCATCCACGCTAATCTCTTCTGCCATAATTGCACTGGTCTCTTGTTGCTGCTTGCATATGTCACGACTCCGCCACTTCTGGAAGTACTGCCCCTTGACGCTGATTGTTCCTGTCACTTTCGAACCGGGCCAAAACTGTTCAGATGGGAACATTGCAAGATGGATTCACCAGTGAGGAACATGGAAACATATGTATCCATCTGTTTTGCAAGGTCAACAATGGCTAGCTTCAATACGAAAAGCAAGAGGCAACGATTTATGGTTCCAAAGTTATTTAACTTTTGATAAACTGTGTCATTTCTTGTCGTGTACAACAGTGGCGGTCTGGAAGGCATTTCGACATTCACATTCAGAGAAAAACTGTCCCGCAGCCTCCATTCTTTGCTGCTGCAGTGGGTCCTTTGGTTTTTCTTTGCTGCTCTAAAAACAGTAGCCGGGACAAGAGTGTTCCTGTAGGGAAGAAAAATTGATTCTGGTCTATAGTGCAAACATTTAGCATGGCTTAATATTAGTGCAAAATATAACGTTAAACCAAACAGTATCAGATTGGTGCATAAAGTCATGTACTTGCTGATACCGATACCTGCATTTTAAGCAGTATTTTAAAGACGTATTTCTGATACTGGTATTAGAATCAGAGCAACTCTAGACCTTACCATTGCTGTTTTGAGTGGAAGAGGAAGATGACAAACCCACAGCAGCAGATGAGCTTCTTAAGCAAACAACCAAAGGTGCTCTGATTCAGTTTAGTTTGATTGAAACTGCTGATGCAACTGGCATTTAATGGCTGGAAATTTACTTAAGATTTACTTAGCCTGCTTCCCTCAGCTGCAGACACCGGGATGTTAATGACAGGTAATCAGTTTTGGTGATCAGCGACTAATCACATATTTCTAATAAAAATACCAGATGATGTTTGATTGTCAGTATCTCTAGTTCTTATTGCTACAGCAGTGAGATTTCAGGTAAACACACACTTGAACTGTTTAAGTTATTTTGTTTTACATTCCTTACAGAAAAAAAAAAAATCTTGGAGTGACAGTGCATTCCACTGAGGGGTGAAAGTCGAAGCAATGAGGATACAGCAGGAACAACCCGATGGTGCAGCTGTCCTATTTAAGGCAATCAGCATTGCATTCAAACTGTTGCAGTTGCAGCTAAGTAACTTTCAGCAGCAGTATTTCAGCACCAACAGAAAAACTGATTTTACAATGTCCTCACACACACACACACACACGGTGCAGGCTGCAGATGCATGCACAAAGTTATGAGACAGAACAAGGTGAGGAGAACAGCTGAGCTGAGCTGTGTCAAAAAACTGCAGTCCAATCCAAAACCCACAGATTGAGGAGAAATCATAATAAAAGTCTAAATTAAGACTTTGAGCAATGTGTGTGTGTGTGTGTGTGATGGTAGAGTATTGGGCTGTTTGGCTTGGCTGTGGCTGCTCTCTACAGCATGACAGCCAAGCAGGGCCGACCTCGTAACCACACAGGCTGAATCTGCAGCAGCTGACTCTCACTGTGCCGCTGCTGAGTGGACCTAAAACCTCCCAGACCCCGGACACTGACCTGGCTCACCCTGCACTCACTAATCTTTCCATCCCTGAAAAAAGACTCACACTGGAGCACTTGCATCAAAATTGGCTGCATCTCTTTATTTTATCAGTAAAACATTTAACCCAGGATGATCCCCTGAGTTCAGTGGAAACATCTTCCATTCTTTTGGTGTGCAGATATGGTAAAAACACACTTTTTCTCACACATATGCAGACTTTTGTGTAGTTGGAATGAGAACAGCTTATTTCTACCTGAGATGCCTCACTGCTGTTATCAGTGCCTTGGCACAAAGCCCTGTTGTGTTCATATTAGATTTTAATTGAACTGCGCCATCTAGCAACATGTCCTGGATCTGCAACCTGTGCCAGCTCCAGAGTACAGCATGTATGTGTACTCAAGTCCTTAATTCAGGTTTTCTAAGTTGGGCACACAGCTCAAATAAAACCTGTGCAAAGTATTTCCATCCCCCTTTTGATTTTTTCAGCCTCTCATCAGGGTGATTTATAGAGCGCCTGTACCCACGTGGAGGTGGATCTGTTTGAAGAGAAATCTAAGGTATGCAGCTCAGGTCCTCCATCATAAATTCTCCATGTGGCTCAGTGAGGTTGAAGACCTCACACTGAGGAGCTTTTAGAGCAGAGAGAGGGAGAAAGACCTGGATAAATATCTGCTTCAACCCAAAGCGCTGTAATAAAAAAAATCTGAAATAGCTTCCTATCTATTGACCAATATGACAGGGCAAAATATGTTCTTTCAGTTTTCGTGATGAATGAATTGAAACAGTAATTTGATTTCTACTTCAATAACTGTATGACTTTGTAAATGTTGTTGACACTGTTGGAGAGATGATTCATTCTTCTGTATGTCTAATACTAAGATTATAGTGAGTGTTGCTGTCGTTGTAAGAGATGTTCCTAATATTTTGACCCTCTGGCGCATGTGAGTGGGGTTGGCAAAATATAACAGACTCCTCAATACGATGCCTCTCACACCTACACCCACTACCACCTCATTAAGAAGCATACAGAAAAACTATCAGCTTTCTGGCAGTCAGCAATATTTAAAAAGTCATAAATTTACACAGTAATGTAATGGCCAAAGTGTGTACAAAATATATCCATTTAAAAATATGAGCAATTCTTAATATCTGAACTATTTCTAATAGTTTGTTTTATTCTTTACCAACTGATATTGATCTCTTTCTGTTTATTTTTATTTTTTTACCACAGATGGCAAAAGAAGGTGGACATATGGTGGCTTGCAAAGGTGAAGAAATGTGGAAAAGTTCAAGGGGTATGAATACTTTTGCAAGCCGCTAAGTTGTGGGACTACTTCCCCAAAGATGTCTGAAATATAGTCTGTAATATTTGTGCAGCTTTTGAACTATACTCAGTCAATCAGAAACAGTTTAATTTTTGTTTATTTATCTAAAAAATTCATGCAAAAATGTAACCGGCCGATGTATCAGTTTATCTGAATTTTATATTTACTCTAACCTGACGCGTCTGATGGATTTGTTTCACACATCCATCTGGGAAAGCTTCATGTTACTACCTGATCCGTCCCGGAAACCCGATTTGTACTGCGCACGTGTAAACGCGTCTACATCGGCTTTTGGTTAGGTTTAGCATTTTAATTTCCACTGGTTATATTTAGGGGTAGCTCACTGAGGTAGGTGTATATTTTTATTAATTAGCTTCCTGGGGTTAGGTTTAGCATTTAAATTCCACTGGTTAGGGTTGGAATTAATTTATTGTATGGATCGATGGAGCATGTTTTGTATGGATCGTGGTTTGTAGCAGCTGCAGCTGCAGCTGGACCTTTCTCTGCGGAGCAGATGTCAGTACTTGTTTGCACATGTGCAGTAGAGATCAGGTTTCCAGAATGGTAGTGACACTAAAATAGAAAACGTTTGGGAAAAGGCAGAGGATTTGAAAAAAAGTCGGAGTGTGATTGGACGAACATTCTGTCTGTCACAACTCTATGGGCCAAACAGAGCAATGAAACATGTGACCTAGCCGCTACAGAGCTGCCCCTGCACAGCTACCGAGGAATAACGCGAAACATGGCAACTATAGACATGTAAGTACTTGACTTTTGTCATTTTTGAAAAGAAAACAACTCACTGCTGTTCTTTGTTCTTCTTTTAACAAAGAAATATTGTCAAGTTTTGACAAAACTGGCGCTTTAGCAGCATCTAAGCTCAGCTCTTCCGCCATAATTGCACCGGCCTCTTGCTGCTGCTTGTTTACGTCATGACTCTGCCGCGCCTTAAAGTACTGCCCCTCGTCGCTGATTGGTCCTGTCACTTTCGAACCGGGCCCAAACAGATCAGATGGGAGCTTCGCAAGATGGATTCGCCCGTGAGAAACAAAGAAACGGACATATCCATCTGCTTTGCAAGGTTGTATTTACTAAGCATTGGCCCCCTAAAATCCACATCAGTTGGGCCATGGCCACTTCCATACAAACATCCTGCATGTTTGTGCCACTTTTTGTGCCTCTCTACCTGTATTGACCTGCGCTGTATTGGTCCACTCTTTTTCCTGCAACTCTCAATCAGTCAGCTTCAGTTGTTTCGTCCTCACACCCAGACAGGCGCGTGACCAACCATGAACAGGAATCTTGATCAGATGAGAGGGTGTGGACCAGCCAATCGACCTACCGACTGGAAGGTGTCAGCCCTACATTATGGTTTGTGTTTTTTAAGCTTGCACTTGCAACCTTAAAAGGAGTTACTATGCGACTGTGCCCAGCTGTATGTGATGGAAATATTTTACTGGTGTGTGGCCTGGCTTATTTTTGATTTTGAGGCTCATAAATGTGTCAGTTAACTTACTAGAGTAAAATGCATCCTGTTTTAGTGCCTATATATTGTTGCCAGCTGGTTGCTGGCAGCCACATATCCACCAAGTTTATCTAAGTTGGGACAGTTTGGGCCCTTAGATGCTAGAAACTTAACTCTGTACACTTCCCTTCATCCTCTCTCATCTCAGCTGGTATTGTGAACCAATCAAGCCCAGTGTAGTATGCTTTAATGTGATGTAAGGCAGTGACATGGTCAATAATGCTTTCTAAAGGTTGTGGGATTTCCCACACTGAACAAATTCTGCACATATGAACACAAAACTGCTTTGCTAGCTCAGTCTTGTCACAGCAAACCTCTTTGAAAACATTGGTTTATCCCACGGACAAATTAAGCTGCTACAGCCATGAATTTCTCGTGTATTCCCCGACTACCACCACATTATTTCTCAAAGATTTTCAGGAATTTTAAGTATGTGTGAAAACACCTATTGCATTTGCCAAACCAGTACTGGCCAGCAAGGGTAATTCCACTGGTTGCAATGAAAGAAAGGCTTTACATAACCATGGGGGAATCACTCTTCTTTATTGTCAATGATGCTACAAGTTTTTAAACTTGACTAAACAGTGGCACTCAATTGTCAATCAGTCAGCTGCACCACCAATGCTATAGGACAATCACGTCTTGCAACTAAACAATGCATTTTGTGATTCCCTCGCAGTTTTATTAAAATTTATAAGCTGTTACTTGCAAAAATGTTCAGTGTGCATGAGGTAAAAGCAACTGTAGTGCCTATGATACTCAACCACTGGGAGAAATGGATCTTCTAACATCTACCTAGGTTTGAGGATGAGTTTGCCTTGAATGACTTGATAAGAGAGCTAGTACTGAGTTAAAACAGTTGACAAGATTATTGCCTCACAGCAATCAAACATCAACTATGTTATAAACTGAGTTGCAAATTGAATATTCCCAATGTAAAATAAAATCAAACAATAAATATAATGCAGCTCTTTCAAAGTACCAAAATGAAAAAGGCAAAAAAAGTAAACGTATATCCTAAGGATCTGGATCCAAAGAGTTTAACTAAACCAGAGGAACTTTAATGG
Organism: Cheilinus undulatus; assembly: GCF_018320785.1. Taxonomy (NCBI): domain Eukaryota; kingdom Metazoa; phylum Chordata; class Actinopteri; order Labriformes; family Labridae; genus Cheilinus; species Cheilinus undulatus. The sequence goes on along the minus strand of NC_054867.1, from coordinate 4,928,086 downwards.
TCAAAATAAATAAATAAATGAGTAAAAAATAAAAATGCAATTTACACATCATCAAGCTGGTAAACCTTTAACCTGAAGCTATGAAATAGCTTAGCAATTTAGCTTAGTTGTTAGCTTATACAATGTATTAGCGTTAGCTTGCCATTTGCCACTAGCATAAGCATTAGCAATCTTTTAGCATTACAAAACATGCACATAACATTTTCTGATACCTTCTAAAACACTCGAACTTCCTCGCTTGGCTTTAAGGAACGCTATACAAATATTTACATCACTTTTTCTTTCTCATACTCTCCATAAGCTGTGGTTGAAGTGGGCTAGTTTAACATTTGTACCTGACTCACCGGGCTTCAGTGAGACAAAACTCGACAGAAAACTTCCCCCGTCAGTCACAAATGGTATTGATACCAAAAGAAAAGCTTAGTCGCTAATCCAGACAAAGTATCAGCTTTAAACTATTTAAGACACTTAAAGCTGTCAATTTTAGATATTTTCAGAGCTGGATCATCACACATGCAGGTGGATTGAGATCTCAAAGCAAAGACAAAGCAAGCTGTAGGCTATATCATGTTACATTCACTTGATCTCAGCAGAAGTACTATGCGCCACCTTGTGGAGACATGGTGCAACTACATTTTAAACTAGAAAAGCACTCAGAGAGCGCAGACCTCGGCCATCAGATCTATCTCTCAATAGTGAAGAATCCTTTGAATAACATTCCTGGATCCAGATGGTGATCCGGATCACTCCCATAATCTTATTTGCCAATTATTCCCTCCCCGGTGAGGTGGAGACATGGCGAGGCAAAGCATTGGCTTCGCTACGTGTGAAAGTCATGGCAGAGGGTGAATATTCCTCTATTCCTCCCAGCATTGTGAGTATTCTCACTACAATTCTCTGTCTTTCTCTCTGTTACACTCTGACTCGTCTCCTCGACCGGGCGTGTGTCTTTCAAACTCTATAAACTCCAAAACTTTGAATAAGTTACTCATGTCTGCCATCTCCTGGTGTCAAGTGGTAACAGCGCAGACCTCCGCCATTAGCCCTATCTCCCAATAGTACAGAACCTTTTAAAAAAATTCCTGGATCCAGACGGTGATCTGGATCAGTCCCAAAATCCCAAAAAATCCTTCCTTATGCCATTTCTGACATTCCCTGAAAATTTCATGAAAATCTGTCCATCACTTTTTGAGTTATGTTGCTAACAAACTAACAAACAAACAACAAACCCACACATAACCTCCTTGGCGGAGGTAATGAATATAAATGGTTTAGTAGGCCCTACATTCTATTACTTACTTGGTTTACACAACACTGACAGGATGTTTCCTGAGAGGCTAGAGAAGAAAATGTATTTTATCCTATTCCCTGAACCTCACAGAAACACAGAAAAGTTTCTGTTTTGGATTAAGTGAGTTGGCCACTGGGTCAGCCCAGTGGACAATTAACAAAAATGTCTAAAATTTGCTTTTAAGGTAAGACAGAATGGTGTTTGCAAAGTTTGTTGCAAGGTGACAGGAATATATGTGTCTTTCCTTTTCTGTTTCATCGTTTTTTTTGTTGTTTCATTAAAAAAACGCTAATCCAGTTATGGAAACCACATGTTGACTCTCAGCAGGTGCAGTTTCAGGCACTGTAGATGAAACTGATGAAAGAGGTGGTGTTAAAGCCTTAGGACATTTTAGCTCTGTCCTCCATGGATCATCTGATGGCCATCTGAGAAACGTGCGCTAATTTTACAAACATAATATGTCCTGATAAGATTAGTTATGACTTCTTACCTGATAGCTATATAACCATGAATTTTCAGGTTTTAAAGGGAAACTGTATTTAAGGTTTTAAATAGCACTCAGATATTTCCATAATACTATATAAGGCTAAACCCCAAATCTCCCCTTAACCCTCAGTCTTACCCTCAAGCTCAACCCTCAGTCTTCACACGCCCCTCAAAACCAAGTGTAAGGGCCATCTCATGACTTAGAAATGGGACACCTCTTAATAGCAGTTACGATTTCAGACTGTAGAGGGCAGTAATGTGCTAAAACTGTGTAGTCTGTTGATTCAGACGAAGAACAACGAGACGGCATGGTTACCGGCTTACAATCATAAAAATAAAAGTAAATGTTACGCTACAAAAACGCAAATAATCCATTATAGCTCTATTTCTTCTCTGCATTAGTCACCATCTATACCAAGGGAGCTCCAGGAACATCTCAAAATTGAAGGAGATAAAGCCCTAAAACTCGGGCCTCAACTCAACTCTCAATTGGGATAGCCCTCACACTTCGCAGACTGAGGGTTAAGATTGAGGGTTAAGGGGAGAATTAGCATTCAACTTAAACGTATATGCAAGGAAAGTATTATCGCCCAAACTTTTAGGGTGGGCCAAAAGGACAAGTGGGTGGGCCCATGCTTAAAAGGCCGGCCCATAATGCTGTAGCTGGCTCATAATGTCACAAGTTTTCCCTACATGTGTGTCGCTGTAGTCTGGCAGTGTCTGCATATTGTTCTTTGTTTGTCTGTCTCTTATTCTCCTTTCTCATTACTTGTCATGGAGAAACCAAAATGCTCCCAAATGTCAGATTTAAACGTTACTGGAGCCTCAACAATCTCAAAAACTTCTTTGGTTCTCCCTCGCCAGTGGTAGCATGCAGCATTTCCACACTGTTAGATCAAACCAGTGATTGAAGAAGAAAGGATGATTGGTACACAGGTTCCTACTTCCCTTTGCTCTCTCCCACTAAAAATAAAGCACCCTTTTTGCCTTGAAGACCTATCGTATGAAACCGTCACATGTCCATGATGCCATTGGGATTCATCTGTCACCAGCATACCGCAAAATTAGCAATACCATTACATTTCTGGCCAGTTGGTAACTAAAAGTCAAATTTTGGGTCAAATAAAGTTAAAGCTTTGTATGATTTGGGGTGTGTCTATCTCATGAGTTGCAAGTCATTGTCATGGAAGGCTTTCAACCCACATGGTATTTCTATGAGTGCTAGCCTTGTCTAAATATGGTCACTTCTGGGAAAAAAACTGGGTAAAGACTGCAAACTCAGAAGCTCCAAATCAAATGCATGACGTCACTGTGGCTGTGTCTACGTCTTTAACACGGTCTAAAGGCTAAAGCCTTACTGGGCTGACCTACTGCCGGTTCCTGTTATGCTCACTCTCAGTTAAATTGGCAAAAATAAGTTAAGCCATAAATGCCTCAAATCTTGGTGTGGGTCATCTGTTTTCTTTTTGTTTGACATGCAGACTGTCAGTATTAAAAAGTGGTCAGAGTGTTTTCCCAGCGCTACATCCAAGATCCAGGCATCAGATCTGACCCTGACCCAAGGGAGCCTTTGACCACCTAAACAAACTGTTACTAACCACTTTAACTTAAACCCCGTGTGACTTCTCCCTGTGGCTCTTCTTCTCTCCGTAACACCATGTTCTCCTCAGTTTTCTCTCCTGCTCACATCTCCTTTAACTATTTTCTCTCATCAGCCTCCACCTTCATTGGCTTGTTCTAAAATAAACGAATGATCCCTGCTTGTGAAACTCAATCCTGCACAGCACAACACAGAGAGAAGTACACCTCATAAACGGACTTAAGGGGGTTACGCACTTCAAACAGAGAGGGGGGTTTAAAGGCCATGTCTGTTTACTTACAACCCTCTCTGCAGCTCTTTAGATTCCCACCACTTCCTAATTCAATTACAGCAGCACTCTGCAGACAAGGCTGAATCTTCAAGAAACACTCGGATCGGGAATTTCCCGCAGTCCTACAAGCTAACGTTACAGGATAGCTGGTGGTTTTGTGGGATTCAGGAAGCTCTGTTAGAGGAAGGTTTGACCTTGGTGTGTTTGACAGCGAATTTGGAAGTTTAAAGTCCATAAATTTTGCAAATAAGTGGGATAACAGCAATAAAATTATTATCTGATTCAGGGAGGGTTGTGTGTTTGCTCCTCCAAGCACCTGGAGTCTGGTCAGTCTCCAAGGAATAATCATCTGGAAGAGAGGATGCATGTTGCTCTACATTTATTATTGATATTGGAAAGGACCGGACAGATCCTGAGCTCTTACAGACAAAGACATTGAACTGTGGATGTAGAAAGGGAACTTGATACAGTGATGGACGCCAAGAGAGTTAGACTAAATAAGCCGTACCTTCCGGACAGCTTCTGCTGAGGGCTCTCAGAGCAAGTGCATTAACATTTTCTTAAACCTCAGCTGTAAGCCATTCATTGACCCTGCTTTCACCTCTTAGTGGGACACCCAGAGTAATCACAAAGGGGAAGAAGCATTTGTACAGGTGAAAATGCATTTGTAATGATCTGACACATGTTGTCATAAATGCCTATGCAATATTTAACATATTTCTTTGCTTTATGTATTAAAGATAAGACAAATGTATTCTGACACCTATCTACTATTTCTGCAGGGACTGTAATGACCTTTTATTCAAATACATGTACTTTAATATGAAGTTGGTCCCCCTTTTGCAGCTCCAGTCTCCTTGGAAAACTTTCCACAAGATTTTGGAGTGTTTCTGTGAGAAAATCTGGATTGCAATCTCTGTTTCAATTCATCCTAAAGGTACTCAGGGATGAGCAGGCCAGTCAAGGACAACACAAAACTCATCACATCATCTTTATAGTCCTTGCTTTGTACACTGGTGCACACATATGTTTGATAGAAAGGGGCCTTTTCCAAACTGTTTCAAGTAACTACCTATAAGCAGTTTTTGCAAGTCAAGCAGAGCTGGTTGTACGATAGAAATTCACTGCAAATCTGCAATTTGTAAATTCTGTAGATCTTAATCCCTTAAATACTTAAATACATAAATAAATTATCAAATAATATCTATAAGTCTATAAAGGGTGATCTAAAGCAGTGGTTTTTAACCTTTTCAGTGTGTGACCCCCAAAGTAAAGGTGCCAGAGACTGGGGACCTCCACTGTACCTGAAGGTGGTCCAACACAGCCATGAACATTCAAGAATAGTCATGTGCAGACAAGGCCGTCCAGTAAGAGGGATAAAGTGGGAGGTTACTGGGACCCAGCCAAGCTGGGGGCCCATGGAAGTAAGCAAAACCATGGTCCATTGTGAAGTTAAGCTGCGAAAACTGTATTAATATTTGACCTGAGTATTAACCACTCTAATCAAAGAAATAAATATCTTTATTCATTCATTTGTGAAGTAAAAAGCCTTCTTTAAATGAAATTAACTTTTGTTAAAAACACAATTAAAATGGGTTAAAAAATGCTAAACATGGTAAATATGGCAAAAAATGTTGGAAAAGGTGGTGAAATTTGATTTTAAAAGAACATGAATGGCAAAAATGAGATAAAAGTGGCAAAAAAAGTTAAAGTGGCAAAAACAGGTACAAAAGTGGTAAAAGGGGATTAAAAAGTGGATGAAATGGTTTTAAAGTGCAAAAAATGGTGGAAATTAGGTGGAATGGGATGAAAAGTTTATATAAACTGGCAAACATGGGTTAACTGGTAAAAATGGGTTAAAAGGGCTGTAAAAATGGTTGATGAGGCTATAAGAGAGGCAACAACAGACAGAAAGTGGCAAGAATTGGTTTAGAAGATGCAAAAACAGGCAGAAAAAAGTAATGGAAAGGGTTTAAAATTGACAAAAATGGGTTTAAGTGGCAAAAATTTGCTAAAATGATCAACATTGGTGTTCAAAGTGATTTAAAAGGGTTAACATTTGGTAAAATGGTGTCAAGTGGCAACAGTGTAATTTAAAAAAATATTCTTTGTTTTTTTAAGGCATCTGGTGACCCCCTCTCAGTGTCCCACGACTCCAAGGGGGTCCCGACCCCACAGTTGAGAACCACTATCACACCAAGTAATGTTCCTAGGTAAAAAATTTTACATCCTATTAATTCCTAATTGAAATGTCAACTTGACTTAAGTCAAGGAAACAGACAGACAAACTTGCACACAATTTGGCTCTGGGGTCAAACTCCTTGAGAGGGGCTGGATGCTCTCATACTCTGGAGTTACCTGGTTTAGAGGCGCCAGGTGGGTGTGAGGATATTCACAAATCAACAGATGAGAAAAGTGGCTATAGTTTGTGAAGAGGAAGACTCTAACTGTCATTAGTGCCTATGCACCAATCAGCAGCACGGAGTACTCTGCCTCCTCAGAGTCTCTGGGTGGGGTCCTGCATGGCTATCAACTGGTGACTCCATTGTTCTGCTGGGGGACTTTAATTTCAATGCTCATGTGGGCAATGATGGAGACATCTGAAGGGGGATGATTGGGTGGAGCGACAGGCCTGATCTGATATCAAATGGTCCACTCTTATTGGACTTCTGTGCTAGTCAGAGCATCATGAGACTCAACCAGAGTGAGTACTTGTTAAGTTATAAAAAATACAAAAAAGTAGAGAGTACAAATAATTAGATAAAAAGTCAGGAATGAGGGAAAGAAATTAATTTGTATTTTCATTTCATAGTTTTCATTTTGCATTTCAAGATTATGACTGAAAATTAGGATACTGACCTTTTAATTTCATATTTTGATCTTTAAAATTCATAATTTTACCTTTTTTTCTCAGATTGTGACCTTTGAGATTCAGTTTTTCATTTTAAATCAAATCTTGACCTTTTAAACTCCTAACTTAGACTTTAAATACCGTGTTTTCACTTTTCAAAATCCTGATCAGGAATTTTATCTTCTCATATCTTGACCTTTAAACTCGTGATTTTTAAGTCTCTATATTATATATTTGCCTTTTAAAACCCTTATTTTGACTTTCAAATTTGTATTTTGACCTTAAGGACTTATACAGTTGACTTTTTATCACAGATTTGTTTATGCTGTGATATTTAATCATTTTGACTTTTTTTTATAAATCTTAAAATCATTTATCATCACTGTTTAATTTCCACCAAAATTCATGACCTGTGAAAACAGTTTTCAGTTAAATCTTGACCCTGTTAGGCCTTCAGTTTAGACCTAAATTCAGATTTTGGCCCCTGCTGTGATTGACTTTGAACCCCTGGTTTAGAGTATTCATGTTGTCCTTTTTGAGGGAATTTCATACTTGGTTTACTTGTGTTGATGTAAAGTGATGAACACACTGATATGAGATGAATACTGGAAAGACTCATTTAATATAAAAGTGAACCCAGTTGTCCTGAAAGTCATGAAATAATATTAAAAACTTAATGGCATATTATTTACATTAAGGAAAGATTTACCCTCATTGGCCCAGGGAAGACAAAGATCTTTTAAGTGAGTCTGTAATCTGACATCTTTGTGAGCTTTTTCCAAAGCAGCAATGTCTTGTAACACCATGGATCTGCAGATTATCGTTTTAGATCAAATGTGTCCCAGAAATTGAATATTTTTACTCAAAATCTGTTGAAGAACGTCACCGCCACAGAGCAAGTCTACATTAAAGCTGCCTTTTGTTGTGCAGAAACAGACTCATGCTGAGGGCCCGGTTGTGGTTAGCATCCAGAACCATGACAGCCCACAGCAGCTGAGAAAACACAGCTAATGTGTAGCTTGGTAGGATGCTGGTATTAGCATAGCTGCTGTTTACTCTGCACTATGGAGGCAACCTCAAGCACACACACACACATTACGCAGCAACTCTACCACATATCCTCTGTTTAACAATATTAGAGCCAAACCAAAAAGATCTGGCTTGGCATGCAAGTCAGACCACAGCCTGTTAACCTCTGGAGACAGATTTATAAACACCCCCACACACAAGCACACGCTCGCACAAACAGCTGTTTCGTTCAGGTCGATCAGCTCAGTAATGGAGAACATGCTGTAGCAGTGGGATACTTAAAAGTGAAGTTCATGTCTGCAGTAAAACTTGAGATGAGTGACTTAACTAATGATTTGTGTAAGTCTTACTGAAGACGGCTGGTAAGATTAAAGTGATTTATCCTCTAGTTAGAGGGAAAATCCACTAAAAGGCAATGTGAACACTGTTTAAAGTGGCAGTATTTTGCCTTTTTTCAAGGCTTTACACCATCTCTCTGATACCCACGTAATAGCTTCACATGGTTTACAGCTCAAAAAACTCCTCATGTTTCTCACACTGGTGTCCTGAAAAACCCTTATTTTAACCTCCGTCTGAAACGCTTCTTTTCCGCTGCTGTCTCTTTAACTCCCCCCGCTCCACAGACCTGCTTTCCTCCGATTGGCCGATTTTCCGGAGGCTGGCTGGTGGCAGGACTCAATGTTTTGTGCCCACTCCTCCAATGTGGCTAATGTTATTATGCTAGTAGTTGAAAACTTTGAATGAACTGGTCCGACTGAGTAAAATATGGCGAATTTTGATATACACCCATACGTGTTAGACCCGGAGTCTGATCCTGATAGGAGAAAACCAGCAGCAGCGAAGGATAGAGCAGGACGCATCTGTTTGGTAAGTGTTTCATTACTACGTTGCTAAGTGGCTAAATGGCTAAAAGGCCTTGTGGGGGCAGTCTGTTCCGCTTTGCCGGCAGCACAGACGAACCACGAACCAGTCAGGAGATCCTATTGTGATGACCTCATCAGTTTGGTCCATCGAAATCTCGTCGAGATTTTCAACAAACCGTTTTCATCAGTTCACACACTAATTCCAAGATTACTGCCGCATACATCTTTCACGCAGTTTGAAAATTTGCATACGTGGAGTGTGGACACCTAACATTGTGACTTTATAATTCTGTTTTAAAAATCGGAAATGTATAATACCCCCACTTTAAATGCAGCTAGGTTTAACGTGGTGACAGTGGTACAGTTGAATATGAGCACCTGAAGATACCAGGGTTGGTACAGTGCAGAGTAACAATGAGAAAACAATCTGAAACATTAGAGAAGAGGCAACAGATTAATTAAAAAATTATGATGAAATCATGATTGAAAACAATCTGTTGGAGACGGAGGAATTACCAGCAGAGTTCAATGAAACAATGGGTAATTCTTTGGAAATGTCTTAGGTTGTTTCATTCTTTATTTTTTCTCTCGTTATCTCTAGCCATCTTTTATGATAATTGGTGTTATGACTGAACAATATTGGAAAAACCTGCGACTTGCAAACAGCTGGCAGCTAGCTGATACTAATTATTGCTTTTCAGCACCCACAGCCAATCACAGCTTTTTCTCACAACACAGCAGAGTGTTTAAATATGAAATACTTCTCACTAATCCCTGCTTTCATCAATGCTGATGCACCACACAGCTGCTGGCAAGCTTAACCTCCTCCTCCCCAGCCTCCTCATTTATAGCAGAAAGCTTGTTGCAACCTCACATTCAGATTCATGCTACTATGGATTGATTGCTTCTAATCTTATTGTATTCAATATGCATTGTCATAAATGTGCTGTATCTATCTATATGGAATTTCCTAGCTATAAACTCCCTGGAAAGCCAAAGCATGCTGCTCGAGTAACCCAGGAAGCATCTTTTGTGCAGAGCCTTCCCCGACAAGTAAAACTGTAGACCCATTTTGTAATAAAACGATAGATAGATAGATAGATAGATAGATAGATAGTCATTTATTGTCATTGCATTGTAAAAACACAACTAAATTACATTTGGCGGTCTCCTCTGTAGCAGCAAACACAGTCGTCCAAGGGGTGGTAAGAAATCTGTAGCCTCACATCATCCTTCCTGCTGGCAAGGAAGCGGGTATCTGGGGGAAAGATGCTCAGTACGACAGGTTTGTGTGGGGCCACTCTTAGCCTCACCTGCAGCCCGGCTTGTTTGCCCCACTTTCGCCTTCTTGCACAATGCCGTCGCTGCCTCCTCCCCACTGGCTGTAGGCGTTGTGCTGCTCCACGTCCTCCTCCTGTCAGTCTCCGAGCGCCCCGTTCTGCAGATAATCTCCATCAGGAAAGATTTAAAGTTGCTATTTGGGCACGCTGTCAGTTCTGGTTTAAGTGTTGGGCTTTTTTTTTTTTTCTTTTGCTGCTAGTGATGGAGTGCTGGGCCGCTGCATTCATACGCAAAGCCCCATACTACCTCAATAGGTAGCACTCTCTTTATAGTAGTCTCCTGTTGATCAGGTAGTGTTTGGTTGCAGTTACTGGCAATTGTTGTTAGCTTTTAAGCTAGCCAGGAGTTGTAGTTGAGACTGAGGTCTTCTTTTAACCTTTTTTGGGTTTGTCTTGATGGAAATTTCCCGTTCTTTCTCTCAGAGGTGTCCTGGACCATCCATCTTCTTTGTTTTTGCAGGTGTCAACATATGTTTTTCAACTTTATTGTGAAATAAAGTCTTTTCCAGTGGTTTCATGCTTACGTGGATATTTCTTTACCAAAAACTTTTTCAAAACGAAAAGGCAATATATCGTTTTTGTCTCCATGTGGACAGGGCCTTAGTTTTCACAGCAAACACTGCAGTCTATCTCTGGCATGTGCCAGAAGCACCACTTGCAAAACTTCATCGACACTATGTCAAAACACGCACAGCCTAAAAACACGCTTGCACATCTAGTTTCTCTGGTCCCAAATGTGCTTCTCCTTTAAGTTACAAAACCATCACACAGAAAAGGTCAGAGACCCTGGATGCTGTGGGTTTTATTCCTTTAACACATGTGGCTGTTTTCAAAGGTCACCATATTTTTTCCAGTCTTTCATCAGTCAGAGTTTCTTTGAAATTATAAAAAGAACAGAATTGTATGCAATAATGCTGTCTTCAATTTATTAACATGACTTTAAACAGATCATCTTCTTTTTTTTTTTTTCCTTTTCTTTCTGAGACTTTTCCCACCAGTTTTCCCTTGCCTGGTTCCATGTGAATAAAACAAATGAGAAATAAATAAATAAATAAAAAGAAAGAACATTTGCAACAAACTCACGGAAAAGAGTCAACCTGTCAAATCCTAAAACCCAGGGATACAGGTTGATCCATCTGTTGAGTATCAGCTCTCTCCTATTGGACATGTCGGGCTGAGAGTGACGTATCACAACTTTATTAATCAATCAGTCAAACACAAATCCTCTTATTCTGTAAGCTGAGTGAGGTGGGATTAAGCGGTAGACTTGTGTCAGTGGGGTATACAGAAATTTATTCCTCATAGAGCCTTATCTAAGCCCCATGTTTCTGGATCATCTGCGAAACAAATCATATCATACATTTAGTATTTTTCTTGGCCTGATGCAGTGTCAGCCAAGCCAGCGCTAACCTATTTGGCCAACTCTGCTGTCAACAGACAGTAAAACAGAGAGAATTGATAACTTTGCAATGTTATAGGCATGTGGGAAAAACTCCTGGAGGAGCCATTGTAGATCCGATTCAATAATGTCCACAATAACCAGAAAATCCGTCACACCATTGTAGGTCTGCATTTTTAGACCAAGGCTAAACCAGAGGGATGCAAATGAAAATGTTAGTGAGTGTGAGTTTGTGTGCTTGAAACAGGAGTGAGGGGGAAACAGGGAAAGCATGGACTGGTTTTCAGCAGCTCAGCATTAATTTGACAAATGCTGCGCTGACAATGTGGTAATGGTGGTTAGTGTGTAAGTCTGAGTGTGGCTGTGTTGGTGGATAACTTCAGACCCAAATTTAAAAACAACTTGTCAAGTCTTCTTAGAGGGACAGCTTGGAATTTTTGAGGTTGAGTTGCATGACACGCTTGTTAATAGTCTAAAATTTAAAGATGTTTTATAATGTTGGGTAAAATGTACCGTTTGAAATCATCTAGAATATATTTTCATTCTGTTTTTTAAGGCATTTTGCAACTACCCTCTTATCTCCAATTTCCACACACTCCACCTGCACCTAACCTGACACGCCAGATGGATTTTTTTCACTTATCCACCTGGTAAACTTCTCATAGACAGTGTTTGGGGAAGGGCAGAGCCTTTGAAAAAACTCAGAGGGTGATTAGATGAACATTCTGTCTGTCACATTTTCACGGGCCAATCAGAGCAACAAAACACGTGACATGGCCGATACCGAGGAGTTAACTCCATAGAGAGCTGCATAACACGAACCATGGTGACTGTAGACACGTCAGTACACGAGATGGCAAACAACTCACTGCTGTTCTTTGTTCTTTCAATGAAGAATTGTTGTCAAGTTCTGATAAAACTGGCGTTTTAGCAGCATTCATGCTAATCCCTTCCGTAGGGGTGTAACAGTACAGAAAAATTTTGGTTCAGTACGTACCTTGGTTTTGAAGTCATGGTTCAGTACGTTTTTGGTACAGTAACTGAAGCGAATAATTTTTACAAAAAATTAGATTGTAATAATAAATACATAGGCTGAATAACTTGCATTTAAATTATTAATAAAGCAGCACACTCCTTCCAAAGGTTCTTCAATGATTGATAATATTAATAAATACATTTTTGAATTACTAGTTTTTTTAATTGATATATTGACATATTTATACTCATTCTTTAAACAGTAAAATTTCCCAGCCACCTTGAATGCATCATCCTATTTCTGTGCATTAGCTTGTTAAGTGTGCAGAACTTTTTACAGCCCATCTTGGCGGATAAAGATGTAAGAGGTAAAGCCGCGTGAAATCTGTGGTTAACTTTACCTATGACGCAGCTGCAGACATGATGGAGTCCCCCCCCTTCCTCCCTGGCTGACGGTTGAAGGTAAAATTAATCTGATTCACAGAGCCAGAGCACCAGTGTTATAATAAAAAAAAACATCTTAAAGAATAGGAAATTTTAACTGGCTGGTGAGACTTTGCTGTTCCTCCTTGTTACAGTGATTTTTGTTTGAGTGGAGCCTTTTAAAATTCTTTGATTGGTCTGCTGGTTGACATGCTGTCAGCGACACATCTGCTGTATTTTACTGGGAAACAAAGTGTTCCTAAACAGGACACTTTTATCTGGGAATATTCAGGCTCTTGCTGTCGTTTCCTGTGTGGTTGCCAGGACACTGTGACAGTGACTTGCACTCTGGTTTTCTGTCTTTCTATGTGAGCTTTGTTCCAAATGTATTCGTTTGGTACACGTCTGTATCATACCGAGAGGCCTGTACCTAATTGGTACAGTACGAATAGATAAACCTTTACACCCCTAATCTTCCACCATAACTGCACAGGCCTCTTGTTGCTGCTTGCTTACGTCACAACTCTGCCGTGCTCGAGAGTACTTTCCATCAAACGCTGCTTGGCCCTGTCACTTTTTATTGGTTCAAATGGTTTAGATGGGAGCTTTGCAAGATGGATTAACCAGTGAGACTCACGGAAACGGCCAAATCCATCTGCTTTGCAAGGTTAACCTGCGCCATGATCCATTCACAAAGTGAGACATGTCGAGATATGCGCCACATCTATTTTCAGCATCAGCTCCTGCCATACTGCAATTATGACTGAAGACATTAGCGTGGATGCTTCTAAAGTGCCAGTTTAATCAGAACTTGATGACATTCCTTCGTTAAAAGAAGAACAAAGAATGGCATTGAGTTGTTTCTTTTCAAAAACGACAAAAGTCGTGTACTGACATGTCTAAAGTTGCCATGTTTCGCGTTATGCAGTTCTCTATGGAGTTTACTCCTCGGTAACGACACACCTCTGTTTTGGGCTACGACGTCATGTGTTTTGTTGCTCTGATTGGCCCGTTAAAGTAAGTGACTGTGTAGCTGTTGAATTGAATCACAAGTCGGGTCGTGGGTCTCATGCAGGCATGGGTGGATGCAGAGCTGTAAAACTGAACCTGTGCAGGATTGTATACTTTGTTTTGCCTTGCATGATCTCATCTGACCACTCCTTTAAATTGAATTAATGGTTGTCCATCTCATTCTTTACAAGGATTAAAACGGTTCATCTATCAATGGAAAATGATTCTGATGAATTTATTTTAACCCTAATCAGGTACAGCACTGAATGTCCTGGCTTTAAGAAATGAAAACTGAAGACCGGATGTAAAATCCTCATTAGAATTCACTGCACAGCTTTTCTCAGACAGCCACCTGCTGCATCTTTATTCATACTCTCTGATTAGATTAGCCATTATGACTTTATGGATGTATTGTTTCATGCTGGCTGCTCAGTGCACTTTCACTTCACTATCTTATGATGAATCGAGGGCCCTTCACTATTACAAAGACAGTAAGGGTTGATTTATTCATCTAATTTCAGGATTAGTATTGGCTCTCTGTGTGTATTTGTGTCAGTTCATCCTGAATGTGGCTTTTGTGATTCCGGATTTACTGAGGAATATCACCTGACGTCAGCCTAAAGCTTTAGAGAGTGTCTACCAGACTGGTTCATTTATGTCTGTTCAAAGTAAAAGTAAACTGTATTTTGTTGAGAAAATGGTTCTTCTGATATTTGTACAGCATGGCACTCATCAAAACCATCTCTTTCTGGAAAATCAAAACCAAGAAGGGGTGGGACTTCTGATAATGGCAGAAGGAGAAACCCATCTGACTCGGCATTTCACAAGGAGAGCAGATTCTCATCAGAGCTTCAGATTTTGTGTTTTCAGACCTTGGCGGACCAAGAACGAAGGACTGGGAACACTGATTGTGTCAGGTTTCTGGTAAATGTATCATTATGGACTCATGGTTGGTTTATTTTCCATGTCATCATAGGGTACACTAACTCCACAGACGTGTTTTGTCATGTATTAATGTCTGACATTCGCTTCATGATCACAACAGTACTGAAAAGTACAAGACACGTAAATTTAAACTGTCAGTGGGGACAACGAACAAAACAAACATTTCAGAGTATATCCATTCATTCAAGATTAAATATCTGTTTTTTGTCTGTCTTCTAATTTTCTCTTTGTATCTCTGTGTTGTAGAAAGTACTCTGCAGACTTTAGAGCACTTCCATGTTCTAACATCCATTACAGACTCCACCTGTACTGCGATTCGGGTGCGCAGCGCTTTGCTTCTCCCAATGGCCAAGTATGTCTGAAGCGGTGCACAGTGCCACGCAGCCCTGAGTAGCTTGAGACTCAAGATCACGAGCCCATACAGAGAAATACAAGCTCCATGGGGCAGTAAACAGTGGGTTATTTTGCCTTTCTTGGGTTTGTTTGCCATTCATTTTGACAAGATTCATTGATTTTATTCCTTCTGCCATGGGTGAGAACATTATGAAGTTGTGTTGTATTTTAAAGGTGACCAGATCCTGTCACGTTTTTCCTGCTGTTTGGATTGATATGCTGTATTTGTATTGTTGTGATTTGGCAGCAGCAAGAGCTGAAAATAGACCCGGCGCATTCAGTTGCAATCAAAATTATTCAACCCCCATCGCTTGCTTGTGAAAATGTACAGACTTTCTGTTGTTTGCAAGGAACAAATCAAACTAAAGGTATTGAAATAGCTCAAAACAGCAAATGCTTCAATATTTTATTTCCCAAATCCAACTGGAATTGCAACTGATAAAACGTCTTCAGTCTCAGTAGTATTTAACCCCTGAACAGAATCTCTCACAACAGCTCAAATATCCAAATTAGTGTTGTTCAAAGCACACCTGATGCAACTAATTAAGGGCTGCAAAAGACCTCCAGCAAAACTTGGTGGCAACAGGGGCTGAGGTTTCAGGGAGTACAGTAAGGTGGTACTGAACATAGACCGTCTCCATGCCAGTGTTCCAAGACGTGCAACACAACTGACCCAAGAGGACAAAAAAAGTCAGCTCCAATGTTCTCAAAATCATATAAGTAAGACAGAGGTTCTTCTGTTCTGTGGGGTGATGAAACCAAACGGGAACTTTTTGGCACGATGGATCAGTGATATATCTGGATGAAGAAGAATCAAGCATACACTGAAAAAGAACACTACCCACAGTAGACCATGGTGGTGGCTTGGTGATGCTCTGGGGCTGCTTTGCATCCTCTGGCACTGGACACCTGCAGAATGTGGTGGGCAAGATGGATTCATTAAAGTATCTGGAAATCTACAGAGGAAGGTCATGCTGTCTTTGAAGACACTGAAGCTTGGATGTCATCGGACCTTCCAACAGGACAATGACCCCCAAGCATACCTCAAATCCACCAAGGCTTGGTTGCAGAAGAAGCTCTGGAAGATTTTACGAGGGCCATCCCAGTCATCTCACACGAACCCCATAGGGGGTCGCTGGTGGGATTTGAAGAAGATGGTTGCAGCATGCAGACTCAAGAATATTACTGAACTGGAGGCCATTGCACATGAGGAATGGGCTGAGATTCCTGCTGAAGCTGGTGTCTGGCCCTGCATCTTGTTTGCAGCAGGTCATAGAAGCAAAAGGGTGGCCTACTAAGTACTAAAGATGCTTGCCATGAAGGGGTTGAATAGTTTTGAGACTGGAAAAGTGATCATTAGTTGCATTTCCTGTTAAACTTGTGGAAACCACCAGAAGTTTAGTTGTGTTGAGTTATTTCAATTTCTTTTGTTTGACTTGTTCATTGCAAAAAAACAGAAAGTCTGTATATCACAATAAACCGGATTTGCAGTGGCAGTTGAATAATCTTGACTGCAACTGTATTTCCAGCCAAGTGGTGCTCCTGAGATTTACCAAACACAGACTGGAGAGCATGCTGTGGAACTGCAATGATAGACTAGAAAGGTATTTGCAGTGCAGTACACTTCCTGAGATTGCGGCTCAGGCAGAGTATGTGGAAATTGAAGGTAATGCCAAAAACTCAACCAATCAACACAGGAACTGACTGGTTGAGCATCATCACCTGTGACTTGTGGTACTGCAATGCCAGGAAACACTGTTATTTAAAATAGACTATCATTGAAATTAATAGAGTGCAGCCAAATTTGGAAGGGGAACAGGTTATATCTGAGTATTATAGCTGCAGGGGGAAAATACAACAAGCAGCATCTGTCTGCATCAATGCAGAATCAAACACTGTTTTCAACACCACTGCAAAATACTAAAAAAAATGGTGGGTTTTCCATGCATCTTCTTGTCCTGACATTAAATTTTGGACATGCCATACACTGGTTTATACGAGGGAACAGGATAAATCTCACATATAGAGCTGTAGGGACTCATTCTGAGGCTCTTAAAGGAATGTGTTGCTGAACATGAGGCGGCGTGTTGGAATCTCTCTCCCATCATTTCACATAAATACCTCGGCATACCACGTTTAACCAAGGCTGTTTGTTTGGTCAAGGATAAAGTGTTTGTATGTGAATATGTGTTAAAGATGTATGCAAAGAAACAGAGATGCTTTTATACTGATGTATCAATGTCAGACTTTATTTGAAATTAGTCAAATTAGAGATTTATAGTTTACAGATTTAAAACCCTCTTATTATATTCAGGAACATAAACTGGTGCTGTTCCCTCAGCACACATAAGACACACTAAACCAGACTGAGGGAAAGCTGAGTGGTTCATTCATGAGGAGGTCCTGGGGGAGATAGGTTGTGCCCCGCTTCCTTATAAAGGAGGGTTTATAGAGTGACCTGCAGCCTGTCTCACTCTCCTCTGACAGCACACGACCTGTCTTACATGTTGTGTATATCTCGGTGCCCAAACAACACACAGAAGAAACAAAAGTCAGAACCTGACATTTTATTCAACCTCCACATTCTACCATTAAACCATGATTGTGAATTTCTTATACAAACTTTTGTGCCAGTATCACAAAGAATTTCAACTATCAATCTTCCAACCTAGCTGTTTGGACAGAAATATTAATTGAACAAGCAGTTTTACAAATCTCCACTTATAAAGTTATAGGTGAAATAATATTAAAGTAGCCCAACCAGTTCAGGGCCAGAGCATCAAGCCAAGTCCTCAGCACACAGGTACAATGAGGTCTTGTCTAGCCGGTGAGCAATGCTGATCGTGATTGAAAGCCTTGCAGAGATGGAGCCAGCTTCTTGTTTGTGTCACTGCTGCCAACTTCTTCACTGCCAAAAAGTCTACAATAACTTTTATAAGTGTTTATGAGAGAATGTCAGGAATGTTAAACTCCTCTGCCACAACTCTGCAATTAATGATAAGCCTTTTTATTGAGGCTGTCTTACTTTGTGACTCATGGGTGAGTGAGAAAGTCTCCATTATACATATTTGGTGTTAAGTTGATGTACTTCTTGCTATAATAAATTCTGATAACAACAATAATAAGAACAAGGACCGTATGTTCTAATTGTCTACAGCAGTGAAACTCAATGTGTGGCTCTTTTGTGATCATTTGTGGCTCTTTTATGTGTCAATTTGAAACATTATTCACCTCCAAAACAATAAAAAAGGGAAACTGTGACTTGAGAAATTATTAATTGCAAGTCACATTGATCAGTATGTTTACCACAATTACACAGTTTGCTTTGATTGTCAATTTTTGCCCCTTTTTCCATTTTTTGCCACTTGTAATCCATTTTTACTGATTTAAGCCCACTTTGGCCACTTCTCTTTGGGTCTTTTTGCCTCTTTTATCCCATTTTTGTCCTTTTGTTTGCCAGTTTTTGCCTTTTTTATCCTGCGTTTTGTAATTGTTCCCTCTTTTATGTGCTTTTTTTTCCCACTTTTCACTCATTTAAGTAGCCTTTTGCCATTAAATGCCACTTTTTTCCCTTTCCTTCTCCCTAATTTTTGCCATGTATTTGCTGCTTTTTGATTGTTTGCCATCTCTATCTCATTTTGTGCCACTTTGTGCCCCTTTTCAGCCATTTTTGTTACTTTTTTGCCACTTGTTGAAAATTTTTGCCACCTTTAACCTATTTTTATTGCCACTTTTACCCATTTTTTCCACCTTTTCACCACTTAGATTGTGGCTCTTGCACAGGTATTTTTCAACAATGTGGCTCTTTGGTGGAGCAGGAATGAGTAACACTGGTCTACACTCTGAGAAAGTGCCTATGAAGCTTGGAGACAAAAATGCATTGGTGTATCTTCCCTACTAAGTCTTTCTTAAAATATGACATTTTTAATATAAAATCAAAGTTATGTTCATAACATTTTTTATAGTTTAAGAGGTAAAATTGGCATCACCGTAAGTTGCACATCGAAATAAACAAGACCAACTGAAAAACTGTGGCTGTGCATCTCACTGTGGCTGTGTGGAGGCATAGCTGCACACTACACAATATTTTCTTGCTAAAATTCATCATATAGAAATTTTTTTGCAGCCTTGTCCACTGTTTAGCTCCTAAAACCCAAAGCATCCATGTGTGCTGCAATCAATCAATGCTAATTTTGCTCGTCTGGACAGAGCGTATCCTCACCTCCTGGGTCTGTTTCTAATGCAAAGTAGAGTTCTAGCTGGATGTGCCACATGTCAAGAGCGTATAATTAAAGGAACATACAGACAGCATTTAACTTTGACTTGCAGTGGGTGATATGATCTTTATTTGGTGCATGTCATGAAGAAATGTACCCTTGCAAAGCAGATGGATATGCCTGTTTCCGTGTTTCTAACTGGCAAATCCATCTTGCAAAGCTCCCGTCTGAACTGATTGGGCCTGGTTAGAAAGTGATAGGACCAAACAGCTTCGAAGGGCAGTACTTCGGGTGCGGCAGAGTCGTGACATAAGCAAGCAGCAACAAGAGACCCGTGGAATTATGGCAGAAGAGATTAGCGTGGATACTGCTATAGCATCAGTTTTATCAGAACTTGACGACATTTCTTCGTTAAAAGAAGAGCAAAGAACAGCAGTGAGTTGTTTTCTTTTCAAAAATGACAAAAAATCATGTACTGACATGTCTACAGTCGCCATGGTTCGCGTTATGCAGCTCTCTATGGAGTTTACTCTTGGTAGCGGCTACGTCGCATGTTTTTTTGCTCTGATTGGCCCACAAAGATGTGACAGACATAACATTCATCCAATCATCCTCTGAGTTTTTTTTCCAAAGGCTCTGCCCTTCCCCAAACGCTGTCTATGAGAGGTTTAGGTAAGGTTAGAATCAAGTCACTTGTAGGGAGATTTACTGAGGTGAAAACAACTAATTTCAATTGTCCATTCACAGTGGCAGCAGAGGAAAAAGCAACTCATCAATACCATTTAACTGCCAGGTAAATCGAGAGTGTCTGAGGTCCAGAGAGCTGTGACCTGTCAGAAACTTGAGCCAAACCAATCAGACAGAAGCCTCAGGTCTTCTAAATGGCAAAAGTTTAAGGAGTTGCCAATTGTCTGATCCATGTTTGAGGATGTTGGAATTTCACTGGGGGATTCATATAGCATTTCTGGATCACAGAAGTTGGGTATCATATCTGCAAACCTTGACAGTGGTTTAAAAGTGGCTGTTGTGTCTCTTAACCTTGCATTTTTAAAGTCATTTCCCTCATTGTGTCAAACTGACCTATTGGTTTCATGCAGAAAAAGCAAACATACATCCTGTAAATACGTCCTGCCAACTTATAGTCCCCTGCTCATTACAGCTTACTTATCAAAGTGGCTGCGAGTCATTAGAGCCAGCAGAGACATGATGACTGATTGGCTCCTGTTTGCGTCTACATGGCCGTGTGAATGGTCAGGTGAAGGGGCCTGCTGTGACCAGGACACATTCATTATGGAGCGGCCTGAAATTGTGTGTGAGATGTGGGGTCATGGGGTCACGGTCTAAGTCCTGTCCCAACAACACAGCGTCTGTGTCCTCCACCTTCAATAAATAGAGACAGTCATTCATACATACCACCCATCCATCAGAGCTCTCAACGTATCGCTGAGGAAAAAAAAGAGAGGCAGAGAGAGCTGGCTTGTTTTTGAGCCAGACATGGACACATTAATGAAGAGCAGTTTGCTTACTATGATTATGGATAGGTTTATATTACGTTTTTAGTGCATGGTGATGATGACTGACGGTGAAGACTGCATAAGCTAACTGTCATGTAAATCACTAAAAACATGACCTGTCTGATTTAATATGAGAGATCTGAAATCTTTGGCCCCTTTACTGGAAACATGTTCATTACCAGGGCTGATCCATCCTCAGCCTTGGTTGCACAGCCTTAGTTTAGAGAGGTAATAAACTGTATGCCAATCATTAAGACATTATTTTCCTTATCTATTCCTGGACATGCTCTGCCTCCTACTTCCTCTGCCAGGCACAACTCTGGATCACTCACATAAATATATTTCTCATACACTTTAATTACTTTCAGAGTACATCTGCCTCTCACTGAGGTTTCAAACTCACTGGCTGTGTTTATCTTCAGCTAATAGAGATGATAACAGTGACTCCTTTATGACTTTGGACGAGGTCAGCATAATATGCGGGGGCTGTAACGTGTCAGGTTATGGCCCTTAACAAGGCAGTAATGCACTATGATCATGGTCCTATCAGCTGCTCCTAAATCTCTGGATGGGAGTCATGAGAGGAGTTACAGGAAGAGACTGACTGATTCATCCAGAGAGGCAATTAAAGTGGGGAAAACTGGAGCAAACTTGTAAAAAAATGGTTTCTGAATATGCTCTAAAGATGTCAAGATTTTCATTAACTGAATATTTTCATGATGCCATTTGCTTAAAATAATACATTATCTGTTATTTTGCATTCAAATGTACTTAGAGTACCAAAGTTTAAAAAAATCTATCCATCCATCTTCTTCTGCTATCAAAGGTCAGGTGGCGGTAGCAGCAGGTGAGGTAAGCCAACCCAGACGTCTCTCTCTCCAGCAACATTTCCGGTTCCTCCTTAAGAATTCTGAGGCACCCCCAGGCCAGATGAGACATATAATCCCTCCAGCGAGTTCTGGGTGTGCCCCGGGGTCTCATCCCTGTTGAATGTGCCCAGAAGATCTTCACAGGGAGGCGGCCAGGAAGTATCCTGTTCAGATGGCCAAAGCTGGTTCCTTTCTATGCCTTACAGCCTTTTTTAAATCAAAAATACCATTAGTTGTGTTATACTAGCAATGTGGATGGGTAAATTGACTAAATCATTTAAAAAAACTAGAAAAGCACTCAGAGAGCGCAGACCTCCACCATTAACCCTATCCCCCAATAGAGATGAATCCTTTAAAAACATTCCTGGATCCAGACGGTGATCTGGATCACTCCCAAAATCTAATTAGCCGATTAATCCCTCCTCGGTTGGGTGGAGACACGGTGAGGCAAAGCATTGGCTTTGCTACGTGTGGACTGTCATGGCTGAAGCACCCATGGTCTCACCGGACGACCGAAAGTCATGGCAGAAGGTGAATATTCTTCTATTCGTCCCAACATTGTGAATGTTGTCATTACAATTTACTGTCTTTCTCTCTGTTACACTCCAACTCGTCTCCTCGACCGGGCGTGTGTCTGTCAAACTCTATAAACTCCAAAACTTTAAATGAGTTACTCATGTCTGCCATCTCCTGGTGTAAAGTGGTAACAGCGCAGACCTCTGCCATTAACCCTATCTCCCAATAGCACAGAATCCTTAAAAAAATTCCTGGATCCAGATGGTGATCCAGATCAGTCCCAAAATCTAATCAGTTCTTCCTTATGCCATTTCTGACATTTCCTGAAAATTTCATGAAAATCCATCCATGATTTTTTGAGTTATGTTTGTAACAAATGAACAAACAAACCCACCATATCACATAGCCTCCTTGGCGGAGGTAATAATATCAGACTTCATAGCTAAGCCATGTTGTGCACAAGAATAAAATTGAGGGAATAGAAACCAAATATAAGAGAAAAATAACTAAATAATTGCATAATAAAGGCAAAAAAATGGGTGAAAAGTGGCAAAAATTGACTTATGAGTGTGGAAAAGTGGATAAAGAGTTGCAAATCCTGCTTAAAAGTGGCAAAATAAGTTACAGGAGGCCTAAATGCAATAATAGCAGAAAAAAAACAGGTGAAAATAATGGTGAAAAGTGGTTAAAAAGTGGCAAAATGGATTAAAGGTGGCAAAATTGTCAGACATAAGTGGTGAAAAGTGGATAAGATGTTGCAAAACCTGGTCAAAAGTGGCAAAATAGATTTAAAGGGGCATATATAACAAAAAAGCTGAAAAAATAGGCTAAAATAAGTGAAAAAGCAGTTAAAAAGTGGCAGAATGGGTTATAAGAGGCAAAAATTTTCTAACATAAGTGTTGAAAAGTGGACATGATGTTTTAAAACCAGGTTTAAAAAGAAAAACCTACATTAAAATGGGAATAAATGAGATAAAGGCAGTAACAATAGGTGAAATAAGTGGTGAAAAGCAGTTAAAAAGTGGTACAATGGGTTATAAGTGGCAAAAAGGGTGGCTAAAGTAGTGAAAATGGGTTAGTAGTAACAAAAATTAACACAGTGGGCCAGAAAAGGTATTAACAGGGAGACAAATATGGCAAAAATGTGCAGAAACTGATGAAATGGTGTTAAAAGGTGATGTTTTGAGCATCAGTGCCTAAAGCTTGGCATGCCTTTCAGCTCCAAAATGAAGTAACTGTTAGCCAGGACGCTAGCACTAATGCTACTGATCTATCACACATGCACTGACATTAATGAATCACAACAGGGAGGGCCCATTCTCTAAACCCAGAGAGGCCCAGCATGTCTGGGTGCATAGCAAACCCCAAATAAGCGTCACTACATACATTTTTTTATATCCCATGAGGAAATGCTTCTTTCACAGAATCTAAAAAAAAAAGGATTTATTGGGTTTATTTCAGGGTCACTGGCAGTGATTTATTGTAGTTCACTCTTGTCAGGTAAAGTGAGTTTCATAGGATAGGAAATACAGGACATGGCAGATCATAGTAATTATATAGTATGACTGTATTACTGCCCCACCTCAGGACCAGCTCAGTGATTCTGGACTTTATAAGTTACATAACTGGTTCACAGACACGATTATATGGCAGGGATGTTGAGCAGACTTATGGTTTGTTTTCCACTCTATCTTGCTCTACAAAAAGTTCAGTTGAAATTTTGCAAACATGCAGATATTGTATATGTTAGAAAGAAAACATTTGTTGTATGCAGATGGGATAACTGCTGTGCACAGTTTGAGCCTGGAGTCCACTGAATAGAGCCAATAATTCCACTACACCCCTGCAGCTATTGCCAATAACAGTATTAGTTACAGTATATCTGGTGGTGTTATGCTGCTCTGGGTACCCTCAATTAAACCCTTGGATAGACTTTACCTAAAATAATATTTGCACCCAGCTACGCACAGGCACACTCAAACACACATGCACAGCAGATGCACGCTCTGCAGCGAGCAGGCAGGTCATAATTCAATAGGCTAATGTTTGTCATGGCTGCCTGCTTAGTTTAGACATAGAGAGACCTGATCCCAGCGGGACGTAACAGTAAAGTTACACACGCTCCCACATACACACACCTATCTTAGCAGAGATGGCATGGTTTGCATGCAACTGAAGACAGATGATTGTAAATGCTCCTCGTAAATACCTCTGAGCTCTTCCTGTGAACACACACCCACAGGCTGACGACGTGAGGCTTATTGGAAGTGAAGGACAACGGGGAAGCACACAGAGAGAGGGAGAAAGCCGTTCCAGGATTATGAGTGAGTGCATGTGTGTAACTGTTCGAGGAGTCCCACTTTAAATCAGGTCTTATTAAAACAGCCCTTATTTCAGCCCCATTCACCACTGCTGGACTCCCAGGTTATCACAATAACAATAAATTCCATTCACTCTCTGGATCTGCAGTCTGCTGCGTGTGGGCGTGTGTCCGTCTGTTTGTGTGTGGTTGATATAGTGTCTCTGGCTCTGCAAACTCATTAGGAGTTTCCCTGTTCTGTCCACTGGAGGGAGGAGTCTGGGAATGCCATGGAAAGAAGTCATGTAGAGGCTAGGACCTGTGCTGTCTCCCATCAAGAGACTTTGGTCCCCTAACACTATTTGTACGTTCTACATTGATTATGACATTGATATGCTATCACATGTCCACTGATCAGTCCTCTACAACAATGATTCCAAACCTGGGGTCCATGACTCCCTTGGGGGAGACGCCAGGGATCTCAGACTTAATCCTAAAATACATCAGATACGTCTCTGCTCCAGCATGGCTGCGCTGCAGTTTGACTGCGTGCCCCGCCGTCTGTCAACACCCACTGACTGCGTTTGCATGGAGCAGCACTGTTGGACTGCTGGACCCACAAGACCAAGGAGTTTCATGGTATACTTCAGTGATACTCAACGTGTGGCTCTTGAGCCACATGTGGCTCCTTTGTGATGATTTGTGGCTCTTTTATGTCTTAATTTAAAATATTATTCCCCAGAAAACCTCTATAAAGTGAGACTATGAACACAGAAAAGATCCATTGTCACAATAATCAGTTTGAATCCTTATTTACAATTTTTTTTTCAATTTTTTGCCATTTTTAATCCATTTTTACTGCTTTAAACCCACTTTTGCCATTTGTTTTTGCCACTTTTTGCCCATTTTTACTACTTCTATCCAATTTTTGCCACCAGTGTTTTTGCCTCTTTTATCCTGCTTTTTGCTCTTTGCAATTTGTTCCCTTTTTTTGCCACTTTTTGCCCATTGAAGCCACATTTTGCCATTAAATGCCACTGTTTTCAGCATTCTTGTCAGTCTTTGCTGCTTTTTGACCAGTTTTCTCACATTTTTGCCCATTTAAGTCACTTTTACATTCATATTTTTGCCATGCTTTAGCTGGGGTTTTTTTTGGCAATTGTTTGCCACCTGTAACACATTATTTGGTAACTTCTCACCCATTTTTGCCACTTTTTGCCCTATTTTGCAACTTTTTCTCCCTGTTTTCCCACTTTTCACCCACTTTTGGCCATTTTATGCCTACTTTGCCCCTTTTTGCCACAGCTTGACCATTATTTGCCAGATTTAACTTATTTTTATTGCCACTTTAATCAGTTTTTGCAACTTTTTACCACTTACATTGTGGCTCTTGCAAAGGCATTTTTCAATAATGAATGGTGTGAATGGTGCCATAAAACATAACAAACACAAGTTATTATGAACTGCAGGAGTAGGATGAACTTGCTTTGATTTGTCTCCCTTTTTTCTTCTTCCATGTAGATTTTTGTGCGTCTACCATGTGTCAGTAAGGCTTCATAAATAAATGCGCTTCTTGAATATGGGCTCTGCTACGCCCCATTGTGAATTTTTGGCAATGTAATGAAAAGAAATATGGTCTGGCATTAGTATTTTACTCTGAAATTTATCCGGATATCATGCTGGATCAGAGACAGACCGAACACATATCTAGTGTATTTTAGGGGTTAGTCTGCTCTGATCTTGTCTAAAGTAGATTTGTCACGATCATGATCAAACTCTTTATTATTGAACAAACTAAAATTGATGTGGATTTTTGATACCAAACAGGACACTTTTTTCTTTGTGCAGGTTTGGGGTAGATGAGTGGGGGTGGGGGCGTGGGGGGTTAGGTTTTCATACATACAAGTAGTAGGAAACAAGGTTGGCAACTACTGCTCTACAAAGTAGAAGCTGCTATGACCAAAAACTTCTCTAAAAGTTGGAGATGGAGGTCAATATGATTTCAGAAACACCACAATTTTAACAAGGAGATTAGTTGTCTTATTTTGTACAACAGATTAATGTGTGCCAATGGGGACATGAAATGACTGTATTCATTGAGCTAGGCTGTAAACATGCTTATTTCTGCTGAGTGCAACTATCACGATCAACTAAATGGAAGTCTTAGGGCTTTTGCAGCTAGCCTCCATCAAGTCTGTCTGTGAATGATGAGAATGTGGAAGTTGTGGAGCAGTTCACCAACCTTAGCAGTATAATCCATCAATCCACTGATTGTAAGGCTGAGCTCAACTGCAAACTTGGACTCATGCATGTAGTGATGGGTTAGCTGAGCAAGCTAGTGTGCATTCCCAGTGTCTGAGCATGCAGACCAAAGTTAGAGTCTTTGGGTCCTTGGTCCTTCCAGTCTAACTATATTGTTGTGAATCCTGGACATTGACTGATAGAGATGACTTCTCTCCAGAGCATTTTTTAATATGTTTAGCAAGACCGTGTCTCTAATGCTGGCGTACTCTGGAGAGCAGGGGTGGGAAGGGTCCCTGATAGAGGTACCTAGCTGCACTTCAATAGGCCTGATATAACTCACCACATACTGGGTGCTCGGGACCTGGAAGGCTGGCCCAGACGTTGGGGTGACTGCATGCATTGTGAAGGTGTCATCTTGGAGGATACCTGGAGAGATGGGTCATGGGCCTGGTGCAGGCCTGGAGGATGGCAGTCAGGAAGCCAGAGCCAGAGCAGTATGGGACCAAGGTTGACGCGACTGAGTGCCAAACCCACATATGCTTTCACACCTGACCTCCAAGTGGACACTTACCAAACTGCAATTTCCTGGACTTCAGCATTAATTTGCTCCATTTTTCAATACCAGATGTTGCCTCTCATTAAAAAGTGCACATTTCTCAAAGATTTTTTTCTTTTCTTTTAGTTTTGGAAGCTGGTTATTGAGTATCACTGGTCTAGCTATGCTAGCAGCCCTGGTGCACATGCAAAGGATTGCAGTGACAGTAATTAGCTTGAGAGCTGGATCAGGTGTTCCACAGAAATAAACAGCAGACTATATCACAATAATGTAGATGAATTATTGATGATAAACATTCAGCAGTAAATGGTAGATGGACTTGAGCTTATATGGAGCATTTCTAGTCTTGTCTTTTTGCTAGTCAAAGAACATTTTACACCAGATGTACACTCATTGGTCACTTTATTAGGTACACCTAGTTAGCGTCAGCTTGGACCCCCTTTTGCCTTTAGAATTCCTTTTAACATAATTTCAACAAGGTGTTGGAAACATTCATCAGAGATTTTGGCCCATATTGACATGATAGCATCATGCAGTTGCTTCAAATTTGTCAGCTGTGCATCCATGATGCAATTCTCCCATTCCACCACATGTATGCTCTACTGGATTGAGATCTGGTGACTCTGGAGGCCATTTGAGTACAGTGAACTCACTGTCATGTCCTAGAAACCTGTTTGAGGTGGTTTGAGCTTTATGACATGGTGCATTATCCTGCTGGAATTAGACATCAGAAGATGGGTACAATGTGGTCAAGAAGGGATGGGCATGGTCAGCGATGATACTCAGGTAGTCTGTGACATTTAAACGATGCTCAATTGGTACTAAGGGGTCCAAAGTGTGCCAGAAAAATATCCACCACACCATTACACCACCACCACCAGCCTGAACCGTTGATATAAGGCAGGATGGATCCATGCTTCCATATTGTTTGCACCAAATTCAGACCCTACCATCTAAATGTCACAGCTGAAATCAAGACTTAGACCAGGCAAGATCTTTCCAATCTTTTATCCAGCTTTGGTGAGCCTGAATTGTAGCCCCAGTTTCCTGTTCTGTGTGTTCTCTGCTGCTGTAGCTCATCTGCTTCAAGGTTCCATGTGTTGTACATTCAGAGATGGTATTTTGCATACCTTGGTTGTAATGGGTGGTTACTTGAGTCACTGTTGCCTTTTTATCACCTCAAACCAGTCTGCCCATTCTCCTGTGACATCAACAAGGCATTTTTGTACACACAACTGCTACTCACTGGATATTTTCCTGTTTTCTGACCATTCTGTGTAAACACCAGAGATGGTTGAATGTGCAAATCCCAGTAGACGAGCAGTTTCTGAAGAAGACCAGCCCATTTGGTACCAAAAACCATGCCATGTTCAAAGTCATTTTAATCCCTTTTCTTCCCCATTCTGACACTCAGTTTGAATTTTGGCAAATCGTCTTGACCACGTCTACATGCCTAAATGCAATGAGTTGCTGCTATGTGATTGGCTGATAAGCTATTTGTGTCAACAAGCAACTAAACAGGTGACATAACTGAGTGTATGTTCACAACACATTCCTACACTGATAGAAAAGGCTGCTATGTATTATGTCTAGCGAATACACACTTATAAGCTCAGTGAGAGCAGTCCCTGATTCTGTGCCTTGCAGGAGCTGAGGATCAATCCCCAACAAAGATAAGATCAACTGAACAGCCACAGCTGCCCCTAATATGTACACTGAAAAGATGCTTGAATCTGGTTTTAAAATCTTCTAATACAATGCAAGGTTGAGCTTGCACAAGATGATGGAGCAAAACTTTTAAACGCCCTTTTCCAAAGACAGAACAAGGTCTTCATTAAGCATTATAGCATTTAGCATGTTTTTACAGTGAACACAAAGTTGGCCTTAAAGTGCTTTTGTTGTATGTTGTATGTTCCTGTGTCAGTGAGTTCATGCATGTTCATGCCCCATTGTTCTAGTGTTTGCCCACATGATTTTGCACATGTCATTGCATGCTTCAGCCTGTTTGTCTGTTAGTTTGGTTTATGCAATCCCTCCCATCTATTTTCAGAGTTCAGCGCTCTGTCTGGAGTCTGTTCGATAACCTGAAGGCAGCACAGACACAATGTTTTGATACAGTGAATCTCTGTCCTCTTAGTGTCAGTGATGAGATTCATCAAGAATCTGCACATACACATGCTTTAAAAGCATAATCATTCATAACACTGTTGCTCGATCACACTAACGTTCTGTCACGCATCAACCCTCTGAGTCCTGCTCCACCCAAAAACCCACCATAACATACACATGCACGCACAGACACAGTAATGTGGCGTTGGCCAAGGTACTGGTGATGTTATTTGACAGAGTTCTGATCTGTGTCTGCCACACGCAACCGTCTGTGGTCCAAATCAAGTAATGTATCAAACATGTGTTCTGTAGACAAAGCACAGCAGAGAACAAGGCACCTCACACACGCACACCACGGTCCTCAGCATAGATGACATCAATCACTTCATTGGCATTCTTACCCTGCATGCTAGTCTCCCACAATCAGACTGTATGTGCGGCCGACCACAGATTCTGCTGGCCTGAGACTCTGAGGAATGTGACAATAACCCAGGGAAGAACATTCAGGCCTGAAACACAGAGCGAGGGACCAGTAAATCCTCCTATTATGCTGCCGGCCAATTTGTTTTTCTACCAGAAATCGACATTGATTTCTTTCACCCATGACCACAGTCCTTACCTAAACCATAACTGAAAGGTTTGCATTGTCACCATGGCAACAAATGTCCCCAATAATAAAGTAAACACACCTTAGATTTCCCCAAAACAAGTGGCTCAGGGAAAGTGTTAAGCTGCAGTGTTGCCATCGAGAGAAAAACAAATTTAACAAGGCCACGTTTTAGGACATGAAGTGCTAAAATCATATTGTATGATTGCTGGACTGATATAAAATCAGTTCCCAGACCATTTTCATTTCAGGAAGCATGAAGCTTACTGCACCTGCTTCAAATATCCCTAAGCCTAACCTAATCTAGAGATGCATCAATGCATTGGTATAACACCGGTATCAGACGATTCGGGCCTTTTTGCAAACATCAGCAATCACAAATAATGTGTTGTGAACAGATATCGGTAGCCAGTGTTCATCTATAGTGTCAGTGCAATGCAGGTATCAAGTACATTCAAACATTAGTGTTGGCCCCAATTTCCACAATCGCTGCATCTCTACATAAGTAACCACCATCTACTTGGTTGTGGCCGATCAACAACTGTGCTTCCTTATGGAACTGGTATCTTGGGGCAGCTGCCAAAAAGTTATTTTAAAAGACTTTTTCTATGATTACTCACAGTCTATTCTACCTACATGCTCCAAACTGCAGCATGTGCACCAGCGACTGTCTAATGATAAACTCAACACACTGATACTTGAAGTAGGTAGACTAAACTTCCTGTAGGTCATATGATTGGGATGCATCCTGGTACTGTCCTTCTAGTTGCATTTCGGTACGTAAATTAATAAAACCCTTTATCATTTCCTGTTTCAATTACAACAAGAATCTGTGATGGATGGAGCCCTTTCAAACTTACAGGATCATCAATGCTCCCATTTGCATATCTATTTTTAACCGCAGGCAGAATTGTAACCAAATGAGATAGAGCAATAATTCCTTTTGCATATAAAACCAGAGGAGTAACATTTAGACATCACACATTCAATGTGTTCCAGAGTTCTGTTTCCTTTTTGCAGAAATGTAAAGCGCACACATCAATTATGTGGGCTTTAATTGTAATAATTAAATGTCATTTTGGCAATTTGATTAATGAAAGGTTTCTTCTTTTTCATGAAAAACATTCTTTTAAGACAAAGACCCGGGACTCGTTCAATGTGGCAAATGATTTTGGTTACTTTAAATAGAGGGCCTCAATTACCTTCAAGGTAATGTAACTGTGGACATTGGTGTTTTAGCTAGGGCTGTTAACATTGATGCGTTATTACTTGTGATTAATGTTGAAACCTTAACGCTTTAAAAAATAACGCAATTTAATCATATGACTAAGTTTGACCACAACTTGCTCCGGTAGTCCTGCAGCATGGATGTTTACGTGCCTTGTGGTGAAGAGGTGAAAGGGCCAGACACAGCCAGCAGTGATGAGTGAGGAGACAGACCCAGGTCTGCTTAACGGCAATTTTCTTTTTAAAAGGCTGGTGAATGTTAGTTAAGATAAAACCAAAACCGGTACATGCTGCAGTGATGAACTGTCTTTACACTGAAGCGTAACGAGTCTTAAAGGTGCAGTGCGTAAAACTGAATATCAACATCTAGAAGTGGGTTCTAGATTGCATTTTTCTGCTGGAAACTGTGGCAACCAGTTGAATTTAATGTGTATCTGTAATGTGAATACAATACATTTCAATACAATAACTTTATCCTTTTTTCTCTATGTTACCATGGAAACATGTAAAAATCCAAGATGGCGGCATCCATGGAGGGGACCCTCCCTATGTATGAATTAAAGGCATATTCTGAGTTGTTTTTTTCAAAATAGCTATTTTTGAATTTAGATGACTAAACACTTATTTAGATAGACCGTCTTAGAAATGTTTTGCTTTATTTTATCAAGTTTGTTCAGCTAAATGCTACTAGGCTATATATGACACACTACACCTTTAAGTTCCACCTTCAGGCAAAGTACATCTTTGCTAATGTTAGCAAAGATGCTAACAACAACACAGGATCAAGCCGTGGTCATACCACTCTCTTCAGCTGCTTCAGGGCAGTTTTCTTCTTCAGCTGCTCAGATAAATGCTGAAAAGTGCTCCAAAACTTTGAGACAGTCCTGTTTATGATCAATATTAATCCAGTGTAGAAATCTGCAGTGGAAGTGGCAAAATTGAAGTTAATTAGTAAACTTTACAAGCTGAAGATGGAAAATATGATGCGTTCAGGTAACCTCAGTAAATTAGACGACTGTATTCTATGTTATAATGTATTCAGATGTCACATAAAAATGGGAATATGATGAGAAACTTCACTAAATACAGTGTGAATGTGTTTGTATTTGAGGGATATATAATAGATGTGACAGACTGAAGCTTTTTAACTCAAGCACTACTCAGCTAAGACCACTTGCCATTTAAATATTTGCACTTCTTTTGTCTTTCCACCAAACTATAGAAAGTATTGATAGTGGTATTGATGAGGACTCAGATCAGCACTTTAATGTGCTATACATAGAATTAAAAGAATAAAAATAAATGATTTGACAACAACAACCTTTAAAAATCTAAAACCAAAAATATACTTAAACTACTAAATTAATCATGATTAATCACAGTGTAGTGATGTGATTAACACCACTAGTTTTAAAATTTTAACTCTAAAACAGCTAAGATTTTAAGTCCCAAATATTTCTTGCTTTCATTCTCTGATTAATCTGAAGCACCAGTGTTGCTTTTCTGCACCCTTTCATAGTCATGATTTAGTCTTTTGTCCCTTTTTGTCTCTTTTAAAATCTCTGTTTATAAAACAGACCCGGACCTGAATAGTTACTTCTACTCCATTTCAACTCTTAAAACTTTCCATATTAATGTGGTATATGATTGATGTTTGGTTTTCTGTGACATTATTGGACTTTATTAAGATTACCGGTGTGACAATGGGGATACAGTGATAAACTGTATTGTTTTATTGTATTACTGTGACCAAGTTTTTTTTCGTTGTTGTTTTTTTTTTGCAGGTGAAAAGTTAAGGACAAATTTGTGTGTTTTTCTTTTTTTTACTCATAACATGAGAGAATAGGAAGAGGGGTATAAAACAAAAACACTCCTGTCCAATTACTGTTAGTCTACTTTGAGGCCAGGACCAGGACTTTTTAGCTACAGAGTCTGAATCAGACTACTAGCCACTGATAGATAGCAGTTCTATCATTAAACCATTGATTGGCAATTGAACACGAATAAAAAGACACACAAACGTAGTTAAAAAATAAGGTGGAAGGCCCGCCCTGGTGTAGGCAAAGTCCGAAAAGTGTCCACACAGCCGAGAGAGGAGTATATATCCTCTTTATCCTCATGATCTCAGCTGCTATCTGGTTCCAGTTAGCTTGTTTGTAAGTTCAGGATGACTCGCAGCTGGACGAAAACTGTCAGTAGGCATGAGGGAGGAATTTCAAAATAAAAGCAATGCTTACTGGTGATGGTGTAGATCAATGTTTCTACTTTCTATCAAATCAATGCACCAATCAATGTATCAATCGTTACACCCCTATCTCTCGCTCATAGATCCTTATTAAACTAGAACGCTGCCATCAGATGCAGACATAACTCAGAAGCAGCATTCCCCCTAATGACTCGAGCTTGTCATGGGAAGTAAAGGAGCATGGGAATCCCTGTAGTTTCAACATCGCAGCTCTTGAAGCTCCAGCCAGTCGGACAGTTGGCTGTCCAGGGATGTTCTGATGGTCGCTGGCCTGTCCTGGTTTCCCATGCTCCAGTGTTTTATGAGCAACTGGAAGCCATTATGGAGATGAGGGCGCTGAACAGTCCTCTCCCAGTGATGACAGGCCTCTCAGTCTGGGTCTCCTTCCCTCCCAACTTAAATTAAACACAAATGGCCTCCATGCTGTCGCACACACATTCTCTGTACACACAGCTATCACATGTATTTAACATGCACACTAACACACTGACCTACACACTCTGTCCACATGTATGTTCGCAGCGTCTGCGACTGTTTCATACACGACTCAAACCGCACATCTACATTACAGTGTACAGGACAAATTAATTTTCCTGGATCCTCAACACAAAAACGTCTTATAAATCCTTTTTTCCTTTCTTTCTTCCCACATCATTTCCCTTCTTCCACTCCTCCTATCTGGACTTAATCATTAAAGCATCCAAAGTTATGATTCTCCATAAAAAAACAAAGTGTTTCCAACCATCAATGTGACCATCCACATGTCTGTATGTGTGGAAGTATGTGAGAGAGGACAAGAGTGTGTTGGAATTTATGAGGCTATGCATATCTCTGTGATCTGATCACAGGGGTAGGTGAGTATTTATGGAGAGGGGCTTTTTTATCCACACAGCCCTCAAATGTCTGCTTTAGACACACAAATGCACACATCTAGACACACACACACAAAGACACACACACATACAGATGTTTTATCAGTAGTTATCAATGGAACAATATAGCTCTGATAATTTGGGCTGTAAAACAAATAATTTTTAGAACTGCAATTACCATATAAGTGAGTATATATACTTACCGGCCACTTAATTAGATACACCTGTTTAATTGCTTGTTAACACAAACAGCCAGTGTTGTAGTCAAGTCACCAAACCTTGAGTCTGAGTCGAGTCCTGTGCCCTTAGTGTTCAAGTCCAAGTCGAGTCCAAGTCACCAAAGAAAAATCCAAGCTGAGTCCAAGTCGAGTCCCCTTTGCCTGAGTCTGAGTCGATTTCTCATTACCTGTGTCTGAGTCCTAGATGAGTCCCCAGTACCTAAAACCTGGAGCCAAATTAAATCAAATTATTATTTTCAAGCCATTCCAGCTTTCCAGGTGGGCTTTATTGATGTGTTTTATTAATGTATGAATTTCTTCAACTCTTTATTTTATTAAGGACTAGAGAAGCTGTTTACAGCAGTTGTGCATGAACAAAACCAGACATCTCCAGGGGTGGAGTAGACTTGGGAGACAGGGTTAATTTTGACAACCGTTTTTAGTTTTAATCTTCACACAAAAATACTTTTAGTCACAGTTTAGTCCTGATCAACCTTTATAGTTTAAGCCCAGTTTTAGTCGATGAAATCTAAAAAAAACATTCCAGTCCAGGATGAGGATCATTGATTTTTATTGATATTGATACTCTTATTAATACTCCTTAACGATCACTCTTCAATGATAATATTAGTTATATTAACAGGATTATTTGTGTATTTAGAGTGGAAAAATGAGACATTATTAACTGAACTCATGCTTTACATCTACCTTATACTTAATATTCCTCCTTTAAAATGACTGGATTTATTCAGATTTTTCACTAAACATATTTGAAGACATCATAAAAAGGTCTTAACTTCGTCCACCCTTCAATACTCCAAAGTCTGAGTTGTCTAAACACATCATAATTTTAACTGTATGCCACCTCGTTTAGCTCACTAATTAGCGTTATGTTGCCGATGTTATGCAGATTTCAGCGTTGGATTGATATTTTTAACTAACAGGGCTCACAGCAGAGTTTAAGAGTTTTGATCACTCTGTCCCAGACTGAGGAGGATTACTGTACAGCAGCAACAGCAGCTATATGAAGAGTTTGAGCAGCTGATGGAGATTTTCAGAGATTCATAGGTAGGCTGGCTGCATTTTAGTTTAATTTCTTGTAACGATTACCATGGGAATGCAGAGAAGAGCCACAGGTTTAAGCTTCCTATCAACCTATCAGCTCCTCTCTCTGTCACCCAGGCTCCCCCCGCTCCTCCTCCTCTCTCTTCTGGTTGTTTCACGTGAACGTGCATGCAGGTGAACGCACACACTGGGCGCTGCGTGAATGCTGATCAGTTATGAGGAGTTTTCTCACACAAAAACAACAAATATTACAGAATAGAATAGTCTTCAGCAAAAAAGGTCCGACTGAGTCCTCCTCTTCATCCTTCACAGGTCCAGTCAGAGTCATCAGCGTTCGAGTCCAAGTGGAGTCACAAGTCCTCCAAGTCAGGACTCAAGTTGGATTGAGTCCAAGTCCGGGACTTGTGTACTACAAGACTGCAAACAGCTAATCAGCCAATCACATGGCTGCAACTCAATGCACTGAGGCATGTAGACGTGGCCAAGACAACTTACTGAAGTTCAAACCAAGCATCAGAATCAGCTGATTCTGTGTACTGTATAGTTTTTCATCTACTTCTTACTTTAGGTAACTTGTGAAAACATCTCTCTGTGGCTGTTGAAGGTGTTTGTAAAACTTCGGGCTGCAGCCTTTTTTAAAAGGATCAAGGCACCTAGGATTCCCTACTCAATCTTGACCTTGATTTTAACATCAGTTAAACCTTTAGTTTATTACTTACATATTAACATACCCTTATGACTCAAAACGTTTCTGTACAAGTATCCCATCAGCTGAGGATCTGTACTGACAGCGGTTAACATGATTTAGTTTTTTTTTTTTTTTTTTTTTTTTTCTTTAAAGCACTTTTCAGCAGACGGTCTCTTGACCTTTGCTGATCTTAGAAGAAAAGACAAAGTCAGCTTTCTGGCTCAAATCTGTTATGATGCGTTAAATGATCCATAGACCACTGTCGCTGATAGATTTGGCAAATTTAACTCACAATGAACAAAAAAACAGCATTTAACTGACTGTTAACTTTCAATAAAGGCAGTGAAATCAGCCAACAGTCTGTACTGAGATGAACTGCTCTGTGATTAAATACTGTAGTGTTGGAGGGGCGGGGTCATTCCCTACTGTGGGCTCGTGAATCATGAGCCCACATATTAGCCCCGCCCACATGAAACCAAGCCAGGAGGTGAAAAGTCTCTAAAGGTCTCAATCCCAAATTCAGTCACATGCAGGTCTCAGTGTTTTCACATGTTTACAGCAACCACATTCCAACATATCTAGTATGTTAAGACAAAAACTTTGTATTTCACTTTACAGGGTCTTTAGGGGCAATCCAGCAGTATATAGTGGCCCTTCATTTAGTAAAAGCCATTTCATGACCTTCATTTTACATCAGTGGAGAGGCGAGCTGGCAACGTAACGTAAAAATAAAAGCTACAACATATAAAAGCCAAAGCCAGTAAATTATCAATAAAAGATGACCAACCTCTCCTTTTGAAAATCCAGAACTTGGTAGTCTCCTCCATATTCTTCATTTTTGGGTTCATGTT
The DNA here is from genome assembly GCF_018320785.1 of Cheilinus undulatus. NCBI lineage: Eukaryota > Metazoa > Chordata > Actinopteri > Labriformes > Labridae > Cheilinus > Cheilinus undulatus. The sequence continues at coordinate 4,891,112 of NC_054867.1, read as the reverse complement.
CAGCCTGAATAAGATCCTCGTCATCCAGCTATGAATCCAAACACAGATGTACCATCATCAGATGCAATCATTTATAGGGTTTCTGGTACAGTAAAGGACTTATTTCCTCTTTGCTGCCCAGACATTGCTGCAGTTTTGAAGAAAGTAGCTCAAAAGTAGTACTGTCAAGATTACAACAAAGTCCGCTTCATCTTAGAGAAGGAAAGGAGCTATATGTACTTCAGCAGCTTCCCTGTGCAACAATTATGGAGGCAGACAGGCATGGATAAGCTCAAAATGATGGGAAGACATTGGAGTATCGATTACAAGGGGATTTATTTAACTTAGACAACATTTGATAGCAACAACAAAGGTAAGATGAAACTTGTTGATTTAATCCGCAAATAGGATTTTTCGCATTCTTTTCTTATGTGCAGTTTACTCCGTGAGTTTTGATGCTAGAGTGAAATGAGATGCACCGTTGGAATCTGTGGAGTCTTAGCTTTCTTCCGAGGGGTCGTTTGTGTGGATGGCATTAAATATGAGATGTTGGGGGTGCTATGTTTGCAGGCAAGTCATGTGTTTAGATGAACTGTAGTTTTTGAAATCCCTTCATTCTGTTGTTTATGGTTTGAGCTGTGTTTTGCTTAGGTGGAAAACATTGTGCTTGCCAGTTAGCCAAGGTATCTGGGAGTAAAACAGTGTGTCACATGACCATATCTGTGCACATTTAGACTGCTCTATGAGCGAGTTGTTCAGGACAAGGAGGGGCTGCCCCTGATACTGGGGGCTCTCAGGATGACAGGGTTAAAAATCGATTTGAGTCACACAGGAAGGCACAGATCTTTTTGGCTGGGAAGACAGCACAGACTGGTTAAAATGAAGATGGTTAGCATGATCAGCACTACCCAGGCTAACAGCATGATCAGGGCTATCCAGGCTATCAGCAGTGAAGACCTAACTTCAGCTGCTGGAGTGATAAACGAGAAGAGGACAACACTAAACGACCAACAGTGGACTTAATTTTTCCTTTTTCAATTACTCCAAGAACCGGGATGACTGGATTTTTCGTGGTGGATCCAGATAAATACATCAGCTTATGAAGATCAAAATCATCAATTGGGTAAGCAACAAGTTTATTTAAAATGCAGTGTCTGACATTAACCTGCTGCTGGTTAGCGGTTTGGTACAACACTTTGTTGGTGTGCTCTGTGGAGGATATTTGGCTGTTAGCTGCTAATGGTGGCTAATGAGCTAAGAGCTAACAAGGAGCTAACATGAAGCTATGTGTTGTTTAATGTGTAAAACGCAACAAACAGCATATGCAAGGAACAGCTGGTCACACTTTATTATGTTTTCTATTTGACTTAAATGCAAATTAATGAAATAATGACTTTTCTCAGCCAGTTTTAATTTCCGGTCATGTTTAATCTGTGTTAAAGACAGGCTGTACCGACGGGATGGACAGCAGCTTGGGTTAAGGTTCGGCTCGGTTTTTACTACTTTAGACTCAGGTTGGGTTTCATACAAAAGTATGTAGCTTTAGTTTGATGGTTATGATGCTTATGATAGTTGTACATGAGTGGAATTCTGGAAGTCAGTCAGCTATGCGAGTCTGGTGTGAACTCTGGACCTAAGATCACATTTTTACTCTATTTCTGACAAAGATATTAGGCGTGGGTAAAATATCTTGAATTTGTAAAACATAGCTGAAGTCACAGCCCTCTGATTAAGGTACCCATCTGGTTTTGTAACACTTTTATTACAAACATCTCTGCTCCAGTCACAGCCAGCAGGTGGCAGTAGACGCTTCCACAGCAGTAATGGCCGCTCAAGATAGCGCCGCCCACTAGTCAGCCTCAGAATTTGTCAATAGAGGGCACACTTTCTTTTACCTCTTTTTTGTCCTCTTCCTCTTTTTCTTTCTCTCTAGGATTTACTTGTACAATACAATGGAGTATTAGGGCCACATGAAGAGGAAAGAAAGAAAGAATGCTTTTTCTTTTTTTTGACATTACGAGAATAAAGTAATACTACGAGAAAAAACTCGTAATATCACAAGAAAAACAGTTTTAATATTATGAGACATAAGTCGTAATATTATGAGAATACAGTTACTAGAAAGAAAGTCTGCCGTTAAAATGAGCAATGTTGAGCATCTTGTGAAGCTATACTTTAGTATCGGTTTCACAAATAAGGAAATACTTCATCTTTTGGCACATCAGCATCAAATTATAATCAGAATCAGGACAATACTCCATCATAGATCCGCGACACCGCGGCAGACTGTCTTTCTTGTAATATTTTATTCTCGTGATATTACAACTTTATTCTCGTAATATTAAGAGTTTTTTTCTCGTAATATTATGACTTTATTCTCAAAATGTCAAAAAATATATATATATATATATTTTTTTTCTTTTCATGTGGCCCTAATACTCCGTCATAATACAAAGTAAGTGGCTCCACACACAATTTCTTCACATTGTCAGCAGGCACTGGATCTGGATTACCTAAAGTTTGTGTGTTCTTAAGAAGCAGTTCTTTTTAGTGCTCTCTCTGATCAGGTTCTTATTCCCACAACTGTAGTAGATTCACTCACAGTGCTACACAAGTTGGCTGTTGAGGAAAAACAAAATCGTGCGCCCACAGTGATAGGTCAGGCTAGCCATGGAGTAACTGGGCATCCAAGATTTGAATTATCTCCAGATTCCCACCAATGTCTTCTCAACCATAGTCTTCCAGTGTCATGTATTACCAACCTGCTGGGAGTGTCCTCTCACACTGTTTACAGAAGAATGACAGAATCTGTCCTCTGCATCAGAGCCCTCTACAACACCTGCTCAGAGCTGGACTGTTTGGTAACTGAAATAAAAAGAGACATGCCTCATGCTGGCTACCGCCTGATTAGGGGAAGCCTGCAAGCCAGAGGATCCAGATTGCAGTGGAAAAGGGTCTGAAGCTTCTATGCACTGCGTGGACACTGTTGGCATCCTTTACTGCATAAACCAGCTTGATTGTATTGTGCAGCTCACCTGCTCAGTTCCAGTTCCCACACATTTGCCAAAATCTGAAACACTAGCATCTACAGTGAGGACATTGCATATCACCATATGGCAATTTTGAAGTCATAGTATACTATTAAAATGTCTTTTATCTCACCAGGTACAACATTGTCATCTTTGGGGGCGTTGACGTGTCCTCACAAAAGGTGTAAATATATGTATATGAGCATGTCGGCTTCAGGCACACTGTCCTGTCCTGCCAGCGATACCCAAAGATACACAGAAGAGAAGTTGTCGCAAAGGAGCTCAGTTGGCACCTCTGGCCATCAGTCAACGTCCAGGCCTCACAAGAATATAGCAAGACTGGAGAAATGAGAACCCAAAGATTTAGACTTTTGTCTACATGCTCAGATTTTGGGAATGCCACACTGTCTTGCTCAGCAAAACCATCATCCCATGCATGAGTCCAAACCTGTATTGACCTCAGCCTTGCAGTCTGCAGATCAATGGATTACGCTGCCAAGGTAGGTGGACACAACTTCCATGCTCCCACCATTTACAGACACAGATTTGATGGCAGCATGCAAGGAATCCTGAGATGCCTGGACTGGTATAACCCTCACTGACAAGTCCACAGTACGGTATTTGTTGCAGTGTGAAAAAAAAAAACCCAGAACGACAAATGAAGACTTAGAAAAAAAATGATATCGGCATTTATTAAACATTAAACAACAGTTGTACTTTAAATATAACAATATGTGCAAAAAAAATGTGCCGTAGGTGTGCATGGTCTTATAAATGATTGACATTTTGAAAGCTCTATTAACAAATAGAGGATAAAGGGAATTGGATGGAGTATGGGATATGGGAGACCTAAAAGTTCTTTTTATAAAATTAAAAAACTGTGCCAGCTGGACCTTGTTGATAAAAATGGCACATGTATTGCATGAAATCTAGTTTTTCAAACACTCTCAATGCTACTACCTATTTTATACTTTGGTTCCTGCATGTTTACTAACCTTCTAAAACCTTCGTTGGCTGTGGGTCTTGGGTGATAGAGTCACCTACAGTTGAAACCAGAAGTTTACATACACTATATAAAAAGGCACAAAACTTTTTTTTCTCACCGTTTAACATTAAATCAGATTAAACTTTTCCTGTTTTTGGTCAACTAGGATTACCAAAATTATTTATTTAGATATCAGGAAGAGAATTATGGACTTGCACAAGTCTGGTTCATCCTTGGGTGCAATTTCCAGATGCCTAAAGGTGTCACGTTCATCTGTTCAAACAATTATACGCAAGTATAAACACCATGGGAATGTCCAGCCATCATACTGCTCAGGAAGGAGACGGGTTCTGTGTCCCAGAGATGAATGTGCTTTGGTCCGAAAAGTGCATCTCAACCCAAGAACAAAAGCAAAAGACCTTGTGAAGATGCTGGCTGAAGCTGGTAAGAGTGTGTCATTATCAACAGTCAAACGAGTCCTGTACCGACATGGGCTGAAAGGCCACTCTCCCAGGAAGAAGCCATTACTCCAAAAGAAACATAAAAAAGCCAGATTACAGTTTGTAAATGCACACAGGGACAAAGACCTTAATTTTTGGAGACATGTTCTGTGGTCTGACGAAACTAAAATTGAACTTTTTGGCCATAATGACCATCGTTACATTTGGAGAAAAAAGGGGGAAGCTTGCAAGCCTGAGAACACCATCCCAACTGTGAAACATGGGGGTGGCAGCATCATGTTGTGAGGTTGTTTTGCTGCAGGAGGGACTGGTGCACTTCACAACATAGATGGCATCATGAGGAAAGAACATTATGTGGAAATACTGAAGCAACATCTCAAGACATCAGCCAGGAAGTGAAAGCTTGGGTGCAAATGGGTTTTCCAAATGGACAGTGACCCTAAGCATACTGCCAAACTGGTTACAAAGTGGCTTAAGGATAACAAAGTCAATGTTTTGGAGTGGCCATCACAAAGCCCTGATCTCAATCCCATTGAAAATTTATGGGCAGAGCTGAAAAGGCATGTGCGAGCAAGGCGGCCTACAAACTTGGCTCAGTTACACCAGTTCTGCCAGGAGGAATGGGCCAAAATTCCTGCAAACTATTGTGAGAAGCTTGTGGAAGCATATCCAAAACGTTTGACCCAAGTCATTCAGCTTAAAGGCAATGCTACCAAATACTAATGAAATGTATGTAAACTTCTGACTCTCAAGAAAACAATACAAAATTGTCTAAAAAATGATCTCTCTCATTATTCTGGCATTTAGTAAATAGAAATAATTTTGATAATCCTAATTGACCAAAACCAGGAAAAGTTTAATCTGATTTAATGTTAGACGGTGAGAAAAAAAAGTTTATGTGCATTTTTATATAGTGTATGTAAACTTCTGGTTTCAACTGTATACTCCTTTAAAATCTGTTGATGAGGAAGTGGGACCGCGAATGCTACCTTATGAGCCTTTTGGCCTGGCTGGAGTTTGCTTCTGTGGAGATTATCATTGTGCAGTAATTTCAGAAATATTCACTTAAAACTGAAGGACACTGACAGTAGTTGCCATGGACATGATGCATCATCTCTTCCAGTCCCAGCGGTGTGAACTGGAAGGTGTTTACAACATTGCAGCGTCCCAATAAAAGCAGGTACAAGTTTCAGCTCATCTCGTTGTAAATCTTTGGTCTGAACTGGGCTTAGGGAAAGTGCCTCAGAATCAATGGGATTTAGTGCCATCCTCTTCAACTAAAATAACAGTATTTCATTTTATATCCCAGATGCTGTTTCAGGAACAACAACAGAAAATAAGATCAAATGAAGGCTGGATGACGGGTAGCATCATAAAAGACGCTGTGTGCGTGTCGTGGCCCCAAAGCGTGGTGAATTTAACCCAGCAGTGAAACTAAATGTTGGCTTCGGTTTGACTGTGAAACAATGGATCCAGATGTTGCAAAAAAGGCATTAAGTTACAGAGAAAAACAAACTACTGTGTGGATCTGCTGATTTAAAAAAGTAGAATTAAATTTTAAGGATGTTTTTACCTAGAAAGCTGTGTGTATATGTTTAAAACCCGTGTTCAACATCTTGAGGACCACACACACTCAGGCCTGCACCTTCCTCAAATAAAACTCTGCTCTGCCGGTGTATATATCAGTTTCTTTGTGTGTTTGTGCATGTGTGTGACATCCAGAGACAATTAAGCCTTGTCATAGCTACTCTGCATCTGTGTGACTTTTTCTCTGCAGGATGGCCTACTGTCAACACTGATGGAGTGGCGTGATTGGACAGAGACCAGGAAGTCTTTAGAAATGTCATAAGCAAACTGATGGTCATAGGAACATTTTTAAAAATGAGTCTGTTGTCATGAGATCTGCAAACCTCCCTGGAATAGTTTCCGGCTGTCTGCACAAGTGTTCCTGCTGAGTGTCTGATTTGTTATTTATTCTGCATCTGTGCTGACCTCTGTGATGACAAGAGAAGCCACAGTTAGTATAAATAATCCCAGAATGCTAGAAATAAAGCCACATGCAGTAATACATCATAATACCTGCACAAAAGGCATACAAATACAATCCAAAGCCAAGAATTACAGTGCAGAATTCACATGCATTTATTACAGATAAGACACATTTTTGTAAGTATTTAAATAGTAATTCATTAATAAAATTAAAGATTTCACATGACTCTTATCTTATCTTATGAAATATTTTAAAGAATTTAAATTATATTGTGCTCTTTGCAAGCCATCATCTTGTAACTAGAAAGGAAGAAAGTGTTTATGTTAGATGACAAACCCATGGCATTGAACAATGCCTCAGCATCTTTGATCTGAAGAAGCAATCTATTGTACGTTACATCACAAAAATAATGGCAACCTCTGGTGGTAAAAATAAAATGTATGCGGTATGGGAGAGTGGGATTTGAATCCCTGTCAGGGCATGGTCAGTATCAAGTCTGGACCCTTATGATGATATGACAAGAGGGAGCTAGAGTCATGTGAGGGAAAAACTCAAAAAGGAAGGACCCAAATGCAAAGGCACAGAAACTCTTTATGTAACTAAAATGGCAAAAAATATAACTAAAACTTAAGCATAATCACAAAAGGCCAAAAAAATTCAAAACCTAAAGCCAAACTAGAAAAGCACTCGGAGAGCGCAGACCTCTGCCATTAGCCCTATCACCCAATAGTACAGAATCCTTTAAAAAAGTTCCTGGATCCAGACGGTGATCTGGATCAGTCCCAAAATCTAATCAGTTCTTCCTTATGCCATTTCTGACATTTCCTGGAAATTTCATCAAAATTCGTCCACAACTTTTTTAATTATGTTGATAACAAACTAACCGACAAATGAACAAACCCACCTGATCACATAACCTCCTTGGCGGAGGTAATAAAACACCGGGGAACACTGGAGGTAGCCACGAGATTCACACAGGAAGGATTCACAAAGGGGTACGCAGGAAGGATAACTAGATGAACTGACAAAGGCTGTATCTGAAATCACTCCCTATTCATTGCATAGTGTACTATATAGTGAATACGCCATTTTGTAGTGGTGTCTGAATTCTGAGTGAGCATTGTTAATCACTATATAGTGCACTCATTCTATCCCACAATGCATTTTGAAAAGTAGTGAACAACCGATGCTCACTAGCCCAGCAACATTTCATCATGCATAGTTGCTACTCTCAAACATTACAGAGGAATGAGAGGAGCACAGGAACACATATAAAAACTTTATTTAATACCTTTTTGTTTGTTGGTTTTAACCAAATCTGAAAGAAAATGTTAAGGATTTAAAATGGAGTAACTCTGAGGATTACAAGACATTAGACCATCATCTGTATGCAAAAATAAGTGACAATACACACAAAAATGTAGACTACTTTGCCACTAAAGCCACAAGCTTTTTCTAATCTATTAGTGTTTTTTTATTTTTTTGTTAAAATATGTTGCGTCTAGTATCAGCTTTAAGGGAAATTCTACCATTAATTTCCATCCTATGACAACAACTCACCTCTAGCTCGTCCAGTAGACTATAAAGTCTGTTTGTGCTTTCTCCAGGATTTTCTCCACAGTCTTCTCTTTTTGTTTTAATTTGTGTTTTTCTGTGAAAAATAGTCCCAAGAACACCATCATTCCCTCTTCTTGTACATCCTCTTTCATGTTGCGTGCTGTGTTTTCCGGCTGTTGTTATCGGTTGTTGCTATGTTTCTTCTTCGTCGTTTCTGTTAGATCACGTGTGATCACGTGAGATTTCTGGCTTGGAGGACGAGATTCTAGATCGGTGCTGGGACAGAATTATGATGTGTGTGGTGTGCTGTGTTGAGATTATCGGAGCACACCACACACAGTACGATTAAAACTGTTCAATGCCTGATTTTTTATCTTCATGTGTGGGGTCTCTAACAGATAAAAAATCTCTTAAGATTTAGAAAATCCTTATGTGTGTACCCCGCTTTAACTTCACAACGGCCAATCACACAGCCACTAGAGAGGCGTAGGCAGAGCAAAAAAAAAAAAAAGAGAGACGGACAATCAAAAGAGCAAACCAGGATCCAAGATTATACAATCGCAAGAAAAAGTATGTGAACCCTTTGGGATTTCTTGGATTTCTGCATAAATTGGTCATAAAATGTGTTCTGATCTTCATTTAAGTCACAACAATAGACAAACACAGTCTGCTTAAACTAATACTGCAAAAAAAAAAAAAAAAAAAAAACGTTTTCATGTTTTTATTAAACAAAACATGTAAACATTCACAGTGCAAGGTGGAAAAAGTATGTGAAGCCCTAGGCTAATGACTGGTTGACCCTCCTTTGGCAGCAATAACCTCAACCAAACGTTTCCTGTAGTTGCAGATCAGACCTGCACAACAGTCAAGAGGAATTTTGGACCATTCCTCTTTACAAAAATGTTTCAGTTCAGCAATATTCTTGGGATTTCTGGTGTGAATCGCTCTCTTGAGGTCATGCCACAGCATCTCAATCGGGTTGAGGTCAGGACGCTGACTGGGCCACTCCAGAAGGTGTATTTTCTTCTGTTGAAGCCGTTCTGTTGTTGATTTACTTCTATGCTTTGGGTCGTTGTCCTGTTGCATCACCCATCCTCTGTTGAGCTTCAGTTGGTGGACAGATGGTCTGAAGTTTTCCTGCAAAATGTCTTGATAAACATGGGAATTCATTTTTCTGTCAATGACAGCAATCCATCCAGGCCCTGAGGCAGCAAAGCAGCCCCAAACCATGATGGCCTCACCACCATATTTCATAGTTGGGATGAGGTTTTGATGTCGATTTCATTACAATGGTGACATCTGTCAACAGACTTACATGGGAATACAGGCCTCTTTGCGAGAAGAGAAAAGGCCATTGTTCTTTTATCTCAGCCATGGTTGGTGCAGGCACACGAGGGTTGCCAGGTCTGTGTGACAAAACCAGCCCAATGGCTGATAAAAGCCAGCCCAAAACTAAGCCCAATGCTGAAATTCAAAATAATACAGTTAAACCTCTGCCACACTGCATATATTGCTTGATTGCCCGCAGCCATTCTGCTTCTCTGTGGGTGGCGAGTATGTCTGTGTGCCATGTTCCATGTTTTCCCGCCTCTCTGCTGGTTGTTTTAGATGTACTTGAGTGTAAATAGACTAGTTTGTTCTGCTACAGAAATTGAATACTCATACGCAAGACATGAAAAATAGGTCTGCTCAACCCGCAGACAAAAAAATCTACCCGCAGCAGTATGTTAAAAGTAGCCCAACTCCGCGGGAAAACTGCAGACCTGGCAACCCTGAGGCATGCCATTGAGGTACAGCCGCTGGATAAGTTGGGCCTTTTCCATCAGAGGCTCTGCTCTCTCTGACCCGCCCATCCCTTCCTCTGAGTAGAAGCTAAGCAGCTGCTTCTTGATTTCATCCAAGGTTGGCTGGATCTCGACAACAGGCGATTCTGGACACCACCTCACACATCCATACTGATCCACAGGACCTCTTGCAATTACTCTGGCCCTCTGTACCAAAGCAGTGCAAGGCCTTCTCTCTCGGTGTTGTCGTGCAAGGGTGTTTTTCCTAGTTTTATATTCAACCTGTGTTTTAATTTGCCGAAAGAGAGGGTGACAGCCATCCCCCACAATGCCTTCCTTTTCTAATACATCAGCAAAAGTTTTTGATCCCTTACAACACCCCAGGTGACACTGTGACACATTGCTCTGGTTGGGTTGAGATCATAGTCTAACATCTGGTCAATTACTACCCTAACCATCTTTTCTGTCCTCTGGTGAGGGTCTTGTTTTATCTGCCACTGCTTTTCAAATTCCTGCTGGTATTTAGTCCCATCTGATCTGGAAGTCTGTATACCATGGTCTACCAATTAGTGTACATGAAAAGGAGCTCGAAGTGCTTTCCAAACTTGATGAGGGGGCACATGGAGAAGTTGTGATGAGCAAAGGAGTGACAGCAACAGATTCTATTTCAAGTGCTGCAAGTCCCAGAAGTGAGAGGACAAAAAATTGTAAGGACAAAAATGTGAACAGATAAAGGGAGTGCAGGAGGATGGCTAGATAGGTAGGATAACATAATTAGCCCATAATGAAAATTTCAATGTTTTGAAGTATTTCCAAAGTGCACACACAGCAATGGTTTTCGCAACCCAGTGTTTCCAAACACCCTAGTTTTATTTTGGATGCTACCATTACTTTACCTTGAACACAGAAGACTTTTAAATATGCTACTTGGCCTGGAGTAATGGCTGGTGCACAGACAAGTTCCACTATCTCTTCTTAGTGGCAGAATGAGCTGCCATACCTCATTGCCACAAGGATCTTTAACCCTGTCACCCACAGAGAGGAAGCAATCTAAGAAAGCACCAGTTTTAAACTGCATGTCCACTATGTCTTTTAAAGTCAGGAGAGAGGTCTGCTGGTTTGTTGCCATCATTACCTTCGAATTTTAATTGGTTCTTACACCTATTTAGGGCTGGGCGATATGGACCAAAATGTATTTCTTGATATATTTTAGCTATATCTCAATATTCGATATATATGTTGATATATTTGTCCGTGAAGAAGGAATAAAAACAGATTCAGTTTTGAGTCAAATCCACATGAACTGAATAGTCTTTTATTGAACCAGTTGCATAGGTTGACATGTACATTACATGAAAAAAAACTACCTGTATATAGATTAATAAAGAATTAAATAAATCAAATCAAGAATACAGTAAATTATTAAAGTAAAGTAAATAAAGTAAATTTCTTCTCTGCAAAACAAAATACATATAGCTGTGCAAATAAGCAAAATGTAAAAATAGATAATACAAAACACAAATAACATTTACTACATCTGACAAAGTAGCTTTTCTCTGAGATTGGTAGTTCTTTCTATTAAAAGTGCTTTCTCTTGTGAACAGCCCCTGAGTCATGAACATTCAAATATGTTGTTCTACTAAACAAAGTAGACTGACATGGGCAATGTAACAAATATGCCTCTCTGTTAAGCTCACAAAACAGGAAATATGTGAGGAAAAAAAAACTCTAAAAGGATGCTCTATGTCAGGTTACAGTTTTCCCACTACAACTAAAAACTCTGGCACCATGTCTTTAGCAATATGATACGCCACAGCTTTTGTGATACCTCTCTACTTTTTTACCTTTGCTTTCATAGGACTCACTGAAACATTGTTGCACTTTCCTTTGATTTGGCTCGCATTCACATTGCTCTTGGCTCAAACGGATCAAACTGTCTTAATGCCTACAAACTCTGCCTGTTTGAACTGAAACCGGATATCCAGCTTCTTCCGCCGATCTTTTTTTCCAAATAAACAATGGAAAAATACATAATTTATGCTGTCTTGGGGTTTAAGAGACAATACCGTCAAACAAGTCCTGACCCAGGCATGGTGGAAGACCAGGCTGACAAACATGGAAATGAGAAAGCTGGTTGAATGGAGAGACAGACCTTACGCCACAAACAGAGTCAGTGTTTCTAGTTTCTAGCAAATTCAAAGTCAGACATCTGCATTGTCTGCATTGGAACTGCAATATGTACCTTGTAAGAAGCTGCAACTTTTAGTTGCAAAGACTGAGTTTGTCAAGGTCCCTCCCTAGATCCCCTCCATCACTGGCCTCCCTTTATTCAAATCAATTGCCAGCTCCTCTGCTGGGGTCAGGTCCTGGCTGGGTGGGCACCCCCCGTGCTAGTTCTATGTGCTTTTTCTTGACGACTAAAATCGTACAGAAATTCATTGTCAGCAGACAACAAATCTATCACTTCATTTGATAATTGCTCTTTAGTCTACACTAAAGTAACTTACCAGACTGCAGAATATTTTTATATTTTGTTTTCACCTGTTGCCAGGTCCTTTCCTGGCCAGCGAAGTTTGTTCTTTATGAAGGATGATGGATGAAACAGAACACAACATGGGAGAAATTGATTCAACAGATAACACTGTTAGAGTAGATAATTTCTTTAAACTTAATTAAACTCTACATAACCTGAGTAACATGCACTTCTATGGGCCACATATTGCAAAAAACAACTATTGGTTAGTGGACTTGAAAAGTCATCAGCTCCACATCCTTTAACTGTAATTATGACTGTTCCTGTGGAGTACAGTTTAGTAATTGAACATTTTTTTGGCTACTTATGGATTAAGCTGGTCCGCTATTCTCTGC